>NC_056745.1:609695087-610362587 GCF_019279795.1 Protopterus annectens
AGCAACTTCTACAGTACCTCTCTCTTCACAATATTATAGCTAACTGTCAACATGGCTTTAGACCTCACCATAGCACCACCACTGCCCTCCTTTCCTTTGTAGATACCATTAACAGCAATCGCAACAATAATCTTCTCTCTTCTGCCCTATTCATTGACCTCTCCAAAGCTTTTGACATGGTCAACCACTCTTCTTTAATTAGCATTCTTGAATCACTCTCATTTGATAGCCTTGCCATCAAATGGTTTACATCATACCTCAGAAAAAGACAACAAGCCATTCTTTGGGAAAACCACATCTCCTCCTTACTGCCCATTACCATTGGAGTCCCTCAGGGCTCCATTCTTGGTCCTCTCCTCTTCTCCCTCTACATAAATGATCTCCACTCTGTAATTCCTCAAGCTACCTGCATTCAATATGCAGATGACTCCACCATCATTTGCTCAGCATCCTCCTCTTCAGATCTCATCTCACTAACTCAAACTATGTTCAACACAGTAGAAACATGGTTCACTAGACGGTACCTACTTCTCAACGCTAAAAAAACCAAACTTCTCCTCTTTACCCCACCACTGCACCTCCACTAAACTTCACTATCTCTTCAAACAACAACACTGTAATCTCTCCTGACTCTACAACTAAACTGCTAGGAATAACCATTGATAACAATCTCTCTTTTGACCAACATATAAACAATACTATCAAACCAGTTAACAGAAAAATAGGATCATTATACCGCATTAAACCATTTCTCACCCCTTCTACAAGAGCTACTATTGCTCACTCCCATCTAATATCTACTCTCTTTTACGCCTCTCCTATCTTCACCAACCTCAAGAAAACTAACCTAAACAAACTAGCAACCTGCTACAATAATTGCTCGCCACTGGTAAACCTTTTAGAACCCATCACTGCCTTAATTTGAAACACTTAGGCTGGCTGGAACTACAAAACTATCTTATTATCTCACAACTCACAATTGCCCACAAACTACTGTACCAACCTAATAACACCCCTATTCTATCACAACTTATACTCCCTTATAACAATCTCACCTCTCTTCGTTCCTCCTGTAAACTTATGACCAAACCCATAAAAGCCCATAACGTAGCTGGTGACTCTCTTTTCACCAACACTGTTGGCAGGGCATGGAATTTGCTGCCCAAAGACTTAACTTTAATCTCATCCCTACCTCTCTTCAAAAAACAAATCAAACTGTACTTCCACAACCACTGGCTTTGTTCTTGTAGTACTCCAGGGTAACTTCCCTCTCCCCACCCTCTCTGTATCTTTAACCCTTCTCTTTGCTTAATATTTAGCATCTACCCTGCTTCTTCACCCTTGCTGTCCTACTATGCTCTCTCACCTCCTCTTGACTGTCTTCCTTCTTTTCCTCTCTCATTTCCTGACTCCTGTCCCTTCACTATTATTTATCTCACATTCTCCTTCTACTTCTCTACCCCCCTGAGCTTTAACTGTTATCTCTATGGCAGATGCCATATTGCATATCCTTTATGTACTAGGTAAAATTGTTTTGAAACTGACCGAACTTTATGTATGATCTCTAACTGTTTGAGTTCCTTAATGTATGTTGATCTTATTAACAAGTTGATTTTTATTTCTATTTCATTGTATGTTTTTATTAACAAGTCTGTTCATTTATGTTTTGTGTGGAGCTTTTCTCCCCGGGCCTCTACTGAAAATGGACATATATCCAGCTAGACTAGCCCGGTCAACAAATGTAAAATAAAAATAAAATAAAATAAAATAAAATAAAATATATAATGTACATTGTATATAGATATGTATGTTGGGATTATCACTCTTGACTGTGCTGCATTGTCTGTACATGAGCACCTTGGATGTATGTACATCTGCTATGGCTCTGTGATAGTGCACATACTGTGTGCTGTAGTGATCATGGGTTATACATGTGCAGTGACCGGTTATTGTGTTGCTGGTTATTACACGGGCATTGGAAACAATGTTAGTGCAGCACCTTTGACTGGTCGTATGCAGATCTTGGCAACAGTCAGCAGTGGTTATTACATTGGAGTGTGAGTATGGCTCATATCTGTCTGTAGTAACTGTCAATTCTATGCACCTCAAGTTAACATTACAGACGCACGTTTATCCACAGGTTGTGGTACAGATCCCAGGACTGTATGTGTAGACATTGACAGGTGCAGGACTGGGTTGTGTTGGATGCATGGAGGGGTGTCCATGGCCAGTAATGGGGAGCTCTACAGCCTGGCAGGTACGGTCTGTGACTGTCCCACAACCTCCTGTATATGGCTGACACATGCTGTACCTGTGTATATGCAGACACACACACTTACCACAAACAGCTACGGCTATCACATACACACACCCATTGCACCACCATTGGGCCATGCAATAACCGTTGTCCCTCACCCACACACACCTACGTGTACATTGGATGGCTCTATGACAGATCTGGACATGTTAACACCACACCCTGTGCATATGATGTCACCTGTGCCACCACCTGTGATGTGTAACATTGATGCAGGATCTGACTAACCTGGTGCTGCTGCACACGGTAGCTTTATTCCATTGTATTGATGTTAGCATGCTGTTAACACACAGTGTGTTACTTCCAGGTGTACTTCAGCAGGCATGATGCATTGCAGCTATGACCATCACTGTAACATAATTTACAGCACTGTTACTTCTGATGATATATTCTCCATCCATGTGCCATTTCACTGATGTGTGTAGTATTGGCAGCATGTGTGTCTGTGTGTGCAGTACGTGTGTGATGTGTGTAGTACACATGTATACATGCTTACAAACGCATACACGACATTACACAGGCTTCACCATTCGTACACTAGCTTACTCGTTCTTCCACACTCCACACACACACACGGGCTAGCACGCACGCACACATGCTTACTCGGGCTTACGGGCGCAGACACACTGTGGGCAGGTTTGCAGGTCACATCAGTGGTATCCATGGCGTATGCCGTCAGTCTCCTGACGTTCCCTAGGATAGCTCATGACACGCCTCTTCCACTGAGTACTGACAGCACACATGTGACACTGCTCCAGTGAGGGTACAGTGTTTTATACATACACACTCAAGTTGTCACCTATCTTCTACTCAATAGTCCCCTTAAACTACACTACACTGTAGAGGCTTGGCCCATATTGCATGACATTTTGTGATTCACTATCCTCAGCCTCACTTGCCTCACATTGCCTACAAATGCTTCATTACATCTCTGACAGAGTGCTTCCGCACACAAGTATGTTGTCTCCTGCTTGCCATTCATCTGCATGGCGTACTAACATCTAACTAAACCTACATTTTGTATGTATATTATCCATATGTCTTGTTTTGAAGCACAGCACGTTCTCGTGGCGCTGCGCTACGCTTCCACACCAGGGATTGGGGGAGGACAACTACTGGTTCATTGATATCCAATGGACAAAGCCGCCACTGGCCTTGGAGTTGGACATTGGCATGCTTCTTCGACTGTATTCATACTGTATTTGCAGCTGTCATTGCTCCGTTTAGCAACGTGCAAAATGTTAGTCGCATAACATCCGGGTACATTTCTGCACATAACTCTGCTCTTGCACGGACAGCTTACTGTTTCATGTATCTCGTAATTACATCATTTGCATAGCTTACACATACAAATGGGGTATGCTGCAAATCCCAACATTGTCCGTGCAATGTTCGTGTTATGGGCGGTCTTGCATGCCCCTACGGGTGTTTGCTGAATAGCCTGGCAGTCATCTTTCCTTGCTGTACTCTCACTCAATCCATACATGCCGGAGGCTTCGTGTATCATGGCCTAGGCTTTGCTGTGTGCTATATCTATCTGTGGTGCATGCATGGCTGTGGGTATGTCCCACTGTCATCACTGGCAAAGGTGACACCCTATAGGTACTTCCTGTAGACTGCTGTGTCATTTGACATGTCAGCACATACCTGCAGATGAACTTCCTACTGCAGCGCTTTTCATACTTTCTGAGTTATCTTGTGGTCGATAATGCTGTTTCCTCAGACATGTATCTGTTTCTGATCATACCTATCAACCTCCTAGTGCAAAACATCTGTACAAAGCCTAACATGATGGGGGGACAGATAGGGGAAGATTCTACATATTGCTCTTACAAACGTAGATAGTTGACAGTATTATAGGTTTTGCATTAGTATGACCTTTCTGAGGGATTTGGGGTCTTAAACACATATGTTTATCATTATTTAATGACGTCAGTTCTCAGGTATTTGGCAGACAGGTACAGATTGTGAGAGGAACACACCACACATATGAGGCATACATCTGCACATTCGTACAGTTGCAAGGTATGTTTCTGATACTGGACATCAATTTTCTTACGCCAATACACACAATACATGGCGCCATCACAGGCCAGTTACCATTACATTCCTATTGCAGGATACACCCACCCACAGGGTTATATTCCTCACACAGGCCAACAGGTGCTTATCAACACTAATTATTCCATCATGTACCTTATGTGTAAGCCAGTATTTGCGCTTTCCGTCAGTGGCAGAGCTCACGTACGAGTATGGGGGACTGGACACTGTATCGGTGACACTGCATGACACCCTGAGGGACACATGTCTTTTGAGTCTATTAACCTTCCACATTGACTTTCAAAGGCCATACGTTGTAATTCACATTTGTGGACAAACATGCTTATGACTTGTACATGTTTTGTCATTTGTCCTGACGTCTTTCTTCTCACCTGTCCACCTAGTATCACTAGTTCTGTACATTTCATTAGGACGGGTTACCTTCATACCTCTCACCTGTACACATTATGGGTACACACCCTGGGGTTTGACCTATGATTCTGTTACATTTGTCATGATAATGTGCCTTTCTGGTAGATTGCTGGCAAGCCATGACGGACTGTGCGGTTAGGTAATCATGACTGACATTTCTATTTCATGATTACTAACTCTCATAACATTCGTATTCCTGACTACGCAATTATTCTATCAACGGTCTGACTTTGTCTGAGGTATATGTAATATAGTCCCTATTTGTCTGTCATGTACTATGCCTTAGTCCTGCTGTCTTATTCTGACATTCTGGCAGGTATGGTTATCATCTTGGACGTATGCATGTCCATCCATGATAATCACCTACATGACACTGATATAGGTCCCTACGTCTTCCCCCAATGGTTTACACAATATCCAGTAGGTGGGTTGCACCTTTTTGGAGAATATAGGCGTGTGCTATACCCACATAGGTATATTGATCACTCCCATGGGGCGTACCTAATAGATCTGTGCCAACCAACACCTTGGCCCAATTCTGCATACCCATGATTCCCATACCTGACACACCTCCACAGTACCCATCAGACATGTTTAATGTGAGCGATAATAAAGTGTGAGGACACTTCCGAGCACTCCCCACTCTGCGGATATCAGCTCGTACGTCATACATTCAATCGACCCATGTGTTATTACCCTTGCACTGCTACTGTTGCATGTACAGCTATATCGTAGTTGCAGCTGTGACGTCTTTCACATCAATGACAGTTCGCACTTCATACAAGATCAATTTTTGGGGTCCTACAAAGGATACCTATATTCATGTTTAACGTATAGAACTTGCAGGCCCTGTCACACTGGTACTTTCCGGGCAATGGTTTGGAAACCATCGGTGTATTCTTCTTTCATGCATGTCTGTCTGTCTATCCATATTAGCTATACCGTGACCTATTTATGTACATGTGTTATATGTACAGGGACATATGTTTGCTGTATATATATCTATTCATGTATCGTGTGTGTAGAGATATATATATATGTGTACATATATACATATGTCTGTACATTCCTCATCTCGTAATCTGCTTTGGATTATGTCTGTGGATATATGTGTATATATATCTCCATATCATACCTTTCAACTGTACAGATTTCCGCTGCATGTACAGCTGTTTGCCTCTTATCTTTGGTCCGTTTTTCATAACCTCGTGTCTATCTGGCAAGTTAGTGGCATATCATTAAAGACTGACATTGGTAAATAATGACAAACATTTCAGGTTATGACTTCATACTCTTCAGAGAATCCATGCTAGTGACACACCTGTTATTCTATCCACTTTCTATATTTGTTAGGGCAATATCTGGGGATTGTCCCTATTTGTACCAGTTGTTGTTATGGCTTTGTCCGGTTTCGTACTTTACGGGGTTAACAGGTATGAGCCATGTACATAGAACGTGGGGAAAACACCATTCATTTTCTATTCTGTGAGCGGATTACATATGCGCAGGCTCACTTGCATATCCTTATTGTGGGTTACATATGTTTCATAGATAATTGTGCTTACATGACCTTTCATAATTCTGACCATAACAGTTACATATCTGTATTCAAGTTTACAGACTACTGCGAAACACACGTTCACCTTTACATGTTTAAATGTGTGTACAGCACGAACGCTTTCATTACACTTTCAAGTTATATGTGCAGTGGTCATAGGTCAACCGGGACTGCATTCACACTGGCCGGATACCGGAACCACTATTCTATTGGTGTTCTCCTTCATTGATATGCATACCCATAGTACTTAGTTACATCAACATATGCCTCACCGCTTCACCTACAACACAGGCATCCATTCTCCTGCTGGGAAAAAGGCGGTACTACATATTACACATTCCCTATTGCCTACTGCTGTGGACTCCGGCTGCATTGTTAATCACTCCGAGGATATGCAGAACACCAAGGCATATAGTCCAGCCACATACAGGTCTTTGATTGTCAGGGTGTTCATGTAGTGATCTGGGTTTAGACTTGTCCACCTGGTGAACGGAACTTCCCTGGCCGAGGTCAAATGTCAGACGAAGCATATGGATGGGGATTATCTCCATATTTTGAAGTTTTACTTGTGTTTATAGACACAGGTGTTTAGGCACCTGTCAGCAGCTTATTCTGTTGGCATTACATATTATGGGTGGGGTTGTTACAGTCCATACTCCATGGTGAGGGGTGTTCCCATTCACATTTGACTATTACCTGTATACAGTCATACGGGGATTATTATTTTTGGACATGAAGTGACTACAGGTATGCAGTTGTACATTACACAAGTCTGAAGGGCTGTTCCTGTAAATATGTATGGACCATACCTCTCAACCTCTTAGAGCACCGAACCTGAGCAAAACCTACAAGATGGGGGGACACATTTTAACGATTGCTCTTACAACCTTAGAACATTGATAGAATGCTAGGTTTTGCATTAGAATGACTTTTCTGCAGGTTGTGGAGTCTTATACTCAGGGTATTTCTCATTATTTAGTTACGTCAATCCTCAGCTATTTACCACACTGGTGCAGATTGTCGGAGGCACACACCAACACTATGGGGTGAACCTGTGGTCATTCTTAGGGTTGCCACCTTTTCGACTGCCCAAAGTGGGACATGTTCTGTAGAGATGTCAGATTTTCCGGGACAAAACATACCTACAGCCGTGCATAGTACAGAACTTTAACCTTTTTTGTACATAAGCTTATTCTAGTAACATTTGAATTGCTTATGCTACTTCACATAACATATTGAGGATTCATATATAAAATAACTGTTTTATGCGACTATTAAAGTAAATTAGGAAATAACATTGTCCTAAACTCTCAGGACATTTGCTATGTCTTGATTTTTTTCACAGGACACAACTGCCTACAGAGGGACTGTTACTCGCAAAGTGGGACAGGTGGTGACCCTAGTCATTCTGCGAATATCTGGACAGTTGAGTGGTATGGCACGGACCTCTGTAATACGCTGTTGTGTTCTGGCACAGCAGTAGCTCAGCATTAAAGACTGCAGTCGGAACGTGCTGACAGACAGTTGGGTTTCAGACTTCATACTCCAGACATTAATGCCAATGTGCAAACTGTTATTCTATCAAATTCTATTTTCTAAGAGCTATCTTTACAGATTGTCCCTGTTTTTGGACCTTTGTCTCACTTATACTCACGGCTCTGTCCAGATATCTTGCTCACACAGGTTGACAGGTATGGTCAGTCATGACTGCATACAGTCAGTGTCCCTCACACTTGATCAGGGTTGACCTGTTTACGTCAGTGTCTTCCTCACCCTCATGCCATTTTCCACTTTGCAAATGTGTGCATTATATTCTCCCTACTATTCATGTCTGGACACGTGTGTCACGGGAAGGTATTTTATCCTGGGTGGTAGGTTATGCATGCCCACTTAGGGCTGGACAGTGTCATGGACCTCCACTGCACGTTCTGACTTGTGTCCAGATATCTACTGGATTGGACATCATGTCGTCATACCCATTCTACTATTTACACAAGTTGGTCATCCCATGAGGGATATCCCAAAAATTGGACTAGACCAAAACAAGTTAGATAACGAAGATTTTTGTGGCTTCACGAAAACGTGCAGGGGGTTTTACATGCAGGGGATACATGGTTTACAATCCTGACACTGCCTAGGGTGACAATACCTACTACATATGCGTAAGGGTCAGTTTGTGTAGCTGTTTCTGCAACAAACCAGTAGACCAAGTATGGCTGGATTTGGTGGACGTTCTGGTATGGTGGCAGGTTGTGTGTTGTGGAGGGTATGCTGGGTAGGCTATTATGCATCCAGGTGTGTTGCGTTTGTTATGGCCAGTTCCATCAGGACCCATCTGTGGGTATGTGATGGTGCCGTATCTATACATTTGTCTTGCATATTTCCATATTCATATTTTTGTGGGATTGTGTTCTACACTATGGCCTGTCTGCTTGTCTTGCAGCTGTTTCTACATGAGGTTGTGTTTCTTTCTACTTCACCCGCTGCCCCCTCATACACCTCCGGTTCACCTTTTCTGCATACGACACAAGTATCGCCTTTGAGGAATTTACCATTAAACACCTACCCCTCACACGCGAATTCCTCACACCCCATAGAGCACTACTTTGGTTGTTGGCCCATGACATGGCCAGAGTTACACAATGACTACCCTACATGTGTCGGGTGCCTTTATGGTTGTGTGGACTACCCTGCCATGTTTGCTTTCCACATGCTATACCTCACGCACATAGGTACACGCCCATACTTCACTTTCATTACTTGGTTGGTGTATCCGGGTACTACCCGTTCGACTGTGCCACATACACGTTCGGATTATACAGCTGCCTTCCGGATTTTGCCAGCCTGTTCTCCTCATTGGTAGGATGGCACCTTTTCCTATGTCCAAGCTATTCCTTACACATGTCTGACTGTTGTGGACAATGCTTCCCCACAGTCGACGGTTGTGTTTCCACCTTTTCAATTGGCCACAGTGTGACATAGGGTTACCACCTGTCCCACTTTACGAGGGACAGTCCCTCTTTGGGCAGTTGTGTCCTGACATGTAATTGTAAACATGGCAAATGTCCTGAGATTTTAGGACAAACTTATTTCTTATATTTTATGTGATAGTTGCATTAAACAGTTATTCTGAATCTGAAATACCTGACTGTTATGAGAAACAGAATAAGCAACTAAAATGCTACAAGAATACGCTTTTCTGTAGGCAAAACAGTTATGTTCTGTCCTTTGTACTGGCCGTGGGTATGTGTCGGCCTGTAAAATCTGATGTCTGTACCAAACATGTCCCACTTTGGCCATTTGTAAAGGTGGCAACCCTACTGTGACAGTTGCAGTGAACACAGCATATTTTACAGGCCGACACATACCCACGGTCAGTTCGGCAGATAGAACTTACAATTCTTGCCTATATCTAAGCTTATTCTTGTAGCATTTCGGTATCTTATTCTGTCTGTTATGACATTTATGTAATATACGTCCAGTGAAATATGTTTAATGCAACTATTGCATGACGTCTACGGAAGAATTATGTCCTATATTCTCTGGACATCTGCCAGTTTTACATGTTTGTGTTAGGACACATCTGCCCACAGAGGGACTTTCGCTCGCAAAGTGGGACAGGTCGTAATCTTGGTCGACGGTACAGATCATACTGTTCCTTTCGGCCTACATGTGTCCGTATTGTTATGGCTGTTTATATGCTCCTTCTGTTTCGTTTACATGCGTATGCTATTTCCTATCACATTTGGTATGTGAAATACGGACATACCTTTTGTATGTGAATATTACATGGCTTGTGGGATATAATTCAGACATACGGTCACTACATATATCTACATTTCTCCTCGTGTATTTTGTTATGGACACATCTGCACAGCTATGTTCCCTCCCTCACATTATGGGTCGACTGGTGACCCTCTCCGTTGGACTGGACGTACCTACTGGCGGCACGCTAACATCTGATATGTTTCACTTCCACATGGTATAGCTATCAACACTACGTTGGACTACAGGCACACGGTTTTCATGTAATTTGTTCATGGGTAGGGATCCGTTATTCTCTACCGTGCATTTGTGTTTGATTCTTCATTTTCTGTTCGCAGGGACTCTGCTTTGCATACGTTTCAGTCTCCACGGCAACTGATAGGTACGATTACTATTGCTGGCAGAATATAATATTCAGCAGTTTAGGTTGCTCCTCGACAGCCGGCATTGACACGCCTCCCTGCGCAACTTCGATACGCCCCTTGCACTCGCGCACATTTCCTATGCACGTGGCTGTGGCGGCTGCGTGCCTTCATTAATATGCATATGGCGCGACTACTCCATATATACGCCGCACGGCCGGCGCAAGCCTTACGCCGGACTTGCGCCGAGGTTCATGAATCCCAGGGTCTGTACCTTACAGGTGATAAGATATTATACCTTATTTGTCAGATTATAAGAAATATAATATTTATCAAATTTCTGTGAATATCGCAGTGAAGGAGCATACACTAAACTGATAAAGGTATCATTTTAAAGCTGACATTCACAAAATCAAACTTATTACAAATTATAGGGGTCCACATGGTATGTTCACCGAGATACTGGGATTTGCTTTACCAAAAAGGTAAAAAATATGCATAGCATCTGATACACATGATCAACATTTATACAATTGAGAAGATCTGTGTCTGCTGAACAACTTTTGCACTTAACATTTTTAGTCTAGCTGCTATGATTAAAGAGTTATGAATATTTGTTTTCTGTATGGTATAAGAAATGGATTCTCGGAAAATGAGCTTAGGCTGCACTACTGTTTCTGTGGTGGAAATAAACAGCAGCATTTCCTGATTTGCTCCAGAGTGAATGAGTTAAGTTTTTCAGTGAATTAAAGCAATATTTAAAAACTGTCCCTGATTTGATGCTTTATCTTTCTATTATTTCTGAATATGTTCAGAATTCTTAATAAAAAAATTGACAGCTAATGCTTTACGAACCTTCAAAGGCGGTGAAACAATTCACTGTCCTATAGTGAACTGTACAAGCTCCACGCACTACAAAGAATTTTGATTGGGTCACCAATCAAAATCTTTTATTATCTGTTTTTGACTTAGATGCCAAGATTCACCTCTCCAGCTTTATGAATTTCTTAGCATCTATATCTCAAACACTTAAGATGGTTATGATCAGAGACAAAGTCATAATCCTCTGTATTTATTTTATTTTTATTATCAAAACTGACCAACTTCAGGCACAGCCTGGGTGAAAATATTTTCACAGTTGATGCAAAAAATGTAGAATGTTATTAGGATAAGTACAGAGATTAAGGCAACACAATAAGTTTGAAGTTACTAGACTGCTGCATAAATCTAACATTCAATCAAAAATTACCAGTACTTGGATAATGTACAATATAATTCACAAGTCAGCGGGGAAAGCAGTGAGGAGGAGAAGAGCAAGTTCAGACAGAGGAAGAAGGGCTGTCACAGAAGTTATGCAACATGGCCATTACACAAGCAGGTACTCTGGGCTTGTTTTAACTTGTACATTTTAAGTTCCCTTCTGAAGCTGGTTGAGACTGCCACAGTGAGGCAGCAATGGAAAAGAGGCATGTTTAGTACAGTGGATGTTGGTTCAAGGAGCTGTGACAGTGGGAGCTGTTTGTGCAGAGTGTTTTAGGTTACAAGAAGAGTTTTTGTCATGGAGTCTGTCTGACAGAGATGAAAAAGGTTTTGAGAATTAGTCATTTTTAGTGCAGAGATCCTTTATTTATTGATTTGTTGTCTGTGACAAATCGTGCTGCATTCTACATCACTTTGTACTGAAATCTGTTGCTAAGTACACATAACATGCCTACCCACTATTACATCATCAGAAGATGGGGCGAGAAGACACATATTCAGAAAGTAACTGGATAGCTGTTCAGTATACAGAAAATATGAACAACTTTATTAAGCTTAATAAATATAGTTTCACTGAAGTAACTAAAATAAAAATTGTATACTTTAGCATTATTAGCATTAGAAAGCCCACTTTATTTGATGACAGCAGACGTACAGCTGGAAATGGAGGGTTCTGACAGGAATATGCTGCTTAGATCTCACAATTTAAAGGAGATCCTCAGCCAGTCTGAGTAGATCATGCTGGTAGGTATGATGAGGTTACAAGCCTAAAGGCTTAGGCTGAGGCAAGCTGGAAGCAGTTTTTTTTAAACATGGCCTTAGGCTCTGGTCTCAGTGTGGCATCAGATGTACTGGGACCAGGCTATGACCAGCTGTGGCTGCACTCGATCTGCTGAGGACTCCATGCTGAACTGGGGGATTCTACCTTCTCCCTCTAAAGGCCTAGCACAGGATTTGTTTGGAAGCTGAGGCTTACAAAGCAGCACTGGGACCCAAACAATAGCCCAAGTCCTTCAACTCATCTGGATCTGAAGGGGAGCTGCTGGCATACTGGACTCCAAAATGTTTTTTGCAGAGACCCCAGCCAAGCACTCAGTTGTTGGAGGGGACTGCAAAAGCTTCTCCTCTCCCTCGACAATCACCAGATAAAGGGAAAAGAGGAGGAAGAAAAAAGCTTAATGCTACAAAGAGCACTTGCTTGATAATAAAAGGGAGAGGAAGGAGTGATGTGGGAAATTGTATATAGTTAGTGAATCATTAGTTAATAGCTTGTTGCTACTTTTTAACTGGTGTGTCAGGGAGATTAATAAGGAAAAAGAAGGTCGGTCAAGTGAATCAGAAATACAAATGAGAAAAAAAGAAGATTTTTTTTGATAGTCATACAAAAAGAAAGAGAAAGAAGTAAGAAAACATCTGATGTTGAGGAATAACATTAACAATATTAACACGGAATGGAAATGGCCTCACTTAGGCTAAAAGTACAGAAAGTGTTAAAACACACTAAGTTTGCTGAGGCTGGGCTGGTGTTGCATCAGAAGATACACCTAAACAAGAGTATACAGAAATTTCAAAGAACAGGTTCAGAGAGGGATATCTTTCAGAAGTCCGGGATAGTAGAAACACTTGAATAATGGTACTAGCATAGAAAGGTATACTAATTAATTTGGACGAACATAAAGTAGATGAGCAGGGGAGATGTACTGGTAAAGGGATATTGGTACGGGAAAAGCATCACCTTTTAAAATGTAGCTGTATCACCAAAGATAATGACCATGAAATTGAAACAGATATTTTTGTCTTCAACAGGGAAGTATGATACTGGCAAGGGAGTGGAACTTAGTAACGGCAAACAGAGATGTCAATAGAGGACCATGAGCAATGAAGTTACTGGCAAAAGGGAGACTGATGAGAAGCATTTTTAAGGGTTTATGGTTCAGTAGCTCTAGAGGATATTCTGCCAACAAGGAAAGAATATGCACATTATTCATATCCATATGAAAACTGGTAGAGAAAT
Organism: Protopterus annectens; assembly: GCF_019279795.1. Taxonomy (NCBI): domain Eukaryota; kingdom Metazoa; phylum Chordata; order Ceratodontiformes; family Protopteridae; genus Protopterus; species Protopterus annectens. The sequence continues at coordinate 609,708,836 of NC_056745.1, forward strand.
GATAGATTTTATATGGCAAGGTGGCATGAGTACACCATAAAGAATATGTTAACCTACCTAAGAATATTATCAGATCATGACACTGCAAGGATAGATTTAATAACTCCATAGGTTCATAGGTAGATACTAGGCTATCTGCCCTAGGGCATTTATAAGCCTAGCCAGAGTGTATTTGGCTTCCGCCTCCCTATTAGTTTAGCCTACTGTGTGCCTCTGTAAAGTAGGTCACAGAAGGTACCCTTTTAAGATTTGTTTACTGTGCCTCTGTCTAGCAGGGACATAGAAGACATCCCAGGGGTGAATTTTGGATTTCCCATCCACGCGTCTAGATTTCGCTTGAAGAGGGTCAGCGAGGGGCTATGTCTAACATGAATTGGGATTCTATTCCAGAGTGAGGGGAGCCTCTGGGAAATGAATCTGTCCCTCCAGTATGTCCTATTTATTTTTGTGCTGAGGTTTAAGTCCCTGGAGCGTGTAGCTCTAAGGGACTTGGATTTTTTGAGGTGGAGCATGTCCATTAATTCTGGGTTTGACATGGCTTTGTACGTCAGGCATAGACCGCCTTTGAGTAGGCGGAAAGCAACTGAGTAGAGCTGGAGTTTCTTTAGTCTAGCTGCACAGGACATCTGTTTGTAGCCCATGATCCTCTTGGTGGGGTACATTTGGGGTCTCTCCAGTTGCTGCAGGTGTCGGGTAAGATACATCCCAAAAGGGGCATTGTATTCAATTATGGGCCTGATGAGTGACGAGTAGAGGACCTCTCTTGATCTAGATGCGAACCCTTTCGTGATAAGGTGGGCTATATAGAAGGTCTTTCTAACCACTTTGGCAACATGATTATCAAAGGAGAGGTTACTATCTACGTTGGTCCCCAAATCTCTAATTACTTCTTCCGTACTTAATGGATTACCAGCTATGTGGTAATTTGTGGGCACCTTGTTTTTCCCAAAGGAGATGACTATGCACTTTTTAGCATTTAGCTTGAGGCCGTGGCTCTGGCAACAAGCATCCGTCTCTGTGAGACCCTTTTGGAGGATGCTTGTGTCAGCTGGAGATTCGATTATGGCCCCCAGTTTGCAGTCATCTGTGAACTTTGTCAGCCATAATCCCCCCATGTTAGCCTGAACCTCAGAGAAGTATATACCGAGCAAGAGAGGTCCCAGAACTGAGCCCTGTGGGACGCCACTTGTAACTGGTTTGGATTCGGACATGGCACCTGTGATTCTGACCATGTGGGTTCTATCTCTGAGCCAGTTTGCAACCCATCTTGTGATATAGGGGTTGATATTTAAGCTGGTAAGCTTATTTATGATGCCCGAGTGGGGTATTGTGTCGAAGGTTTTGCTAGGTCCAGGTAGGCTGTGTGGACTACCTTGCCCTCATCTATGGCTTTGGTAACTGTTTCAAAGAAATCAACTAGGTTTAGGAGGCAAGATCTGCCCTTAACAAAGCCGAATTGGGTAGGGTCCAGTGTCTGGAGAATCCCAATGTCTTTGTTTATGAGTTCCATGATAATACGCTCCACAGCTTTACAGACCAGACTAGTCAGGCTTATGGGGCGATAGTTCCCGGGGTCCGTTGTGGCACCACCTTTGTGGAGTGGGACCACTGTAGCTGTACGCCATTCTTCGGGTACATATCCTGTAGTAAGGCTAAGTTTGAACAGTGATTTAATGTGAGGGTTCATTTCTTCTTGGAGCTCGTATAAGACACAGCCTGGGACACCATCCGGTCCCATAAATGCTGTGTTTTTTGCTTTGGAGAGGGCAGCTTTCACCTGTGCATCTGTGATGTCAGGGAGGTTACATTCAGTTGGGATAGGCATTTGCTCCTTTGGGGGGGGAAGGGGGGGAGAAGTTTGCACTGAATCTGCCATGATGTTGGCTATGTCTGTAGGTTCGGTATATTTTGTACCGTTATGCAACAATTCAGAGCGTATATGGGAGTTTCCACCCATATTCCTGACATAACTAAAGAAGGCCTTGTGATTATCTTTAGTGTCTAGGGCAATTTTTCTTTCGAAACTGGCCTTTGATGATTTTATGAGGGATCAAAGTTTCTTGCTAATACTGATCAGAGATGCCTTCCCTTTTTGGGATTTTGCTCTGTCATGTAGTATCTTCCTCCTTCTGTTGTATAGCTTATTTATGGCCGGGGTCCACCAGACCAGGTCACCTGTTTTTGGAGGAGTGAGTCTTGGTTTTATTTGGGATAGCACGAGTGAGTCTTGGTTTTATTTGGGATAGCATGATCTAACAGCAAAGAAAAATGGAACAGACACCGGGGGCGGGGGGGGCATAACAAGGTGGGTAGTAAATTCATAAAGGAAAAGTGAGTAAGATCAGAAGGAGGTAAAGCAAGAATGGGAAGATATCAAAAGAGAAATTTATGTGAAGCTGCAGGGAAAAGAGAAAGTGACAAGAAGCACTAGGAGGAATTTAGAAGAAATAAACTCAATAGATTACAAGACATACAAAACAGAGAAGCAGAATTAAGTAGAGCAGAGAGATGTTGGAGTTCGAAGCAAGACATAATACGTATTTGGAAGACTCAATAGACAGGATTGAGATAATTCATAGGGATCAATATATTCAAAAATTAACATAAAAGACAAAAAACTTTGGCAGGAAGATTAAACAGCAGAAAGTTGAATGAAGCATAATGAAAACAAGGGTTCTACAGATGGAAAAGATTTGCAAGAAACCTTGAGAAGTAACAATGATATTATGCAAGTATTTTAGAAAATTATGTTCATAGGTTCACAGGTAGGTACTAGGCTATCTGCCCGAGGGCATTTATAAGCCTAGCCATAGTGTGTCGGTTTTCGCCACCCCACTGATTAATTAACTGATCCTCTGTCAAGCAGAGCCAATGAAGTGATTCCAGGGGTGTATTTTCTGTTACCCATCCACTCGTCAAGGTTTCTCTTGAAAAGCTGCCTAATGTAGTTTGGAATTTTGTTCCAAAGCATGAGAAGTCTCTGTGACAGGAATCTATCCCTCCAGCATGTTCTATTTATTGTTGTGGCGAGGTTTAGCTCACTAGAGCGCGTGGCTCATAGTGACTTGGATTTCTTTAGGTGGAGCATGCCCATCAATTATGAATTGGACATGGCTTTGTAAGTCAGGCAAAGATCACCTCTGAGTAAACGATATGCCACTGGGTACAGCCAAAGTTTTTTCATTCGGGCTGCATAGGACATATGTTTGAGGCCAGCAATCCTCTTGGTGAGGTACTTTTGTGGTCTCTCCAGCTGTTGGAAGTGTCTTGTGAGGTACATCCCAAATGGGGCATTGTACTCTAGGATGGGTCTGATGAGTGACGAGTAGAGGGGCACTATAACCTCTTTATTTCTAGATGCAAACCCTTTAGTAATTAGATGGGCCACATAGAAGGATTTCCTAACTACTTTGGCAATATGATTGTCAAAGGAGAGATTACTATTTACCTGGATCCCCAGATCTCTTATTACCTCTTCTGTATTAAGGGGGCTGCCACCTATGTGGTAATTTGTGGGTGTTTTATTTTTCCCAAATGGGATAACTATGCATTTTTTGGCATTTAGCTCGAGGCCATGACTTTGACACCAGGTGTCCGTCTCAGTAAGGCCCTTTTGGAGGATGTCTGTGTCAGCCGGAGAGTCAATTATGGCTCCCAGTTTGCAGTCATTGGCGAACTTGGTTAGCCATAGTCCTCCTGCGTTTGCCTGTACTTCTGGGAAGTATATGCCAAACAGTAGGGGTCCCAGGACCAAGCCTTGCGGGACACCACTTGTGACTGGTTTAGAGTCGGGCCTGGAGCCCGCTATTCTTACCGTGTGAGTTCTGTCTGTAAGCCAGTTGGCAACCCAACTCGTGACGTAGGGGTTTATGTTCAGGCTGGTGAGTTTTTCTGTAATACCCGAGTGAGGAATGGTGTCAAAAGCCTTGGCGAGGTCAAGGTAGGCTGTGTGAACAACCTTTCCCTCATCTATGGCCTTGGTGACTGTCTCGAAGAAGTCAACCAGGTTTAGTAGGCATGATCTGCCCTTAAAGCCAAACTGGGTTGGGTCAAGTGTTTGGAGGTTCCCAATGTCTTCGTTAATGAGTTCCATGATGATGCACTCCATAACTTTGCAGACCAGGCTAGTCAGGCTTATGGGGCGATAGTTACCAGGGTCAGTGGTGGCCCCTCCTTTGTGGAGAGGAATAACCGTTGCTGTGCGCCATTCTATGGGCACGAAGCCTATGGAGAGGCTGAGGTTGAACAGCGTGTTTAGGTGGGGGTTAGTTCATTCTATAGTTTGTGCAAGACGCAGCCTGGGACACCATCTGGCCCCAATGACGCTGTGTTTTTGGCTTTTGAAAGAGCTATTTTCACCTGTGCATCTGTGATTTCTGGGACACTACACTTTTCCGGTATTGTTGTGGGCCCTTTTGGGGGTGAGAGGGGGGTGAAGTTTGCACTGAATCTATCTGCCAGGATGTTGGCAATATCAGTAGTTTCAGTATATTTTGTGCTATTTTGCACTAGTTCAGTGCATACCTGCGAGTTGCCACTTAGATTCTTAACATAACTAAAGAAGGCTTTGTGGTTATCTTTTGAATCCTTGGCTATTTTTCTTTCGAAGTTAACCTTGGATGATTTTATGAGGGACCTTAGTTTCTTACTGATACTGATCAGGGATGTCTTTCCTTCTTGGGATTTGCTTTTTTTCTGAACTAGTTTCCTCCTTCTATTGTATAGCCTGTTTATGGCAGGGGTCCACCAGACTTGTTTCCTTCTCTTAGAGGAGTGAGACTTGGTTTTGCTAGGGATGGCACGATCCATGAATCCTTGTAGGTGCTCATACAGTGCATTTGTAAAGGTTTCTGCATCTTGGGCAGCATCACCCTTTAGTGTGGGGGCTGTGAAAATTACTGCCTCTGTCTTAAGTACGGTGAAGTTTGCTTTAGAGAAGTTTTTTACTGTGGTTTCCTTAGTTGGGGGTGGTGGTGGGGTGTGGACATCCAGAGTGATTAGTTTATGGTCTGATCTAACCAGTGACGGGTTGACCTCCAGTGTGGAACACCTGTCGCCCATGTTTGTGATGAACAGGTCCAATATGTTTTCACCTCTGGTTGGGGAGTTTACCAGCTGATCCAGGGCGTTTGAGTTGATGAATTCCAGGAAGTGCTGAGCCTGGGAGTTTGTACTCGAGTAGTTTTCCCAGTTAATGGTAGGGTAATTGAAATCTCCCAATATCAGGGTGTTCGGTAGGACCTTCATGTTTTCTAGTGTCTCCGGAAAGGTGGAGTGGTGGTCCTGGGTCATGGAAGGTGATCTGTAGCAGGCCACAACTTGCATTGCAGATTTGCCTGATGTTAGTTGCACATGGATGATCTCAGAGGTATCACGCTGCGCCACTAACCTGGAAATGTAGGTATCCTTGATGAATATGGATACACTTCAAGAAAATTCACAAACAAGATAACTCCAAAAGTTCTAATACCCAAAAATGACAAACAGAAAAGCAAAAGGCAAAGTCGTTCACTCCGTAGATTTTACTCGCAAGAAAGAATTCCATTTTCTGGAATCTTTAGGAGAGAGTCCCTACTTTATAATTCTAGGTGGTCACCATCATGAGAACATAGCACAGATAAGAGTAGCCCAACCAGAAGACCTGCACCTACAAATAATATCCATCAGAGAAGATGAGGGATAATATACCTCAAGAAAGAGAAGACTGTGGCTGATTACATTGGCAGGTATGTATAAACTTAAGAGAATTATCAGAGCGGCAATTAGCTTTTGGCAGGGAATATTACTGATGAGTGGGGGCTGGAATTTGATTTGTATCAGTGGGACCTAGAAGAGAAAATATAACAAAGGAAGAAATATATGAAAATATTCGGTGTATAACATGTGAAATTACTACTAGGAACCCAGACAGAATTTACATATTAACCCTTAAGATACAATAACTGGGTTAGACAGGACAAAAATTATATCATACATGGGTATTTAACTGAAAGCTTTGAAACTCATCCAACAGCTAATATAGATCATGTGCAAATAAAGTCTAAAGATACAAATACATGATAATCAAGTAAAAATGAGACACTTGTGCTTTCTTACATACCTATTAAAAAGACAGAAATTAAGAAATGGGTAGTGGAAATAATTTAAGAGTTGTTAGAGATTATTTAAATGTTTTCAGAAGGTAGAGCTGACAAGTGGAATAAAATGAAACTGGAATTTAAAATTATGCCATTTTGAAAGATTATCAAAGGTTAAAGTATTGCAAATGAATGGGAAGCTTGCAGAACAAGAACAGAAGCAACTACTGAGAGCTAAAGAAAATAAGAGGTGATCTGGCTAACATGCAAGAGTTTAGAAAGGCTGCTGTTAAGCAAGATTTTTTTGATAACTCCTTTGCACAAAAACATTTAGCACAATGACTTAGCAAATAGAATTGTCAGACTTAGGCAATCTACAACAAGAAAAATAACCAAAGACTGTATAAAGGGATTACAGATAATTTGCAAATTCAATGAAAATCTGTAGATCAAAGGAATGTGGAAACAGAGAAAAGACACAAAACGGAAATATTTATGGAAGATTTAAATATGCCAAGATTAGAGGAAGATGAGGCTGAACAATTAATAGCTAAGATGGGATGGGGATGAGATAAAAAAGATATATAATCAGTAAACAGGGAATTCTCCGAAAAAGATGATATTCCTGTGGAAGTTTTAGGAGGAAAGAAAGTGATAAAGATCTGAAAGGTTATGTTTAACAATATTTTAAAAGAAGAGACAGTATCAGTATCTTGGAAGAAAGTTGTGGTGGCCGCCGTACTATCCAAAATGGGCAAAGACACTTTAAAATCAACTTCCTACACACTAATTTCAATTCTGAACCGTGACTATTATAAATTATTTAAGTCTGCATTAGCTAAGAGAATGACTAATGTGTTGCTAAAAATGAAAGATAAGGATCGATGTGGTTTTGTGGAGGGAAGACAATCAATAATATTAACACAACGATAAGGACCCACAGGAGAAGACAGCAAGAAAACCTCACTATTGTTGGTGAATCTTGATGCAAAGAAAACAAGACAGAGTCAACAAAAAAAGAAACAAACCATATTAATATTTCTTCCATTTACATTATAAACCACATATCTTTGAAATTATCATCATTTCAACATTAAATTGTTGAATTCCTGCCTTCCCCTTAAACCTCCCTTCTCTTCTTGAACATTATTCTGCATGCATTGTTCCCATAATTTAAATTTTTTCTATATATTTTGGTCCTTCCCCTTTCTAAAGATCTTTCTTCCTGTTATTTTATCTCTTCTATAACATTCAAAACTTAAAATACTATTTTCTAGTAACTGCTTTTTTGGTAGCCAACATAATTAAATTTAATAAGATGTAATTTGCCAACTCATTACACTTCCAAAACACGTCCCCAGATGAGTTGCCTCTTTCTTTCCTATCACATCTCCAACATTCGCTATTTATCTGAAGAAAAAAATTTTGAACTCTGCATGGAGCAGAAAAAAATACCCATGCAAACACTTCCAAGCAAGATCCTAAACCTTCTGCATTTTTTTGCATACCTGGGAGCCATACACATGTCCTCTCATTCTCATTAATTACTTTTCCAGTCTCTGTACCAAGTCTTTTCTGACCTCCTCTGATTGATTTCTATAGATACCATGCAATATTTTACATGTCCCACTAATTACCACTTTTTTAACAACAGCTTATGTTCTATATTCAACTAAAAACTTCAACAGAGCATCTCTTTTACTTAAGATTCTTCTATCCATTTTTCTTTGCCTGTACTCCGATATATATCTGTGGTAATAAAAGCAGTCTCTAGCCTGTAGTCCAAACATCTTCTATTACCTTCCCTTCTCTATTTATTTGCTTCCAATACGTTGGCTCATTTGCCATTTTTTTCCCAGTAAATTCCAGCCCCCTCTTGCCTATTTTCTGTAACCCTACTTGCAGTCATCCCTATTGGCAAATTCTCCTATCTCCTTTCTCGAGCTGAATTAGTACTTAGAATACTTTCAGCTACTTTATGACTATGAAACACCAACACAGCACAGCAACAACGTAATGAAATAAATGGCTGGTGTGGAAAGGCAAACTCAATAACTCCTCGGCTTGGACAGTACACACTACACGAGTTTATTGCAAACAACACGAAGTAATAAAACTCTCCGGGTTAAGCGCTTTCATCTGACACAAGCAGACTTCTTCAGAACAAAGACAAATAATACTACACTCTTTATATAAACTTCGTGGCGCCAAAAACACATTTCTCATGAGATAATTTAAAGGTATATACAGAAAAAAAGCTTACATATATATATATATATATAAAACATACAAAAGCAGTCCTATCCCATTTATATTGATATTAAAAGTTTCTCATCAATAAGACACTCATAAAATTCACTTAAAATTTATAAAGTTAATAAGGTTAAATATATGAGTTCTAGACTGGTAATCAATGAATCAAATGCACATATGATAACTATTATCAAAGGCACTAGTTTAACAGTGATATAAGAAATGTTAAAATATCTAAATATTAATATATAAGAAATATCTAAATATTAATATATAAAAAATATATATATTATATGAAATATATGTGAAAATTATATCATAACTATTTAAAACCTTAAAAATATGCTGTACTGCTGTACCATAAAAACTATGCTAAATGCAAGAAAGGTTTTATACTGATGGAATCATTAATGCCAGGTAGTCTCGTGGCGTCGGAAATTTTCTGCCACTTACTCTCCTTCATGGCCTTGAAGGCTTTGACATCCCCCCCCATATACTGTGATACTAACCTGGTCAATGATTGAAAATTTGAAATAATGCGTATCTCCACAATTAAGTGTATGCCTATAAAGGGCATTCTTGTTGTCTTTATTTTTAATGCTGTATAGATGCTCATAAATGCGTCGTCTCAACTGTCTCTCAGTCTTACCAATGTAAAACGCTGAGCATAATTGGCAAGTTGCAAGATAGACGACGAATTTAGTGTTGCAATTCCCTGTCCTACAGCGTATATATGTTTTGTTAGAATTGTCCAATTTCACACCCCCTGTTTCATTAATGGTGTAACATTGGTTGCATGTTCCACATTTACTTGTGCCAAATAACCCCCCATTCTTACCACTTATATTGGATTCTAAAATCCTTTTAAGATTGTGTCCTGTTTTGTAGACAAATTTGGGATGATACCCCAATATCTGAGCCAGATCATCGTCCATAGTGATCAAGTTCCAATGTTGCCTTACTATGTTTTCTATATACTGGACTGTTGGGGAGTACATGAACACACAAACCCTCTGGTCAAAACCCTCGATTGGTTTATTTCCTGATGGAACTTCAAATGTTGAATGGCCCAACAAAGGTAAATATTTTTTACCCCATTCTTTACTAACATATCTAACATCATTTAATAAGGAAACTGGGTATCCTCTAACATTAAGCATTGACTTAATTAAATCTAGTTCTTTATCCAAGATTTCTTTGGTCGAGGACATACGGGCAGCTCGGATACACTGTCCTTTGAATACATTTTTGAAAACATGTTTGGGATGATTACTGCTAAATTCTAAGTAATCATTGGAAAATGTCGCCTTTCTGTGTATACTAGAGACAAATCCTCCATCACCATGGCTAACATATGTACCCAAGTAAGCTGTACCCCTTTTTTTGATATTATATGTGAACTTTAAAAAGTCTGTTGTATTGTTAATATAATCAAAAAAAGACTGAATTAATTCTTCGGGACCTTTCCATAACACAAAAAGGTCATCCAAAAACCTTGAGTAAAAAACAATGAGTTGAAAAAATTTGCTACTGAATAGGTATAGATTTTCCCATTCAAGCATGACAAGATTAGCAAATATGGGAGCACAAGAAGCTCCCACTGCAACGCCCCTAGTCTGTTTAAAGTATTCATTTTCAAAGTGAATATAATTATAGTCTAACACTAAACCCATCATACCAACTATGAGACTAATTCTGTCCCAATCCATGTTGGAGTATTTCCTAAGGCTGTTGCAAAAATATTCAAGTCCTATTTCCTTGGGGATACATGAAAATAGATCAATAACGTCAATGGTAATATAAATGAGGTTCTCATTCCATAATTGCGGTGTTAAATATCTAAGAAACATCCAAGAATCTTTTATAAGATGAGGAATGTTATTATATATAGGCTTCACCCACTTGTCTATAGCTACACCCAAGGGGAAAGTTTTTGACCTACTACTCGATATGATGGGTCTAAAGGGAGGACATTCCATATTTTTATGAACCTTGGGTATTCCTATGATAGTGGCTAAAATAGGATGTTCAGCTTTCAAAAACTGATAAACCTCATCTGTAATTCTGTGATCTATTAACTATCCTTCCACTGCTAAATCTATTCGCCTATAGCCAATATTTACTTCATTGAGGGAGATGGCCTCGTAATTCCCTGATTGATATAAGATGTTGTATATTTCATTAATATAGTCCATTTTATTATATAATACAATTCCTCCCCATTTGTCGGGTTTCATAACCCTTACTTCATTGTTGTTTACTAATGATTGTAGACAGGTACGTTCCCCTTCGATTAAATTATCCTTCATGCTAGACATTGCATTCTTGTCACTCTTGTAAACTTTGTAAAAACTATAAATGTCCTGACATACCATTTTCTCGTAACTTGCAACAACAGCATGGCTACAGGGTATATATGTACTTTTCTTTTTAAGTGTAGCCTGTTCCCTGTCGTTGTGTACAACTTCATTGTTTTTAAATTGTAAAGCTAAATTCAGTCTCCGACAATACAATTTAAATTCAGTAATAGCATCAACTAAATTAAATCTCACAGTCGGGATAAATTTCATTCCTTTAGAAAATAAACTATAAAATTCATCTGATATATCAACATTTGTGTAATTAAACACCTTAAACCCATTACATGTAGTCACTATGTTTGTATTTGTATAATCATCCTGATCCCCTTCTTTATGTATTAGAACATTTGAATTCACAACAGTTACTTGTTTAAGTGCAATGTTTTCTTGTTCAGGGCAGAATACCGTCATATCAATCACATGTTCACCATTGTCAGACCTAGATTTACTTATCTCTTTTTCATGTTGCTGGGAGTGAATGAATTTTTCTGAGGGGGGAAATACCTGCCACCTCGAAAATTTGAATTCCTATCTGTCTGTCTATCTTCGTACCTATGATATCCATCACTGCGAACATCCCTACAGTTTTTAGGCCAAATATATGCTCTATTGTTGATATATTGATCCAAGTCACGAGCTATTTTCCTACTTTTTCTTTGATAGATGTTGGTGGCTTTCTGCTGAGCTGTTACAAACAGTTTGTCATACAATTCATTCCATTTAGGGAACAATTCATTGGTGACTATTTCATGATTCAATTCATCAACTTCCTGTACTAACCGTGAAAGTTTTTCATCATTTTTCTTGATTAACACTTTCATATAACAATAACCAAAGCTATCAAACATTTGATTGACTTCACTCATCACATTATAATCCAAATCGACCCCCATAGGAATTTTAAAAAATCTTATACCCTTGGGTACAATTTTCATAGACAAACATTTAGTAAAATATGCATTTTCAATTTTAATATTTTTAATGGCCAATAACTTTTTGCCAAGCAAATATATCCTATCCTTTATAGTAGAAGCATCTATTTTATAATGTTGTCCATTTGTATAACCTACCCCAACATCATGCTTAATGAACTCGTAGTCATCTTTCAAAAAAAATTCCAAAAAATCATTTACTTCACCACATTTAGATTTGTTCATCACATTAAATCTACTTTGATTATTAACATGCTGTTTTTTACCCGTATGAAAATTGTCACTTTTAAAAATGTCAGGACTCGAAATGTTAATAATATGCTCTGTAATATGCTCAGTACCTCTTACATTGTCCAAATGTGCCCTAGCGATGCCAGAGTAGGTTTTAAAAGGCATAGGGCATTTGGGACGCACCCCAAGCCATTCCGCCTCCTTCCGTGCATGGAAAAAACTAAAGTCAAATGTAAAGTCGTTTGTAGAATCCCTAATAATATTTGGTTCCTTACTTTTGCTCAATAATCTGTCTTCTGTCAAGCGTTTATCATCATCCGCATTTATCGCTTGACCATTTGGGATCTCAAACTGAGAGCTTGAGTCAACAAGTAGAGCAGTCGCTGTATTGGTAACAGGAAGTGGTTCACCTACTGGTGATATTTCCTGCTGCTGGTCCCTTGTGCTAATCGCCTCAACCTTATCCAATGCTGAAAAAGTGCGTCCGACCAAGTCCACTAACCGAGCCATCTCGGTTTTTAACGAAGAAATCTCCGACTGAATTTTTACGATCTCCGCTCTGTCCAATGAAGCCTGAGGATCCTCGATAGTGCCTTCCATACCAAAACAACACTGAAACACCAACACAGCACAGCAACAACGTAATGAAATAAATGGCTGGTGTGGAAAGGCAAACTCAATAACTCCTCGGCTTGGACAGTACACAGTACACGAGTTTATTGCAAACAACACGAAGTAATAAAACTCTCCAGGTTAAGCGCTTTCATCTGACACAAGCAGACTTCTTCAGAACAAAGACAAATAATACTACACTCTTTATATAAACTTTGTGGCACCAAAAACACATTTCTCATGAGATAATTTAAAGGTATATACAGAAAAAAAGCTTACATATATATATATATATATATATATATATATATATATATATATATATCATACAAAAGCAGTCCTATCCCATTTATATTGATATTAAAAGTTTCTCTTATCAATAAGACACTCATAAAGTTCATAAAATTCACTTAAAATTTATAAAGTTAATAAGGTTAAATATATGAATTCTAGATTGGTAATCAATGAATCAAATGCACATATGATAACTATTATCAAAGGCACTAGTCTAACAGTGATATAAGACATGTTAAAATATCTAAATATTAATATACAAGAAATATCTAAATATTAATATATAAAAAATATATATATTATGTGAAATATATGTGAAAATGATATCATAACTATTTAAAACCTTAAAAATATGCTGTACTGCTGTACCATAAAAACTATGCTAAATGCAATCAATCAATCATTGACCAGGTTAGTATCACAGTATATGGGGGGAATGTCAAAGCCTTCTTGGCCATGAAGGAGAGTAAGTGGCAGATCATTTCCGACGCCACGAGACTACCTGGCATTAATGATTCCATCAGTATAAAACCTTTCTTGCATTTAGCATAGTTTTTATGGCACAGCAGTACAGCATATTTTTAAGGTTTTAAATAGTTATGATATAATTTTCACATATATTTCATATAATATATATATTTTTTTATATATTAATATTTAGATATTTCTTATATATTAATATTTAGATATTTTAACATGTCTTATATCACTGTTAGACTAGTGCCTTTGATAATAGTTATCATATGTGCACTTGATTCATTGATTACCAGTCTAGAACTCATATATTTAACTTTATTAACTTTATAAATTTTAAGTGAATTTTATGAGTGTCTTATTGATAAGAGAAACTTTTAATATCAATATAAATGGGATAGGACTGCTTTTGTATGTTTTATATATATATATATATATATATATATATATATATATATATATGTAAGCTTTTTTTCTGTATATACCTTTAAATTATCTCATGAGAAATGTGTTTTTGGCGCCACAAAGTTTATATAAAGAGTGTAGTATTATTTGTCTTTGTTCTGAAGAAGTCTGCTTGTGTCAGATGAAAGTGCTTAACCCGGAGAGTTTTATTACTTTGTGTTGTTTGCAATAAACTCGTGTACTGTGTACTGTCCAAGCCGAGGATTTATTGAGTTTGCCTTTCCACACCAGCCATTTATTTCATTACTTTATGACTATAATATTCTGTATGTTTGTTATTATTCTCCTTAAGGGTCTGTAATCAAAATCTCAATCTCTCTCTCTCTCTCTTGAACTCCACCCCCCCCCCCGGCTTCATCACCATCCCTTTCCATTTTTAATTATAACCTTCTGTATGAGTTATGTATATGAGCCTTAACTGTGCAGCTCTAAAATATCCCTTCAAACTAGGTAATCCTAAACACCTTGTTCTACTGAAAGGAACAACCTATCTCATTTAACTGTGCCTTCTTCCCCTCCAAGGTAAATTGCTTCAACTCTTTATTGGTGCATGATCTGAAATAGTTATTGGATGTGTGTCAAAGCTTTCATGTAAATGCAAATGTTAGTGTGAAACATCATTTCTACCTAATCTAGACGGTTATTGTACCTTGGAGAATAATATGGAAATTCTGTCCAAATTCACATCTTCCACACCAAATATTTTCATAAATTACTTCAGAAATCTACCCTCTTTTGTTAAATTTTCTCCTTTAGGTCTCATTGAGACATCCTCACTATTGCAAATTATGTTCCAGTCCATCCTATAAGTAATATTCTCTACTGAAAGCTGATTATTTCTCCCATTTTTTTAAGTTCCATAAAAGTTTTTGGTGGAATATAAATACACACAAGCATACTCCTTCTCCTTTACTAATAGCCCCTTACTACCATAAATACTACCATTGCTATCTTTTTTCTTCTTCTATCACAATTGCAGCCCCTCTAGTAATTAGCATAATTACTCCCAGTTTCCTTTGTTCTTGATATTCTGCTGAATATGCATCCTAAAATCTTTTTATGTCAAATTTATATGTTCATTTCTTTCTAAATGTGTCTCCTGTGGCACCTGCACTCTGCATTTCTTAATATAATTCAATGCTCTTTCCTTTTTTGTTTACACCTACAAGGTTATTTATGTTCCAATATAATATGGATAGTGTAGCCATTATGAGAAAAAGTAATTGTTAGTTTTTTTTAATGTGTATTTCCAGATTCTGTGTAGCATGCATGCACTAATGTTTGACAGGCTGATCTTTTATACAGCTGTATCTTTCACATTTGAACATATGTCATATTTATTCAAGATCTTTTTGTTTGTTTTAAAGAGGACCCTTAAACAAAAAATAAATAAGTAAATACATTTTCAAAACACACCATCCCCTATTAACTTAGTAGAAACACACAACACTATGAACATCTTTAAATGTTTAACTCTCTGGATTGAAAAAAAATGCCCCAAATCGACAGCTCTGCCCACAGACATTACCTAACCCAAAGTTCTGTTCTTTTCTTATCTATATTTTGCTCCCACATGTGAAAAACCTATGCCTTCAGAAAACCTTAACTTTTAGCCCGAAGAAAAAGTGCACTGGCTATCTTTAAATAAAAGTATACACTGTCCTATTAAATGAGTTAAAAATTAAGGCTGTTGAGGCTGCTATCTCTTATTCACTTCCCATAATTTCAAACTTCATTTTTCACCACATTGCTTGCCATTGTACTTTAAAATTTTGCATCTCCCTCAGTGAAGAATGCTCAGAACTCTCAAGATGAATTGATTGCACCCTCAGACAGCTTGTCTCCAGTATTTAACAATGGATCTTTGCACATGTCACTCAGACCAGAAAGTGCAGCTGTCTCCAGCTGCAGACTTCATGACTCGCACTGAACATTTATTTGCTAATGGAAAAAATGCAAGGTAATATATTTGCAGATGTAAGAAACCTAGGATTTTATTCATGGCTTTCATCATTTTCTCTTATTTTTAAAGCCCACTTGCTTACAAAAAAATGAAAATTATGTACTCACCATAAAGTTGGAACTGTGCTGTTATATTCTGTCCATTCCTCTACTCATGGATCTCAGATTTGATGTCGGATCCATCCTCAGCCATTTAAAAGGTTAGGACCCGGTGCTCAAACTTATCTCCCTATCCATAATCCCCATGCACAGAAGGAGTTACCTCAGATCAAGTTTGCCCGTTTTTAATCACCTAAACATATCCTGAATAGAAGAGAATAGAATTTACTCAGCAGGCAAAGAGTACTGGTGAAAGCAGTAGAGAGACTAGCTAAATCTTCAGGAGTGAAGGAAAATTTAGTCAGATCCTTCCTAGGAAGATATAACAGAATAACAAAATTATGCGATAGAATTAAAACATGTACAGGGGATAGAGGGAGGGTATTAGAGGAATGGAAGGAATATAACAATACAGATCTAATGTTATGGTGAGAAAATAAATTTTGTATCTGATGTTGTCTTTTCCTTCCATTCCTCTACTCATGGAGCACAGTCCTCACCTACTTGAACTCCTGGGTAGTCTCAAGGAAGAATATTCCTGAGCACAGCTGAACCAAAGGAAGCCCTGGATCTAGGCTGAATGTCCAATTTAAAATGAGAAATGAAGGTGTGAACTTTTGACCAAGTGGCCGCAGAACAAAATCTCACCAATGAGAACAGTGATGTGAAATGTGGTACAGGAGGCCACTGATCTTGTTGATTGAGCTTTAGGTTTCGAAGGAAGAGAAATTCCTTCTGTTGACAGACAAAAGAAATACAATGAGTGAGGTATCTAGATAAGGAGACTTTGTATGCAGCTTGTCCAAAGCTGAATTTCAAAAAGGAAATGAAAAGCTGATCGGGCTTTCTGAAGGGAGCAGATGCAATGTAAATAAAAATGCAGTGAACATCGAGCAGATGTAAAGCATATTCACCCTTGTTGGACACATCTGGGAAAAATACTGGCAGATTAACGGCATTATTGATGGAAAATTCAGAGGCCACTTTTGGTAGGAAAGATGAATTAGTTCTCAAGTCTCTGTCTTTGTGAAAAAAAGGAGGTTTGCAAGAAATTGCATGCAAGTCAGAAATTCTACTGGCAGAAGTTACAGCCACCAAAAATAAGGATTTCCAGGACACATACTTCAAATCAGCTTAGTAGCAGGTTCAGAAGGGGGTCCCCATCAAGGTCTGCAAAACAATGGTGCTATCCCATGACAGAACTGGATTTCTGAGTAGGGGGAAATAGAAGTAAAATACCACAGAGAAAAGCCTTAGATAGTCTAAAAGAGGCTAAAGGAGTATGATATTTTCCAGTGTAAAAAGAAGAAATGACAGCTAACAGAACCTTGCTAGTGGAATAAATAACTCCTTCTTGGAAGAGAAAGCTAGAAAGTCTAGTATTGTGGGAAGACAAGATAATAATGTGTCAAGATCTCTTTCTGCTGTGCAAATAGAAAGTATCTGTTGTTGTGTATATATATATATATATATATATATATATATATATATATATATATATATGGGTTCACTATTATTTATTTATTTTTATTTATTTGCAGTTGGTTTACCAGGATAGTCCATTGGGCCAAAAAGAACCAATTTTCAATGGAGTCCTGGGGAGAAAAGCTCCAAAACAAAGATTACAAAAAGATTACATTAGTTTACAATTTCAATCATTTGTAGATTAGAGATAAATCTTTAAACAATGGTAACAAAATGATTACAGCAGTTTAAAATTTCAGTCATTTGTGGGTTACAGAAAAAACAAAACAAAGGTTAAGCAGTTACAATGATAAGTTATGGGTTTTATTTTGTAGGAAAACTAAGATATGAGCAGATGAAATAAAGATTCTTAGGTTAAGTTCTGTATAGGAGCAAGCATTGCTGTTGTGTAAATATATAGTTCCTTGAGTGGAATTGTAGGGATTGTCAAATGATAAGATGTTACAGTTGGCTAAATTGGTGTCTAGTAATATATGATATAGTTGTTTGTAGGAGGTGGGGAATAGGCTATATGACCGAAGCCCATTTGACGGAGACCAAATGACCGAAAGTTCCTTTGACCGTAAACCCATATGACCGAAAACTCATCGACCGAAAAACAGCACTGGCAGTGCGACCCTGGCATTAGAATATATTGTTAGGAGGGGTGTGGGGGGCACAGCCCCCCACATAATTGCAGTTTATGCACTATTATATACATGTGTATCCATTAAAAATGCATTAAAAGATACATCAGTAAAAACTGGTTGCAAAATGTGGAGGGCTGTGCACCCTACACCCCCCTAACTTTATATTCTCACTCCAGGATATATATATATATATATATATATATATATATATATATATATATATATATATATATATACATATATACATATATATCTATCGTCAGAGTCAATGGACTATGTGAGGAAGATGAAATAATGTGTATGACGGAGTAGAAAACCTGGACTGCCGAACTATCATGGGAAATGAAGAAGCCATGCGGTTAGTCTGAGTGGCTGAATGTCTGGATGAGATTCCCCAGATGAGTGAGATATTAAGTTTGGGTCTGAGCCGAAGTCCCAAGGAGGTTGAACTAGATGAGACCGCACGATGGGAAACCACACCTGTCAAGGGCAATGAGCGGCTATGAGGATGACTGAGACCTTCAGTGCTGAGGCTTTCTGAAGAAACTTTGGAATCAGATGGAAAGGGGAAGGCATAAAGTCCTGGGGCCAATGGTGCATCAGAGCATACCTGAGTGACTCCACACTTGTGGGGGATCAAAGCAAAGAACTTGCTGCATTTGTATTTTAGGGAAGCGAAGAGATCACAACAAGGAAGGTCTCAATGACAGAAGATCTGCTCTACAACTAAGGGATTGAGGCAACACTCATGAGGGAGCAGAACAGATTTGCTCAACATGTCTGCAAGAATAATCAACTTCCCCAGGATATGCATTGGTACCAGAAAGCTGAAGGAAGATAGTGCCCACTGCCATAGTCTCATGGCCTCCTGACACAAGGGGTAAGATGAAGTTCCTCCAAGCTTAAAGATGTACCAAATGACAGCCATGTTGTCTGTCTGAGTGGAAATCACAGCCAAGGGAAGAGAGTCCTGAAAAGCTTGCAATGCTAGGAGAACTGTTCTCATCGTCCAGATACTGATGTGAAGACTGGTCTCTATATGAGACCAAGTGTCTTGGACTGGTCTTCCCAAGAAATGCTTCACCACCCTAACAGAGAGGAGTCTGTGGTCACTATGGCCTGGGGAGGAGGTCGGGAGAGTAAAAGGACATATGTTGTGAAGGAGAGGAGTAGTTAACCACCTGCAAATGTGCTACCTGCAAATGTTTATGAGACTAATCAGGGAGGACATTGATTGTCACCTGAGTGACCATTGCACTGACAGTGTCCACTGAAGCACTCTCTTGTGAAATGTGGCTAGAGGGACTAATATAACGGCAGTAGATATGGAACCCAGAAGGCGGAGAACCAACCTGGCCAGTGGTTTACTGCGAGACACAACCAGCTGGGCTTGTAAATGTAGGACTGAGATGAAGAGACTGGGGGAGCTCCAGAATGATTGTCTTACAAAAAAATGGCTCTAATAAATTTCAGAGATTGGACTAGTTGTAGACGAGACATTTGAAGATTTATCGTTATCCCAAGTTGTGACACAACTGGAGCAAGGACTGGCTGGCACTGGATTAGCAGATTCCTGGACAGGGGTTATGAGCCAGTTATCTATATAAGGAAATAACCAGAATCCCTGCAGTCATAGACAAGCTGCCACTATTGCCATGCATCTGGTAAATACCTGGAGGGCTGTGGTGAGAGCAAAGGGCAGAGCTCTGAACTTGTAATGACTGGCTCCCATTCGGACATGAAGATACTTCCTAGAGCACCTGTCTATTTTGATGTGGTAGTATGTATGCATCCTGAAGATCTAACCAGCACATCCATTTTTCTTCAGCAGTGAAAGGATTAACTTAACTATTACTATCCATAATTTTGTTCAAACAAGAAATTTGTTCAACTGACTTAGATCCAAAATTGCTCTCAGCTTCCCATTTTTCTTTGGCACTAAAGAAGAATTTTGGGTAAATTCTGGATCATCTCTGGTCTGGTGGGACCGCTTGGATGACTTAGTTTTTTAGAAGCGTCTCTACTTATGAAGCTGCATGTTCACTCTGTGACAGCGGAACATTGGGAATTTTCTTTTGAGGAGGGGGAGTAGTGTGAGTTGAAATGAAGAAGCATCTAATAATTATTCTCTGATTTTGTAGACCACCTCTGCCTCTTGGGTGATGTCCATTGTTAAGAGTTTCCCTCTCTGACACAGGAAGCTTGCTCTTCAGAAATGTCAGACAAAAATCCCGGAGAATTTTGGAACCACATTCTCTTACCTGCCTTCTGATCTGAAAGTCCGCTGGGGAGTAGAGAATTTGCTTCCGAGTGCAGATAGAGCTTTGTCATCCTGATCAAATCTGGAAATAGTTTCTTTAACTGCTGGACCAAAAAGAGTGGATCCATCATAAGGGGCATTAATGAAGACATCTTGAAGTGCTCTGTGAAACTGCAAAGCCACATCCCAGGCATGCCTAATAAACTACTTAAAGGCCTAACTACAGCATCTAACAAACAACCACACACTAAAGAAAATATTAAAACAATCCCAAAATACAGGAGAGAAGAATGAACCCTATAAAAAATGAGGAAAAATAATAAATAATAATAATAATAGTAGTCCAAGTCTTTTCTCTCTTTTTTTGTAGAAAATAATGCCAACCACACCTGAACACCAAAGAACACATTAGCACTTAAAAGCAGCAAATGAGATCTGAGGTAATTCCTGCACATGGGGATTATGGATACGGTAGGAATCTGAGCACTGGATCCAAAGTTTAGAAATGGTCAAGGATGGATCCAACGTCCAATCCGAGACCTATGAGTAGAGGAATGAACAAAAAAAGACAAGATCAGATCACCTAGTTATAGCATAAGCCAAAGGCACTAATCTAGATATTCACCCTTGTAAAGGTAAGAGAAAATATCTTAATTCTACATATAATATAGTGTACTTTTACACCACACCTCTACACAAGACTATTACAGCATATTGACAATAAATTTGATTTTGTCCAGCCTTTCTTCTTTTCTTCTTGTTATACTGTAAAGCCTACAACTAAAAGTATAGGTGTTTAATATCTTTAGCACATACAACAGTCACTGAAAAGACTACCTCCACATATAAAATAGAAAATACCCCTGACAACACATCACATAAAACTGCTTTATTATATATAACATTATGAAATATTTTATACAAATACTACCAAGAACAAAAATTGTTTAACTTACAGTTACTTTCCCCCCTTTTAGTATTCTTCTAAGCATTAACGACATAGCTGTATAGTCCACCCACATGTTTAACAAAATCAACAAAAGTCCAGTCTTTGCAGACACTTTTTCTCACAAAACTAAAATACAACCATAAAAGCCAGTAACCCCAAACAAATTTTATTCAAATCTTAGCGCCTCGGCTTAAAAGCCTTCACAGAGATTAAGAAAACATCAGTAAAAAATAATTTCAATATACATCCTCATTACCACTTCAATTAACAATTAAAAGGACATCCAATAAAAATAGTTTACACATTATCTTGTAATAATACCTTGATACTTTTTCTTAAAATAACATATTTCAGAAATGTAATTGATGCTTTATTGTCTCCCATTTATTCATTATTTTCAGTGTTGCTGGTCTTCTTACTGTTCATCTCCATCTCCTAACACCAGACTCTGGTTCAAGTCCAAGGTAATCCTGATTCTTGTAGTCAATTTCTGTGCTATTTTCTGACTCTCGAGCATTTCCCTTTGGAACACTGGAAAAGGTTTCACTGGCATAGTCTCTATGAATTTTATTGTCAGAAGAATGAGATGTAATGTCCCCTTCTGTTTCTTGGCACATGTTTTATTAGTTAAACTTTTTTATTTCCTCCTTCTGCATCAAAAAAGATCCTCCAGGAAAAAATATTGGAAGACAGCTGGATACAGCAGCTTGAATCTCACATCTGCCTCTCGACATTCCCTGATTACTGGGATAAAATTGCTTCTCTTCAGCCTGGTCTACAGTGAATAATCATTTCCTACAACACCTTTGGGCTCGCTTCCAAAAGACTAACCCTTCCCAAACAGTGTTTCCTCTTAACCTTTTTCTGGTTATTTCCTTTCAGATTTTCCATATTACTTCTTTGCCAACATGCAGGTACTCTACTTACTAGTCAGTAACTAAATTTTATCCAAAAAAAAAAGGTTCAATGGCACTTCTTCTTAGTTTCTGTTTTCACACCGGGAGAGCTGAAGTTAAGCTAACTGATCAATGTTCAGCCATCTTGGAAGTCAGCATCATGTGCTTTTCTTGACAAAATCTTCTTCTTCTTCTTTCAGCTATTCCCGATTAGGGGTTGCCACAGTGGATCATCTGTCCGTTCATGATTGGCAGTGGAGTTTTACAGTATCAAGTTGCCAGCCCAGCGCCCAACCTTCCACAGAAGGCACACACACGCACACACTCACACCTAGGGCCAATTTAGAGTGTCCAATCCACCTACTGCATGTCTTTGGGATGTGGGAGGAAACCGGAGCACCCGGAGGAAACCCACGCGACCACAGGGAGGACATGCAGACTCCACACAGAAGGCACCCCAGCCGAGAATCGAACAGGAGAACCTCTTGCTGTGAGCCGGCAAAGCTAACCGCTGCACCACCGTGGCTGCCCACTTTTCTTGACAGAATAATGGAGCTAATTAGGAAAATAATTGAAGGGTCAGAGGCAAGAATCTTCAGTGTTCTACAGTGGGGAAATGGAGAATTTCCCATTTCCTACACTGTAACATGATCTTGGAGTTGGTATATTTAAGTAGTGGGGGTAAGGGGAGTGCAGCCCCCCACGTGAGGGTGCAGGGGGGCTTGCCGCCCCTGCTTATACCCTTTAGTTTTTCTTTTATTTATTTTTTTAATTTTTATACATATTTGAACTTTTAAAAGTTCTATCATTAAAGTTCGTTCTTTAGTGATTCGAACTTTTAAATGTTTGGGTATCTAATATAGACCCCTTATGAAGATATCACAAGATGAGGCATTTAAGTGTTTGGATTAAAATGATTCAGTGGTAGCTAAGGATATGTGGGAAAATAATATATACTAATATATAATATATAATATATTTAAGTACTAAGCAAAAGATAATACAAAAATTGAGATGTCTGAAGTTCTTGACTGTGGATTTGGGTAGTAAGGTACAAGCAGTGAAAATGTTTCTAGCCCTGTTAATACTACTTACAGGACAGGCATACTTTGATTAATCAAAGGGGAAGCTGTGAACTATAATTAATAAAGACTTGAAGAAAATTATTTGGGAAAGAAAGAAGGCATGAGTTAAGAGGTACAAGATGTTTCTACCCACAGAAAAAAAAGTTATGTACTTACCATAAATATTCCATATGTGTTGCCCATTTTCATTCTTCAACTGTTGTCTGGATGGATCAGATCTTTGGATCCAACTCGTCCGTTACCAAAGCTCAGGGTAACAAAAAAGCTCTTGAGCTTCTCCCTTATCTATAATGCAGCAATCCCTAACATACCCCAGATCTTGTTTCCTAATCTACCCAAAGTAAAACGTGCTTTATATACATATATTCCCTTCTGTAGGATTTATATATATATATATATATATATATATATATATATATATATATATATATATATATATATATATATATATACCTGCAGCTCAACATAAGGACAGTGGTGTCCTTATATCTCATCCTTCCAGAAGTCTGTTGTGATAAGGGCTGTGGGGGTTGGTGGGCAAGAAGTGGAGAAAGAATGAAAATGGACAACGCAGATGGAACGTTATGGTAAGTGCATAACTTTTTTATCTGATGTTGTCAATTTTCATTCTATCTTCACCTGCTGGGACAGAGTCCCCAGCTACCTAAAATCCCAGGTGGACTCAAAGGAAGGATATCCCTGAGCACAGCTGAGCCAAAGGTTACTGTTCCCCTCGAGACCAGTTCAAATTTGTAATGAGTTATAAAGGTATGAGGGTTTGCACAAGTTGCAGCCGCACATATATCATCTATGGAGGCTTTAGACAGAAAAACTGAAAAAGTTGTCATAGACCTAGTTGAGTCTTTTGTCAAGGTTAGACCCAACTTGCTATAGATAAATGAAATGAATCCGTCAGCCATTTGGCTAAAGTTACCTCTGCAACTGGTATGCCCAATTTCAAATCTGCAAAGGACGCAAATAATTGATCTGTCTTGCTAGTTTCTTTTGTCCTGTATAAGTAAAAATGCAATTGTCTGTGAACATCCTGTAAATGCAACATATACTCACCTCTGTTTACAAATTTAAGAAAGAATACAGGCAAATGAATGGCTTTACTGATATTTGTTGCCTCACATCAAGAGGTTCTCCCGTTCGATTCTCGGCTGGAGCACCTTCTGTGTGGAGTCTGCATGTTCTCCCTGCAGTCGAGTGGCGTTCAAAAGACATGCGTAGAAAAGGCATTCCTTCATTTAAGGTTGGGCGTCGAGCTGGCACCTCCGCACCCGTAAAAAATCTACTGCCAATCATTAGCGGACAGAAGTTCCGCTGTGGTGACCCCTAACCAGGAAAAGCCGAAAGAAGAACAAATTGATACTGGATTATGACACCACTTTATGAAGGAAAGATGCCTTGGTATGTAATGCGACTCTATCTTTATGAAAGATGAAGTAGGGAGGTTTAGATGATAATGTTTGAAGTTCTGAAATTCTTCAAGTATGGTAATGGCCACAAGAAAGATAGTTTTCCAGGTCAGGAACTTAAGATCGCATTTAGCTGCTGCTACATACAGAGAAATTAATTAAGGCCTACAGTACCAAGTTCAAATCCCATGGTGGAGTATATCTTTTTGCAGGGGTCTCAGCAGGAGTGTGCCTTTCAAAAATGCTTTACAAAGTTTAATAAAAGCCACAGAAGAATTCTCAAATCTAATATGAAAGTTAGCTATTGCTGCTAATTGAACTTTAATCATTGAGCAGCTAGCCCCCTCATTAAAAACTGTTGCCAAAAATTCAAATATACTAGGCACTGGAGCTGAGAAGGGGTCAATGTGGTTTTGTTGTGCGCAGCAAACAAACTTTTTCCATTTAGTTGTGAAATGTTTTCTTGTAGAAGGCTGATGGAAAGATAAAAAAAACATGACAGATGGCAGAGAGCATTGGTTGTGTGGCTATTAACAGAACTGAAGAACCCATGCTCTCAACCTGAGGTTTGGGATATCCGGATAAATCATACCTGTCAGATGCGACAGGAGGTCAGGAATCAGATCCAGAATCCAAGGGTGGCAAAGTAGATGACGCCATAGGAAGCAGGACCAAATCTGTCTAAGCCAGTAAGGTGCAATGAAGATGACTTTTCTCTTCCTCCTGGCAGCTGTCTGTAGAATTGTCTGGTAAGCATAAAGTAGACTGGGGGGCCAATCATGAAAAAAGTACACCATCCCTCGGTGATTCCCCCACAGGGGGGAATTAGGGCAAAGTTGCTGCTGCATTTGCTGTTTAGGGGAGAAGAAAAAAATTGCAGCAAGGCTGGCCCAATTGACAGAAAATCACTTCTGTCACTTTCATGCTGAGAGACCACTCATGAGGTAGGAGAATGGACTTGCTCAATTTGTCTGCTATCACAGTGGACTTACCCTGGATGTGTGTTGCTATGAGAAAGCGGTTTGATGAGACTGCCCATTGCCACACTCTGGGTGCTTCTTGACACAAGGGGTAGGATCTGGTTCCTCCTTGTTTGCTGATGTACCAAACTTCTGACATATTGTCTGTTTGAATCGCAACTGTCCCTAAAGGGAGAGCATCCTGAAAGGCCTACAACGCTAAGAGCACTGCTCTAATCTCTAGGACATTGATATCTAAATTGGCCTCTTCTGAGGACCAAGTGCCTTGGACAGTTTTCCCCAGGAAGTGCCTCCCCCACCAAATCTGGAAAGCATCCGTGGTCACTATGGCCTTTGTTTGACACAGAATGAAAGGATGGCCTTATACAATCTGATCTGACTGACTCTACCACCAGAGGTATCTCTTGCCTGCCTGGGTGATTCTCATTTGTGCTGACATCAGCTGGTATAGAATCAACCACTGTGTTGCTAGCATCCAATGAAGAATTCTCATATGAAATCTTGCTAGAGGAACTAAGATTATGGCAGCTAATATTCACCCCAAGGCTTGAAGGATCAACCAGGCTGAAATCTTGGTACTGCAAATTATATTCATGACCTGGAGTCTAACAGTCTGAACTCCTAAGACAGGAAGAGAGGCTGTCACTGATATCTTATTGAAGACTGCTCCTATGAACTCCAAAGTTTGTGCTGGTTGTAACTGAGACTTCTTGTAATTTATGGTTATCCCCAGATGAGAACAAATTGAAGTACCTGATCGCTTGCTCGTTACTAGATGCCTGGTTGGGGTGGTACAGATCCAGTCATCTAGATATGGAAACACTCAAAATCCCTGTAGTCTGAAGTAAGCTGCTACCACTGCCATGCATTTGGTGAACATCCAGGGGCCTGTGATGAGGCCAAAGGGCAGTGCTTTGAACTGATAGTGGCTGGCTTCCTGCTGGAAGCATAAATACCTTCTGGATTGTTTGTTCATTTTTATGTGATAGTATGCATCCTAATAGTCTATCAAGCACATACATTCATTCTTATCCTTACCCAGGAAGGGTAAAATGGACTGAACCATGACCATCCAAAATTATGTATGAGAACTGACTTGCTCAAAGTGCTGAGATCCAAAATTGGTCTCCAATCCTCTGTTTTTTTAGCACTAAAAAGAATCTTGAGAAAGTTCTGGATTCTATCTGGTCTGGTGTGACCTCTTGGACGACACTTTTTCTAGCAGCTTTTGTATTTCTAGTGCTGCTGCTTTCCTCTGACTGGGTGGAACATAGGGAATTTTGCATACAGCTGGAAGTGGAAGGGAAAAGGGAATTATATAGTCTCGGGAAATAATCCTCTCCACCCAAGTATCTCTTGTTATATCTAGCCAGGCTTTCTGGTGCAGGGACAGGTGTCCCCTGATTACCTCCAGAGAGGACAATTGGGCCTCCTTTCATGAGGGCTGATAGGGTCTATCACAGAAAGAATATCTGGACCCTTGGTTTTGCAGGCCTCCTCTACTGCATGGGTATCATTGTCCATTAGAGTTTCCCCCTCTACCCCTAGAAAAACTATCTCCATGTGTGCCTTGGAAAGGACACAGAGTTTCCTAACCACATCTTCCAACCACCTCACTGATTCCTTGAAAAGGATCTTTGAGGGGTCAAAAAACATATGCCCACTGCAGAGAGCATCTTTCCATCCTTTTCACACCTGAATAATGTGTCCTTCACTTTTGGGCCAAACAATGAACTAGCATCAAAGGGTGCACTGACGAAGAAGGACTTGAAAGGCTCTGCAAAATCACATAAGCATGTCACCTAATGGATATGCCTGATCCTGCTGCCCTTGAAATGCTCTTCAAACTATCTGGAGATATACAGAACTGAGTATATTTTTCTGGCACTTCAGAGTTGTGTACTGGTTGTTTGACTAATTTTATATCATTGCTGGCTGACTTCAGAGTTGTGCACTGTTATTTTTGCTTCACTGTATAGTTTTTCAGATCTCTGCTGAAGGTGTTGGTTTTCCCATACCCGCCCTCCCTATTCCTGTGTTGTTGTTTAAATTTGGAGGTTTTTGCAGTTGCCCACCCCCACTGTAGATTTGATCTGGGACACTCCCCCCAGTCCCATCTCTTTACCTCATTCTACCTAATAGACTCCTTCTGCATTGTTTTTAGTCATTTTTAATTTAATTGCATTTTTAAACTGTTTGGTCTAACATTGCTACATACTCAAGTGTGCTAGCTTGCACTGTATTTGAATTGTTTTGACTGCTGTTTTGTCTACTTTTCTGTATATATTAAAAAAAAAAAAAAAAACCTTTCCTGTAACTAGTGTAGTCCAGATTCAGATTTGCTGTATCCAGGACTGTATGTAAGCTTCTGACCCCCCTCCCCCCAAGCTTTCTGTGTTGGAGGGAAGCCTTCTAGCTTATCAGTCGGACTGGTAAGCACTAAGTAACATATCTACCACATAAGGAGTGGTTCTGGCCCAGAAATTGTAGTTACTGGCCGTTTGGGCAGTTTTTCCATCTCTGTCTCAACTTTCTGATTTAAAAGCCCACATTTGCACTTGTTTCCCCCCTTTCCTGTAACTAGCTTAGTCCAGATACAGATTCTTACTTTTAGCACTTGAATTTGCTTATTCGTGATCAGCACTTGTTCAGAACTTGTAAGCACTAAATAACATAACAATTACTACAGCACTCAACCTTCCTCATTACCTAGAGGAAAACAGTTTTGGTACTTACTTTACTCACTTGCTTACAGAAAAAACAGCTCTTGTACTCACTTTCCTCACTTATCTAGAGGAAAATAGTTTTTTTATTCAGGCATGTCCAAGAGTCAGCTCCCAGTGTTCTCTCCTGTCTATCTGATGAATCTGAGCATTTGGGGCAATGTAGAAATTGTCTCATGTACACAGACAACCCTCTCCTCCTACCACCCAACACTACAACCTGTGAGAGATGCACTTATCTAGCCAAACTGGAGGTAAAGCTCTCTCCAATCAAGACTGAACTTGACAGTCAAGAGGAGAAGGTAAACACTTGCACCACACCACACTCATCACAGTCTCACTAAATCTACACCACCAAAATCCACACATAGAAATACAAAAACATTCGCGGAGGCTCTCAATAATAATCTACTCAAGCAACAGAGACCTCCAAAGCAGAAATGCAAGCAACCTCCACCCCCCAACACAACCCAAATGACACACAGCCCACAGACTCGGTGTGCCACTCAACCACAGCCAATAAGGCAAAACAACGTACCCAACACACTAGTCATAGGCGACTCTATACACAGGCACACTGATGTCCCACTCACCAGGCTAAACAAGGAGAAGGTTACTGTCAGCTGCCTGTCGGGTGCTAGGATCTGCCACATAATCCACACACTCAGGTCAATCCACAACAAGTACAAATATGACTCTGTCATTGTCCATGTTGGTGTGAACAACCTGAGATGTACCTCCCTGGACTACATGAAAAGAGACATGGAAGAGCTCTCCGATCTTTTAGCCCAGGCAGGTATGACCCTAGCCCTGAGTAGCATTCTGCCATCACCCAGAATGATGCCGCAGTACAAGGACAAAATGACTGACTTCAACAATTGGCTAAGCTTCTGGTGCCATTCTAAAGGGATCCAGTATCTGTCTGCCTGGGATGACATGGTCGACAGACCACGATGCTTTGCCAGAGATGGCCTGCACCTGTCACTCCTGGGATTACGGATACTGGCTAAGGTTCTTGCCGCCCCTATAGTGCTTTTTTTAGGCAAGGTTCAAATGACAAATTTACCACCCTAACAGGAACAGGCAAGCAAAAACTGAGGGTGATGCTACTCAGTGCCAGAAGTCTAAATCTCAAAATGCACTCACTCGAGAACATTGATATCTGTGTAGTGACTGAGACCTGGTTCAAGGCTCCAGAGAGCACCCCTGCACTACCAGGCTATAACTCATACCACACTTTTCGGCCATGTAACCTGGACCGAACACCAAAGACGGAGGTGTATCCATATTCATTAAGGATATCCACATCTCCAGGCTAGTTGCTCAGCATAATGCAGCCGAGGTTATTCAAGTGCAACCAACTCTGGGCAAAACTGCAATCCAAATTGCAGCTTGCTACAGATCACCCACCATGCCCCAGGATTCCCACTCCTCTTTTCTTGATGTACTGGAAAATATTAGGGTTCAACCAAACACCCTAATAATGGGTGATTTCAACTACCCCACCATTAAATGGGAAAACTACTCATGTACCAAATCCTTTGCTCAACGCTTTCTGGAATTCATAAACTCCAATGACCTGGATCAACTTATCCACACCCCCACCAGGGACAACAATATCCTAGATCTAATCATTACCAATATGAGTGGCCGGTGTTCCACACCTGAAGTCAATGCCTCATTGTTCCGATCCGACCATAAGCTAATTACCCTAGATATCCACATCCTGCTTCCACCCCCCATTAAGGAAACCATAATAACAAATTTCTCCAAAGCCAAGTTCATACTTCTTAAGACAGAAGTGGTGAACTTCATGACACCCATGCAGATGGACAATACAGTTACGACTACTGAATCCTAAACAATTGCACTTTATAAGCACTTACATGAGTGCATGGATCGTGCTATCCCAAACGGAACCAAGACGCTATCCTCCAAAAAAGGAAGCCAATCTGGTGGTCCCCTGCCATAAACAAACTGTACAAAAGAAGGAAGAAACTCTTGCAAAAGAGAGTAAAATCCCACAAGTGGAGGAGCTCCCTGATCAGCCTCAGTAAGAAGCTGTGATCCCTGATAAAATCCTCCAAAGCTAGTTACGAAAACAAAATTGCCACTGACTCTAAAGACAACCACAAAGCATTCTATAGCTATGTCAAGAATCTGAATGGCAACACTCAGATTTGCTCTGAGTTACAGCACAATGGCACTAAATATACAGACCCAACTGGTATTGCCAACATCCTGGCAGATAGGTTCAATGCTAACTTGACCCCCCTCTCACCCCCTAAAGAGCCCATCTCTATACCGGAAGAATGCAAAGTTCCTGTAATCACGGCTGCACAGGTAAAAACCACACTCTCCAAAGCCAAGAACACAGCATCCATGGGAACAGACAACATCCCAGGCTGCATTCTACACGAACTACAGAACGAACTGGCACCCCCACCTAAGTACCACATTCAATCATAGCCTCACCTCAGGCTTTGTGCCTGCTGAATGGCACACAGCAACGGTTATCCCACTCCACAAGGAGGAAGCCACCACAGACCCCGGGAACTACCGCCCCATTAGCCTGACGAACCTGGTCTGCAAGGCCATGGAACGTATCATCATGGAACTTATAAGCAAAGACATTGGTAATCTCCAAACTCTGGATCCCACCCAGATTGGGTTTGTAAAAGGCAGATCATGTCTCCTAAACCTGACAGACTTCTTTGAAGCAGTCACCAAAGCCATAGACAAGGGTAAGGTGGTTCATACAGCCTATCTAGATCTTGCCAACACCATCCCCCACTCTGGAATTATAGATAAACTCACTAAACTAGGTATAAATCCCTATGTCACAAGATGGGTTGCCAACTGGCTCACTGACAGAACCCACACTGTGAAAGTAGCAGACTCCAAATCCGACTTCAGACCAGTGACAAGTGGAGTACCACAGGGTTCAGTCCTGCGTCCTCGCCTGTTTGGTAGCTACTTCTCTGAAGTACAGGCTAACACAGAAGGTCTTTGGCTAACAAAGTTTGCAGATGACTGCAAACTAGGAGCCATAATCGAAACTCCTAACGATGTGGACATCCTACAAAAGGGCCTCACTGAGACAGATGCCTGGTGTCAAAGCCATGGCCTCAAGCTCAATGCCAAAAAGTGCATTGTCATCCCCTTTGGTAAAAACTCTGTACCCATGAACTACAACATAGGTGGTAGTATACTTAACACCAAAAGTGTGATAAGAGACCTTGGGACACAGGTGGACAGTAGTCTCTCATTTGATAATCACATCGCCACAGTAGTCAGGAAATCCTTCTACATGGCACACCTCATCACAAAAGGTTTCTCATCCAGAAAAAAAGAGGTCATTGTTCCCCTCTACTCATCACTCATTAGACCCATTATAGAGTACAATGCCCCTTTTGGTATGTACCTCACAAGACATCTCCAACAACTGGAAAGGCTGCAGAAATACCTCACAAAGAGGATTACCGGCCTCAAACAGATGCCCTACGCTGACCGTCTCAAAAAACTCCAGCTTTACTCCGTCGCATATCCCCTACTCAGAGGTGATCTCTGCCTAACATACAAAGCTATGTCAAACCCAGAGCTGTTGGACATGCTCCACTTAAAGAAATCCCAAATCCTTCCGAGCTACACGCTCTAGGGACCTAAACCTTGTCACCACAATAAACAGAACATGCCGGAGGGATAGATTCCTGTCCCAGAGACTTCCCATACTCTGGAATAAACTACCTATCTATATCAAACAAAGCTCCTCATTAGCACTCTTCAAGAAAAATCTTGATGATTGGATGGGAAATAGGAAATTCACCCCGGGGATCACCTCTATGGCTCTGCTCGACAGTGGCACAGGAAAATAATTTTCTTGGGTGGCAAAAGCCAGGGTACCTTTTTGGCTGGGCTTGTGTAGGCCCAAGGGCCGATAGCCTAGTACCTACCTATGTACCTATGAACCTATGAAGTTCCTTCGGCTGCATGCGAGATAAGCCTCATGGATGAATTTGAAATGTATTGGAGGGTAGCCAACTAACAGGCCACAGATGATTGAGCCTCAGCAGTAATGGTCCTGCAAAGGGATTTCTGATAGTTTCTTGATCAAGCCCCTTTGTAGTCTAGTAAAATGTGCCAAGTAGTTCAGCGACCCAATGGCAAAGGTCGATGATACTTACACATGCTTCCCAAACCTGTCCATTGCTCTAGATTCATTGTTAGGGGATTGTGAAGATTGGGGAAAGATGGGCATAGGCTGCCAGCCTAGTCAAATATAATTTGATGCATAATTCTATCATTTCTATAAATAAATGTAAAATACAGGCTTGTGTTCTTAAATGAAAGAAAACACTGTAAAATGTGAACTTCAAGATTGCTGCAACATTGCCATCTGCTGTAAGGAAAACCAAGCCAAGCATTTGTCTTGGACCATCAACCCAGCACTGATTATGCTCGATATGTCTGCAAGCAGGATTATAGCACTGTGTTTTCTCTTAAGAATAGATAAAGATTAGAAAGTTAGATTAAGTTTTTTTCTTTGACATCAGACCTGTCTGCCCTACTGTATTATTTTAAGTTTCTGTGTAATCTCTGAACTCTTAGATATCTCTGTGGTGTAATAGTATTGTCTTGTGTTTTAATTATTTATTACTAAATATTTTGAAAACCTTTACCTGTGGCTGGTTTGTGTAGAGAAGTAAGCTCTACAGTACATTGCATATTTATAGAAGTTATTGTAATAGGCCACTCTAATAAGCCTTAGACTGAATAGTCACATTACCAATTGGATAATAATATTGCACAGTAATAATTGTACACCTTTTTAAGGGCCTTTGGATAGCTGATAATTATTAAGCTGGTGGTGGCAGAAATTACTACTGTATAGTCTGGGTAAAGGGGCACAGCTACAGAATCTGTGTCATCCTTTCACAGGAGTGTCTGTGAAGTTGTATAAATACTTATCTCAAAGTGTGGGTGTGTATCAGCTACCTGGTCAGGGACACAAAGCACTGGTTGGACAGAGAGGGTACTGGAGGTTAGCCTGCTAGCTAGGCTGAGATCTGGACCCTATAGCTGTGCCAGTGGGGAGTCTTATTGGGGACCTGGAGAGCCAGGGAACAACCAGCCCCAGACTGACTGTGATCTCTGTGTGCACTTAAGGGATACTGTACTTTACTGTGTGTATTTGTTATCCTTTCCTCGTCTATGAGACGACCTCCCTGGTAAGGATTGAGGCTCCTTGACTGCAAGGCCAGGGCATGGCCGTCACATTGTGGTGGCAGTGGTGGGATACAATATCCTCGGAGAATGGACAGCTCAACCTTTCTGCAGTGGACTTAAAAATCCAGCTGGAGCTAAAAAGACTTGAGTTGGAGGCCAGGCGTTTGGAAATAGAAGCCGAAGAAAAAGAACGTCAGAGGAAGCATGAGAGGGAAATGCTGACCCTTCGCCAGAGTCATGGAGGTAATGGGGAAGGGAGTAACTGGACCCCAGAAGCACAACAGGTCAGAAAATTTCTTCCACAATTTAAAGAGGGGGATAATTTTGATAGTTTCATTCACATCTTTGAAAGGGTATGCAAACAGTATAGTGTTGACCAAAAGCTCTGGGTACGGTTCCTGACCCCCTTACTCCATGGGAAAGCTGTAACTTGTATATCACAAATGCCTGACTCTGTCTGTTTTGATTATACTGTTGTAAAGAAATGTCTGTTACAATGTTTTAAGCTAACACCTGAAATGTATAGGAAAAAGTTTCGTGAGCATAGACGCAAAGCAGATGAAAATGTATGTGAATATGTTACTGAACTGAGCACTTATTTTCATAGCTGGGTGAGTGGATGTCAGGTCACCACTTCTGAAGAGCTGGCAGACCTTTTGGTGAGGGAACAAGCCCTTAGCACTTTTCCTGAGGGCATGAGGATCTGGTTAGCTGATAGACAATGTGCTACTTCAGATGAGTTGGGGAAGAAGGGAGACCTATACCTGGCCAGCAGGGCAGCCCTGCACAGGAAGGGGACCCCAGTACTGCTCATGGGTCTAAAAGAACCCATGATGGGCAGCATAGACTGCCCCAACAGAATCCGCCAGTAGCAGGGGAAGCCACTAGTCCAAGTACACGTCCAGGACCTAAGGTGAAATGTTTTGAATGCAGCTACTGGGGCCATGTGGCATACAGGTGTCCACGGAGGTAAGGTGGGGAACCAAAGGTGAGGGAGACAGTAAGTGGGAAAGACAAAATGCCAACTGCGGGGTGTCTTGAGACAACAGGGGTATGGAACTACCATCCTGTATATGTCCTGAGAGGGAAGGATTTGGATGAGGCAGTCCCATGTTCTTATTCAGTTATATGCAGTGAGGCTAGGAGACAAGCATGTGGGTCTGGTAGCCTGGGGGAGACCCTGACAGACTGCATACTTGCAGCCAGGACTGCTGAGGTGGTTACTTCAGGGAGGGAGCTACTCTGCAGCAGTGAGACTGAAGGTGAGCCACAGCTGCTTTTTGGTATTGATGTTCCCTTGGACAGGGTAACTGCAAAGGTAGAGGTGAGTAGTAGTACCCAGGCTGACAGTGAGGCACCACTGTCAGAGGATGCCAGACTTCCAGTGGAAGGGGAGCTGGGAAGGGTTAAAAGGAGGGAGTTGAGACTGGCTCGGCTCTCAGACCCTACACTGCAAGGCCTGAAGCAGGCAGCTAGGGATGATCTGATTCTCAAGGGAAGGGGGAATCTGTATACTGGGACAAAGGGTTAATATACAGAGAGTGGACCCCTGAGGGAGGGCTAGAAGGTGAGAGAGTACAGATGTTGGTAGTGCATAGAGCTTACCGTCTGGCGCTTCTAGCCATAGCCCATGACATTCCCTTTACAGATCATATGGGCATAAAACGTACAAAGAGGCATATTATGCAAAACTTCTATTGGCCTGGAATTTCCAGAGATGTAACAAGGTACTGCAGGACCTGTGAGCAGTGCCAAAAGATAGACAAGGTGAGAGTTCCATTGATGCCTTTGCCTGTGATTGAGGAGCCATTTCAGAGGGTAGCTATGGATATTGTGGGTCCTCTGAGTATCCCAAGTTCCACAGGGGAAAAACTGTATCCTAGTGGTAGTGGATTATGCTACACGATACCCTGAGGCAGTGGCTTTGTCCTCCACTGAGGCAGAGAAGGTAGCAAATGCTTTGTTAGAGATATTCAACAGGGTAGGTTTCCCAAAAGAAATAGTGACTGACCGAGGTACCAATTTCATGTCAGACCTGCTGGCTTGTCTGTGGAAGTCCTGTGGGGTGAAGCACATCAGACCACCCGCTACCATCCACAGACTAATGGTCTTGTTGAGAGGTTAAATTCTACAATCAAGTCCATGCTATGGGCATTTGCAGATCAGTTTAAGAGGGAGTGGAACAAATATTTGCCTCATCTGTTGTTTGCTTACATGGAGGTTCCCCAGGAATCCACAGGTTTTTCACCCTTTGAGTTGTTGTATGGGCATAGGGTGAGGGGACCTCTAGATTCAATTTGAGGTGAGTGGGAAGGTGAGTGTGAGTCTCACAAGGAGTCTGTTGTGGCATACGTCCTAAACCTCAGGACAAGGCTCAGGGAACTCATGGGCTTGGGCCCAGGAGAACCTGGCAGAAGCCCAACAACAGAAAAAGGTGTGGTATGACAGGAATGCTCGAGCTAGAGAGGATGCTGTGGGGCAGCAGGTAATGGTTCTCATTCCTGTCAGAGACAACAAGCTGCAAACAGCTTGGCAGGGACCCTACAAAGTGGTAAGAAAGGTAAGTGATGTTAATTACATGGTGCAAGTGATAGGCAGACGGCAGAGGCACAAATTGTACCATATTAACATGATGAAAACTTACCATGATAGGAAGGCCCTTGTGCTGAGCATTTGCAGTGGATTGCAGTGTTGCAGAAACTTGGGGACATGTTCACTGGGATACCAGGGTGCACCTACCTGGTGCAGCACCAGGTGGATACAGGACCTCAAAGGCCTATTAGGCAGGCCCCTTATAGGTTGACTGAGACAGTCAAACAGACTCTGAGGGAGGAGGTACAGGAGATGTTGGAACTAGGGGTGATTCAAGAGTCCAACAGTCCCTGGGCCTCACCAGTGATGCTGGTGCCAAAGAACGAAGGCAGCACTAGGTTCTGTGTGGATTACAGGAAATTAAATAGTCACACAGAGTCAGATGCTTACCCCATGTCTAGGACAGATGAGGCCCTAGAGTAGCTGGGTGGGGCTAAATATCTTACAACCATTGATCTTACCAAGGGTTACTGGCAGGTGCCCTTAACTCCCAGTGCTAGAGTCAGCCTTTGTGACTCCTTTTGGCATGTATGAGTTCACAAAGATGCCCTTTGGGATGAAGAATGCCCCAGCGACTTTCCAGAGGCTGGTGGATAATATCCTAGCAGGAGGGTTTGCCCTTGCTTACCTAGATGATATTGCCATCTACATCCATTCCTGGCAAGAGCACCTTCAGCATATCAGGGAGTTGCTGGGCAGGCTACAGAGGGCAGGGTTGACCATTAAACTGAGCAACTGTCAGGTGGGTATGGCAGAGGTCTCCTACCTAGGACGTAGAGTAGGGAGTGGTAAGATAAGGCCAGAACCTGCCAAAGTGGAAGCTATTCAGGCATGGCCTGCACTTGTTACCAAAAAGCAGGTGAGGTCATTCTTAGGGACAGCAGGGTACTACAGAAAGTTCCTCCCGTTATAGTACCATACCTGCTCCCTCAGAGACCTGACAAGAAGAACAGGCCAGATAAGGTAGTGTGGACCACAGCATGTGAGCAGGCATTTCAGAAGCTTAAAGAAGCTTTAGGAGGACCACCTGTGTTAGCCAGTCCAGATTACATCAAAGAATTTGTTGTGCAAGTGGATGCTTTGAACCATGGGGTGGGGGCTGTACCTAGTCAGATTTCTTCAGAGGGAGAAGAGCACCCAGTGTTTTATCTCAGTCGTAGGCTCCAACCTAGGAAGGAATGCTATACAGCTGTAGAAAAGGAATGTCTAGCTATAGTGTGGGCATTGCAGAAACTTCAACTTTATCTGTATGGAAGAAATTTCACTGTAATGACAGATCACAACCCACTAACATGGTTAAACAGAGCCAATCAGCAAAATGCCAAGTTGCTAAGATGGAGCCTGGGGTTGCAAGCATATATGTCAGTGCAGCACCGCAGTGGGAGTAGCAATGCCAATGCAGATGGACTCTCAAGACAGGGAATGGGGGTGAGGTACACCCAGATAGACCTAACCTTCTCAAACGGCGTTTCTCAAAGGTCACTTAAAAAACTTGAGTTCTCCAGGGGGGAAGAGATGTGAAGATTAGGGAAAGATGGACGAACGCTGCCAGCCTAGTCCGATAGAATTTAATACATAATTCTATCATTTGTATAAATAAATGTAAAATACAGGCTTGTGTTCTTAAATGAAAGAAAACACTGTAAAATGTGAACTTCAAGATTGTTGCAACATTGCCATCTGCTGTAAGGAAAACCAAGCCAAGCATTTGTCTTGGGCCATCAACCCAGCACTGCTTATGCTCTACATGTCTGTAAATAGGATTATAGCACTTTGTTTTCTCTTAAGAATAGCTAAAGATTAGAAAGTTAGATTAAGTATTTTTCTTTGACATCAGACCTGTCCTACTGTATTATTTTAAGTTTCTGTGTGATCTCTGAACTCTTAGATATCTTTGTGGTGTAGTATTATTGTCTTGTGTT
Organism: Protopterus annectens; assembly: GCF_019279795.1. NCBI lineage: Eukaryota > Metazoa > Chordata > Ceratodontiformes > Protopteridae > Protopterus > Protopterus annectens. The sequence goes on from NC_056745.1 coordinate 609,746,763, forward strand.
TTAATTATTTATTACTAAATAGTTTGAAAACCTTTACCTGTGGCTGATTTGTGCAGAGAAGAAAGCTCTAGAGTTCACTGCATATTTATAGAGGTTATCGTAATAGGCCACTCTAACAAGCCTTAGACTGAATAGTCACATTACCAATTGGATAATAATATTGCACAGTAATAATTGTACACCCTTTTAAGGGCCTTTGTGTAGCTGATAATTATTAAGCTGGTGGTGGCAGAAATTACTACCGTATAGTCTGGGTAAAAGGGCACAGCTAGAGAATCTGTGTCAGCCTTTCCCATGAGTGTCTGTGAAGTTGTATAAATACTTATCTCAAAGTGTGGGTGTGTGTCAGCTACCTGCGCAGGGACACGAAGCACTGGTTGGACAGAGAGGGTACTGGAGGTTAGCTTGCCAGCTAGGCTGAGATCTGGACCCTATAGCTGTGCCACTGGGCAGTCTTACTGGGGACCTGGAGAGCCAGGGAGCAACCAGCCCCAGACTGACTGTGATCTCTGTGTGCACTTAAGGGAAATTGTACTTTATTGTGTGTATTTGTTATCCTTTCCTCTTCTATGAGACAACCTCCCTGGTGTTAGTGGTAAGGACTGAGGCTCCTTGATTGCTGGGCCAGGGCACGGTCATCACAGGGTTGAACAGAGGAACTTTGCTCAGCAAGTTCCTATGTGGTGCTACTGCCACAACCATGGTATCCATGGGCACCCCCCTTACTCCAGAATTCCTTCCCAACAGGTGGAGCCAGAATCCAATCTGGCCTCTTACAGATTGGCTCAACTGAGTCAGGCTCCTTCTGTGCCCACCTAGAGACGAAATCAATGAGCTTGTCTGCCGGCCAAGTAACCCAGGTGGTAGATGGGCCAAATCCAAAGCCTTCCAGAAATACCTATTCCTCCAGTGAAGGGTTGCTGGAGGACCAATCACCTCTCTGCTTAAGGATCTCTAGGATATCTCCAAATGAGACATCTTCTGGAGGTGAACACAGGCACACATCTCCCTCGTTGAAATCAATATCCTCAGTGACTTGACTTTTGCAGACAGTCCAAGTGCCTCCTCTTGCACTTTCCCTTCCTATGAACTTCCTTGTTGGGATGCTCTGGTGAAGTGTTGGAAGAGATCATAAACCCTGCTGGGTGGTCTGGGGGTCTTCAGCTGGCTGCCCCTGTGGCATAGATTGATGTGGCTCCAAGCACAGAGACATTTGGGAACTAGAGTGGAGATCCAAGAGGGTTGGATCCATCCATCCTGTTGGACAAAAGAATATTCTCTTCACTACCTTGAAGGCAGACTGCTCCAGAGAGAAGAAAGACACGGGCCCCAAGCAGGCAGGCATCTTGACTGCTGCCTCCCCTTGCCCTGAAAGCAATCTCCCCAAGAAGGAAGTGGGAGTTGAGCTATCCAATCCCAAAGCTCAGAGGGGGCTGAGAATGCTCTGATAACCTCAGAGTTAACTCCAACACCTCGGACCCAACAAGGAAGCTTTGACTGCGAGAGTCATCTGGATCTGAAGATGTTGGAGCCGGTGCACTCACAGGAAGCTTCAGGTCTGAAGATAAAGATATCTTTGGATTCGAGCCGGATGGACCCAGAAGGTTCAGATCTAGGGACTCTGAAGCAACTGGAGGGATCAGAGAAGAAGCAAGGAGTGGTGGTGTGGTAGATGGATGGGCTTCCTGCCTCAAAGGGGTAGGAGCCAGTAAAACACCAATCTGTATCTGCGCCGAAAGAAACTTCCTCAGAATTCTGTCATCTTCCACAGTTAAACTCCTGGAAGAATGAGATGAGGCAAAGGATGGTGACTTGGATCTACACCTTTCCAAAAAATGGAAGGGAACCCTGGAAGGTACTGGAGAATACCTAGCTCTAGGAATTGCAGAAAATGTAATTAGGGTAAGGGAGTAATATACTAATAAGATTTATAACAAAAGGGAAAAAACTTTAATAGAGAAAAAGAAAGATACACTTATCTGAAGGAAAACTCGAGAGGTAAGGCTGACCACGTTTTTTTGAGAAAAGCAGTAAACAAATAGGTGTTGGCACAATATGGGTAAGGGAGAAGATTGAAAGCATTTTGGTTACTTAGTAATGGCCGAGTTAGATCCAAGGATCAGATACAGACAAAACAGTTGATAGAATGAAAATTGAAAACATCAGATAGGTGGTTTAAGGATTACAAGATTTGAATGAATACTTTAGATCTACACATTTTAGGCTCATATACATAACACAATCAGAAGTCTACAAATCAAATTGGAAAGAAATGATGCTGAAATGGAGGGGGGGGGGTCACAAAATAAGAGGAGAGTAGGATTTTGGATGGATGCCCATAAGGAGAACAACAACCATACAGAATATTATATTTACAAAGCAGAAATAATTTTATGGACTAAGCTGACGTGGGAATGGAGAAAGGAGATTTTACCAATGGGGATGACTGCAAGTAGGCCTACAGAAAATATGCAAAAGGGAGATGGAATTTATTGGAGATAATTAACTAAGGCACCAAGGTATTGGGAGTAAATAACTAGAGTGGGGGAGGAGTCATAGAGTGGAATGGTGCCAACCATAAGTCTGGACTGCGGATTGGAGACCACCTTCCATACAAGTGATTGAAAACTGAGTGTAGGCAAAGAGAAATGAATAGGGCAGTGTTAAATGAAAGACCAGCTGCAGTTGATTTTACAAATGAGTCAAGGGCAGAAGCTCCAGTTAAAAAAAGATAATTAGTAGGACATAAAAAGGAAAAAGCCCTGAAAAAGGTCAATGCTGGATATATAAATCACATAAATATATGGGGTGGAGGGAGGTAGCAGTTACTATAGCAGTGATCTATTCAAACATCTACTGTTATGGTAAGTTTACTGACACAGCTATACAATGTTCATCATTGGATCAATGCTGCAGTCACCTCAGCAATATGGGTAGAATATCAAAGCATAATAAGACTGGTAGGAGGAAAGATGGGGGTCCAAGAGCTCCTGGAGAATGGTCCTAGCAAAGCCTGCTTTAAACGTGGAAAAGAAGTCTAGTTTGTAGTGCTTTGTGAAAGGATGTATAAAGGACCAAACTATTGCCATTAGAATACATCTATAGTCCGCGTCTTTCCAAAAAGAAACTGAAGAAGCCAAGAAACTACTAGAATGTGCCTTAACTCTACCTGGAATTGATTTGTTATGGTGGGAAGAATAAAAGGAAATGGCATGGAACAGCCATTTGGAAATTGTCTGCTATGACATTGGTTGTCCTTCTTTCTTACTTTCTTAAGAAATGAACAACTAACTAATCACAATTTCTGAAAGTGTTAGCTCTGTCAAGACAGTATCTGAGATGCCTGTGGTCATCCACAGTACTAAGAATCCTTTCTCCTTCATTTTTAGGTTCTGGAAAGAAGGCAGAAAATTGGATAGTTTGGCTGAAAGTAAACTCAGATACCACTTTAAACATAAATAAAGAATTAATTCTCAAAGAGATTATATCTTTGTGGAAAATTGGATCAAGCTGACCCACCATAATAGCCTGCAGCTCAAAGACTACAGAGGAGTCAAAACAACAAACAATATTATTTGCTATGTTAAAAAAACACAAAGCATGACGAGCTGATTCCAATGGAGCAAGTGTTAATGTTGCTACAACAAAATTAAGATCTCAAGCACAAGCCACATGCTTTCTAGATGGACAGGTATGCATAACTACTTTCAAAAACAGCTTGACGTGACAGTGTATTAAAAGAGGGGAATTCATGTACGGATATGCTGGAATGGGCCAAAGATAAACCTTGACAGAAGAATAACAAAGGCCAGAGGATAATACCTCACACAAATATTGTACATCTAGAGAAAAGGTATCCATAAAAGGGTCTTGGTTCTTAATGTGGCACCAGCATGAAAATCTTTTCCATAAGCTAATACATAATTTCCTAGTAGCAGGTATCTTTTTGTCTCCTTTAATCCCTGCTGTACATCCTCAGAAAATAGAATATTAAAACCTTTTAGGTACCTATCATCCAGGTAGTCAGTTGAAGTTGTTTCCAGTTGGGGTGCATCAAACAACCCCTGTCTTGTGTCAGTAGGTCCAATCTGTGAGCAACTGTGTGATAATTGCCCTTGGTCATTTTCAAAAGAAGGGAAAAACACTGTTGCATGGGCCAGAAGGCAGCCAATACAAATGATTTTTCTTTTCCTGAGTCTTCGGGATGACCATGGATATCAGTGGAAAGGTATATAGGAACACTCCCATCCAAGGAAATGAGAATGTATCTGTTTTCCAGGTATGTTTGGAATACATCCTGGAGTAGAATTTTGTAAGTTTATTAATATGAAAGGAGCAAAACAGATCCATGAGAGGTGTTCTCCAGAACTGGATCAAATCTTGAAAGACAGCCTGATTCAATTTCCATTTGAGATGGTCTGTGCTGGTCCTGCTCAACCTGTCTGTTAAAAAGCTACCATGGCTAATCTACAGAGAGGGTAAAAATTTGAGCACCCTCCCCATTTGTTTATGTATGGCATCACTGTGGTGCTATCTGTAACCACTTGTAAAAGTCCTGGGGACAACAGATGATTGAGAAGGATAAATGCCTTTATTGCCGCCAATATTTCTTAGATGTTTATTTATTTTGGTTTGTCTTTTTTGTTCCAAAGCCACTGTTACCCAAAAGACATAGCCCCCCCCCAAAGCAAAGCCTGAGGCATCTGTTGTTATGCACTGTAGAGGAGATGGAAGGAGAATGTAAAACCTGATGCAGATACAACTGGCCCCACCACCAAAGTAGCTCCCTTTTGACAAATTCTAAAACAGGAATTTGAAAAGTTGGGGGATGTTGATGTTGGGACCATACAAATTTTAGGTACCACTGAATCTTTCTTATGTGAAGACTGGCTAGAGGAATTATGAGCAACACAGATGCCATGAATTTCTGACAAATTCCCTTGTTGAAGTGCAGTGCTGAGTGAGAAAACTCAGGAACACTCTAGATCCAGGTCTAATTTTTTCTTGAGGGAAAAAAGCTCTTTGAATCTATGTATCAAGAAAACACCCCAGGAGTACTATTCTGTAGGATGGAATTAGACAAGATTTTTTAATGTTCTTCTGGAAATCTAGTCTATGAAGGAGATCTCTTAACCTAATAAGAAATTCCTGAAACTTAAAAAAAAAAACTCTGCAAAGATAAAGCAAGTCATCCAAGTAAGGAAAAATGTAAATATCCTGCAATTTGCAACAGGCCATCTCAGGAGCTAGACACTTTGCAAACACATTTGGAACGGTTGATAACCCAAAAGGCAATGCAGAAAACTGAAAATGTAATCCAGATATAGAAAATCTTAAGAAACGCTTGAAATCTGTCGCTATTTGAATTTGTTGATAAGTATCCTTTAGATGTAGAATTACCAATAAAACAAAGGGGGAATAAGGGGCAACAGGTTGTGAAGGGTAACATTTTGAACTTTGGAACTTGCACAAACTGGTTGAGAAAGGAAAACATCTAGGACTTGCCTCCATGAAGCTTCATTATTTCTTTAAACATCGATGAATAAAAACCTTTTCCTGCAAAACAGAGAGGAATAGGTTCTATTACCCCTCTATTACCCTTTGAGCCAACAGATTCTGAATGACAACAGGGAATAAAGAAGTTTGAGCTGATGGATAAGGAGGAATCTTGAAATGGGGGTAGGGACTCACACTGCCATCTGTACCCCTTATAGATAACTCTCTGAACCGATTTGTCTGAGATTATCTCTTGCCAAAGAGGGGAACCGAGAACCAGATTGGGGGAAGAATTAAAGGGTTGCCAGGATGGGGGGTTACATTTTAAAAATAGTCATTCCAACTTACTGGACTGTTGATGTTTCTGGGAGGTTCCCCACATCTTTTTTGAGCCTCCTTGCCTTGTGTTATGAGTGTTTGCTTGCCTGAAGTTTGCCGAGACTGTTTAACTTTCTTTTTACAAAAGGAGCCTGAATTAGGGATGAAGCATTTAACAAACTCGGAGATGGTAGGCTGAAAATCTGTCACCCATTCAATCATCTTCCTTTGTCATCACATTGTTTTATGACCTCAGTAGCAGATGGCCTAAATACAACCAGCCTATCAAGGGGAGAATTCAAAATTTCAGCATTTACATCTTCAGGCACGAATGTTTCTATACAAATCTTCTCATATTAGACCAAGTAGCTGCTGCTCTAGAAAAGGCATCAGTTGAGTCATAAGCATACTTCAAATAATATTTGGTTACTTAAGAAACAGAAGCAGTAACAGCGCTTACAAAAGAGTTACCTTTAGATGAATGAAAGGTAGCAGTTATATTCCTCAAATTTTCAAAAGAAGCAAGCAAAGACTTTAACATATTAGCTTGACAATTAAGATTTACAAAAATCAGAAAGGAGAAGAATACACTCTTTTCCTAAATCTATCAAAAGCTTTCCCATCCTTGTTACAGGGAGTGGGACTGGCATTTAGTAAATGTTTAGCTGCAAAAGAATTTGACAGAAAACACAATCACAGCAGGGTTTGATCTGGGATTAAAAAATAAGTATTTGTAAGACTGAGGAACTTTATGTAGTCTTGTCTGCTGTCTTAGGGGTTGCAGACTGGTTGTCAGGCATGTTGTGGGCTGTAACAAAGAAATCCTTCAAAGCTGGAAGAACGAGAGGAACAGCAGAAGGCTGAGGAAATTCCAAGAGGACATTATAATATTTTTTTAAAGAAAATTGAGTGCCATTTTGTTCCCAAAAATGATTCACTCTAAGAATGGCTTCGGAAAAAGAAAATTCTTGAAAGGGAAAATATGAAGAAATACTCTCTGTACAATTAGAATCTGTTGCCTGAACAGAAATAAAATGTATTTCCTGCAAATATGATCCTTGTTCATCCTACTGAGAAAAATCAGAAGCAGAATTTATTTTTTATTTTACCAAAATAATTAGAATGTGTGAGATTAACAGCCTAGACTAAAACCCCTAGTTAAGCCCAATAAATCTTCCCAATGTTTGTCTTTCGGCTTTTTCCCGGTAAGGGGTCGCCACAGCGGAACTCCGGTCCACTAATGATTGGCAGTAGATTTTTACAAAACGTCGAGGTGCCAGCTCGACGCCCAACCTTCAACGAAGGCACGCACATTTACACACGCATGTCTTTCGAACGCTACCCAACCGCGGGGAGGACATGCAGACTCCACACAGAAGGCACTCCCAAGCCAAGCCAAGAATCAAAGGGGAGAACCTCTTGCTGTGAGGTAACAACGCTACCGCTGTACCAACGCGGAACAAATCCAATAAATATTAACTTTCCAATAATCATAATAATAATAATAATAAAGAGTAAATAATACATTTCAAATAAATCTTTTTTCTAGAGTAAAAGAAGTGGGAAGATAAATTTTTAACTTCCTTCTTTTTGCAAGGAAAATCCATAGAAGCAGTTCTACCCGAGTCACAGACATCATCCCAGGGAACAAGCCCTGCACAGAAGCATTCAACAGAAGCATTCAACACTCCTTCTTCTGAGACCGACAACAGTGGTTCATCAGCAGAGGATATTCCGACTGCTGTAGAAGACATGTCTAAACCCAGTTCATGGTGGCTGGAGGGATTATTCCTGGAGAAACCAGGGACAAAGATAAGTGATCTGAGGAACCTGAAATCTCCACTATAGGGGGACACATCTACAACTGAAGCAAAAAACAGTCTGTCAAACTGACAAAGTCTGTCCAATAATTTTCTTTTTCTTGTGTCCAGAGGAAAAAATAACCAAGAAAATGGTAAGCTGTTCCATGGTTAAGCCAAGAAAGAATTCTGAAACATGGTAAGCAACATCAGCAATTGTCAGCAAAAATTAATTACCAAATAAATAGTTTTTGTAAAAAAGTACACAGTGACAAGCACAAACCACACACTTACCCACAAAAGGCAAAGTAAACTTACTTAAAAAGTATTTTAACTGACAAAAATGTCTTGTGACAGTCCAAGAAGACAATAAACCTAGCAAAAATTAAAGCTCATTTTCCCAATTACTGTTAATAATAACTAAAAAAAACAGTATGTGTGGAAGGTTTTCAACCTGTAATTGAGAAATACTATCCTATCATCAATCCTCTAAAGATTGCAACAGGAACACTCTTCAGGGACCAGAAAGCTCTGAATGGCATGACACCCAGACCACTGATTTTCTCCAATGCAAGCTCGAGCTATCCACTATCTAGGAAAACCAAAAAATGAAAAAGAGCACCACAACACGGCTGTAGAAAAATAATAAATTTTATTTAGCGCTTTCATCCCAAGTAGTAACAGGACTACATCAAAATAACAATATTAAAAACCAAGCCATTTTTTAAACTCATTTCCTCATCACGTGACACAATTTGCCCAATCAAGACGTAAATTCTGTCCTGTACACGTCAAGCCAATTCATGTCTCCGAAAGGATCACAAATAATTAAAATTCACAGTAAACATAATCATATTATTTAAAATATTACATACTATTTAAAAACCTAGTTACCCCAAAACATATATAATACATTCTAAATATTCAAAGGAATCCCATAGATTTTAATTTTAAAATGCAATTAATGGAACCCATTCCATGTAAACCGTAAGCTTCCACTGCATTAGTTCTTGTTTGCTAACTTAGCTCCATTCCAGCCACAAGTCAAATGCACCCTCTCTTGGATTTGCCACCAGTTTCTCGATACCAAAAAAACAAAAACTTGTGACCTGGAAATTCACAAACATGTTTTGCTACAGGATTGCTGGTTTTAGATCTAGAGATATAATAAGTGTGTTCATATATTCTGTCCTTAAAACATCTTGTGGTCTTCCCAATATAAAAACCTTGGCAAATTTGACACAGAGCAATGTAAACAATACCTTTTATTCTGCAGTTATATCTAAATTTAGTCTGGATTAAAATATTCCTAACTTGGATGCAATCACGTTCCACTATATATTTAGTATAATTGCAACTGCCACACTTGAATGTGCCCCACTTAATATTAAAATGCAGTCTTAGGTTTATTTAATTACTTTAAGACAGAAAATCCATCTCAATACATTGTTCATGAAGCATATTATCAACAACATCCTGTATATGGGATTTAATTTCTTTTAAATTTGTTCTGTTGATTTCTATAGTAAGCAGTATCCATGATTACTATGCCCCGTCCCTTATCTGCATTTCTAATAACAACCTCTTTATTTCTCATTGTCTCATAGCGCTTGTTCTTGTGCTTTTAAGTTATAAAAACGCTGTTGCATGGGTTTATAATTTAGTTGATATAATTCTTTCTCAACAGCTTTTTCAAAAGTTAAAACAATGGAATTCTGTGGTGGCACAAACATGCTGGTGCTCTTTAAATGACATGAAGAACTTTTGTTTCTATTAAAAATAATTTTTAGGTTTAAATTTCTGGTGAAATGTTTTAATTCTATTATATCCTGTGCTAAATCAGTCTGTTGTGAAAGTATAAATAACAGACCATTAGATAATACAGCTAATTCTAGTTCAGTTAGATTGCAGCTGGAAATACTATATACCTGATGAGAAACTTTTTGTACAGGTAATTAATCAGGACATTAATCTCTCTCTCTCTCCCCCTCCTCTATAGATACCTCCTTTTGACTAGCGCCCACCTTTCCCTTGTTGTACTCCAACTGTCTCCTTCTAATCAGCTTGCTATAGTAGACCTGTCCACTAGGTGGCACCCTTTACCCAGCCACATCCCCTTCTTATCCTCTATTGCATAGCTACTTACCTTATTTTCCCTCTTGTACCTACATTGTTATCCAGTTCCCCCACCTTACCCCTTTACTACTTCTGTCTACTACTACTACCTTTTCTAGGCTCACTTCTCACTAGCCTTTACCACATCTGACTTTTCCAACTTACCTCAACAGATCAGTCCTGCTGATTGTCTTCTACTGATCTAGTCTCTGTCTCCTGCTCTTGTCCTTATTCCATCTCACCTCACTACTCCCTGCCACTTCCATTATCCTCTGTTTTTCCTACTTGTCTTAGACCATATCTGTCTTCCCCCCTTACCTGCTCACCATTACCCGATTTTGCATGATGTCTAATTGTCTTCTCTGACGCTGCCTTTCCCTTGCCCCTCCTACCTGCATGTACACTTTCCCCTTACTCCCCTCTCCTCACTACCTTTACTCCCTAATCTCCCATAAATACCCTGTGCTTAGTGGGGCACCATCTTTAGGTTTCAGGATTTGCCCTGGCTGCTGTCTGCTCCTTCTCCTGGCGTCTATCCCCTGTGGTACGAAGGTATCTTATTTTTGTATGCTACTCATAATACCAAAGGTTTTGGGTAACATTTATTGTTAAGTCTGTATATTTAATTTGTGCAGACCACTGTAGACATTTTACTCTGTGCGGTGATTGTACTATATTCTGTTGAGGTGACCTGTTTCTTGCCTTTGTAGACTGCTCGACCTCTAAAGGCTTATATTTAGCGTAAAAGTTTTTTTTTTGTGTGTAAGAACCTTTCTACTCACGCAGACAAATGTAAAATCTAATCTTTGGTTTGCTTAATATACAACTGTTATGGTGACTGGATTTCCCGCTCTCTGTAAAGCCTTCCTAGACCGTTTATGCTATACATGTTGAATTTTTAGCGTGTTTCTCTATAACGGCATTTTATGCATGCTGACACCCCTGCTAAACACATTTTAGTGAACTGGACTGTATAGTGTCGCTTATTCCAAAGATTGAAAACGGTTTAGTCCACAACACCCTCCATGAGGTGTTGCACTAAGGCTAATTTGAGCCTAACTGTCCAGCTATGCTCACTTGCATAGTGGGTTGATGCTAGTGTTTAGCATTTTCTGTGGCTCGTAAGCTAATTATCTGTAGTTTTTGCATGCTAGTACCCTTGCTATTGAGTTTAAGCAGACCTTTATACTATGTACGGTTCCTAAGCCTGGACCTGGCCCATGGTACTACACTGCCCTCGTGGTGTTTTAGTGCGGGTACTTTTGAGCTAGTTTAACTATCCAGCTGTACTTGCCTATATAGCTGGCAGTCGTAGCTGCTAAGGACTGCCTCCGTGTTGTAACAAGCCGACAACGGCAAGTGGAATTAATCTTCTCACACAGGTGGATCCTTCTCGGCGTGTGCCTGAATACCTTGTATCCTGAAGCTGGTAAACAGCTTTTTGAGCGGCGCCTCCTAAGCGCTTACTCTGAAGCCTAATTTCCTCAACACACACTCTTCTCGTGTTGGGAAGGTGTTATCTTATAGTCATAGTAAGCCTGTAATCGGCTTACCAAACCACACCATCCTTATAGAGCCTTTTTTTGAGTTTGATTACTCCTTGTGTAGCCCTGAAGGAATTAAAGTATCTCTGCCTGTAGACTATTAGCAAGCCGATATTGACCTATATCTTGCTTGCAAATTAAATGGGGCAAACTCTTTATATGTAAACATTTGGTGGCTTTCTCTGAAGCCTGTATTTCGACTTTCTGAACGGTGAGACCTACGCTATACCCTGAAGCCTACATCCTCTCCTTAGTTCCACTATCGGTAGCATTTTTACTTGCAATCTCCGCTACACGGATTCTGAAAGCATGACATCCACGTGGAGACTTGTAGGGGCTTGGGCTTAATGGTATAACTTGCTGCTCGTAAACTGCCTCCCTATAGTAGTGTCCTTAGGCTGCTAATTAGTTATTAACCCTTAGTAGCTGATTTACTGATAAGGCAGTGTGTAAGGGCAACGGTAACTGTTATACTGCACAGATGTGGAAATACTTATAAAAGCTCCCTTGGGCAGCAGTCCTTTAACTGCACTAGCTGTGCTAGGAACCGTTTTATCCTTTCTCTGTGTGCTGCACTACTACAAAGTACCCCATCTTGTACAGGGTAGTCCTACTGGCCCTCGCACACCATCCTGTCTCAGTACAGTCCTTTTTAGTGTTTGTTTTATGATAGTTTAATCTAATGCAGCGTTTAAAAAGGTAGGGATAACATATACCACAACCCTTTCATTTCTGCTACTATCTAGGAGCATATAGCTATTGCTGAAATGTGTTTTACTATAAAGGGGCATTTATATATTGCTTAGTTGTGATTTTACATTTGCTACTATCGAGAGTTAGGAATTGTGCAACTGCTATTTTTTTACTACTCTGATGCTGTGAAAGACTATATTATTTAAAATACAAGAAGTATTGTATTGTTTATTTGTTATATCTACATATATCTGTGAAAGACTATATTATTTAAAATACAAGAATTATTGTATTGTTTATTTGTTATATCTACATATATCTCTGTGAATGCTTAGTACAACATGTCTAATCTTAATGCACTTTGTTGCTAACTCCTGTTTCTCATAACTATCTTGTTTCTCTTGCCTCCTTAAGTTACCCTGCTCTACTTGTGCTTCCAGCACTAATTTGTAAGACACTAAAGGACCCCCACCATTTATCAGCGACACACCTCACAGCCTATCTGTCCTACAATCCCTCTATCAAGGATATTAAAAGTATGTGTATTGAATAATTTCTGCCTGATTGTCTTTCTACTAGTGTACCACTGCTACAGGTGGTACAATACGTCTTGAGCTAGGGCAGCCAGCAGCCTCCACCCTCTCTCTTCTAGACATTAATCTCTCTCACTCCCCCATCCTCTATAGATATCTCCTTTTGACTAGCACCCACCTTTCCCTTGTTGTACTCCAACTGACTCCCTCTCTAAATAGCCTGCTATATTAGACCTGCCCACTAGGTGGCACACTTTACACAGCCACATCCCCTTCTTATCCTCTATTACATAGCTACTTACGTTATTTCCCCTGTTGTACCTGCAGTGCTATCCAGTTCCCCCACCTTACCCCTTTACTACTTCTGTCTACTACTACTACCTTTTCTAGGCTCACTTCTCACTAGCCTTTACCACATCTGACTTTTTAAACCTCCCTTAACAGATCAGTCCTGCTGATTGTCTTCTACTGATTTAGTCTCTGCTTCTACCCGGTCCGTTCACCATACGTGCTCACTCCGCTCCTCTCCCTACCCCCAATTCCCACACACCCCCAGGGGTCCTACTCTTATACTTACTAGCCACACCTCCTCCTTTTCCCATAACTCTCTACACAATTCCCATTGGACTTCTACTCAATTCTCTCATATCTCTTACCACTCCCCTCCAATCTCACCACACCCTCCTACCTTCACACACTCTCACCCTATATACTCCATATCCACATACATAAATCCAATAACCTATCCTTACCAATGTCTAAGCCACCCACACCATTTCATGTCTTACTCTATTTCACTCTTTTACCACTTCCACTTTTTACCTTTGTCTATTTACTCTCCTCCTATGAGCACACACTCCATCCTCACATTCATTACCCCACTCAACAAACCAGCTCTCCAGCTGTACCAATCATGCTTAACCATGCAAACATAACATGCTCACCCAGCTACCTACTTGCCAAATATCATAGAATACTACACATTAAATATAACACACTACGTCTCAGAAGACTGCTAGTTCTATACAGCAGGTTCCCTAACCCAAACTATCTAGGACTACTCCTTTCATTAAAGGATGGTGATATTCACCCTAATCCTGGCCCAACAACAACGCCTATAACTCTACATAACCACAATCAGTCTACTAATTATCCCCTTACTAAACCATCTAACTTTCTCCTACTAGCTCATCTTAACATACGTAGCATTAACAACAAAGTAACCCAACTCCAAGCTCTATTAGAAGTCTACTCCTTCGACATTATCTGCCTAACAGAAACATGGCTAAAACCTATTATCAAAGACAATGAAATTATCCCACCTAGATATAATATCCTAAGAATTGATTGAGTAGCCAAGAAGGGTGGTGGGGTTGCTATTCTATTTAAATCTGGCTTAAGGCTAACCACACTCATATCTAAACTTGAACTTAACAATGCCAACTCGATCTATATTATCTGTATGTACCTACCTCCTGGAAAAAACAAAGACACCTTAGAAATGATCCTTTGCTGGCTAGCCCAACACCTACCCCAAGAAACCATAATCCTAGGTGATGTAAATATAGATTGGAACTCCTATTGTAGCAGCTTCCCTACCACTCACATTAACTTATATGTTTTTTCTCAAACTATTACCTCCCCTACCAGAATAAATAGTATAGTAGTAATACAATACATAGTAACAAGAAAGAAAGCATATTAGACTGGATTCGTACATACAATCATGCTCACATCTATAATTCTGGAACCCTCCCTGATGATATAAGTGACCACTCACTTACCTACATCATCAGACATAAAACCAATACTCACATCCCACCCTCTATTAGAAATATCAGATCCAAAAAAAAAAATTAACCCGGATCTATTCCAAATGGAACTAAGAGCATGCAATTGGGTTCCCTTAAGACACCTCCCTTTAGATGATGCCGTTAATTACTTCAATTCTACCTTCCTCACCATTCTTAACCACCACGCTCCAACCAGATCCATTAGAATTAAAGCCAATTCTGCCCCATGGCTTTCTAATGAAATCAAACACAAAATTTATCTCAGAAATAAATATCGGAACAAATGGAGAATGACTAAAAACTCTGTAGACCAACAAACCTTTAGAATGCTAAGAAATGACACTAAGAAAGCTATACTTTCTGATAAACATAACTACTACCTACAATTCCAACAACCTAATCATAACAACCTACAGACATTCTGGGCAAGCATTAACCAGCTACTCCACACAGGACAATCTAATACTCCCAACCCTCAGAATACTGACCAGGAAAATCCCATTCAAACAGCTAATACCTTCAATACCTTCTTTACAGATGCTATCCAGACACTAGCTAGTCAACTATCACCTAATACCTTCACTCTACCTTCCTTTACTTCAACCCCACCCCCTCCTTTTCAATTCAAACCTGTCCCAACCACATTTATTCTAAACCTTTTAAATAAACTGAAACCATGCTCTCCCTCAGCAGGCCAACTGCCTTCTGAATACCTACAGTTATCAGCCAGAGCTGTTGCCTACCCCATTTCCATACTGATCAATAGAACCATTACTGAAGGTCACATCCCTACCTTATGGAAAGTCTCCCACATTATCCCCCTTCATAAAGGTGGACACTCCACTGAGCTCTCAAACTACCGCCCCATTGCCCTACTTTCTCCTTTAGCTAAGATCATGGAGAAATGTATCCACAGGCAATGACTCAACCATTTAATTGATAATAACTTACTTTCCAACTGTCAACATGGCTTCAGACCATCACACAGCACTACAACTGCCCACCTTTCCCTTACTGATTGCATTAACAGTAACCACAATGTAATCATCTTTCTTCTGCTCTATTTATCGACCTGTCTAAAGCATTTGACATGGTAAATCACCAGATTCTCATAAACATGCTACAATCTCTATCATTAAACCCTCTTTCCATTAAATGGTTCCAGTCCTACCTTGATAAATGACAGCAGGCAGTATTATGGCATAACACTCTATCCACCCACCTACCCGTTACCTTAGGTGTTCCTCAGGGGTCAATACTAGGACCTCTCCTCTTCTCCATATTTATTAACAACCTTCATCTTGCCATCCCCCAAGCCACATGCATACAGTATGCTGATGACTCCACACTGATATGCTCAGCTACTTCCATCCAAGACCTTCATTCTTTTACTCAGAAGGTATTTAACACAGTTGAGCAATGGTTCACACAGTGCTGTCTTCTTCTGAACCCCCCCAAAAAAACAAACTCCTCCTCTTCAATCCTACTCAAAAGTCATCTCCTCTTAATTTCTCTGTGACATCCATTAATGGTACTATAATATCCCCTGATCCTACCACCAAATTACTTGGTATCACCATCGACAATAATCTAAACGTTGACATTCATATCAACAATGCTATAAAGGCTGTCAACAAACTTGGCACTCTCTATAGGATTAAACCCTTCCTTTCCCCTACAGCTAAAACTACAATAGCTCACACTCATCTAATCTCTACACTCCTCTATGCCTCACCTGTTTTCACCAATCTATCCAAGAATAACTTCAGTAAACTGGAAGTGTCATACAATAACATTGCCAGATTTGCCACAGGTAACCCTTATAGAACCCACCATTGCATAAACTTAAAGCATCTAGGATGGCTGGAATTACAAAATCTGATTAAATTCCACCAACTGACCATTGCCTATAACATTCTTTATAACCCTTCCAATACTCCAATTTTATCTACCCTCATCTCCCCCTATAAAAATCTGAGGTCCTTAAGATTAGCAGACAAACTGCTTGTACAAACCTCTAAACCTAACAACAGAGCTGGGGATTCTCTCTTCTCTAATGCTGTTGGAAAATCCTGGAATCTTCTTCCCAGTGACCTCTCCTCACTCACCTCTTTACCACTCTTCAAAAATAGACTTAAACTTTACCTTAAAACACACTGGCTATGCCCTTGTACCAAACCTGACTAGTCATCTATCTTTTCAAACTTGGCTTTCCCTATCCTATACTTCTCACCTACTGTTATACCTTCCTATTACTATTTTTTATCATCTCTCTCTATATTACATTGCTTCTATGCTCTGTGGATACTGGTTTTTAAGTAAATACTTCATCAACATCACTACAAAATTAACTTCTTTTTTACTATTGACTTTACCTGTATAATGCATTGTACCTGTGAAATACATTGTTATTATTCTTGCCCTCATTGAATATCCTATGCTAACCTGTATGCTGTACTACATATGTTACTGTTGTATAAATATGTTTTTCCTATTTGTTATTGTTATTGTAGTTGTATCTCTTTGTTTATGTCTTGGAGCTTATCTCCCCGCGCCTCTACTGAAAATGGACATATATCCAGTTAGACTAGCCCGGTCAACAAATGTAAAATAAATAATAAAAATAAAGGTAATCGTTTTGACTTTTGTTCGGTTACTAATATCTCCAATAAAGGTTGTAAGTCTTGTAGTTCCCTTTGTTGATACTCCAGTAAAGGTTGTGTGTCCTGTAATTCTCTTTGATTGTGCTCCAGAAACACTACGTTTTCATTTGACTACTCATTAATGGTCGTTGAGTGGTATGATGATGCTGTTTCATCCGAAAACTTTGTTTTATGAAGCGTGGCTGTGACATTGTAAAGGGTTTTTCCATCAGGATTGTAACATCTAAAGGGTTGAGTGAGTACAGTGACATTACTGGCATCTATTACAGTTTTTGGATAGGATTTCTCTACATTATTTCCATTCTCATCTGACGCAGTTTGTGGGCATGTATCAGCTCTTCCTGGTTGACCGTTGTTATTTTTGGTGAGTTCTTGTGAGCAGACTCGATTATCCTGTTTCTGTTCTTTTTATTGGACCATGTGAAAACACTGCCAATTTTAAAATCATGAATATCTTGTAATAACTTTCTTGGGTTAATCTCAATGAGCTGTTGCTCATATGCATTGATTTTATCCAATGTTTTTTGTAAAAGACCAGTCTACTCATGGAGTTCTATACTCGAAACGAGATCTGTGTAGTAAGTTTCCACTTCTTCTCACAGCTGTGCTTCTATGGACTAAAATACACTAACATCATTTCAATGTAGTGAAAAGAACAGCTCGGTTTGATTAACTGATACGGCGTAAAAGGTCTGGGTACTTATCTCTAGATGAGGGCATCTTTAAAATTCTGAGTTCACGTGGAACAATTTTCTATTTCAAGTAAATATTAAAACTGATACGTTGCCATTCTAGCTGCTTAAAGGCAAACATAGACTGCTCAAATTGCTGCAACTTGATAGGATATTCTGAAAGTAGATCCGCACCTGATATTTCTTGTGTTAATTCATAAGATTCAACTTCGTTCTCCAAACCATTTGTAAGGAACTATTCCATAGGATTCAACAAGTCAGAAATAGATGTCTAGGTTAAAATTGGCACAGTATTTGTTGAGGGAACTCCAACAGTATTCATACGTCCATTGTATTCACCGAAAAAAGACAAAAGAAGGAAGCAGTGATATAGTGATACTCATGTGGCAAAGGGGAGCAAGAGAAGGCAGGTTTGGCTATCAGTGTGTAACGATGAGAGGTCTGTTCCGGGGCAAAAAAGGCATGGTCTGTAACCTGGGTGCAATCGCCTTCCGTTACATATTTAGAATAATTGCAACTGCTACACTTGAATGTGCCCCACTTAATATTAAAATGCCCCATATTTTTAAAACCAGCACATTCTACCATGTTTTTTACAGGCATCTCTTTCTTAACCACGAACCTAGGTGTCCCAGTTCATTGGACATCCCAAGATGGATGAAAATAGCACAATTTTTAGTGATACTTTTTTTTAATTTCCCCAAAATCTACACTAAAAGTTGCTGAGAAAGCTGAAATCATTGTCTAGGTACATGGAAGGTGGTCTTAAGCTTTGAAAAAGCTGTCCAGCTGTTATATCCTATGCAGTATAACCTATATAGCTTAGGCTACTGCAACAGTGATCTAATGATGAGCATCTCTAGGAATCAATCAGAAAGTGTTAGAAAAGACTGGGAAATGAAAATGAAAAGGCAATATACAAATGAACATTTTGAGGATATCTGTACTCGCAACTAAGCAACAAAATCAAAATGGTTCAGGATTTTTGCATGGAAGTTCTTGCATACGTATCTTTATACTTCAAGAATCTTCAGAGAAATTATCCACAAGTACTAGATAACAATTGCTGAAAGAGAAGAAATACTTGGAAGATGTGTTTTTGGGAATGTAACAATTTGGTATATTTTAAAAATTCCCTGCATAGTACTTTGTCAGAAATGTTGGGTGAACAAATTATTTTAACTAAAGAAATTATTCTTTTGACTTTGGATATAAAAACTGAATTACCTAAACATAGTAAGGCCTTTGTTTAATGCTGCTTTTATGCCCTATGTTCTGTGCAGGGACCATAAGTGTGATGTATGGTACATACAAGATCATTAGGTTTTGGCATACTGGCCAAGCTTCAGGCTGCCCTGGGTGGGAGATGTCTTCTGTTTAGAATACTGCAACAGTGATACAGACAGATATCTAAAGTTCTTGTAAGGCCTAAGGTTCTGAGTCAAGTCTCTCCTAGAAAAAATCAGAAATAAAAATGCCAAAGGTACCAAATAGTGTACTAAATTATCCAATAAATGTGGGCACTGTACACAATGCAGCTACATAGTGAAAAAAGAACAATTGTTCTTGGAAAGTAGAAATACTTGGCTAAATGGAAAGGATTATTGTAACTGTTACTCCACTGGTTTAGTATATCTAGCACTGTGTTAGGAATGTCAGTCATTTTACGTCGGAAAGACTGAACGTAAATTAAAGAGAAAGATTTATGAACACAAACAAAAAAGGAGACTAATGCATTGTTTAAGCATCAACAGGAATGTACAAAAGTTCACTTTTTGTTTTTCATGTTAGAAAGTATAAGAAAAATATACGAGGAGGTTTATGGGAAGTAAGGATTGAATATAGGGAGCTGTGGTGGCAAGTCATCTTACAAGCAAATATTCCACCAGAGTTAATCTAAAATATTTCTATAGCTCCCTTACTGAAAATAAGATCCGTTAAAGTATAGTTATATTTATGTTTTATTTATTATTGTTCATATACAATGATGCTTTCTCATTTCCAAAAACTGTGACAATTTATGTTTTTAACGATTTTCAAGCTTTTTTACATTGAATATATTTTAGCAAATGGTCTACATATTTTAAACTGTCATGGATTTAAAAGCTTTGATTTAAATTAGCTGTATACTAATGATAGCCATGAGAGGGAGCACAAATGTAACACTAAGTAGCATTTATATAGTTTATAGAAATATTCAACTCAAGATCATTTCAAACAAGTTCACAATTTTTAGATGGATTTTTAAATTTTGCTAGTTAAAGGTTTTTATTGTATCTTATATAGAATATATCTATACTTTTTTATGATGAAATGGAATAATTTTAGCATGTTTTTTAACATTTGTTTTATTGTACTGTATGGTTTTCTTTGAATAGAAGCTGCGGTGGTGCAGCGGTAGCATTGTTGCCTCACAGCAAGAGGTTCTCCCATTCAGTTCTCGGCGGGAGCACCTTCTGTGCGAAGTCTGCATGTCCTCCCCATGGTCGAGCAGCATTCGAAAGACATACGTAGAATGGGCATGCCTTCGTTGAAGGTTGAGCGTCGAGCTGGCACCTCGGCACCCGTAAAAAATCTACTGCCAATCATTAGAGGACTGGAGTTCCGCTGTGGTGACCACTAACCAGGAAAAGTCGAAAGAAGAAGAACGTTTTTCTTTGAATGTCTTTTTAAATGTTATTTAAATTAATTGGTAATTAAGTATACAAATGGAAGGTATATAAGGAATTTTGAGAGAAATAGTCCACATCTGATGAAGTTTGAAACAAAAACGTATTGTTCATTGGAGAGCATTAATGTTTGTTTTATTTTGGCTGAATACACTGTGAGATCGTTTATTAGTGGTTGGCTTCGTTACCCTGGGTGCCTCTGCTTGAAAAGTGTGTGACAACAGATTTGTTCAGTAGAAAGCATCCTGTTTTGTAACAGAAAAGCCTAAATCAGAGATGTTTCTGAGGTGCATCCTAAGGATGTAGGACAGTGAATCAGAAATAAATGAGATTTCATGAAGTGCAATGTTTTGTGTAGGAAAGTAAGGGTTTGAGCACAGACTCCCTCATATTTACTGGATCCATCACAGATGGGGCAGGAAGGAGACAGTTATGGGAATACTCTTAATCTCTGCAGTCTCTCTTGAGTAACTACTATGGATTGATCTGAAGTTAATGAACATCCTGAGGGCACAGGAAATCTAAGGATAAAATCCTGAAAGTAGAGTTGTGTAAGAATTTAATTTACCATAACAGTATGTTTGAATGGATCACTGTTGCAGTATTCCTCATTTATGGGGCATACCCTGTCAAGAAAACCATACATCCAGTATACAAAACCTTAGGCACCTCCTTCTCACACATTCATCCATCCTATATATGACATTACAATGCTAAAACTTAAAGGACATACAAGCACAAAAACTGTCAAAAGATTTCTTGCCCCAGAACCAAAGACTGAGGCACAGATACAAGAAGGGCTGTTAAAAGTTATAAAGGAAATAAAGAGGGTGAGAAACTAAGAAATTCACCTCAGCCAGGAAGGGAAGGGAAGGAGAGGGTATA
Source organism: Protopterus annectens (assembly GCF_019279795.1). NCBI lineage: Eukaryota > Metazoa > Chordata > Ceratodontiformes > Protopteridae > Protopterus > Protopterus annectens. The sequence goes on from NC_056745.1 coordinate 609,767,963, forward strand.
TATGTTATATCAGTTATCTATTCGAACATCTATTGCTATAGTAAGTTCTTGCCAGCTATACTATGTTCTTCATTAGATCATTGTTGCAATATTCCTCAATCAAGGGATGACTGCCAAAGCTTTTAGGAGGAAGGGTGGAGGTAGAAGAAATGAAGCTGAAGTCTAACAAGTTTTGAAGAATTGCATTAGCGAACCCAGTTCTAGCTCTAATGAAAATATCTATCTTACAGTGCTTTGCCAAAGTGTGAACAGAAGACCAAGTGGCAGCTTCTAAAATGGACTCAGAATCTAAGCCTTTGAAGAAGACTCCAGAAGAGGCCATAGCTGTAGTGGAGTGGACCTGTACTTGCCTGTGAAGGGATGTGCCATACATGGAGTAATAAATGTAAATGGAATGGGAAAGCCATCTGGAAAGTACAGTTACATAAGTTCCACTTATCTGTAAGTGGAGATGTTCCTAGAACACACTGCCTTACTAGGTTATGGGTACTAGTGCCCTGTTGCCCACCCTCTGGCAGTCTGTCAAAGCTCAGAACTCCCCCTATAACTCATCTGTGAATGAGAAGGACCAATCACCTAGCTGAAACAGAACAGCCTTTCACACTCACAGATAGGACTTTTTCAGTTTTCTGGGGTTGAACAGGAAGACCAGATAAGAAAATAAGCTTTGCAAACATCTACTGTTCAAAACCAAACACCATACCCATACGGCAGCAAAGGATGCTGAACAAAAACTGAACAGCAACTTCAACAACACACTATATACATAGAATTGCCACCTATCAGTTTTTTTTTTCCGGACTATACAGAAATCAAACTGATTGTCCAGTAGACCAGAAAACACTGCACAAACTCCAGTATTCTCTTTCAAAAAAAGAAACACGACTATCAGAGTTTGTTAAATCTGCAGATTTACTATGCTTTTTTACAAAAAGCAAAGCAAATCGCCAGGAAAAAAAAGGCATCACAAATGTAAAAAGAGGAAGTTTCTCCTCGCCCGACATGATGATGTCAAAAATGGGTGGGAAGTTGGTGGGGCATGTGGTTATGGGAGGTGCAAGGGGTGTGGCCTAAGGCTGGTTTAGTCACAATGATAGGTGACAACCCTAGATGTATACACCCAACAAAAGGGATGGTGGAAGGATACTGCCAGAAAGGCAATGTGTTCTATGAACATCTACTGTTACAGGTAAAAGAAACTTATGCAACTGTACTATGTTCAACAAACACACTGCCTTACTGGCATATGAGTAGATTCCCAAATCCTACTCAACCTGGGAAGAGGAAGGATTAGGGTCCAGGAGCCCCTGCTGAAGAGTCTTTGCAAAGACTGCATTTGGATCTATAAAAACATACAGTTTATAGTGCTTCGTGAAGGTAAGGACTGAAGGCCAAGTTACTGCATCTAGAATACGTCAATAGTACTCCTTTCCAAAATGTAAAAGGAAAAGGCCCTGGAACAAACTACCTATCTATATCAAACAAAGCTACTCATTAGCACTCTTCAAGAAAAATCTTGATGACTGGATGGGAGATAAGAAATTCACCCCGGGGATCACTTCTGTGGCTCTGCTCGACAGTGGCACAGAAAAATAATTTTCTTGGGTGGCGAAAGCCAGGGTACCTTTTGGCTAGGCTTACAGAGGCCCTAGGGCCAATAGCATAGTACCTACCTATGAACCTATGAAAAGTGCCTTTACCTTGCCTGGATTTGCCTTGTCATGTTGAGTATGACAAAAAGTAATACCAGAGGACGACCCACATGCAATGAATTTCTTAGAGACAGTTTGAGCTTTTTTAACCCCATAAAAAGAAATAAAAATCCTTTCAGCCTTCCTAAAGGGCTTAAGTTATGTGAATGTAGTATCTGAGCTGCATATATGCATCCAAGGAATTGGTTCCAGAAAAAGCACAAGGAGATTACAAGGCTGTTAGAAAGTGAAGCCTGAAACCTTTTTCAGCCTGAAAAAATAACTGCATAACCCAACTTTATTGCTGTGAATATCCCACCATGAGAGCCTGCAGCTCAGAAACTCACTTTCCTGATGTCAGAGCAATAAGCAGAACAGTTTTCCATGTTAAGAATTCAAGATCAGGTGAGCTGCTGGTTCAAAAGGTGGTAAGGTTGATTTTTCAAGAACATAGCTGAGATTCCGCGAAAAAGGAATTTGCTTGTAAAGGGATCTCCTTTGTAATACTCCTTTCATGAAGTGTTTTACCAAAAAAAAAGGAAAGAAAGAAACAGGATTCATTGGCAGATAAGCAAAGATGGCCACTAAATGGACATTAATGGATGCCTGTGCTAAGTCATCCTGAAGTAGCTCACACCAATATTTAAAAACCAGAGGGATATTAATCACAATGGACCCTCTATTTCCATTTAGGTACCACTTAGAAAACGTCATCCATTTGTAACTATAAGATTCTCTAATAGCAGGTTTACTGGTATACTTTAAAACTTGCTGCACATCCTCAAGAAATAAGAACCTAAACTGAGTCAAGATAGAACCATCCAGGCTGTCAATAGATATTTCTATAGTCGCCCGTGAATAGGTCCACCAGGGGAGGAAGTCTTTGGTACTTACCCTTGGCCAGTACCATAAACAGGGAGAACCAAGACTGTCTGGGCTAATATGGGGTCACCATAATGATCTTAGGCATTTCTCTTTGAACTTTCAGAAGTACCTTGTGTATCAGTGGAAAAGGTGGAAACACAAACAGTAACCTTCCCATCCCAGAGAACGTGTTTGTCATGCAAGCATAGCTGAAGGATGTCTTGAACAGAATTTATCCAGCTGTCTGCTTTGAAAGAGGGTGAACAGATCTATTAGAGATGCTTCCCACATTTGGACTAGAGCCTGAAACACCACTGCTTCAGCTTGCACTCATGCAGGTCTGCCCAGGATCTACTCAATCTGTTTGTCACAATGCTCTGCTCAGATGAGATGTATGCTTTAAGAAACAGAGAATACTAAGAAGCCTGCTTTCAGGCTATCATTGCCAATCGAAACAGGGGAAAAGACCTCATACCTCTGAATTTGTTGAGGTACCGCATCACTGGGGTTATGTCTATGACTACCAGAAGATGATCCAGAGTCCAAAGGGCTGAAGGGCTTTCAATGCGTGAAAACACTGCTAACATCTCCTAGATATTTATTTGCCCGCATGCTTCCTTGGGCCACCAACTGGCTAGCAATTGCAACCACACTGACACAACACCTAGGCAAAGTCGATAAATCTGACAGACTCTACAGGCATAAGAGTGGATTGATACTCAACTGATCTCTCCACCACTGTAGTTCTGGTCTGATGAAGGGCAGCACTGGCAACTGGTACTCCAGGGAATGATGGTGCCGCATCCAGCAATTTTGAACATACCACTGAATTTTTCTCATCTGAAGATGGGCTAATATAAAATGAGAATCATGGATGCCAGCAGACAAAAATGTTTAGGGATTGTCTCACTAAGGTGACACTCCTATGGGAGAATTCCAGAAACACTGCCTGGTACAAAAGGAGTCTGTCCTCAGGCTGAAAAGCCAGACTCTTGTTGAAGTCAAAAAAACAGTCCAGAAAGATGTGCCACATGAATTTAGGAGGTTCGACTTGAACCCTAGATTGAGAGTCAGGATAAAACCTTCTCTAGCAATTCCACAAACCTGGACAGAGACTCTGCACAGATCAGAAAGTCATCCGGATACAGAAAAAAGTGAATGCCCAGAGTCCATCAGTAGGCCATTACAGGAGCATGGCATTTGGCCAAAGGGAAATACAGAGAACTAATATCCCCTGAAGCGATGAGCAATGGAGATATGGAGAAAGGCATCCATCAAGACAATGGTCAACATAAAGCAACTGCCCAGAAAGAGACGAAGCACTGTCTGCAGGATGAGCATCTTGAATTTGGGGACCCTGACAAATTTATTCAAAACAGAAAGGTCCCACACCAGTCCCTATAACTGCTCTTACTGGGGAGCCAAGAAAATACTAGAGAAAAAAACTCTCATACTTTTTGAACAAGAGCCAATTCTATTAACTCAGAGTCTAGTATTTGATGGCGAGTAAACGATACCAAGAAAACATGGTCCAGTGGATGAGGGGGAATCCCCGTGAATGAAGTCAGAAGATCTTTAAACTTCTAACTGAAAGCCCTGCCAAATAAGTTTGTACCTATTTGTCAGAAAAAAATGATGCCAGGCCGCCTTGTTGAGAGCTAACGAGACAGATGAGGCACCCAATGGGGGACTTGATAAAGACAGGTGCCATGCCTCAGCAAAGTCATAAGATGGAAGGAGGCACGGGACCCCAGAGTCTAGTATATGATGGTAAGTAAGAGATAACAAGAAAGCCTGGTCCAGTAGATGAGGGAGAATCCCCGTGAATGATGGCGGAAGATCTTTAAACTTTTGTCTGATTGTCCTGCAAAATAAGTCTGCACCTATTTGTTAGAAAAAAAATGATGGCCAGGCCACATTGTTGAGAGCTAACTAGAGAGATGAGGCACCCAGTGGGAGACTTGATAATGACAGGCGCTGTGCCTCAGCAAGTCATAAATTGGAAGGAGGGTATCTTTTTACGGGCAGAAACCCTTCTTATTAGGATTGGTGGAGTTGCCCCGCCGTTTCCTTTTATTGCTTTGGATTTTGTTCTCCTAGGACTTCTGCTGGTTAAGCTGCTGAATGTTATCTTGCTTAAGGGATGAGAACTGGGGAATGTGAAACATGTTTGAAACTCCTTGTACCAAATTACCTCTGTCATCCTAGTGTTTAAGGATCTGATTAGCTGCTGTATCAAATACACGATCAAACTCAAGAGGAGCACTGATAATCTCATTTTTAACTCATCAGAAAAATTACAGGAATATAACCTAGCGTAACTCCTAATGACCACTAATTGCTGCATTTCTACCATCCAAGCCACTTTTAGAGCATGTTTTGGCACCTGAGAAACATTGGAAACAATATCTTTAACATAGAATTTCTCCTCTGCAGGCAATGAAGCAACAAACTTTTCTAAACTGTACATGCATCTCAACTCAAACTTCCAATAAAACACTGGTAACTAAATATTTAAAAAGCTATCATGCTGGACTGCGTCAGCTTCCTTCCCCGAGATTCTAGCCAACTGCTAAATTAATCTAGAGGGACTGGGTAAAAAAGAAGACAAGGTCTTCTTAATAAGCAAATGTCACTGGGGACATGAAGCAGGGTCCACAAACAAAAGGGCTTGGAGGCCAGGCAAGGGCGATAATGCCCTAAATTTCTTAAACTCTTCCTTAGGTAAAGCCTCAATGAACACAGGAGAAGTACAGGCTTTCTAGAAGACATTCCCGCAATGTTCCCTCTAAATAACAAAATGAAGTCTATTTGTATAGGGAAACTATACTAAATACTGTACTGGGGAAAATACAGCAATTTCAGTATCACATAAACCCCCAATATAAATTAAATAAAAACTATTTTTAGCTTAACATAAACAAAAACAGCCTAAAATAGCCTTAGACCAAGAATTAAGTATAATATTAAGTAAAATTGCTGTCAGAAATAGCAATTTAAATGAGAAATGTGTTTAAAAAGTTATAAATCTACTCAATCACATCAAATAATAATCCAAACCTTAGACAGGGAACTAAATATCAACTTAAAAAAACTGTCACAAATGTTTCACAAACAGAATGGTGCCTAAATAGAGATTTAAATGAAAAAAAAATCATTTAAAATGCTGCAAATGTGCTCAATTATATCAAATAATCATAGCCCCCCCCCCAAAAAAAAATGTGAAAACACCAAGTTTCCCACTCAAAACTTTCAAAATAAGTTTTTAATCAACATATATAACAGCTGTAACTTACATGTCGTTCTGGCATCACAATGCAATGCAAGGAACTGCACTAAAACAGTCTTAGTGTAGAAACGAAAGTTATTTACTTAGCATAATGATACAGCTATGCTCCCTGATTTTTGTCTGGTTCAACACATGGTTGTCGGATCTGACCAGATCCGACCTTGACACTAACTCTGAAGCTTCTTTGGTTCCAGGGAACTGACTCCTCCTCTATCTGTAATTCCCTGTACTCCACCCTAATACCTCATATCAAATTTGCCTAACACAAGTATTTTACAACATTGTACATATTATAGTAGTTTTAACTAAGATAAAGAGGCAGACAGAAGGCAACAGTCCGAATAGGACTGTTCACAGACAGGGAGTTGAGAAGTAGCACCCGGTCAACCTGAAGTCATATCTATAAATTTATGAAGGTGGAAGGAGGGAGGATGTTTAAACCGGACAAAAATCAGACAACGTGGCTCTATCGTTATGGTAAGTTCATAACTTTCATATCCAGTGTTGTCTATTTTCCTCAGATTCAACACATGGGACAGATTCCCAAGCTATCAGGGTGGTATCAAGGAAGAACGTTTCTGAGGATGGTGGAACCAACAGAAGAACGTGACCCAGATTGTAGATCCATTTTATTATGACACACAAAAGTATGGCTTGTAGACCAAGTCACTGTAGCACAAATGTCATCAATGGGAAGGCTTCTGGAAAATGCTGCTGAAATGGCTACTGCTCTAGTGGAATCAGCTTTAGGCTTAGATTGTAAAGCCAGTTTCTTTTTGTTACAGACAAATGAAATGCATTCTGACAGCCATCTCAAAAAGGTAACTTTAGCGACAGCTTTTCCCAGTTTTGGCTTTGAAAAGAAAAACTGATCAGATTTACTTAAAGTTTTAAAGTCTTAAAACTTAAATCCTATAATGTTTAGCTAACATTCATTCATGTGTGTGTTTATCAGGCATTGTCTAACAAATAATATTTTTTTAGCAGAAGCTAATAATTATGTGTAGGCTTGTGAAAGCTCATTTTGTGTCAATGTGTGGTGTGTAAATTTAAAAACAGTCTTTTAAAAATGTTTTAGGCAGGAAATACTTACCATGTTTTTTAAGCATTTTTTTTCTTTAAGCAGTTACCTATGATGCATGAATCATGTGACTATAGGGAAGGGTATTTAAAAGATGGTGTTTGTGCTTATGCGTTTGATTCTGATAAAGTATTTTTATACGAAAGTGCTCAATCCTGTTTTGTTTTATTAAAGTAATGAAACTTCTGTTGGCCTGCATTTTTCATTCCAGGAACTTATTGTTGGTTGTGGATTAAACTGATCAGATTTCCAGAATTGTTTTGTTCTATGAAGATAGAATCTGACTTGACAACGAACATGTAGTGTATGTAACATGTATTCAACCTTTTTGGAGCATCTGGGAAAAATACTGGCAAAATTATGGTATGATTTAAGTTAATTTCCAATGCCACCTCTGGAATCAAAGATGCATGAGTTCTGAGAAAAACTGTCCTTGTGGAAAAAAAAAGATAAGAAGGTTTGCATGAAAGTGCTTGTAATTCCAAAATCAGTCTGGCCATCAGAAAAATAATTTTCCAAGTCAGAAACTTAAGGTCTACTGTGACTGCAGGTTCAAAGGAAGGTTGAGTTAGAGCCTGCAGCATAATCTAAAAAGGTAATGGAGGGTGGCCTAATGATTAAGGTGTTTGCCTTACAAACACAAGGTGCAGGGTTTGACTCTCACAAGGGATAATTGGCTAGGCTTAAAATGGCTTGCAAGGGCAGTTAACCTAGTACTAATCTATGAACCTAAAAACATTTGATATGTTTTAAAAGGGTTGGGAGTGTGGCCTAATGGTTAAGGTGTTTGCCTTACAAACACAAGGTGCAGGGTTTGAGTCTCACAAGGGATAATTGGCTAAGCTTAAAATGGCCCACAGGGGCAGTTAGCTTAGTACTAATCTATAGGAATGGGAGGGTGGCCTAATGATTAAGGTGTTTGCCTTACAAACACAAGGTGCAGGGTTTGAGTCTCACAAGGGATAATTGGCTAAGCTTAAAATGGCTCACAAGGGCAGTTAGCTTAGTACTAACCTATGAACCTATGAACCTATATCCCATGGAGAAACTGGATCCCTGATGGGATGTTGTAAAAGACAGGTTATTCTAAAACAGGGTTTAGAAATATTTAGGGAAGCTACAGAGGCATCATTATGGTCTGTGTGGAAATTGGAGATAGCTGACATTTGCACTTTGATGGTGGAATAACTTGAACCTTTGTCAAAAAGTTCAGATGATAATTCTAAGATGAACAGAACAGGCACCGAGAAAGGGTCCAATCCTTTGGAAATGGCCCAGATCAAAAACCTGTTCCATTTGCTATGGTATACTTTTTCTGTGGCTGGCTTCTGAGAAGCCGATATGATCTTGACAACTGTAGTGGGATGCTTGGCATCTCTGGCTATGGTCAAAACTGGAAAAACCTTGTGGTTAGTTTCATGGACATCTTGTCCAGAGGAGGCAAATCCAGTCAAGTGAGTTAGAAGATCTGGATAATGATCCAACATCGATGGGGATGTACTAGTAGAGGCCATAGGAAGGGGAACCATGTTTGTCAGGGCCAGAAGGGAATAATGAGGATCACCCTGGCCTTACACTGTCTGGCTTTCTGGATAAACGTCTTCATTAGAAGTAAGGAGGGAACACAATATAGAAGGCCAATTGTGGCCCACAGCATCCCTCGGTGATTGACCCTAAAGAGAGACCAGGACAAAGTAACTGCTACATTTGTAGTTGAGATACAAGGCAAAGAGGTTGCAGCAAGGTTGGCCCCAGTGACAGAAGTACAAGGTTACCACTGCTGGATTGAGGGACCACTCATGAGGCATCCGGATAATTCTGCTTAATCTGACCACTAAAACACTGGATGAACCCAGGATGTGCATTGCTATCAGAGGTGTGAAGACATCACCCACTGCCAGACCCTCATGGCCTCTTGACAAAGCAGGTAGGAATGGGCTCCTCCTTGTTTGCTGATGTTCTGTACCACTGTCATATTGTCCATCTGTATGGCAATCACATCCTTGTGAAGGAGATCCTGAAAAGCCTGCAATGCTAGCAGGACTGCATTCATCTCCAAGATGCTGTTGTGAAGATTGACCTCTACAGGCGACCATGAACCTTGGACTATCCTCCCTTTAAAATGCCCCACTCACTCTAGAAGGGAAGTGTCTATGGTTATTACAACCACTAGTGAGTCCATGTGAAAAGGGCAACCTTCTGTCACAGAAGAGGATGTAATCCACCAGCCAATATGTCTTCTACAGATCTCAGTTAGACAAATCTTTACATATAATGAATGAATGCTGTGAGACCATTGTACTGGTAGGGTCCACTGGACTACTCTCATGTGGTACCTGGCTAGTGGAAACATCAGTATTGTGGATGCCATTATCCCCAAGAGGTGAAAAGATCAGCCTCGCTGAAAGCAATGGATGATGAAGTACCCACATAACTGTTAGACATAAAGATAAAACCCCGGTCTGGGGAAGTCTGGCAATCTGTAGGTTGGTACTGATTTGGCATCCTATGAATTCTATTTGCTGTATTGGTGTAAGATGACATTTGGGAAAATGTACTTTTATCCCTAAGTTCTATTACAATTGAAGCAAAAGATCCAGATGGTGTAACTGCAGATGCTCAAAGGTAGCAGTTAGGAGACAATCGCTGAGATAGGGGAAAACTTGCACCCCTAGCAGATTCAAGTGCTCTGCGCCACTGTCATTATTTTGGTGAACACCCTGGGGGTTGTGGTGAGACCAAAAGGCAGGGCTCTGAACTGGAAGTGATTGGCTCCCAGCCAGAAACAGAGAAGCTCCTGGAGTGCTTCTCTATTTTCACATGAAAGTAAGCATCCTGGAGATCTGTTGGGCACATCCAAGCATCATTCCTCAGCAGATGCAATACTGACTGAATCATGAACATCTGGAATTCTGTCTGCTTCTCAAACTGATTCAGGTGACTGAGATCCAATATTAGTCTAAAGTTCCCCATTTTCTTAAGAACCTTGACTAGACTCCAGATTCTAACTTGTCTTGTGGGACCTGCTGGATGACTCTTTTTTCATGTACTTTGACAGGATAGAACATCAGGAATGTTTCTCTTTTTCTGTGGATGAAGGGAAAATGGAATCAAATAGCCTCTGGAAATGATCTTTAGCACCCATTAATCTATGTTTATGTTTTGCCAGGCTTGTGGGTGCAAAGATAAGTGCCCCCTGACTGCCTCCAGAGTGCAACAGTCAGGCAATCATTCAGGGTGCTGATAGGCCCACTTTGAAAAAGGACCCCAGAAACCCTGGTTGTGTGGTTTGCCTTTCCCCCTGTGGTGATATCTATTTGAATGACCTCCATCTCTGCCACAAAGAGGTCTAGCCACAGCAGAGTCATGGTAGGAGCTCTGTGATTTTCAGAACCACATCTTCTTCCCCATTCTCTCATTCCTAGAAGAGGATCTTTAAGAAGTGGAAGAATGGAGCCCACTGCAGAGAGAGTCTTGCCATCTTGCTAGCTCCTGGTAAGTGTGCTCTTAACTTTGCGTTCAAAAAGCATGGACCCATTATAGGAGGCAGTTACAAAGGATGTCTTGAAGCCTCCTGTGAAGTCACAAAGACATATCCAGGCAATACAGTGCATAGTGATGCTACTGCCTGCTGCCTTAGCTGTGCCATCAACTTTGTTAAAGAGCAGTTGCCTGGCTACTTTGGAGGTTGACTGTAGAGTATACAGCTGGGAGTCCACCATCTTCTGAACATCTGCAACCAATATATCTGAAAAGGATTTTGACAATTTATTAGTCAAATCACTCTGGAGCCTAGTAACATGAGCCAAATAATTCAGTGATCTAAGAGCAAAGGTCACTGAGGCATAAGTCCATTTCCCAAACCTGTACATCTCCTTAGACTCCATGTTAGGAGGATGAATAGAGGAACTTTCCTCAGATAATTCATTTTCTGTAGCTGCTATTACTTTTATAATTCTTGCAGAATGTAATCTTTTCCAAAAAAAAAAAAAAGATGAAGCCAAGGGCCTGGTAGACTGAACTTTGACCCTGCCTGGAATAGTTTTGTTATGGTGAGTATAACAAAAGGTAATAGCCTTAGACAACCATTTGGAAATAGTCTGTTTAGACAAAGGTTGCCCCATTTCCTTACCTTTACAAGAAATGAACAATTAATCAAAATATCTGAAATATTTAATTTTGTCAATATAGTATCCGAGTTCTCTGTGGACATCCAAGATATGGAGCATCCTCCTCCCTCATTTTAGGTTCAAGAAAGAATACAGGGAAATGGATAATTTGGCTTAAAGTAAACTTGGACACCACTTTAGGCATAAAAAAAGGATTAGTTCTCAAAGTACTCCTGTCCCTATGGAAAATGACATAGGATTGACTCAACAATTAAGAGCTTGCAACTCATATACCCTTCTTGCAGAGGTCAGAGCAATCAGTAAAACTGTTTTCCATGTTAAGAACCTCAAGTCAACCAAATTACCTGGTTCAAATGGCGCAAGTGTTAGCTTCTGTAAATCAAAACTAAGATTCTAAGAATGGGCCACTGGTTTACTTGGAGGCCTCCTATGCAAAACTCCTTTTAAGAAAATGTTGTCGTGAAACTGCCTTGAAAGAGGAGGAGGATCCAAAGGCGGCAGACATGCTGAAATGCCAAGAAATGAACCTTGATAGAGGAATAAGAAAAGTCATGGGATAGTAACTCACACAAACACTGCAAAACCAGAGAACAACCAGCCATGAATGGGTGCTGGTTATGTTGTTGGCATCAGCTAGAAAATCTTTTCCAATATGATTTTCTAGTGGCAGTCTTTATTGCCTCCATTAGTACCTGCTGCACATCATCAGAAAACAGGTGCCTAAAAGGAATTAAGACTCTATCATCCAAGCAGTCAGTTGAAGCTGATTGATGACAGAGTGTGCCAAACACCCCTGTTCTTGTACATCTAGTCTGGCCATTTCCAAAAGAAGAGAGAATAACAGTTGCCTGGGCCAGAAGGCAGTCATCACAATGGCCTTCATGGATTCCTTCTGAATCTTCAGTAGTATACTGAATATTAAAGGAAATGGAAGAAAAGCATACAGAAACATTCTTGTCCAAAGAACAAAAGGCATTTGTCTTCTAGATTTTCTTGCATGGAGTCCTGTTCAGACAGGGGGCAAAGAGTTCTACTTGAAGAACTCCCCACAGATTGATCAAATTTTAGAAGACTCCCTGATCAAGCTTCCATTCATGAGGATCTGCCCTGGTCCTGCTTATCTTGTCTGCTACATAATTTTGCTCTGATGGAATGTGAGATGCCTGTAGAGTGAAATTGTACTGTGAAGCTATATCCCAAGCTAACATGGCTAGTCTTGCAAATTGTGTATGACCTGACTTCCCCCTGCTTGTTGATGTGCCACAAGACTGTGGTATCATCTGTAACCACTTAAAGAGGTCCCAGGGACCAAAGATACTTCACACAGTTGAGTGCCTTGATCAGGGCAAGCATCTCCTTGATATTTTTATACCTGCATCTGTCCCTTGGTGTCCCAGGAGCCCTGCACTTTTATCCCTCCTGAAATTGCTCCCCAAGCAAAGTCCAAAGAATCTACGGTGACCAACTGCTTGGGAGCAGGGAGGGAGAAGAGGATACCTGGATTTAAGGATATCTGCTGTCTCCACCAAAATATTTTTCTTCTGTCAAACCCCAGTACTTGGATTTGAAAAGATAAAGGGTGTTGATGCCAAGACCAAAACGATTTCAGATACCACTGGATTTTTCTCATGTGGAGTCCTGTCAGGGGTATCATGAGAATCACAGAGGCCTTGAAACCTATAATCCTGAGGTATTCCTTCACATTGAGAGAAGTCAGAGTGGAAAACCTTAGAAATGGATTTATATATACATTTTTTATTTTCCTGTGGAAGAAAAGCTCTTTGCACTGAGATGACTTAGCTGACATCCCAAGGACACAATCCTGTGTGAAGCAGTCAAGAAAGACTTTTAAATGTTCTCTTGGAATCCCAGCTTCTGTAAGAGATCTCTCACCTAAGAAAGAGATTCCTGACAGTCTGAAAAACAAAAACATTACAAAAATAACCAAGTATTCTAAATATGGAAAACTGTGGATACCATGTTGCCTGCAATGAGCTATAACTGGATATAGACAGTTTATGAATAGTGTTGGTTCCGTGGATAGTCCAAAGGGTACAGCAGAGAACTGATAATGTCATCCAGACACACAAAACCTTAAATGTCTGAAGTCTGGATGAATAGGGATGGGATGATAAGCATCTTTAAGTCTAGTGTTGCCAGGAAACCTGAAAGAGGAAAAACAGGTAACTGGCTGTGAAGTCACATAATTTTGAGTTTGGATGCTATCATAAACAGGTCTAGGAAAGAAAGATCCAGAACCGGTCTCCAAGAATTTTCTTTCTTTGGCACTAGAAACATCCTTAAATAAAAACCCTTCCCCACCTGGGAAGGAGGAATTGGTTCTATCACTCTTTGGGACAGCATGTGGTGAAGAACCACTGGAAACAAAAAAGTCTGATCTGGAGGATGAGGAATGTCCACCTGGAAAGGAGGAATGTTCTTCCACTACTATCTGTAACCTGATGAAAAATTTTCAGTACTCATTTGTCTGAAAAAAATCTGTTGCCAAAGAGAAAAAAAATGGAGATTCAGACTTTCTAGAAGAAAAAAAAGGGGCCAAGGTGGGAGGAGTTTACAAGGTCTCAAACAGTCTTTCAGACTCATTGGGCTATCCCTGGTTTTGGGAGTTTTGAGGCTTATTTTGGACCCCCTTTGCCATTTCTTCTTAAATGTCTGTTTAACCGCATTTTGTTGAGCCTGTTTATTCTGCCTTTTTTCTCCAAAACTAGAAGAGTAGATAGAAAATATGTTGGATAATTTGGAAAAGGAGGGCTGAAAACCTTCCTTGATCAGCTCGTGCCTTCATCACATGTTTTGATCACCTCTACAGTAGAGGGGCCAAACACAAATTCTTTATCCAAGGGAGAATTTTAAAACTGATTTTTAACATAATCTGTGAGATTCTGAGAATGCAGTCATGTAAACCTCCTCAGTACAAGTACCAGTTGCCATAGCCCTAGAAGAACGATCAACAGAGTCATACACACACTGTAAACAAGGAGTAACAGGAAGAAAGAATAGTTGTGCAAAATCTTACCATAACTATAGATGCCTTTCTCTTCTTTGTTGCAGTATTCTTTACATGAGAGATGACTACCATAAGTGGTTCCAATGTCCAGCCAGTATACAAAAGCCTTTTACTACTGCAAGGTAAGATGGAAGTTGCACATAGGTCTGCAAACAGTGCAGGCCATAAAAGTGCACCATCCTCAGAACTGAATGCCCCAAGTAGAAACACCAGAGGAACAAAAGGAAGTAAACGTACATCCACAGAAAAACATGAACCAGGGAGAAAGGTAGGAGGGACAGAATACTGCAACACAGAAGAGACGGACATCTATGGTTATGGTAAGATTTTACACAACTATTCTATGTTGTTCTATTCCTATGCTGCAGTATTCTTTACATGAGGGAGAGTACCATAGCTCATGAAGAAGAGAGGGAGGAGGGAGGAGGAAGGAGTAGAGGCGCTCTCTAGAAAGCCATGAAAAATGGCTCTAGCAAAGTCTGCTCTGGATCAGGAGATGCCATCCAACTTGTAATGTTTAGTGAAACTCTGAGGAGAAGGCCAAGTGGCTGCTTCCAAAACAGAAGTATTATCCAACCCCTTGAAAAAGGCACCAGAAAAAACAACAGCTCTAGTACAATGAGCCTTAACAGGTGAAGATTGAGACTTACCATGAAAAACATAAAAATGAAATGGCCTTGGAAATCCAAGTAGAAATTGTCTGCTTGGAAGCAGCCCTTTTCAGAGCCCTGGGATGAAAAAACACAAAAACTGATCAGATTTCACGACAGCCTTAGTTTTATAGAAATACATTCTGATTTGTCTGTGCACATCCAAGGTATGTAGGACCCTCTCACTAGGGGACTGTTGAGAGGGGAAAAGGTGGACAAATTAATAGAGTGATTAAGTGACAACTTATATACAACCTTGGGCATAAATTAAGGATTAGTACACAAAGAAACCATATAGTTGTGAAAAACTAGAAAGGGCGGAAAGGCCATCAAAGCCTGAAGCTCAGACATCCTTATAGCAGAGGTGATGGCAAATAATAGTGCAGTCTTCCAAGTACAATGTAGCACAGAAGCTGTGGCTGAAGGTTCAAAAGGAGCCACAGTGAGTTTTTCCAGAATATAATTTAGATCCCAAGAACGGTAAAAGGTTTCCTGGGAGGCTTTATGTGAAGGATGCCACTTAAGAAATGTTTTACCTCTATATTAGGAGCCACTGCAGGAGTCAAAGGCAGACAAGCAGAAATGGCTGATAAATGAATTTTAACAGAAGAATAAGACAAGCCAGTCATCAACAGTTCACACAAGTAGGACAGAACCAAAGGAATGTCCACTGATAGTGGATCTAGGTCACGGGACAGACACAGATGGAAAACTTCTTCCATTTTGATGGGTAGGATTTCTTGGTATTGGGTTTCCTGGCCTCCTGCAGAACCCTAAGCACATGCTCAGAAAAGAAGTGTCAGAAAGGAATCGAAAATTTATCACCCACAACGTCACATGCAGAGTTGACAGATGTGGGTGTATGTAGTTCCCTTGTCTTGTGTAAGAAGATCCACCATGTGAGGTAACTTGTGATGACTGCCCTTGGCTAAATGCAGAAGAAGAGGGAACCAATGCTTTCTTGGCCAAAAGGGGTCACCAGCAAGATTTACAGTTTGTCTAGTTGAATCTTCAGCAAGACTTTCTGAATGAGAGGAAAGAAGGAGGAATGTGTATAGAAACATTTCTTTCCAAGAAATTGAAAGGGCGTCCACCTTCAGACCAGAGGACCTGGGACTCTGGCACAAAATTGTGGAAGTTGTCTGTTTACAGGGGAGGCAAAGATATCAACTTCAGGTGTACCCCACCGGTGGAGAATGTCCAGAAACACATCCCTGAGAAGCATCCATTCTTGGGATTCAGTCATAAACCTGCTGAGTGTGGCTGCCACTACATTCTGATTGGAGGAGATATACAATGCCTGCAGAGTGACCTGGCACTGATCTGCCAGCTCGCACGCCATTAAAGATAGCACAACAGAAAATATGATTTCATCCCCCTCCCCCACATTTGTTTACATACCAAAGTACTGTAGTATTGTCTTAGGGATCCTGGATGTAAAAGAGCATGAAAAGCTTGAAGAGCTAGCAGACAAACTTAAATTTCTTTTATGTTAATGTGTTCTTGCCTTTGAGAAGGGGACCAAAGGCCTTGAACCTTTAAGTTTGCAAAGGCTGTCCCCAACCCATGTCTGAGGCATCTGTGAACAGGATTTGAGTAGGAAGAGGAGGATGCAAAGGAAGGCCTGGGTTTACTGAAAACTACTGAATCCACCAATGTAGCTCTCTCTTTAGACAAGGAAGAAGAGGAAATACAAACTCCAATGGGTGTAGATACTGTCTCCTAACTGACTTTAGGAACCTCTGAAATTTCCTCATGTGCAGTTTGGCCAGAGGCAACATGGAGATAGTGGATGCCATCAGTCCTAGCAGTTTGAGAAACTCCCTGGCTGTCACAGAGTAAAAAAGGAGAAGGTTTTTGAAATATTCTATAAGAAGAAGTCGTTTTTGAGGAGGCAGTGAACCCAACATTAGGTCTGTCAGTATCCTGCATCCCAGGAAGATATGGACATGGGAAGAGGGTGAGGAAGGACTTTTGAAAATGTATTGTGAAACCCAATCTTTGCCAAAGGAAAATGATGAAAAAAAAGATACTATTGCAAAGTCTCTGGAAGTGATGCCTGGAGCAGCAGGTTGTCCATGTGATGCACCTGCACTGGCCCAGTAATCAAGGAGCCTCATTCCTCACCACTGCAACAGTGAGGGACGCACACACTGGGGGGGAGGATGACAAGTACACACACAGTAAAGTACAATTTCCCTTAAGAGCACACAGAGATCACAGTCTGGGGCAGGTTTCTCCTTCTTTCTCCAGATCCCCAGTAATATTCCCCATTGCACAGCTATAGAGTTGAGATTTCAGCTGAGTGGCCAAGCTAAGACCTCCAGCACCCCCTCTGTCGAATCAGTGCTTTGTGTCCCTGCCCAAGTAGCTGACACACACACACACACACACACACACACACACACACACACACACACACACACACACACACACACACACACACACACACTTTGAGATTTGATTTACACACAAAACACTACTGGGAAAGGCTGGCACAGGTTTACTAGCTATGCCCCCTTCTGCCCAGACTATAAGGTAGATTTTCACTGCCACCAACCGAGGTCCTTATCCGCTACTTTAAGGCCCTTAGCAAAGGGTGACCAATCTTCCTGTGTAATGTTACTATTAATCCAAACAGTAGTTTGACCAAGGGCCAGGCTATTAGGAGTGGCCTGTACAGTGTCACCAAATAGATATGCAAGAACTCTTAAGAGCTTAAATATGTCTCACAGATATCAGTCACAATGACAGGTTTAAATATATTTAATAATACATAATAAAAGAACAATGCAATATTCAGTAAGTAATCACTTACATCAGAGTTCAAAATCACAGAAAATATTTAAAACAACATTTCAGGACAGTCTCAAATAAAGAAAGAAAATAGCTAAGCTATACTGTAATATATTCCTATCTGAATCTAAGAGAGTTACTATGCCCTAGTTAACTTACTTACAGCAAGGGAAGTGCAGAGGTGGTGAGTGGATGTCTTTGTTAGGTCAAAGACAAAATACAAAATGCACTCACTCTCTCTCTCTCTCTCTCTCTCTCTCTCTCAGAGAGTTCTTAAATTAATATCAAATATTACTGCTGGGATACTAGCAGCATGACATCACTTTTGGTCACCTGACTTTAGTTCCCAAGCTAAACCCCCATTGTAGCATTTAACATCCCCCTGTAAAAATACATAGACAAACGGTTTTGTTCAGAGCTGTGCAGCTGAAGTCATAAAGCAATAAAGCACTTCCACATCTCAATCCTAGTAGTTATCTTTCTTTCAAGACAATACAAAACCTTCTAGCTCTAGACATTGTGTCTGCTACTGCACTGAAACTGAGAGAGAACATCTTTTGTTAAAGTACTTCAATCTCAACTATACTTAGGTTTTGCAAGCTAATCTCCTGTTAAAATACATACATCTAAACAATTACAATAGTGTATAAAAATACCTCTTCGGCACACATCTATGCAATATGACATACAGTTCTTAGTGGTAACACAAGCAATTGCGTCCTGCTGATATTCACAAATGACATATAACTATTTACAAAATTCCAGATAGCTGTGCTGGCAGCATCTCGTTCTGTCACACTAGTATATAAATCATATTAATATTCTCAAATGACATATAATTATTTACAAAATTCCACACAGCTGGGTTGACAATGTGACACCCCCCCCCCCCCGACAACTCAAGATACTTTTTCAAGTGACCCTTGAGAAATGTTCCTTGAGTGGTGTCAGCCTATCTGGGAATACCTTACGCCATTCCCTGTCTTGACAGCCCATCTGAGTTGGCATTACTAACCCCAATGCGGTGCTACACTGTCATATCATATGCCTGCAACCCTAGGTTCCACCTTAGTAACTTGGCATTTTGCTGGCTGGCTCGATGTAGCCATGTTAAGGGATGGTGGTCTGTAACTACAGGGAATTTCCTTCCATACAGATAAGGCTGAAGATTCTGCAGTGCCCGCACTATGGCTAGACATTCTTTTTCTACAGATGCATAGCATTTCTCCCTGGGTTGGAGCCTACGGCTGAGATATACCACTGTGTGCTCTTCTCCCTCTGAGGACACCTGGCTGAGGACAGACCCCACCCCATGGTTTGAAGCATCCATCTGCACAACAAATTCTTTACTGTAATCTGGACTGGCACAGGGGTGTCTTCCAAAAGCTCCTTTAAGCTCCTGCAATGCCTGCTCACATGCTGGGGTTCGCACTACCTTATCTGGCCTGCTTTTCTCATCAGGACTGTGAAGGGAGCGGCTATGGTACTATAATTGGGCACAAACTTTCTGTAGTACCCTTCTGTCCCTAAGAATGCCCTTGTGTGCTTTTTCATAATGGGGCAAGCCATGCCTAAATGACTTCCAATTTGGCAGGTTCTGGCCTGATCTTACCACTCCCAACTCTATGTCCCAGGTAGGAGACCTCTGCCATAACCACCTGACAATTGCTGGGCTTAATGGTCAACCCTGCCCTCTGTAGTCTGCCCAGCACCTCCCTGACATGCTGAAGGTGCTCTTGCCAGGAATGGCTGTAAATGGCAATACCATCCAGGTAAGCAAGGATGAAACCTCCTGCTAGGATATAATTTACCAGCCTCTGGAAAGTTACTGGGGCATTTTTCATCCCAAAGGGCATCTCCATGAACTCATACAACCCAAAAGGAGTCACAAATGCTGACCTCTCTCTAGTTCTGGGAGTCAAGGGCACCTGCCAGTAACCCTTGGTGAGATCAATAGTTGTAAGATATGTAGCCCCTCCCAGCTGCTCTAGGGCTTCATCTGTCCTAGGCATGAGGTAAGTATCTGACTCTGTGCGATTTTTAATTTCCTGCAGTCCACACAGAACCTGGTGCTGCCACATCTTTCTTTGGTACCAGCACCACTGGGGAGGCCCAGGGACTGCTGGACTCCTGGATCACCCCTAGTTCCAACATTTCCTGTATCTCCTCTCTCAGAGTCTGCTTGACTCTCTCAGGCACCCTATAAAGGGGCCTGCTTAAAAGGCCTTTGGGGTCCAGTATCCACTTGTTGCTGTACCAAGTGGGCACACCCTGGTTTCCCAGTGAACATGCCCCCAAACTCCTGTAACACTGCTCGGATTTCTCAAACCTGGGTAGGGGATAGCTGCTGGGACGTTGCTACCCCTTCTACTGAGGTGTCAGTCCGAGCCTCACTGAGGAGATCAGTCACCAGATCCCCCTCAGACTCCCCCTGCCTTCCACTGCAAATACTCAGCACAAGGGCCAACCTACATGGTAAGGTTTCATCGTGTTAACATGGTACAATTTATGCCCCTGCCTCCTGCCTACTAGTTCCAACAATTACATTGAAGGGTCCCTCCCAGGCTGTCTGCAGCTTGTTGTATCTGACAGGAATGAGAACCATTACCTGCTGTCCCACAGTATACTCTCTAGCTCGAGCATTCCTGTCATACCAGACCTTTTTCTGCCGTTGGGCTTCTGCCAGGGTCTCCTGGGCCAAGCCCATGAGCTCCCTGAGCCTTGTCCTGAAGTTTAAGACATATGCCACAACAGACTTCTTTTGAGATTCACACACACACACCCTCCCACTCATCTTGAATCAAATCTAGAGGTCCCCTCACCCTATTCCCATACAGCAACTCAAAGGGTGAAAAACCTATGGAATCCTGGGGCACATCTGTAAACAAACAATAGATGGGGCAGATATTTGCCCAACTTTCTCTTAAACTGGTCTGCAAATGCCCATAGCACGGTCTTGAGGGTAGAGTTTAACCCCTCAACAAGACCATTAATCTGGGGATGGTAGGGGGTGGTCTTTAGGTTTCACCCACAGTGCTTCCACAGACAAGCCAATAGGTCTGAAGCGAAATTGGCACCTCTGTCAGTCAGTAAACCTACCCTGATGACAGTCTCTAACAAAGCATTTGCCACCTTTTCTGCTTCAATGGAGGACAGAGCCACTGCCTCAGGGTATCTGGTAGCATAATCTACTACCACTAGGATATACTTTTTCCATGTGGAACTTGCAGTGCTCAGAGGCCCCACAATATCCATAGCTACCCTCTGAAATGGCTCCTAAATCACAGGCAAAGGAATCAAAGAAGCTTTCACCTTGTCTCCTGCCTTGCCTACCTTTGGGCATTGCTCACAGGTCCGGCAGTACCCTGTTACATCTCTGGAAATCCCAGGCCAATAAAAGGTCTGCATAATACGTCTCTTTGTACATTTTATGCCCATATGACCCGCAAAGGGAATATCAATGGGCTATGGTTAGAAGTGACAGACGGTAGGCTATGGGCACTACCAACTGCTGTATTCTCTCACCCTGTAGCCCTCTCTCAGGGGTCCACTCTCTATACAGTAACGCTCTGTCCAGTATACAGATTCCCCCTTCCCTTGAGAATCAGGTGCCTCACTAGCTACCTCCCTCAGGCCTTGTAATGTAGGGTCTGAGAGCTGAGCCTGTCTCACCTCTCTCTTGATAACCCTTCCCAGCTCCCCTTCCACAGGAAGTCTGGTATTCTCTGATAGCGTTGCCTCACTGTCAGCCTGGGTACTACTACTCACTTCTGCCCTTGCAGTCACTCTGTCCAAGGGAACATCAGTACCCACAAACAAGCTGTGGCTTACCTTAAGTCTCAATACTACAGGGTGGCTCCCTCCCTGAAGTAACCACCTCACCAGTCCTGGCTGCATGTGTGTGGTCCGTCTGGGTCTCCCCCAGGCTACCAGACCCACATGCTTGTCTCAAAGCCTGACTGCTTATAACTGCATGCACACAAGGTACTGCATTATCAAAATCATTCCTTATCAGGACATCTGGAGGGATATCCACAAACACACCTACTTGCTGGCTTCCTTTTCCACATTCTCAGTCAAGGTGAACCGTAGCCAAATGTATTTGGAATGGGGTCCCTCCTAAAGCTCTGACTGGAGTAGACTGCCAAAATAAGTAGTGCTCCTCTTTAACCACTGCAGGCTTCACAATAGTTAGGTCAGAAGCTGTGTCTCTCTTAGCAATATCCTCTTTTCCCATTTACTAAGATAGGATATAACCTCTTGTGGTAGTTCGGTACCCTTGTGGCAGTTCGGTACCCTTGTTGTCTCGAGATAACTTATTGTTGACATTCTGTCAATCCCACTTACTGGCTCTCCCACCTTTTGTTCTCCAACTTGCCTCTGTGGACATCTATATGCTACATGCCCCCACTGGCTGCATTTAAAACATCTAACCCTTGGTCCTGGACATGTACCTGGACTAGTTGCTTCCCCTGCTACTGGTAGATTCTTTTGGGGTGGTCTAGACTGCCAACCATCGGTTCCCTTAGGCCCATGAGCACCACTGGGTACCCCTTTCCTGTGCAGTGATGCCCTGCTTGCTAGGTATAGGTCTCCCTTTTTCCCAACTAATCTGCTGTGTTACATTCTCTATCCGCTAACCAGACTCTCATGTCCTCAGGCAAAGTTCTAAGGGCTTGTTCCCTCACCAAAAAGGTCTGCCAGGCCTTCAAAAGTGGCGATCTGACATCCACTCACTACCTCTGAACTTGCCTTGCTGTAAGTAAGTTAACTCGGGCATAGTAACTCTTTTAGATTCAGATAGGAATATAGTACAGTACAGCTTATATTTTTTTTATTTATTTAAGACTGTCCTGCAATGTTGTTTTAAATATTTTCTGTGATTTTGAACTCTGATGTAACTGATTACTTACTGAGTATTGTCTTGTTCTTTTATTATTTATTATTAAATATATTTAAACCTGTCATTGTGGCTGATACCTGTGAGACATATTTAAGCTCTTAGAGTACTTGCATATCTATTTGGTGACACTGTACAGGCCACTCCTAATAGCCTGGCCCTTGGTCAAACTTCCATTTGGATTAATAGTAACATTACACAATAAGACTGGACACCCTTTGCTAAGGGCCTTAAAGTAGCGGATAAGGACCTTGGTTGGTGGCAGTGAAAATCTACGTTATAGTCTGGGCAGAAGGGGGCATAGCTAGTAAACCTGTGCCAACCTTTCCCAGGTGTGTGTGTGTCTGTGGAAATCAAATCTCAAAGTCAGCTACTTGGGCAGGGACACAAATCACTGGTTGGACAGAGAGTGTGCTGGAGGTCTTAGCTCGGTCACTCAGCTGGGATCTCAACTCCTTATCTGTGCCAGTGAGGAGTCTTTCTAGGGATCTGGAGAAAAAAGGAGAAACCAGCCCCAGACTGACTGTGATCTCTGTGTGCTCTTAAGGGAAACTGCGCTTTACTGTGGGTGTACTTGTCATCCTCCCAGTGTGTACATTCTCCACTGTTGCCAGTGGTGAGGATTGAGACTCCTTAATTACTGGGCCAGTGAGGGGGCGTCACAGTCCAGAAAAGGGAAGACCTGTATACCCTGGATTCAGCAGAAAGCAATAACAGAAGCCAAGCATTTTGTAAATACTCTTGGTGCCATATAGAGACCAAAGGACAAAGCAGAAAACTGAAAATGTGAGGAAGCAACAGAAAAACACAGACATTTCCTGTAGACGGAATGGATGGGAATATGAAGGTAAGTATACCTGATATCCATGGAGGTCAGAAAAGTATGTGGAAGGATGAGTAGAAATAAAGTCTGTAGAGAGAGCTTACAAAAGGTTGGAAGCCTCTGGAAGGTGTTGAGGTGAAAAAGGTCCAGAATGGATCTCCAAGGGCCATTTTTCCTGGGTACAAGAAACATCCTGGAATAGCGATCTACCCCCCCCCCCCCTTGAATAGTTCCCTAGCATTTCAACTCCTGAAGCACCTCTGGAAAAAAATAAAGTTGTTCCTTTGTTGGTTGTGGGATTTCCATGAAGGGAGGGAGAGTTTTCCAGACCATGAAGTACCCCTTTGTGTATAAAGGAAAGGAGCCAAGAATATTGAGTTATATGTTCCTAGGCGGGGAGACAGAGAAATAGAGATGCTAAGAAAAGAAAATGTGGGAGAGGTATGGGTGGCAGTCACAGACTACCTGCCTTGTCAGGAAAGGACTACTTCTGGAAAGGTGCAGTCAGAGAGCTTAGAAGGAGAAGCTTTCCTAGCTGTCTTCGTACCTATAGAAGGAGTGCAAGACTGTTTCTTAACAAAAGCAGTTTTAGCAGGATAATTTCTTTGGAACTTAGGAACTAGAGACACAAAAATGCGCCTTAAATCTTGTAATGCCTTCCCTTCCTCCTGCAGTGACTTGAACAAATTAGCTGCAGCAATCTCAAATAAGGCATTAATGTCTAAAGGGGTATCCATAATCTTAGACTTGAAATCATCAGGGAGTGGTTGAAGTTTCAACCAACAATATCTCCTCAAGACAGAGCCTGAAGCAGCAGCTCTGGAAGATGCATCAGCTGCATCATAGCTGCATTTAATGGAATGGCCACCTGAGAAGAAGCCCCCAGAATAGAACTGAGCTGAGACTTAACTTCCAAATTTGGAAGGTCAGAAAGAAGCTGAGTAACCTTAGGAAGTGGGGCTAAGGCATACTTAATCATATGGGTGTGATAGCTGATAGCACTAAAAGCCAGGGTAGTTGAGGTGTAAACCTTTTTTTCCACAACCTTTCCATAATTCTACTCTCCTTATCAGTAGGGAGTAGCCCAGTATATGGCAGAAGTCCAGATGGTTTATCAGCAGCCACAGAAACTACAACTTGATCAGCAGAAGGGCATTTGTAAAGGAATTTACACTCCTTAGGACCTTTTAAGGGCAGGAAGTTGAGAAGCCAGAGGCTTGGAAGCAGAAGAAAAGGCATCCAGAAAAGCAGAAGGAGTAGGATTAGAATTAATAAAGTGCTTGGCAGCAGTGGAATCAATTAAAGCTATAGCTGCTGGGTCCATTTTGTGAATAGTGTATAAAAATGTTAAAGACTGAGGAACTTTATAATTCATATCTGCCTTTTTAGGGGCAGCTGACTGACTATCAGGAAAACTGCAAGCAGTAATACATACAACCTCTAAAGCAGATAGAACAGGAGGAATGGGTGTTAAGTTCTGGAAAATCTTTCAGTAACAACTCATCTGAGGGACTGAGAAACCTTAGTGTTCTCCCACTGAAAACACTACGACATTCTAGCAATACACTCAGAGAAAGAGACCCCCACCCCCATACGGAGAATCAAAAACTGAGCTCTCCTCCGAGTTTGTTTCAGAAATCTGAGGTTAAAAATAATTATTTTTCCCTATATCTTCCTGTTCAAACTCAGAATCTTGAATCTCTTCAGGAAAAGATGAATCCCTCTTTCTTGCACCCAAAGCTACTTTACAAGAAGAATCAACAGCCTGAATTAAACCCTGAGCTAGACCCAGTAAACTACTCCTATCCAAAGAAAATTAAGAAAATAGAAGGTTTTTCTCCCAAAAGGAGCTTATCCACCCAGCAAAAAAATGTAGAAGCCAACTGTAGATCCTTGAAAGTCTCAGAGGAGCGTACTCTTTGGTGGTAGTAAAGCTTGAGCTGCCAGACAGTTTGAGAGCCTGGAAATGTCCTGAACCTCCGGAAGCTGGAAGGCTGTTATATACTATGAAGGAAATAACCCATATACCTAAGGCTACTGTGATCAATATGATGAACATACATAGAAATGTAGTCCAAAACCCCATTACCCTCTCTTTGAAACAGTACTTGTAAATACAGGTCTTAAACTTCACAATATTTCCAACTGTAGGATAATGAAAATACCTGGAAAGGTATGAATCTAGTAGCACAACAGCACTTGCATTTAATTAAGTGATATTTCAGTTAGGAATTTCATGTCTACAGTAAAGACTGGTACCACTGCATTTACTTAAACTGTAGTGCACAATAGCAACAAACAGATACAACAGTTTTATTAACAAAATAGCATGGAGAAAAATATCCACATTCGTAAAATATTCAGGAACTGAATTCTGGTTAAAATGTCTAAACTATACACTTAATCGAGCATACTATAATACCGTTTTCAGATTCCTCCATTGAATATTCCTGGCATTCAAAAAGGGTTTCTGCACTGCTGAAGCATTAACTCAAAAGGTTTCTGCAGTGCAGTAAGCCTGACTGACTCAAAGATCATCTTTCCACATGGTTTTACTCAGGAAGTAGTTGTAGCACAGCCAGCAATCTACCTGCTGAAGCTGCATGCAAATGCAGCTATCCAGGTGAGTGGCTAATGCTAATGAGCCATGTGCTGCCCCCCCCACACACACACACACACACACTCAAGAAACAACTCCAGCACCAGCATAACTCAAAGAATGATTCAAATGGACCTTCTGACAGAAATAAATGCAGACAGATACAGTATTTGTAAGTAAAATTAAAGACAAAAAAAAAAAAACTAACAAAGAAATGACAAACTTGCACATAACACTAACTGGATTTTCAGTTGAAGAGTCAGACTCTTATTTTTTTGTTCTACATTCATTCAAAGTGCAGCAAGGAAGAACTGAAGAGTGTGAGATAAATGATGCACGATGGGAAGGAAGAGGGTTCAAGGCAGCCTGGAAAAGGTTTTGAGTGTTATACAGTTCTAATGCCTATGGCAGCAGTCCTAGGAATTAATACCACCTTCCTTAATGTACTAGACAGCCTAGCCACCTGTAGATTAGCTAAAATAAAAAAAAAAAACACCACTCACTTTGGCTATCAAATTATACCAAAGACCTGCTAAAACAAAGGGATAAGGCATGGAAACACTGGTTAACTAACAAAAGCAATGACAATCTACTACAGTACAAACAACTTGGGAACAAAGCTAAATCCCAAATCAAAGCTGACAAAAAAAAAAACTATTACATCACTGCACAACAAAAACACCAAAACAACAAATTCTGGGTCACTATAACTCCTGCAACCTGGAAATACTTCAACTCCTAAACTCACCACACCTCCCTCAGATGATAGCATTGCATAACATCACAGTTTAATTCCTTCTTCATAAACTCAATACACACTCTTATTAAAAACAACCAAAACACCACTCCTATCATCCCAGCTACCAATAGCAAAGCCATGAACACCTCCTACTTTAAACCTGTCCCAACCCACACCATAAAAAACTACTCAGTAAACAAAAACCCACCAGCCTACCTGAAAACAACCTCCCTTCAGAATTCCACAAATCTGCCCCAGAAGTCATAGTCTACCCTATTTCTATCCTAACTAGCCGCTCTATCACCAAAAACTACGTCCCTCTAACCTGGAAAAAGGAGGCAACTCTACTGATCTCACAAATTGCAGACCCCTTGCCATTCTTTCACTCCTCTCCAAAATATTAGAAAAAATGCATCCATTTCCAGCTGCAAAACGTTCTGTCCAACAACATCCTATCACACACAACATGGTTTTCGCCCCATCACAGCACCACAACTGCCCTCTTCAGTTTCACCAACATAATAAATCAACACAAAAATCATAACAAGTATGTCTCTTCCATCTTTCTAGACCTCTCTAAGGCCTCTGACAAATTTTCACATCAGAAACTGTTGTCAGAGCTAGCCACTTTAAATCTTAGCCATTCCTGCCTATTATGGTTCCATAGCTACCTAAACAAACGCCAGCAAGCCGTAAGATGGCAACAGGAACTATCATCTCTACTCCCTGTCATCACAGCAGTGCCACATGGTTCCATTCTAGGTCCCACACTCTTCAATATCTTCACTAACCAAATGCACAAATCCACCCCCTTGCCTCAGTCATCCAGTACGCAGACGACTCAACCCTCATATGTTCTGCATCTTCCCTCAAAAAGCTAGAGGTTACCACACAACAATCCTTTCTTGAAGTAGAATCCTGGCTAACTAAAGCAAACCTCATACTGAACCCAGATAAGACCAATCTGATGCTCTTTCTTCCCACCAAAACTCCCAACCACCCCAGCCACGTTTCAGATACATTCCTCCAACAGCACTACTATAACCCCCATCTCACAAACTAAACTATTAGGTGTTACAATTGATAATAAACTGAAATTTGACCTACACCTATCTCAAACCATGAAAAAAACACATATCAAACTTGACTCTCTATACCGCCTTAAACCTTTCCTTACTAACCAGTCCAGACTAGACATTGCCATGACTCATCTCTTATCCACTTTACTGTATGCCTCCCCCATCCACACCAACCTTAGCAAAACTGACCTTACCAAACTTGTGCCCTGCTATAACAAAATAGCAAAGTTTGTCACTAGCGCCCCACACAGATCCCACCACTGTGATGCTTTACAACAACTAAAATTGTTAGAACGTCCCCACCAATTAACCTACACCCAATTCACTCTCACCCATTGCCTAGTATACCAGCCAAATAGAACCCCAGCCTTACAACAAATACTCCAACCATATGCAAACACTTGACAACTCCGATCTTCGCATAAAACACTCCTTCAAGTGTCCAAAAGATGCCCTTTACTACCACCACATTTCTAAAATCCGGAACACAATTCCCCAACATATTCTAAACACTACTAACCCAATACAATTAAAAAACTGCTAAAAGACCACGCCTCTAGCAAAAGTATCTGCTCCTGTATCAGTCCAGGCTAATTTGCATCCACATATATCTTCCCTGCATACTGTCTACTTCCAGAACAATCACAATCAGAGTTCCCTTACCTATATATCCATCTCATCTCCACCATTCTCCTATCTCTAAACTTTTCCTCCCATCAGTCTAGGTTAACAAAGCTAACAGCACCAACCTGTTACAGAGTATAAGACAATACAATTATTATCTTCATAATATAAATCCACAAAATCAATATATCTATCATCTAAAAATGTATATGTATAAATCCGTTTGCATGTAAATCCACACCAGCTTTGTATAAATGGGGGGGAATTCTAACCTTCTCATATTGCTACTGTAAGCTCTGTAACTGTGCCTGTGATATGATCCAATAATTGTCAATGGATATATGTAACCATGTTTTGTAATGCAATTGTCAATGTATATTTTTATTTGGAGCTTTTCTCCCTGGGTCTCTGCTGAAAATGGGCTTCCACCCAGATGGACTATCACAGTAAACAAATGTAAAATAAAATAATAAAAAATAAATACCAAAGACAGACTTCTTACCAGGATTATCTGCGCAAACAATGGATTTTTTATCTTATCAAATATAAAGGACGTCAATGTGCCAACATATACATAATGATAATTCAGAAATCATGCACTGTAATTAGCAAGCAAATATCATACCTGCTTAGCATGTATTCCCCTTTCAAATTTCTGTGGTTCTGAAACAACACAATTTTTGTCTGCTATTCTCTGGGAATATTGCTTGTAGTTTTCCTTTACTTCCATTTCATACTGCTTATACTTCAGCATATACTGATCAGAAGGAGAAGGTAGGTTTTCAGGAATTATCTTCTCCTCCCGCAGGCAATGAGGCTAGCAACAGATATATAATGGGCATAAATATACAATAGTAACATTGACATAAGCAGAAACAGACAATTTAAAATAGATAAGTCTTGGTACTAAAATTCCTTTTTAAAGAATTGTATTTTTGTGTCTTTGTGTATCCTTTCTTTACCTTTAATATTCTAGATAAATTAATAACCAATCTTTTAATGAAAACTGATTAATGAAAAATGCAATAACATGGGCAAAAGAGTCATACAGTCCTATATTAAAGGGCAACCACAAACAGGTGCCCAGTTTTCCTTCACAAGTCCTGAAAGTGACTCAAAGGAACAATGAATTAAAAATCTCTGTGATTCAGATATCTCTTCCTGTTTGCCTCTCTTTACCTGTCTCTGAAATATCAATGCACATTATTTTGTTTCTGCTTTAAAACCACTTGCCACAGCACTGAATGCATCGATTCATGTGCTCTTCAGGTCACAC
The DNA here is from genome assembly GCF_019279795.1 of Protopterus annectens. Taxonomy (NCBI): domain Eukaryota; kingdom Metazoa; phylum Chordata; order Ceratodontiformes; family Protopteridae; genus Protopterus; species Protopterus annectens. The sequence continues at coordinate 609,797,532 of NC_056745.1, forward strand.
AGTCATTGATAAACCACTGATTCCATCTACATCAAATGTTCAGTAGAAGTCTGTTTAAAACCTGCAAACTAGGTACTACTTCTTGGGAAGACTGCCAAGTCAGTCTACATGCATTGCCTGTTACAGGTGACATCTTCACACCTCAGTCAGATTCTGCAGAGGAGAGATATCTGGAACTATAATTCCAAAGCAGGAAAAAAGCAACTAAACTGGCTAACATTTAAATGTATAACAAAAGGTCACTTAGGAAATGGTCATTAACCAAAATTACAGGGCATTACTAAACATTTTAAACAATGATGCTTTTGTCACATATGGTCAGAAAAGCACAATACTGCAGGACATCCATAACAATTAAATGGGATGACATGACCATAAAAAAGGCTGTATCCTTTTGATGAATCATTATGGGGCAAAGAGTAAACTGGGGGGAGACCATCTTTAAAAGCAAAACAAATCATGACGGTTTGGCAGGGACAATTCATAAACATTTTACAATGTACAACTACAATAGCCCAGGGATATCAGTGCTTCAAAGAAGATACAAAATAAAATGAGAACATATATTTCATCTACTGAACATAGATGTCCTTTAAATTCAGAATGCTACATAATGTAGTCTGGATTTGTCTACTTATTTCAAGGTCACAGTAAGATGCAGTCCGCAACACTGTGTGCCTTTACATTTCTTTTGTCTTTTACAAAGGCATATAAAACAGCCATCCATTTATTTATGTATGTATTTATTTTTAATTTGGGGGAATTTCCATTTAATTTCATACTTCCCAACATATATAGTTACTCTTTTGGTAACAAAGTTAACTTATATTTAAAAAATTATACATCTTCAACCTCTGGTATATATATATTTTTTGCCTTTATGATTTTTGTCTCCTTCCCTGTCAGTCATTAGCCTTCCTTTAATGTGTGGTGCCCATTTGTTCATTTGCTCCCTATTACAGGCAACATGACCAATGACTTGGGCAATAGATGTTATCTATGCAAATGTGGAGGCACACTGACCTTGGCTGACCATAAACCTTCAGCCATCACTGTAAATGCCCACTGAGTGGCTCACCAGAGCCAGTCAGTGGACCATCATGAATGGCAAGCCAAGAATCTACAGAACAGAAATATCACCACTGGACGTCCTCTGCAGTATTAAAACCACCTAGTACCTTGCCCCACTCTCCTGTCACTTGCAACTCCCCTGACCCATACAATGAAGCCTTCATCATGATGAACTGCTGGGCATTTTTCTATAGGCCCTAATCCCCCCCCCCCCCGATGGCTGATAAGAGCACTCTGCATCACTGCAAGTGCCTTTTATGTTCCACCCCCCATGAGTGCATGCTCTCATATCCATACACCCCTGAAAGCTACCTTCACTGGTCTGGGAGTACAAAGCCTACATCTCATGTCTTAATTATTATTATTGTTGTTGTTGTTAATATTATCATCATCAGCATCATCTTATATTTATTTATTTATTTACATTTGTTTACCAGGAACACCCGACAGGGCCAAAAGCCCATTTTCAGTGAAGGCCCTGGGAGAAAAACTCTACAGAAATATAAGCAAAATACAATAATTAGAATGTACAATAGTAAACACAAAGTAAGATGGAGAATACACATTATATAGTTAGCCTATACAAAGTAGTATTCAGTACAGTTTTCTAGTAGATACAGATACATATTATTTTTGTTTGCATGGAAATGATCGACCAACCACAGACCACTTCTCCCTCTCCCAGGATGGACAAGCTGACATAAGCCACTCACTCTCACCCATCTCCATCCAGCTCTTCCAACTCTGGAACTGCTACTTAAACTCATGTCATCTGGGTCCTATTCAGGGCTTTATCCATCTATGTCACAATGTTGGGATCCTTCGTAATATTTTCACTTTGTGAGTAAATGAACAATAAGATTATGAGAAATGAACAATGTGATTATGAGAATGAGATGGAGCTTTTCTCCTCGGGTCTCCACTGAAAATGGGCCACAAGCCCAGCTGAACCAACCCGGTTAACAAATGTCACTAAATAAATAAATAAATAAATAAATAATGTGATACAGCAAAAGAAAGATATCCATGGACAATTTCTTAATGTACATTATATGTAATGTGGATACTTTCTTGAGTAATGTGACTGGAAATGAATAATTACACGTGTAACAAAAACAAAATGCACTATTTGTTCATGACTATATCAGGCTATGACTTGACTTCAAGGGGAATTCTAATGTGAAACATTTGAGCAACACGAGAAAGCCACAGAGAAAAGATACTTTAATTGCATATCTGTTTAACATCACAAAACTATATCTCCCTGTTTTTTCCATCTTTATGTTTGTTTATTTGCACATATATAATGATAGGTAGGTTTATGCATGCCTGTCTGTACACAACATCTGCTTGCAATGCCATGCTGTATTTCTGATTTAAAGTAATGCAGCATTTTCCAAACAGTTAATTCAAATGTTGTGTAACACGTACTACTGTACTTTCTAAGCTTAATTTTTCAGGGGTGCAAGTATGCAAATATAGCAAACACAGAAATACAAGAGAGTAAGAAATGAGTATCCCTGAATTTCATAGTCTGTGCTACATACAGCACAGGAATCAGTATTCTAATGAAAAAGCAGAATAAGACAAAAATAATTATCTACCCCAAAAGCTGCGTTCCAGGTAGTCTGCATCTCACACTTGATTTAAAAATTATATCCATTGACACTTATTCCTGCAGACATTTAACTGAATGAGCAAGTAATTACATTTCTTTTCTGGTTACATCTTAAACTGAAAGAAAGGAATTGATATATGTTGTGCCTAAACACAGGCCTAAATGGAAGGAAGAAGGAAAAAAAGAATAAAGAAAGTTTTCTGAGTACTGCTGCCCAGTGTGTTTATACAGTTGCAGAATCTATTATTAAACAGTTAGCACCTCGTAATGAGAATAATGTGCTAGCTGATTAACAGCTTTTATCCCATAATGAGATAATGAGGTGTTAATTCCTTAATAATGACTTCCAAATCCATGACTGTAAAGGAGTTCTACACAACAATTACACAGTCATTATGGTTCGAAGATGCATGCAGCAGACATCTATTGACACAATACTCCACTCGGGCATTGATGACAAACTCAAGAGGTTAGGTACAAACTCGTATGTCACCCAGTGGGTAGCCAACTGGCTCACAGACAGGATCCAGGAAGTTAGAATTGGAGTCCACCTCTAGAAAGAACCAGTCACAAGTGGAGTCCCTCAGGGATCAGTCCTTGGAGCGCTCCTTTTTGGCATTTACTTCTCTGAAGGCAAGGTCAATGTCAGTGGTCTCTGACTGACTAAATTTGCACAATTGCAAATTAGGAGCTGTCATTGAATCTTACACTGACACAAATGTCCTCCAGGAGGGGCTGACACAGACAATGGTGTCAGATCAATGGACTAAAACTACATGCCAAGAGATGCATAGTAGTATTCTTCAGGAACTCATCCAGCCCTGGTAACCATCATATTGACAACACACCTCTTAGACTTGACCCATTAGTCAAGGACTTACAGACACACATAGATAGTAATCTGGCCTTTGATCATCACACATCTACAGTTGTCAGGAAATCATTCTATGTTGCACAACTTATAAACAAAGGTATGGCATCTAAGTCCAAGGAAGTCATTGTTCCACTGTATTCGGCATTCATCAGACTTATCATCGAGTATATTGCCCCCTTTGGTATGTACCTACCCAGGCATATCCAACAACTGGAACAGCCACACAGGTTCCTCACTAAAAGAATACAGGGCTTAAGTAAAATGTTATATGAATACCACCTCAAGGCTATATCCCTGTATTCTGTCTCCTACAGGCTTTTGAGGGGAGATCTATGCCTGACATAGAGGGCATTGTCAGACCCCACTCTAATGGACCTGCTACATATCCGCAAAACAAACAGCACCAGAATTACCCTTTCTAAAGACTTAAACATTGCCTGTAACATAAACAGGACCTGCTGGACAGACAGGTATGTATCCCAGAGATTACCCCATCTCTGGAACAGGCGCCCCATCCATGCGAAGCAGAGTTTCTCCCTAACCCAATTCAAGTGCAACCTGGACAATTAGGTGGGAAAGAGGAAATTCATCCCTGGTTTGGCACCTATGTCTCTAATGGACACAGACAACTTGTAAATGGTTCACCTCCCAGGCCCTAGCTTGTAAATGTTTCATCTCCCAAGCCCCTGCTTTCACTTATCAAGGGTATCAGAACTTGCCAGAGATTTGGGATGCATGGCTAGGCTTAAAAAGGCCCTTGTGGTCATTAGCCTACTAAACACCTATGAACCTATGTGTATATAACTACAAATTCATGTGTCGGAGTCTCATCAGAGGATGCAAGTGTGCAGCATAGAAAGATCAGTGGTGCAGCACAGTAGCGAGTATAATGGGTAAAATTAAATCTGGAATTAAAACCAACAGCTGTGTGCCAAGTAAAAGTACTAAATTCAGGGCTATTCAAAGGCCATTGAGTCTCATGACAATTCTCGCTTTGTCAGTACCCTCCTTCAGGCAGCACCTTCTTTGTCCAAGACAGCCTTTGCAGTCAATCTTGCAGTATATTTGTGGAGACCCATCCAGTCATCTAGTTTATGTTTAAAGGAAGGCAATGAGTTGTACTGCTTAACATGCAAGGGAGGTTTATTCCAAAGATTTGGAAGGTGCAGAGTTATAAACCTATGCCTCAATCATGTTTTATTTATCTGTTGGTAAAGATTTAACACTGGTGGAGATAATTGGACTTGCAGAGAAACAGGAGGTCCAGGACAATCAAATTCCTAATGGCTCATAAGTGAGACAGAGATGTCCCCTCAGAAATCTAAGGAATACCGCTTCTGACCTCTCTTGGTAGCTCAGGAACTTTAGACCTGTGATCTTTTTGGTTAGGAACCTTTGGGAGTCTTTATAATTGTTTGATAGGTTTTGTAGGATAAATCCGAAACAGGGTGATGTACCTGATAATTTTCCTGATCAATGCTGAGTATAAGGGAGTGATTACCTCTTTACGCCTTGATAACATTCCCTTGGCAATTAGCTGAGACAAATAAAAGGATAGCCTGGCAACTACTGTCACATGATGGTCAAAAGAGAGAATGCTATCAACCCCAATACCCGAGTCCCTCACTACCTTTTTGTGAAAAAGGTTCCTTTGAGGAAAGCCTTATAGAGTTTATATGAAGTTAGGGAGCATTCCTAAAACCCAGTATAGAAATTCAAAATGACAACCAATTGGACTGTAATCTTAGAAAGAATAGAATCAGAGTGAAACAGTGTAGGTAGTAAACAGAGGAAGTCTACGACTGGGGCAAAAAAAGGGGATGATGTTCTAAGCAGAGTCCCAAGAGACAAACTTCTTCCACTTTCTGCAACAGATCCTTTGGGTGGAATTTTTCTGGGATGCTGTTAGGATTCTTACTACTGCTGTAGAGAGGAATGTATTACTGGCCATTACTGGAAGTGGAGAAACCAGGCAGTCAGTTTCAAGTTGTGAAGGTCTGGGTGAGTCTTCCCAGAAGGATGTGAGATCAGATCCGGTAACAGATCTAAGAGTCAGTGAAGCTCCCCTGAGATGAAGCCTTAGAAATGGAGACCAGATCTGTCTAGACCAAAAGGGGGGCTATGAGGATGACAGTCATTTTGTACTTTGTTGCTTTCTGTAAGAATCTGGGTATCACGGGCAGAGATAGGTAAACATATAGAAGCCCAGGAAGCCATAGCTGTGACAGAGCATTCCAAGGTGGCTGTCCCTGGGGGGGTTTGTGGCAAAGTAGTTGCTACACTTGGTGTTGTAAGGGGTGGCAAACAGACTGCAGCAAAAAGTGCCCCAGTGAATGAATATTTGGCTGGTTACCGCTGGATTGAGGTAAGACTTACCTGTATTTATACCTTGCTTGGAAAGTTCTGACATGTCTCTCTACATATCCCTCAGGGTTCTACATCTCAAGTCATTCTCTCCCACAAGCACCTCTATCATAACAATCATATTTGTCAAGATTTAGGATTCTTAGGGCCCTTGTAATGTCACAGATCTTGGCATCTGAAAGACAACTCGCTGCAACCCTTTCTTTGTCCAGCATTGTGAGTGATGAGTCAGTGTGACTGATGATAGTCACCTATCACTAAAACACTTGTATTGCTGCTATGGCTCAAAGTGATAAATATGGATTGCTTTTGCTTGGGGTAACTTCATGGGAGGTATGCATGAGGTGGATGAGTGGCACGATTTTTGCTAAGACTTAATCTTCCTATTTCTAGGAGGCTTTGGAAGTGATTGTTTTATATCACCAACATATGACATCTTGGTGCAATTAGAGAAGCATTGTTGTGAAGGTATATGAAGCTCAAAGGGAAAGTTTATTTATTTATTTTTTTGTGCTCACTCCGCACCTCAACACTCCAAGCAGCAAACCCAAGAAAAGGTGACATTATCTACTTCCACATTATCCCAATTGAAAATAATGTCTTCTTTTATTGGAAGTCACCTTGATTAAGTCACTAATTCAAATAAAACTTTCAAAGAAAGTACAGCTTTGGGAGGTGCTAACTATAATACATGATCAAATATTTTCGGTCTCCCCAATTTTATTTATTTATTTTTATTTATTGTGTTTGTGTACCAGGATGGTCAGACTGGGCCATGCAAGACTCTTTGAGCAAAGGCCTGGAGAGTAAGGTTTCAGAAATTAAAAGAATAAATCAATCATAATAACAATAGTTGATCAGAATGCTTGGGAAGTAGTTATCCTACCGACCAGACATTGTTCTTTGGCCTTTCTTATTAATTAATAAAAAGTGAGTGAGCCAAGAACAGTATGACCAAAAAAGTTAACTAAGAATACTCCACCAGGCACAAATGAATCGAAGCTCCAAGGAAAAATTGCTTTAATAAGCACTTAAAAACTCCACAGTAGAGACTGGATCAGTAAAAGAACAATAACGTATCCACATAGACGTTTTCGTCGACAACTTCATCAGTTATACATCAATTTTAAAATGAGGTGGTTTTATATACTGTTTGAATTTAATCACAGATCTCTTATCCAATCAAGCAGCACAATAAATTAAAATCACTTAATTGAGTAATTAATTCATGAAAGCCATGTTAAAAACACTTGCAAAAATGAATACAATTCACTAAAACCATTTATACTCAAATTGTTACATATTTAGTATATATTTAATGTAAGTTTTCCAATGCTTTAAAAACTTTCTATACTTTTAAATGAATCTCTTTGAAAATGTTACTATATAACATGTCATTCAGACTTGTAGGTTTAATGTTATAACCAGACACCATCTTGTGGTCATTGAGTTAATTACAGCCACACACTAAACTTTTTTTAAAGCTGAAAATACAAGACTTGTCTTTTGAGAATGTATATAAAATTTCAAAACAGTGAAGATCATAAAAATAGACCAAGGAAGAACTTCATTAAATCAAAGCTTGGCAGCCCTCATCTTTAAAACTGGGGCCAATGATACCATTTTGGATCCTGCCAGTATATGCTTAAATCCAAGGAGTTTACCAGTCGTAATACCAGTAGAATTTTTGATATTAAGATTTTTGGTAATTGTAGTAGCGATTGGGTGGTGTACCTGGCCTCTTGTTACTGTGGGGGATTTTATGTTGGACAAACCTCTAGGGCTTTGAGATTTAGAATGAATGAACACCGCAGTGATATGAAAAACCATAAGGAGACCAGTGCCTTATATCAACACACATTAAAACATCCTCAGGCCAGGTTCACCTTTATGGTTATTGATCGCATTTCTGGAGATAGAACCAACAAACAGGGCTGGCATGGGTTACTGGATCAAAAAGAGAAATATTGGATTACTACATTGGGGGGTCTATTTCATCCTGGATTGAATGACCATTTATAGGAGAATTTGGTTATTCTTTAATATTAATGTTGATAAATCTGACACCAAGTAGTGGATTACATCTTTTCAGGTTACCCCTTATGTAGGGTTAATGAACATATAAACATTTTGGTTTGGTATTGATCATGGGCCCTACTTCAATAATATATATGATATGGACAATGTCCATGTGCAAACAATGACCAATTTGAACCCCTGTGGTTATGCAAGCTTAACATATTTTTTTATTTATTATCTTAACTAGTTGCACATATTATCATATCATTAGTCTTGGAGGTTAAGAATGTATGTTTTGGGTTTCAATTTCTAATTTTTGATTGAAGCTTCACAGCATGGATTATTCAGTATGTATAATTGTATACCCACATACAGTTACATGCGTATACCCACTTCAACCCCCTACACATATGCCTTAGATTTCCCCATTTTTCTGATATAGCTTGTCTAGGCCTTTTAACCTAAGTACTTGATATCCAATACCTTTGGTGCTTTAGATGAATAATTGTTTAATAGCTACTGTTAATGGCTACACAAATACAGACTGACATAAAATGAGTATATGGCTGGATGGATATGCCATAATATACCAATAAGTTGTCCTATCCTATGTACGTGTCTTTTGGGGTGTTCACCCTTACTGTTCAGGACTGATTTTATTAGTACCTAAGACATGTTATTACTACATAGTTGTACTTACTATCATATTATTAGTCTTGGAGGTTATTAATACATATTTTGGGTTTAATCCTTGATTTAAGCCTCACATTATGGATGATGCTGATTATCTATTTTATTTTGCTCCTTTGCACACCCACGTACATTCACATATGTATATTCACTGTGACTTCTTATATATATGCCCTATATTTCCCCATTTTTCTGAGTCTATTTAATTTAAGTATTTGATATACTATACATTTGGTGCTTTTGATGAACATTGGTTTAGTAGCTAGTGTCAATGGCTACCTAAATACAGTTTGATACAAACATGAGCATGAGTATATGACTGGATGGATATGCCATAATATACTAACAACTTTCCAATTCTATGTATGCATTTCTTTGGGGTGTCTATCCTCACATTCAGGATTGATTTTGTCAGTATATACAGTACCCACTGCATTTTTTGTATGAGAAAATTAAAATATGTTTCAAACTTATGAATATTCATGAGCAAAAAATTTTGATTGGCTCTAGTTAAGTATTTAAATGATTAAAATGGAACTTGACTACATTGTGTTACACTGAAGAAGGCTGTTTGCCGAAACTAGTCTGTTATTGACACAAGTATCTAATAAATTTATTGAACTCTGTGCTGCTTTGCTGGTCTATTTGGTGCTTTCTACTTGGTTTGGACCGTGCAATCCCTCGTGCGTAGGACTTGGTATGTGCCAATGATACCATGTCATTGAGCCCAAAATTACGATTCGCATCTAAAAAGAGCTGCCAGTACAACTCTTTGTAGTCAATAAGTGTCTCCCACATCCCCCCTCTTGGGTTAGTGGGAACAACTTCCAATACAAAAAATGAGTAGCCTGTGGTGTTACATTTTGTTGAATGCCTACTCAATGCATTTTTTTCTTTCATCACCCTGACATCATATAAGTGCTCGTATATTCTCTGTCTGAGCTTTCTTTCACTCTTTCCGACATAGAAAGAGGGACATTTTTTGCAAACGGCTAAATATATGATGCCTTTAGTGTCACAATTGGCGAATGTATTTAAACGGAGGGTCTTATTCCTTGCTTCTAATACCATACTATCCCCACAAATCAAATAAGAGCAATATTTACATTTCCCACACTTTTGTAAGCCCTTCTTGGATTTGTCATAATTGTTACACACATTGTTTTTCTTCCCTATTTCAAGATAATTCTTGATAGTTTTCCCTCTACGATATACATGGGTTAATTCATTGTCAAAAATACATTCAAGATCTGAAAATTTTGAAAAGTTGTCCCATTCTCTAGAGAATATGTTCCTAACAAAGGCAGATTGTTCACTGAAGGTAGTGATTAACCCTGTCCCCTTTTCAGCAAGATGACCTCCCAACCCTGAAGTATGAGTGGTAGTTTCTTCTATCCCTAAGATTGGGGCAAAGGTGTCTGATCTTTTATACTAACCTCCTCCAACACCTTGTTAAACATCTCTAAAGGGTATCCTCTCTGAATAAAGAGATTCTTTAAAATTCTGTTTCCTCCAGGAAAGCTTTGTTGTCCGAGGTCATTCTACTGCACCTAACCAGTTGCCCTTTCACCACACCCTTCTTCTGATGGGGGGGATGGCAACTGGTAAAGTGCAGATAAGAATTAGAAAAGTTTCTTTCCTGAAAATTCTTGATGACAATTTCCTTCTTGTTTCTCAATGTGAACATCGAGGTATTTTAACTTTTGTTCATCAAAATTGCTGGTAAATTTCAGAAATGTGGAGGTGTTGTTAACAAAGGCCCAAAGGTTGTTAAAGTTTTCCTCACTACCCATCCAGAAAAAACATAAATCATCTAGGTACCTAGTGTATAGGGAGCATTCCTTCATCAGAGGAGAATTGAGAAGAAAAGTTTCTTCCCAATAAGCCATGATAATATTGGCATATGTGGGTGCACAATGTGCCCCCATTGCAACACCCCTTTCTTGTTTAAAGTACTCCCCTTGAAAGTAGATGAAATTATTTTTTAACACTATTTCCATGAATGTTAAAGTATTGACAAAATCAATGTGTGTTAGTTTTTTACTTTCAATTATTTTTTCTTCAAACCAAGAAAGCCCCAATTCGTGTGGGATGCAACCAAACAAATCAATCACGTCCATAGTTCCAAACCCAAGACGTTCACTATACAATGAAGGTTTAATCCTTCTCAACAAGTCCCAGGAGTCTTTTAGAACATTTTCACTTCCCTCGAGTACTTGTTTGATTTTGTAATCAACGAATTTTGCTAAAGGGGCTGTTATTGATCCTTCAGCCGACACAATAGGTCTGAGGGGTGGGTCACAGGCATTTTTGTGGACTTTGGGAATCCCGAAGATGCAGGGAATCTTTGGTTTATCTACAAACAAAAATTTGTAAGTGTCTTGATCTATTGAACCCTGCATTAACATGTCATATAATAAAAGATGAATCTTTCTATAGGCCATGTTCACTTCGTTAATGGATACCCTGGTGTATTTTTCAGAATCATTAAGTAAGTCCAACATTTTCCCTTCGTACTGTATTGTGTCCATGACTACCACCCCTCCCCCCCTTGTCTGGTTTCATTACTCTCAGGTTGTGATTTTCACAAATAGTTCTCAAAGTGTTTTTCTTCCTGGGTTAAGTTCGAATGAAAAGTTCTTGTTGTCAGGTGATTCCTTATCTCATGCTCAACTTTCAATTCAAAATTCCTAAGTTGGGGTGAGTCGGGGTTGAATGTACTTTTCCGCTTCAAACTTTGTCCCTGATAATCTGACTTTTGTCCTTGAAAAAGTTCCAAGTTCTTTTTCCGAATAAACAATTTAATGTCTACCAGTAGTTTGAAAATATCAGTTTTTGTGTAGGCACAAAAGTGAAGCCTTTGGAAAAAGGTTAAACCAGCTCTTGTCAATACTAACACTGGAATAGTTATATATATTGAACCCGTTAAAACTCCAGGTATTCAAACTGTTGATAATGTCAACTTCCTGTTCAATCCTTGTGTCATCTAATAAAATCTCCCCTCCCCTGTAGTTTTTGAGTTGTAGTAGACCCTACCCTGCTGCATGAGCCTCTCTGATCTCCTTAGGGGGGGATACTCGTCTGTGTCTAGTATTTCTTCATGTTGTTCTTCCATAACAGTTTCCCCCCATTCTCCATCAAAATTATCTTCTTTCCTCCATTTCCCATAGTCATTCCTGTGGGTGGTTCTAGGTCTGGGATAGTGGGGTTTGTTTTATATTCTCCTTGGTCCCTTTTAATTTTCCCTATCTTCCTGTTCTGAACCTCCTTACACTTAGTGTCAACTTTTCAAAAACATTCTCATATTTTTCTTATTAGCATCTACTGTATATAACAAGTCATTTGTAATAGCTTTATTAATGTTCTCTATATCTCCTTGCAGCTTTTGCATTAACATTTCATTGTTGTTGATAATAGCTCTCATAACATTTAAACCACAATTGTCAAAGATAGAAATAAGTTCCCCATGAAAATCAGAGCCTTCAGTAACATTATTAGGGTATTTGCAAACCCTAAGGCCCTTAGGAACAATATTTAAAGTAATACAATGCTTGAGATAATCATTATCAATTTCAAGCGTTTTAAATTTTATTAAATAAAATTCCAAATCATTTAAAAGCGTACTAAAGCTTGTATTACTGTATTTAGTTGGACTGCTTTGAGTTTCAAAGCTATACTTCGCTTTGAAGCAGTCAGAAAACAGTTTTTGTGTACCTGTAATAGGATAAGATTTGTCCATACGGGTTTGTTGCCGTTTGTTAAATCAATCATAATAACAATAGTTGATCAGAATGCTTGGGAAGTAGTTATCCTACCGACCAGACATTGTTCTTTGGCCTTTCTTATTAATTAGAAGGCATGTATTTTGAACTAGCCTCGGCAGAAGCCTTTTGCTCCCTTAAGACCTGATCAATAGCAACATAATTTTATCACTAGTGTCTTTATTTTATTTATCCTATTTCGGAGCTAAACCATTTTAGATTTCTTTCTCTCTTAATTTCCATGAATACTATGTTAAAACTTCACCCTCCTGTATCATGGTCTACCCTATTCTAGACATAAAGGAATTGTTATTTTTGTACGGGCAGACTGTCCTTATTATTAAATCTGTAATGCTCTACCTGTAGTCGACAAATTTCTGTGAATGCAAATAGTCTTAGCCAATACTTAGTATACTGCCTTATTTGATAACTGGACATAGTTGCTGTATCTCAGTAAATTGACCACTCAGTGGTTGTGTGAAAGGATGTCTTATTAACTGATACACTGCAATATGGATGTACTAAATAACTACACATAATTGCTGTATTTTACATAACTGACCTCTTTGTGGGTTTGATTTAATCTGTATGACTTTTTATTATTCCAAATGCTTAGAGTATTACTTGAATGTATTTTTAGCCCTTATGTTAGGACATGTGTTGCACACTCTTGTTTTAGATGGTTTTATCTGACCGAGTTATTTAATGCTGTGTAAACTGTACTGCTAATGAAATATTTTTATTGTTTAATCCCCTGCTAACTCTAACTTCCCCCCCCCCCCTTAATATTTTTTATCTGTCTTCAGCTGTTCAAAGCTATTATATACACATTTTTTCTTTCAACTCCCACCTTACCTTATTGGACCAAAAGGAGCAACTATACTCACCTATCCAGCCTGAGTGGGTAATTCTTCACCTGGGTAACCAAACACCACTGGACTAAAAGCCTCAGGATATATTTTGTATGTCTCTTAGTATTTCTGTCCTATGTTATTTTGCATATTTTAATCTTACACACCCTTAAGGTATACTAGATTAACTGTCAGTTTTTGCCAGCAGCCATATCCCCCTCCCCTCTAGTTTCATCCACTGAAGTACTCCACTGTCTCCACCTGCACCTCTGCAGCCCCCTATCTACTTTGCTTTTCTTAATAAACCTTCCTTCTCAATACCATTTTTTCTATCGTCCTTTTCTGTTCTCCTTACTGCATAAAACTCTCTATAGATTTAATACCAGCTCTGGCCACTAGATGACAGTCTCTACTCTCCTCTGATTATTTTCACCCTTTCTCTTCTTACCTCCTACCTTAACCCTTTTTAAGACTGTTGCACTCTTCTCCTTTGAATTCTCTCTTTTTCTCCCTTGGTCTCTCTCCTTATTGTTTTACTTTACCCTGTTACCTTCCCTGGTTTTCCCTCTACAATTCTACCTTCTCTTCCTCCTGTATTTCACACTCTATGCTTCACCTTTGACTTAGCCCTTTTACCTATCTTCTATTAGAAGTACCTGGTCTTCTCTCTAACTTTTCCTTTTTCTTATACCTTTCTGACCTCACTTACCTCCATTTCTGATTGTTTCCCCTCCTTCTCTTTTCTTCAGCTGTTTCTTCCCGCTCTGCCCTCTGGGCTCACTCTGCTCCCTCCCTACCCCCAATTCCCACCCACCCCAGGGTCCTACATTTAACTTGCCTCTAGACACACCTCTTACTTCTTACACCCAATCACACTCAGCCTCACAAATTGTGTACCACCCTACAATTAGCCACACCTACTTACCTACTATAACCTGCCCCACCTCTCTTTCACTAACACACCTGAAATATCACAACCGCTACCACCTCCCCTAAACTCCCACAGTACTTCCAACTACAACATACCAACAAACCACATTCAAACTCACAACTATTTTATCATGACTACAGCTATCCTTCAGTCACAACTGAAATTACCTATCTCCTTCTTACTATTATTCCTCCTCATTACTACTTACTTCCTAACCTCCTATGAACACTCCATAACTATTTCCCTCTCACTTCCATCAAAACATACCAGTACAACTGCTACATCCCCAACTCCATCCTTCCTACACACATCCACACAATCAATCTACCTACTTGCCAAATACCATAGGCTATCACACTGCAAACTACTGAAAACTAAAACAAAGAAAATATTCGACACCCTCCTACAAAATAAACTTGAAAACTATTTTACACTACTCCATCTACTACAAGATGGTGACATACACCCCAACCCAGGCCCTCAAGCTACTACTACCAAAACTCACAAGACTCATATCAAACCCTTCTCTCTTTCATCCACTACACCCTCTAACTTATTATCCTTAGCCCATCTCAATATACGTAGCGTCTGTAACAAACTTAGTCAACTCCATGCCCTATTAGATGTACACAAATTTGACATTCTATGCTTATCAGAAACTTGGCTAAAACCTTCAATTAAAGACATTGAAATTACCCTACCTGGATATAACATTGTTAGACTTGACCGCACCTCCAGGAAGGGAGGTGGAATAGCTATTCTATATAAAACAAACCTGAAGCTTACTCTTCTTGACCTTACCCTTACCCAAACAAATAATGCTGAAATAATCTGCTCCAAAATTCAAATTAACACTACTAAAGCAATAAACATCATCTGTGCATACCTCCCCCCTGGAAATAACATCCCCACTTTAGAACAACTTCTTGAACAACTCTCTAATAACCTCCCTCAAGAAACACTATTCCTTGGGGACTTTAACATTGATTGGAAATCTTGTAACAATGCTAACCCTACTTCCCATATAAACCTTTATGGTTTCAAACAACTAATTGATAGTCCCACTAGAATAAATAATAAGAGCAAAAAAGAAACCACCCTAGACTGGATTCTTACTAACTCCCCCCTACAAACCTACCAAACTGGCATCCTTCCTGATGACCTTAGCGATCACTCCCTCACCTATGTCGTTAGAACTAAAACTAATCTAAACTTACCTACCTCTCATAGAACACTATATTCAAAAAAACAATTTAATCCTGAACAGTTTCAAACAGAACTTTCACATTACAACTGGACCCCTCTAAAACACCTCTCACTTAACAATGCCGTTGAACATTTCAACTCAGCATTCCTTGCAATCTTAAATCAACATGCCCCAAGTCGTACCATTAGAACAAAGACCAAAACAGCACCCTGGCTAACCTCTAATACTAAACAAAAAATTAAACTGAGAAATAAATCTTGGAAAAAATGGCATTCCTCGAGAAACCCAACAGATCATGAAACCTTTAGAGAGCTCAGAAACAATACCAAAAAAGCCATCCTCTCCGATAAAAAGAATTATTACTTTGAACTTCAGCAATCCACCAAAAAAAGAACCAAAAAAGTTCTGGTCTACTATCAATAATCTACTTACCCCATGCAAAGTAGTTACACCCAACCCACAGAATTTAGACCCTGATAATCCCTCTTTAATAGCTAATAACTTCAATACCTTCTTTACTACTTCCATACAAAGTCTAGCTAACCACTTATCTCCTGATGCTTCCCAACTGCTCCTAAGTAACATCAATAATTCCCTTCTTCCCCTCCAACTTCAACCCATACCTACCTCATACATTCAATCTCTTTTACAAAAACTTAAACCCACTACCCCCTCAGCAGATAAACTTCTTGCTGAATTCCTTCAAGTAGCAGCTAAATCTATTGCCTACCCTGTTTCTATCCTAATAAATAGATCCATAAAAGAAAGTACTTTTCCATCAATTTGGAAGATATCACACATCATACCCTTACACAAAGGAGGTAAATCCACTGACCTTTCTAACTTTCGCCCTATAGCACTATTATCTCCACTAGCTAAAATCATGGAAAATGTATACACAAACAACTACTTAACCATCTCCTTCAAAACAACCTACTAGCTAACACTCAACATGGATTTAGACCTTCACATAGTACTACTACTGCACTACTTTCTTTTACCAACACCATCAACTGTAACCGTAACAACAACAAACTAACCTCTTCTCTTTTTCTAGACCTGTCAAAAGCCTTCGACATGGTCAACCATCCACTTCTTCTACACATATTAAAATCCCTTGCCTTAGATTTCTCTTCCTTAACCTGGTTCTCATCCTATCTTGAAAACCGACAACAAGCAGTACTATGGAAAAATTCTCTATCTGCTCTACTACCCATCTCTTTAGGAGTACCTCAAGGATCTATACTAGGCCCACTCTTATTCTCTATCTTTATTAATGATCTCCAATCATCTATCCAAAACACTACCTGTATACAATATGCAGATGATTCCACCATTATTTGCACAGCTTCCACTCAATCTGAACTCCAGTCACTGACACAATCTACCTTTTCTACCGTCGAACAGTGGTTCTCAAAAAGATGTCTTCTCCTCAACCCCAAGAAAACAAAACTTTTACTATTCTCACCTACCCACAAATCTTCTCAACTTAACTTTACTATTACTGCAAGTGATAATTCCCTCATCTCCCCTGACTCTACTACCAAACTGCTTGGTGTCACTATTGATAATAATATTAGCTATGATTATCACATCAATAACACTATAAAAGCAGTTAATAAAAAGATTGGTTCACTGTACAGAATTAAACCCTTCCTTACACCAGAAGCACGGACCACCTTAGCACAATCACATCTTATCTCTACCCTACTGTATGCTTCCACCATTTACACTAACCTCTCTAAAAGCAACCTTAGGAAACTGTCTACATCCTACCACAATATAGCTCGTTTTGCCACAGCATCCCAGTATAGAACACACCACTGTATAAACTTAAAACAGTTACACTGGTTGGAACTTCCTAATAAACCTATCTATCAACAACTATTAATAACACATAACATTCTATATCAACCATCAAAAACACCTGCTCTTAGTAACCTCTTGACCCCCTATAATAACTTGAAACAGCTAGCTCCATGAAAAGCTACAAGTCAACACAACTAGGATCACAAATTCTGCAGGTAACTGCCTTTTCTCCAACTCAGTAGGCAAAATATGGAATAACCTCCCCTCACACATTACCTCTCTTGGCTCCTTTCATCTTTTTAAAAAACAACTTCTTTTACATCTGAACAACTTCTGGCTCTGCTCTTGTACCAATCCAGACTAATCTACTTTCTTCATTTTACTATCATAATTCCTTATTTCAAAACTGCAATCTTTCTCTGTGATCACAAATGACTTAATGACTGTACGACTGTACTGTTACTATTCTCAAAAAAAAAAAAAAAAAAAAGTACAAACATTGTCTTTTATAAGTATGTATATACATTTTAAAATATGTAACTACCCTATTCTTACATAATTGTACTGTAAACAATTAATGCCTTTCTCAATACGTAGATAGTACTATGTGTTTTTTATTACTTTATCTAGACTAATATCTATGCATTGTTGCTCACTGTCTGTGTCTCAGACATTTATTGTAATTGTTTTATCTCTATAACCTTGTTTTAATCTGTGGAGCTTTTCTCCCCGGGCCTCCACTGAAAATGGAAATTATCCAGCTGGACTAGCCCGGTCAACAAATGTAAAATAAATAAATAAATAAATGCATGACAGCTGCAAACATTCATTGATGTAAAAAGCCCAATAAATGCAAGTTAACGTAAAGATAGGGAGTGAAAGGAGAAATGAGTAGTAGACATATCACTGAGTTAAAGAAAGGAGTTAGTTCAAAACCTGGAGAAGTGTAGATAGACGAGCAAGTAAAGGAATGAGAGAAACAGCTTAGTTATAGAGGGTAACACATATTTGAGCTATTACATGCTTTCTAGTAAGTATAGAAAAGTCAGTGTGGAGAGAGGGGAGATAGAACGTACAGTTGTGTAAAATCTTAAAATAACAGTAAATGTCCTTCTTTTCATTGTTGCATTATTCATAATCCATGGGAAGGATAGCTCAACATCTGGCCAGTATACCAAAGCCTTTACTTCCTCTTAGCACTGTATATCAAGTGTACACTCCCTGCATAGACAAAGGGCATAAAGGTGACATACGAATGTTTCATACTCAGAACTGAAGTGCAACAGTAGAATTAGTGCCACCTCACTAGAGAGTATAACATGCACATCCGGGGTGGATGACAGAAGAGAGAGTCAAAGACCCCTCAGCCAGCAGAGCTCACAGAAGAAAGAAAACAAACAGTGTGGGAGGGAGGGACTGAATACTGCAACATTGAAAAGGACATCTACTGGTATGGTAAGATTTTACACAACTGTACTATGTCCTTCCATATCACAGTTTCAGTATTCAATAACTATGGGAGATTACCAAAGCTATCGAAAAGGATGGGAGGAGGAAAGCACACAGGAGCTCTCCACAAACACACGAGGATAACCCTGGAAAATCCCGCCCTAGCTCTGGAAATGACATCCAACTTGCAATGTTTAATAAAAGTGTGGACAGAGGACCAAGTGGCAGCTTCAAGTATGGATATAGTATTCCAACTCTTGAAGACAGCTCCAGAAGAGATGCCACTGCCCTCATAAAATGAGCCCTAACTGAATCTGAAAACTGTTTTCTGTGAAAGAAATAACAAAAAGAAGTGGCCTTAAAAATTCAGGAGATAGTTTGCTCAAAAAGTGCCAAACCCAATGTCCTGGTATGAAAGAAAACAATGAGCAGCTTAGATTTGTGGATAAGCCTTTGACTTATCCAAATAATACCGGAGCTGTCTATGAAGATCTAAGGTGTGAAGAACCTTCTCACTAGCAGATTGCGGAGAAGGAAAAGAAAAGATGGAAGTTGGAGACTAATTAAGAGACAACTTATGGACAAACCTGGGCGTAAACAAAAGATTAATACGCAGAGACACCCGGTCCCTTTGAAAAAAATCAAAAAGGGAAGAATAGCCATCACAGCCTGAAGGTCAGAAACTTTCTTGGCTGAAGTAAGGGCAACTGACAAAACAGTCTTCCAGGTACAGTATTGCAAAGAAAAGGTGGGCTCACAGGAGCCCGAGTCAGTTTATCAAGGACAAAATGTAAGTCCCATGAGGAAGGAATTTATTTTATTGGAGGTCTGATATAAAGGATGTCTTTAAGGAACTGTCCGACCTCAAACCAAGAAGTTAAAGGTGGGTTTAAAGGCAAACAAGTAGAGATTGCTGCTAAGTGAGCTTTAACAGAAGAATATGTTTAGCCAGCATGGAGCAGTTCACACAAGTAAAAAAGGACCAAAGGGACCGCCTCTGAAAAGGGATCCTGGTGATGCATGAGACACCAAACAGAAAAGTCCATTTCCATTTAGCCATATTGGATTTTCTGGTAGTCAGTTTCCTGGCCTCCTGCAAAAATCTCAGCATGTCCTCATAAAAGTGATGTCTAAATTGGATCAAAATCATATCACCCAAAGTATCAAATGAATAGTGGACAAGTGAGGGTGAATGAGAAACCCTTTTTCTTGTGTGAGAAGATCCATCCAGTGAGGAAAGCTGTGATGCTTTCCCTTGGCCATGTGAAAGAGGATGGGGAACCATTGTTGTCTGGGCTAAAAGGGAGTCACCAACAAGCCTTCCTCATCTTATACAGGACCCTGGGAAGAAGAGGAAGGGGGGCTGAGAACATCCCCTTCCAAGAAAAGGACATGGCATTCAAGTCAGATGACTTGGGACTTTGGAACAGAAGCAAGGACGTTGCCTGTTCAGAGGGGAGGCAAAAAGATCCACTTGAGAAATACCACACCAATGTACAATGTCCATAAACACTTGTCTTTGAAGAATCCATTTGTGAGGGTGTGTCCTGGACCTGCTCAGGGAGTCTGCGGCTAAGTTGTGTTCTGAAGGGATGTAGACCACCTGACGGTGGACAGCCAAACCCCAGACCTGAAGGGACAGTGCCCAAAGAAGATAAGAACCCCCCCCTCAATTTGTTGATGTACCATATGACTGTAGTGCTGTCTGTAAAGACCTTTAAAGGGCTTGGAGACCAAAATGAATGGAAAGCCTGAAAAGCAAGAGCGAGCGCCCTCATTTAATTTAAGTTGATGTGGTCTGACCTCTGATGAAGGGGCCATAGACCCTGAACTCTCAGACTGTTGGAAGAGGCTCCCCACCCCAGATTGGAAGCATTTGTGAATAGCTCCTGAGTAGGGGTAGGAGAATAAAAAGGCAGTCCCAGATTGATGGAGATCTGCTGAATACACCACTGCAACCTGAGTCTGAGACCTGGAGCTAAAGGAACTGGAAACTCCAGAGGTTGACAATGTTGGGGCCAAATTGTCTTTAGGTATCTTTGAAATTTCCTCATGTGAAACTGGGTAAAGGGTAGCATGGGAATGGTAGAGAAAGGGGCAACATAGACTGGATGTAGGTCGTCATGGAGGATGCTTGTAGAGGTACTTAAAGGCTTCAGACACTTTATAAAAACTGTCAAGCTTCTTAGGGGACAGAGGTTGGGAATAAGGAGACAATGAAACAGCTGCAAATGTATCCAACAAGGCATCCAACAAGGAGGACCAGTAGAAGGTTAGGAGATTCCAGAAAAAGCTGCAAACATATCTAACAAGCCATCCAACTTGGAAGACCAGCAGAAGGTTTGGAGATTCCATCTGCAACAGCTCAAAATACCTCTTTTGAATGACAGAGACTTGTGAGCAGTTCCACTTAAAATGCTCCATCATGAGAATTACTATGTCCCCAAGGAACAACTCCTGAAAGGGAGAGTCAGCACTCAAGGAATCCTCTTCTTCAGACCGATACTCTAAAGGACAAGTAATATGTGAGTAGTAGGCCAATGACTCATCCCCTGAATCCACCTCTTGATATGAAGAATCAGGCTCCCTAGTCCTTCTAGCTAGAGTAGAGGACCAAGGAGTAAAAGGAACAGACACCCCTGAGATGGTCTTAAGACCGTCAGGGCAATGAACAAGCCCTAAATAAAATCCTCCCATTCCCTCTGAGGATCCTTAGCACTGGCAGAAATGTGCTTAGTTTACTGCTTCTTCTTCTTCAGTGAGATGTCCATTTTGACCACTCTAAGAGGCTCAGAGCCATGCTCTGACTCAGTAAGTGTACCAGGGACCTCTTCCCACACCAAAATCTGAGGAATCTCCCTAGGCCCTTCAGAAATGATCAGCCATGGTTCTCCCTCAATGTTTGCTGCAGATGTTTGCATTGCCTCAGAGTACATGTGATAAGCCAGCTCCATGCCGACCTCTGATAGGGTGGCTGCAGAGGAAACCAGTGTGTGCACCAGACAGTCTTAGGGGTCTTCATTCACCTTGAAAGAGACATTGGGAAGAGGATGGGCAGCAGCAGAGCCAGACAAGACTTCTTGGTCTTCTTTTTAAGAGCTGGCTGTACCTCAAAGTGGGCATATTCGGCCACAGTACCCTGGGTCAAAAGTTTGAGATGCTGGTTCTCAGGATAAAGAGATACAAAGGACAGATGGCTGAAAACATTTTGGAAACAAAGGCTTGACAAATGGAACACTGGGTATTATTATGTGAAGTACCTACACAGAACAAACACTTCCTGTGACGGTCTTAATGGGGACTCTCCCACACTTATATTTTCTCTTCCTGGATGACATGAACGCTAAGTACACAAGTAAGGGATAAAAGAACCCGAATGGAACATTTAACTGTAAAAGGCCCTGCATAAACCAGTTCAGCAACAGGCATTCAGATAATGTTCATCTGTGGCATTCAAACTGGCAACAACAAAGTTCTGAGTATGGAGCGTTTGTACATCACCTTTATGCACTATGCCAATGTGAGGAGCACACTCCTGACATATAATGCTAGGAAAACGTAAAGGCGTTGGTATACTGGCTGGACATTGTGCTATCCTTAGCAGGAGATCCCACAGGTTATGTATACTGCAACAGTGATACGAAAGGATATCTTGTGATAGCATAGAGTTAGAGGAAAAAAAGGGTGTGCAGGAGTAATATTACTCATAGTGAGATATAACTGAGAATAGCTTGGTAAGCAGTAGGTGGGACATAGGAAATCAACTACAGCTGTTGTGTTATTTTTTTCACATAAAGAAGAGTTTGAAGAATGAAGAGATTTTGAGGGAGAATACCATCAAAGTATTCTCGACAGAGGCATTTGTCTGGGAAGTGCAATATACTGTGGGTGAGTTTTAACTATGAAAAAATTAAAGTTATGTAATCACAAAAACTATGCATCTGTGATGTTCATTTTTATTCTTCCTCAATGTATGAGTATTGGATCCGACTTTGGACCTGACTTGGCCACATGCACTAGACTTCGTATCCAACTCTTGAGCTCCTACTCCTACCCATAATGCCCCAGTTAGACAACAATATCTCAGGTCGAGGTTGCTGGCTTATAGATCCTAAGATAAATCAGGAAGAAGGAATGAACAGCAAAGCTGGGGCTCAAACCTGGAACAAAAGGTTCCACAACATTCACAAGGATACTGCAGAAAGTAAAAGGAAGGGGGAAGGAGAGTGGGGAGTTGACGAAGAATGAAAATGGACAACAGAGATGCATAGTTGAAGATGGCTGTAGATTGAGTAACAGCTTAATTCTAGCTCTCCCAGTGCGAAGACAGAAACTTAGCAGAGAAAGGCAATGGACTTAGATTTCTGGGTAAATTTCAGGAACTGGCTAGTAAATGTACTGCCTGGATGCCAGGAAAAAAGAAATACAGAGGACCTGAAGGAAAACCAGCTACAAAAGGTGACAAAACAATACTGACTGGGAAAAGTACTGTAGCTGTTTAGCAAAAAAGCAGTGCAAGCTCTAGATATGACTTCCAGTAACCTAGAGGAAAGTAGAAGGCAAATGCACACAGACCTGACTAAAATAAATCAAACACTGATGGAGTACATCAAGTCAAACAATAAAAGCCCGGAAAAAAATGGAAGAAGCTTTAAACAAATATTCAGCTAAGATGATAAATCTGCAAAACTCAGAGGTCAAAATGAAGAAAAGGCTAACTGAATATGAGACTGCACGAGAAGAGATGTTACAAAAAATAATAGAAACAGAGTACTTAGGGAAAACCTGACATTTTCTGCTGTACCCGTGAAGCTGGAAGGAACAGAACATATTAATTTTATGAAAGCACAAATAAGTAACTGGACTGGTATCCCACAACAGGAATTGTTAACTGAAAGGGCACAATGTGTGCATGCTCCAAACCTGGCTACAAAAAAACAACCAAGACCTTTAATAGTAAAGATGCAACCTTACCAGCAGAATGAATTGATTCTGACAAAACTGTGTCAGAAGGACAAAGTACTAAAAGTGGGAGACAGCAGAGAGTTTGTGGAGAATGTATACTCATTGTACACCAGGCAGAAGAAGATTACATTTATTCCATTATTCAAGGAATGCAGAGAAGCAGGTGTGAGATATCAAACTGCTGTACCCAGCTGTCTTCCAAATATCTTTCCCTGGAGGAACAAAACAATTTTTTGATGAAGTTCATGCTAAGGAAGAAATACAAAAGTTTCTCCAGCAAAAGGTGAGCTGTGAAACAGGAGATTCTGCTTCATGTTCTTCTGGTAATAAAAAACACAGAAAGACAGTGTCAGTGAAATATTTTTCCAGTGTTTCAAAAGAAAATGCATGAGAAGTGAAGAAAGCATAAGAGTTGACTAGAAGAATCAAGAGTACATTGGAAATGAAGCACTGACAGGGTTTGGGAGATGGAAATGAACAGGAATAGAACAAAAATATCTGGAAAGATTGGACTTTCTTGGAATTTGTTAAACTTGAATGGGAGTCTAAAGTGTATGCCCAACTTCATTTCATTAACGTTTGGAAAATAAAATCAGTTACTTGGAAACTGACAAATGTGGGATTACAAAGCAATAATTATATTTGGGAAACATGACAGAACAAGAAAATCTGGAAATACTGGACTTCTTTGGACTTTGTTAAACTTGGAGGGATTACCTCGATAATATGCACACGTTTAGAAAGACTGCTATTAAGCAACTGTTTTTTTGATAATAACTCTAGATCACAAAAACTTTTAGCACAATGACTCAGGCAGCAGAAAGTAGAAAGGGTTGTCATTAAGCTTAGGGAGCCTATAACAAGGAAGATAAGAGATCCTGTAGAAGTATTAGAAATATTTCAGAAATTCTATGAAAGTCTGTATAAAGCAGAGAAATATGGAACTCAAGAAATGGTACAAATTGAAATGTTTTATGGAAGAATTAAATATGCCAAGGCTAGAGGCAGAGAAGGCACAATTACTAACAGAATAGGAGAAGATGAGATAAAATTGGTGATGAATAACCAATTGACAGGAATTTTGGTGGAAGTATGGAAGCTAGGACAGAAAAACTGATAAAGATCTGGAAAGTTTTGTTTAACAGTATTTTAAGAGGAGGAGAAGTACCAATATCCTAGAAAAGATCCATCAGATCCAGATCCATACAGGCCCATTTCAATACTATAATGTGTTTATGTTAATAATGGGTAAAAAAATGGCAAAAGTGATGCCAAAATTGATATATATATATATGGATCAATGTGGTTCTGTGGAAAGGAGGCACACATTTGGCAACATTAGGAGAACTTTGATGATCCAGATGGAAGGAGAATGTAAGAAAATACCACTGTTGTTAGTGAGTCTTGATGCAAAGAAAGCATTTGACAGAGTAAGCTGGGACTTCACGAGTAGAGCAATGGAAGCTTTTACATTCCCTGATAAAAATTATAAGGTTGATTAGGGGGCTATATGAGGGATCGGAGGTGAAAATTAAAGTGGGTGGGGTCCTCTCTCATAATCTCTGCTCAAGTAGAAGAACCAGGCAGGGGTGTCCTCTCTCCCTTTTGTTATTTGCATTATATTTAAAACTATTAGCAAAGAAAATAAGGGACTCAAAAAAATCAATGCTATAACTGGAATGGTAGTCAAGAAAAGCTGGATCTATTTGCAAATGACATTATTTTATACCTGGCAAAACCAGAAAAGGACATTACAGTGCAGTGCAACATATTGAGACAGTTTTAAATCTTTTTGGGATACAAAATTAATAAAGCTAAAACAAAGGCAATAATGGTAAATTATGTACCCATATACGAATTGGTTCAGCAATACCCATACTTATAGGGAAATGATAAAATGAAGTATTTAGGAGTATGGATTAAAATTACTCCTGTGTGGCAGCTAAGGATATCTGGGAAAAGATTAAACAAAAGGTAATACAAAAACTGAGAAAATGGAAGCTCTGTTCTATGGATATCGATAGCAACATACAAGCAGTTAAAATGTTTTTAGTCCCTTTAGTCTTATTCACAGGTCAGGCATATTTTAATCAACCAGAGGAGAAGATGTGGATAGTAATTAATAAAGAGATGAAGGGTTTTATCTGGAATGGAAAGACGGCAAAAGTCAAGTGGGATAAACTGATTCTTCCAAAAGAACAGGGCAGATTGGGATTAACTGATTTAATGGGATATTTCAGAGCAACAAAGTTAAGGCTACTATACATAGCACAGGCAGAAAACTACAATTCAAAATGGAAAGAGATGGTGATGAAACAAGGGGAAAGCTTGACAAACAAGGAGAGACTGGGATTTTGGATGCAGACCTTTAAGGAGAATAACAATAGGTTCACAGGTTCATAGGTAGGTACTAGGCTATTGGCCCTAGGGCTTATATAAGCCTAGCCAAAAAATGTACCCTGGCTTTCGCCACCCAAGAAAATTATTTTCCTGTGCCCCTGTCGAGCAGAGCCACAGAAGTGATCCCTGGGGTGAATTTCCCATTTCCCATCCAATCATCACGATTTTTCTTGAAGAGTGCTAATGAGGAGCTCTGTTTGACATAGATAGGTAGTCTGTTGCAGAGTATGGGAAGTCTCTGGGACAGGAATCTTTCCTTCCAGCATGTTCTGTTTATTGTGGTGACAAGGTTTAGGTCCCTAGAGCATGTAGCTCAGAGGGATTGGGATTTCTTTAAGTGGAGCATGTCCAACAGCTCTGGGTTTGACATAGCTTTGTATGTTAGGCAGAGATCGCCCCTGAGTAGGCGATATGCGATGGAGTAAAGCTGGAGTTTTTTGAGACGGTCTGCGTAGGGCATCTGTTTGAGGCCAGTAATCCTCTTTGTGAGGTATTTCTGTGGTCTTTCCAGTTGTTGTAGATCTCTTGTGAGGTACATACCAAAAGGGGCACTGTACTCTACAATGGGTCTAATGAGTGATGAGTAGAGGGGAACAATGACCTCTTTTTTTCTGGATGAGAATCCTTTTGTGATGAGATAAGCCATGTAGAAGGATTTCCTGACCACTGCGGCGATGTGATTATCAAAGGAGAGACTACTGTCCACCTGTGTCCCAAGGTCTCATCACATTTTCGGCATTAAGTAGACTACCAGCTATGTGGTAGTTCATGGGTACAACGTTTTTACCAAAGGGGATGACAATACACTTTTTGGCATTGAGCTTCAGGCCATGGCTTTGACACCAGGTATCTGTCTGTCTCAGTGAGGCCCTTTTGTAGCTTGTCCACATCGTTAGGAGTTTCGATTATGGCTCCTAGTTTGCAGTCATCTACAAACTTTGTTTGCCAAAGACCTTCTGTGTTAGCCTGCACTTCAGAGAAGTAGATACCAAACAGGAGAGGACCCAGGACTGAACCCTGTGGTACTCCACTTGCCACTGGTCTGAAGTCGGATTTGGAATCCACTACTTTCACAGTGTGGGTTCTGTCCGTGAGCCAGTACCCATCTTGTGACATAGGGATTTATACCTAGTTTAGTGAGCTTATCTATAATTCCAGAGTGGGGGATGGTGTTGAAAGCCTTGGTGAGATCTAGATAAGCTGTGTGAACCATTTTACCCTCATCTATGGCTTTGGTGACTGCTTCAAAGAAGTCAATCAGGTTTAGGAGACATGATCTGCCTTTTATAAATCCAAACTAGGTAGGGTCCACAGTTTAGAGATTACCAATGTCTTTGTTTATCAGTTCCATGATGATACGTTCCATGGCCTTGCAGACCAGGCTAGTCAGGCTAATGGGGCGGTAGTTCCCGGGGACCGTCGTGGCTCCACCTTTGTGGAGTGGCATAACCGTCGCAGTGCGCTATTCAGTGGGTATAAAGCCTGAGGTGAGGCTATGATTGAGCATGGTACTTAGGTAGGGTGCCAGTTCATTCTGTAGTTCGTGTAGAACGCAGCCTGGGATATTGTCAGGTCCCATGGATGCTGTGTTCTTGGCTTTGGAGAGTGCGTTTTTTACCTGTGCAGCCGTGATTATAAAAACTTTGCATTCTTCTGGTATAGAGATGGGCCCTCTAGGGGGTGAGAGGGGGGTAAAGTTAGCACTGAACCTATCTGCTAGGATGTTGGCAATATCAGTTGGTTCTGTATATTTAGCGCCATTGTGCTGTAACTCAGAGCAGATCTGAGTGTTCCCATTGAGAGTCTTGACATAGCTATAGAATGCTTTGTGGTTGTCTTTAGAGTTAGTGGCAATTTTGTTTTCGTAACTAGCTTTGGAGGATTTTCTGAGGGATCTCAGCTTCTTACTGAGGTTGACCAGGGAGTTCCTCCAGTCATGGGATTTGACTCCTTTTTGCAACAGTTTCTTTCTTCTATTGTAGAGTTTGTTTATGGCAGAGGACCACCAGATTGGCTACCTTTTTTTGGAGTATAACATCTTGGTTCTATTAGGGATAGCATGATCCATGCACTCGTGTAAGTGCTTATAAAGTGCATTTGTGTAGGATTCAGCAATCATACCTCTATTGTCCATCTGCATGGGTGTTGTGAAGTTTGCCACTTCTGTCTTAAGAAGTGTGAAGTTGGCTTTGGAGAAGTTTTTTACGATGGTTTCCCTAATTGGGGGTGGGATGTGGATGTCTAGGCTGATTAGCTTGTGGTCGGATCTGACCAACGAGGAAATGACCTCTGGTGTGGAACACCGGTTTCCCATGTTGGTAATGACCAGGTCTAGGATATTGCTACCCCTGGTGGGGGTGTGAATAAGTTGATCCAAGGTGTTGGAATTTATGAATTCTAGAAAACGTTGAGCAAAAGAGTTGGTACATGAGTAGTTTTCCCAGTTAATGGTGGGGTAGTTGAAATCACCCATTATTAGGGTGTTGGGTTGTACCCTAATACTTTCCAGTGTATCAAGAAATGAGGAGTGGGAA
The DNA here is from genome assembly GCF_019279795.1 of Protopterus annectens. NCBI lineage: Eukaryota > Metazoa > Chordata > Ceratodontiformes > Protopteridae > Protopterus > Protopterus annectens. The sequence continues at coordinate 609,826,075 of NC_056745.1, forward strand.
TTCTGGGGCATGGTGGGGGGTCTGTAGCAAGCTATACTTTGGATTGCGGTCTTACCCAGAGTTAGTTGCACTTGGATAATCTCGGATGCATTATGCTATGCAACTAGCCTGGAGGTGTGGATATCCTTAATGAATATGGACACGCCTCCGCCTTTAGTGCTTCGTTCTAGGTTAGGTGGCCGAAAGGTGTGGTATGAATTGTAGCCTGGTAATGCAGGTGTGCTCTCTGGAGCTTTGAACCAGGTCTCTGTCACTGCACAGATGTCACTGTTCTCCATTTTAAGGAGTGCCTGGAGTGAGTGCATTTTGAGGTTTAGACTTCTAGCATTGAGTAGCATTACCCTCAGATTTTGCTTGCTTGTATTTGTTATGGTGGTGACTTTGTCATTTGAACTTTGCCTAAAAAAAGGCACTATAGCGGTGGCAAGAGCCTTAGCCAGTATCCGGAATCCTAAGGGTAACAGGTGCAGGCCATCTCTGGCAAAGCATCATGGTCTGTCGATCATGTTGTCCCAGGCAGACAAATACTGGATCCCCTTAGAATGACACCAGAAGCTTAGCCAATTGTTGAAGTCAATCATTTTGTCCTTGTACTGTGGTATAATTCTGGGTGATGGCAGGATGCTACTCAGGGTTAGGGTCATACCTGCCTGGGATACAAGATCGGAGAGCTCCTCCATGTCTCTTTTCATGTAGTCCAGGGATGTACGTCTCAGGTCATTCACACCAACATGGACAATGACAGTGTCATATTTGTACTTATTGTGGAGTGACTTGAGTGCATGCGTTATGTGGCGGATCCTGGCACCTGACAGGCAGCTGACAGATAATCATACAGAATATTATATTCATAAAGCAGCAGAAAATATTCTAAAAACTAAGCCATCACAGGAATGGAGAAAGGAGATTCTGGCATTATATGACTGCAATTAGGGACACAGACAATAGGCAAGAGGGGGTTGGAATTTATTGGAGAAAATTGGCAAAGGAACCAAGGTATTGGGAGCAAATAACTAGACAGGGAAAGGTAATAGAGTGGGAAGATTTGGATTGCATTTTAGAGATTGCCTTTCCTACCAAGGATTAACATCAGAGTATAGGCAAACAGAAAGAAATAGGGGGTTCCTAAATGAAAGACCAGCACTGGTAGAATTTTAAGTAGATTCTAGAACAGAAGTTGCCTTTAAGAAAGGAATAATTAGTACAGCATATAAAATATTGCATAACGAAAAGAATCAATCGGAGGAGGTTATAAAGGATTGGGAAGAAAGACGGGATAAGCAATTCACAAAAAAACAACAGGGGGCTTTATGTATTTCTCCCAGATATGCTACAAAGTCTAGAAGATTTAGGATCTTTGCTTAGAAGTGTTTACACAGGCATTTTTATAACTCACGTAGACTTCAAATAATTTTTCCTCAGAAATGTTGGAGGTGTGATGAGGAAGAAAGAGGTATCGGGGAACATATTTTCTGGGAGTGTAATGAGTTGACAGACTTTAAAGATTCCCTGTAGACTGTTCTGTCAGAGAAGCTGGGTAAGCAAACTGTTGTAGCTGAGGAAATGCTTTTTTTTTGAGCAATGACAGAATCAGAATTGCCTAGACATAGTAAGGCCTTGTGGATTCAAACTATGATGGGTACCAAAAAAGCAGTTACTAGAAAATCAAAATCAAAGTCTAAACCAACTATACTAGAAGTAGCACAGATAGTTAAAGAGATAAAACAACTGGAATTGGGATATTTAGAAAAGGGTAGGAGCAAATTACAAAGGAAAAAAAAATGTGAATTATGGGATAAATGCATGCAGAGGAGGAATGAGGTTTAAAAGAAGGCAGGATCTGAATGGCCTATGTTATGAATGACTGACAATGACTATCTAGTAATGTACAATGTTTGCAGCTGCAGTTGTGTTGGCATGCTTTGTAATGTATAATATTTGCAACTAAGAGTGTGTCAGTATAGTTTATTTTCATTTATATAAATGTAAGATTGCCTGTGTCATACATCATAATTTAATAAACATGTTTCTTGTTTAAAAAACACAGATTCATAGTTATAGTGAGTACATAACTTTAATATCTGATGTTGTCCTTTTCATTCTTCCTCAATGCATGGGACAGAGTCCCGGCTACATAAATTCTAGGTGGCCCTCATGGAAGGATATTTTGGAGCTCTGCTTCTAGATGTCAAATCTAGTTTGCAATCAGCAATAAAGGTATGAACATTAGACCAAACAGCTGCTGCACAAATGTCATCAATGGAAGATCTAGACCAGAAGATGGAAGAAGTGGTCATGGACCTAGGAGAATGTGCTTCAGGAGGCTTTGAGAGGGAGAGGCCTTGCTGAGTATATACAGACAAAATGCAATCCGTAATCCATTTGGCCAGGGTAACTTTAGAAACTGGTGATCCCAGTCTGTTCGGTGAGAAAGAAACTTAACAGCTCTTTATGATTCTCTGAATTCTTTTGTCCTGTGTACATAAAAATGTAATTGTCTTTGTACATCTAAAAGCTGCAGCATGTACTCTCCCTTGTTCGAAAAATTAGGGAAGAAGACAGGCAAATGAATTGTTTGATTGATATTCGATTCAGATGCTACTTTTGCTAAGAAAGATTGATTGGTTTGTTAAGTAACTCTGTCTTTGTGAAAAACAATGTAAGGGGATTTAGAAGATAGAGCCTGGAGTTTGTAAATTCACCACACAGATGTAATAGCTACTAGGAATTCTAAGACAAAATTTTTAAACTAGATTTGGCTGATAGTTCAAAAGGTTGTTGAGTTAACCCCGGAAGTACAGCTGTTAAATCCCAAGGAGGTGATGGATGTTTCACTAGAGGTCTAAGTAAGAAGTTACCTTTTAGAAAGGCCTTATATAATATGGAAGAAGCTAAAGCAGAAGCTTTTTTTCTCCTGAATGAAAGTTAGATATGGCTGTTAATTGTATTTTGATTGTAGAGAAACTAGTACCTTCCTGAAAAACAGATGCTAAAAATTCCAAAACTGAAAATATAAGAGCAGTGAAAGGGTCAATTTCCTTCTGAACAGCCCAAGTTGAAAATCTTTTCCATTCACAACTGTAGATCTTCCCTATAGAAGATTTCTGGGAAGATGGAAGCATTTGTTGGACTGGTGAAGAAAGCCTAGGCTGTCTAACTACTAATGGAATTGGTTAGTTTGAGGCCTGGAATGTTAGGAAGCTTCACCCCAGAGGGATGTAAGAGAAGGTCTGGACTTGGGTCCAGTATCAATGGAAGATGTCAAAGATGAGACCAAAGGAAGGGGAACCACACTTTGTGAGGCTAAAAGAGGGCAAGGAGGATAACTAAGCTCTTCAAATGAAGTGCTTTCTGTAAGAATTTTGAAATCAGAGTTAACGGGGAAAAAAGCATAAAGGAGACTAAAGGGCCAAATGTGGACTACAGCATCTCTTAGTGACTCCTCCTGAGGGGGCATTAGGGCAAAGAACCTCCAGCAAGGTTAGCCCTAATGACAGAAAATTTTCTCTGCCACTGCCTGATTGAGAGACCACTTGTAAGGCATCAAAATGGACCTCCTGAGTTTGTCCACTAGTATGCTGAATTTCTCCAATATGTGCGGTGCCATAAGAAAGCAGTTGGAGGAGATCGCCAACTGCCACATTCTCACTGCCTCTCAATATACGGGAGCAAGACCGGGTTTCCTCTTGTTTGTTGATATACCAGGCCACAGTCATGTTGTTGGTTTCTACTGCAATAGTCCCCAGAAGGAGAATATCTTGAAAGGCCTGCAATGCTAGTAGGACCACTCTCATCTCCAGAACACTGATATGCAAATTAGTTTCTTGGGCAGACCACATGCCTTGAACAGGTCAGTGATGAGATTTGGAGCTGTTGACTGAAATGCCTAGTCTTTGACAAAGTTGGAGTAAACAGTCCCTGGAATGTTCTAAGAGATGCCTAGTTAGATTGGTTAGGAGTCAGTCGTCTAGATATGGAAACACCTGGAATCCCCGCAGTCTCAAGTGAGCTGCTACCACTGCCATACACTTGGTAAACACCCTGGGGGACTGGGGGATGCAGTGGGATATCAGGAAGCTTTCTTCTTTTGTTTGGGGGAATATGGAGAAAATGTTATGAAATAACCTCTGGATATTATTTTTAGCACCCAAGAATCTTCTGTTATAAAAGCCCAGGCATTTGGTTACAAAGCCAAGCACTCCCTGACTGTCTCCAGAAGTGGACGTTTGGGAAACACTTCAGGAGGACTGAAATGGTGTACCCAAAAAAGAATATTGGAAATCCTAGTTTTGCTGGCTTCGCCTGCCGTGTCAATAGCATCTTCCATTTGAAGTCACCCCTCTGCCTCTGGAGGAGTTGTCCCAGCATGAATCCTGGAAAGGTCCCCTGGGATTTAAAGAAAGTACAGTTATGTAAAATCTTACCATAACGGCATATGTCCTTCCCTTCATTATTGCAGTATTCTTTACATTTGGGACTTCCTGCCTACAGCAGCCTGATGTCCAGCCAGTATTTCAAAGCCTAAGTTTGCTTTACGGTATGTAGTATGTCACACGTATGCCTCTTGGGTAGCATAGGGCATAAAGGTGACATCTGGATGTACCATCCTCAGAAGTGAAATCCCCAGTAGGAGCGCATATCCAAGGAAAACCAAGAGGTAAGCCAATACCTCCAGAACAGAACTGCACGAGGGTGAGAAGGGAGGGAGTCAATACTGCAGCAGTGAAGGGAAGGACATCTACCATCACTGCTGCAGTACTCTTTACATTTGGTGTGCTAAAGCTCAGGAAGAAACCTGGGAAGAGGAAAGGCCAGAAGAGCTCTCTAGAAAGCCATGAAGGATGGTCCTATGAAAACCAGCTCTAGCTCTGGAAATTCCCATCCAACTTGCAGTGTTTGGTAAAAGTATACACAGAAGTTCAGGTAGCTACCTCAGGAATAGATTTAGCAACCAAACCCTTGAAAAAAGCATCAGAAGAAGCCACAGCTGTAGTAGAATGAGCCTTTACAAAAGAAGGATAGCTCTTATCATGAAAAGAATAACAAAAAGAAATAGCCTTTAAAATCCAAGAAGAAATAGTCTGCTTGGGTACAGTTAATCCCAAGGACCTGGGATGAAAGGAAATGAAAAACTGATCAGATTTCCTAAAAGCCTTAGTCTTAGCCAAATTAACTCTTGAGTTCTCCATGCACATCTAATGTGTGCAGCACCTTCTCACTAGCAGGCTGTGGAGAAGGGACAAAAGATGGCAAATTAATAGACTGATTAAGGGACAAACTCATTCACCACCTTGGAAATAAAAGAAGGATTAGTATGCATGGACACCCTGTCCTTATGAAACACCAAAAAAGGAGGACACGCCATAAGGGCATGAAGGTCAGACACCTGTCTGGCAGAAAGTAAGGGCTAACAAAAGAAAGTACAGTTGTGTACACTTACCATAAATGTAGATATTCGAGTGTATTCACTGTTGCAGTCCTAACAAATGGGTTATCTGGCTCCCGGTAGCCCTCAGTCGGCCAGAATACCAAAGGTAATTAAAAATAACATCATCTGCTGTCGTTGTAAAGGACGTCAGGGCATCCGATACAAAAGGAAGCAGCCAACGTTACTTCCTCAGTCCTTCTTGTCATAACAGTCAGAAGCCCCCAGAAAAAAGGCTAAGCCAAATGCCAATTTGGCAAATAATATCCAATTCAGCCTGTACCTCAGGAAAAAAGAATAGAAGAGGACCAAAAGGGGAAAGGAGGGAGGGAAACCAGGACTGCAACAGTGAATACACTCGAACATCTACATTTATGTAAGTGTACACAACTGTACTATGTTCATCGTGTTTCACTGTTGCAGTCCTAACAAATGGGTTGATTACCAAAGCCCATTGAGAAGGGAGGAGGAACCAACCGAATCAAGGGTTGGAGATAATGCTCTGCAACACAGCAGTGGCAAACCCTGCCCTGACTCTGGAAAACAGAGGCAAATTATAATGTTTTGTGAAAGTGTGAACAGAAGACCAAGTGGCAGCCTCCAAAATATCTTTAGTAGAGACACCCCTTAAAAAGGCTGCAGAAGTGGAAGCTGCTCTAGTTGAGTGGGTCCTAACACCTTGAGGAGGAAGCTTGCCATGAAAAGAATAACAAAAGTTGATGCAAATTGCAATCCACTTGGAAATGGTTTGCTTAGAAATAGCCTTGCCCCGAGCTCTAGGGTCAAAACTGACCAATAACTGAGCTGTTTTCCGAAGGTCTTTAGTCCTGTCCAGGTAAAACCTGAGCTGCCTGTGCACATCAAGAAAATATAGGATCCTTTCACTTTTATTTCGAGGATTAGGAAAAAAGGTAGAAAGGTGTATGGACTGATTAAGAGTCAAGCTGGAAACCACCTTAGGCATAAAGGAGGGGTTGGTTCTCAAAGAGACCCTGTCTGGATGGAAAATAATAAAAGGCTCCACAGCAATCAAAGCCTGCAACTCCAAAACCCTGCTTGCTGAAGTTATATCCAAGAGGAAAGCAGTCTTCCAAGAGAGAAACTTTAAATCTGCAGAGGCAGCTGGCTCAAAAGGAGGAAGAGTGAGTTTCTCTAGAACAAAATTAAGATCCCATGCTGGAGTAGGTGCCCTTCTGGGAGGTTTTAAGTTACAAGCACCTCTGAGAAACTTTTTCATCAAGGGATGAGATAAAAATGGGTTGTTCAAAAGAATAATGAGCAGAAATTGCTGAAGCATGGAGCTTGATAGAGGAAAAGGAAAAACCACCCTGAAGCAATTCAGCCAGGTATTCCAAGATCAGAGGAAGGGTAGGCCGAGAAGAAGAATCCCCTCTAGCCTGCATTCAATGAGAAAACCTTTCCCATTTGCCAGCGTAGGACTTCCTAGTGCTCGGCTGCCTGGCCTCCCTCAGCACATCAACCACTTGCTGGGAAAGGGAAGAAGATAAGGAAGGAGTCAAACTATGAGCCATGCTGCCAAGTGAAGGGATTGAAGATGAGGATGCAGAATAGTTCCCCCTTCCTGAAACAAAAGATCTGGCTTCAGAATAAGATGCCACGGAGTGAATTGGGAGAGACTGTGAAGCAACGGATACCAATGCTGCCTGGGCCAGTCTGGAGCTATGAGAATAGTCCTTGGTCGTTCGTCCCTGATCTTCAGCAACACTCTGGATAGAAGAGGAAGAGGAGAGAAGGCGTAAACTGATAGCAACGTCCAAGGGAAGGACAGAGCATCCACTCTCCAAGCCCTGCTGTGATGCTGCCTGGTGCAAAAGAGAGGCAGAAGGTGATTGTCCATGGAGGAGAAAGGATCCACCTGAGGTGTGCCCCAACGTTGAATGATGCTGTAGAAAACTGTCCTGTTCAGCTGCCACTTGTGAGGATCCAGGGTTCGCCTGCTCAACTGGTCTGCCAAAACACTGAGCCTTCCTGGAAGGAGCTGAGCTAGGACATGCAGATCCAGGGTTGCTGCCATGGACCAAAGATTCATGCTTTGTCTGCACAGGGGGTAAGAGCGAGTCCCTCCCTGCTTGCTGATGTACCACATGACTGTGGTATTGTCTATTCTGACAAGTAAGGTCCCTGGAGAAAGAAGGTACTTGAAGGATAGTAAGGCTTGCTGAACTGCAATCAACTCTTTTAGATTTATGTGCAAGTGCATCTGCTAGGCATTCCACTGTCCCTGTATGCATCTGCCATCCAGGTGTGCTCCCCAGGCATAATCCGATGCATCTGTAGTCAGAACTTGAGTGGCAGGAGGTGTCCGAAAGGGCATGCCCTTGCTTTGTAGACAGGCTGTTGCCCACCATAGAAACTCTGTCTGCAGAGATGGAAGCAGAGGGATCATCATATCCAGGTCCTGTGTGTGTTGACACACAATGTCCTTGAGGTACCACTGCAATTTCCTCATATGCAGTCTTGCATAATGGAATCATGAGAACACAAGATGTCATGAATCCCAGAGCTTGCAGGGAGCTGGGACAGGCTTGCCAAGTCCTTGAAGTAAACTGAAAGAGTTGCCTGCTTCTCCTGGGTGAGATATATCATCTGGGCGGCTGTGTTCAGACTCACTCCCTGGAATGTTATCTCCTTGGATGGTACTATTTTTGACTTTTCCTCATTGAGAGTGTGACCCAGGGGAGAGAGAAGGGTCTTTACGAATTCCAGATACTTTAATAGCTGCTCCAGAGAACTTGCTTGAATTAGACAGTCGTCCAAGTATGGGTAAATCTGAATTTTCTTTTGCCTGCAAAAAACAATGACTGGGGCCAGGCACTTCATGAAGACTCTGGGAGCAGTAGATAAGCCAAAGGTCAGTACAGAGAATTGATAATGTTGCTTGCCCATTCTGAAACGAAGATAATGCCTACAACTTTCCCTGATAGGGATGTGCAGATAAGCCTCTTTGAGATCCAAGGTTACCAGCCAGGAATCCTTTTCTAGCATTGGTAGCAACTGATGCAGAGTGAGCATTCTGAACTTTAGAATCACTACAAAAGAGTTCCGAATGGAAAGATCTAGGATATAACGCCAGGTGCCTTCTTTTTTGGAACTAGGAAAAGCCTGGAATAAAAGCCCTGGCCTACCTGCTGAACAGGAACTGGTTCTATTGCTCCCAGATGAAACAAAGACAACATTTGCTTTTCGACTTCTGCCTTTTGGTTTGGAGGAACGTCTGGGAATCCTTTGGGAGCTGGGAAGGTGCGGAAAGAAAACTTGTGCCCCAGAGACATCATTCTGAGCACCCATTTGTCGTTTGTGATAGAGGCCCAGGCATCTGAAAAAAGGGCCAACCTTCCCCCTAAAGGACTCCCCAGGCAAGCAAGAAAAGGCAGAAGTTGTAAAAGGTCATTGAGAGTGCTTAGACTGAGATGCAAGCTTGGAGCTTCCTGCCTTAGAAGTGGAAGCCTGCCACCGCCTAGACCTTTGAGGGGTAGCTGTCTGCCCCCTACAAGATTTGTAATCCCTAGTCCTGGAACGGTTCTGTCTGCTGATATCAGGAAAGGTCCAACTCTTGGAAGGGTAATTCCTGCTAAAGCGAGGGGGATGAACTTGCAGAAAATCTTTAACAGTTTGCATGGACTTGGCCTTATCCTCCATCTTCTTAAGCACCTCCTCAGCTTTGCTGCCAAAAAGATTGTCTTTATGCAAAGGTACATCCGAAAGCTTAGCCTTGACAGGTTCTGGATGAAGCTGTGCTCTGAGCCAAGTGTGCCTTCTAATAAAAGATCCAGTAGCTGTAGCGCTACTGGAGGCCTCAAGGATGTCAAAACCACAATGCAAAGAATGCTTACTGACCAGAGTGGCCGAAGTCAACAAATCCTGCATGTCTTTACTCTCTGCCAGAAGAGGTACATTTGCAATCTTAGACTTAATAGCCTCCAAGGTGTGCTGTTGGTACTTCAGCATATGAAAAAGACAATTGGTAGCCCTAATGGCTAGGGTGGTAGAGGTATAAACTTTCTTGCCCCACCTATCTAGGTTCCTAGATTCTCTGTCCGATGGAATAGGATTCCTGGTAACAGTGGCCTTAACCCCTTTAGGGGCCTGAGAAATAACCTCTGATTCCGCCAACGGATTCCTGAAAATAAATAAATGAGAATCAAGAACTCTGTAATGCCTGTCAGGTTGCCTGGGAGCAGGGGGAACCGAATTTGGAGACAAGGAATTTTCCAGAAAAACATCATCAACAACTTCCAATACAGGGGGAATAGCAAGAGGCTTATGCTGAGGTAAATCAAGAAACTTCCTAATCCATTTCTTAGATTGTGGATAATCCTAGCTTTCCCATTTAAAATGTTCCCTGAGGGTATTTAAAGTGTCACCAAAAGAGAAATCCTCTAGAGGAGAAGCCGAAGGAATGCACTCCTCTGCATCTGAATCCTCAAAGGGAGAAAAAGCCTGAGAAAATTCCTCTACTGCAGAAATGCTGGAAGAAACAGATCCTGAACAGGACAAAACCTCAGGAGAAACCTCCCTACTCCTTTTAGGAGGGTGAGGCTGAGAACCCCTGATAAGAGTTAACAAATCATTAGCCATTTTAACCATCTGGGATTGAGATGAACTAGAAGGAACTGGAGCCTGCCTTTTCACAGGCTTACGGATGGAAGGCTTACCTGCAAGCCTGAAGGACTCGGGAGGCCTGGCAACCGCCAAAAAAGCAGCAGGAGTAGAAGGAAGAAGTTTGTTGTCAGATCGCAAACCGGAGGCCTCGGACCCCGGAGTCAGCTTAGCGGTACCGGCTCCAGCAGAAGAGGCGACCGGTGAAAGGACGGAAGACAAACCAGAGGCCAAAGGCCTAAGGGACTCAGACTCAACCAAGGCCTGCGGTTGTACATCTGCAGACTGCAAAAGCGTCAAACTGGCTCCCTCCTGACTGACGACCAACTTAGCCTCATCCAAGGACTTAGTTTGCTGAAGCCTGTCACGATCCTTGTCCGTATGCTTTTTCGGAATATCCGAAGCCTGAAGACCGGCGGATGCCATACCCACAAACTTAGGCCAAACTCCAAAATGCTTAGTCAAAATCTTAGCCAGACAACAGATAGTATGAGGATTAAAGGAGGCACAAAGATTACAACTGGGAACGTCGTGATCAAGGCCTAAACAGATAATGCAATAGGAATGAAAATCTCTATGGGGAATTTGCTTAACACAGGAAAGGCCATTATTAACTTTTTCTGACATTTGTTAAGGCAAGAAAAGAGGATCCCCAACGGGGTACTTAGCTGTAGTAGACTTCAACACTTTGTAGTCGGAATTCAACAAAGGTAAACTGCCGACCAGCACTCGTGCATGAAAAGCTTCTGCTTCGGGCTCCATGGCAAGGAAGACTGAGGAAGTGATGTTGGCTGCCTCCTTTTATATCGGACGCCCTGGCGCCCTTTACAACAACAGCAACCAACGTCATTTGTACTTACCTTTGGTATTCTGGATGACTGAGGGCTACCGGGAGCCGGATAACCCATTTGTTAGGACTGCAACAGTGAAACATGATGAACATCAGCCTTCCAAGAGCCATGTTGCTAGGAAGCTGAAGCTGCAAGCTGAAAAGGAGCCTGAGTCAATTTTTCCAAAACAAAATTAAGATCCCGCGGAGGAGGAATAGGCTTTCTGGGTGGCTTAATATGTGGACGGCTTTAAGGAATTGTTTAGCTTCAAATCTGGAAGCTAAAGGAGGAGATAAAGGCAGACAAGCAGAGATAGCTGATAAGTGGGCCTTAACAGAAGAATAAGCCAACACAGAACTGAGCAATTCACAGAGATAAGAGTGAACCAAAGGAATATCCACAGAAAGTGGTTCCAGGTTACAAGAAAGACACCAAACAGAAAACTCTTCCATTTGGATAAGTAGGATTTCCTAGTATTGGGTTTCCTTGACTTCTGAAAGACCCTAAGCACGTCCTCAGAAAAAAGGTGTCTATGTGGAAACAACATCCTATCACCCACTGTGTCAGTTGAAGAGTAGACAAGTGGGGACGGATGAGAGAGATCCCTTGTCTTGTGTGAGTAAGTCCACCCTGTGAGGTAACCTGTGATGATTGCCCTTGGCTAAATGCAGAAGAAGAGGGAACCAATGCTGTTTCATCCAAAAGGGAATTACCAACAAGATTTTGGGTGCATCTTGTTGAATTTTGAACAGGAAGGGGAGGGAAAACATAAAGAAACATCGGCTTCCAAGAAAAAGAGAGGGCGTCCACCTTCCACACCAGAGGGCCTGGGACTCTGGCACAAAATAAAGGAAGTTGCCTGTTCAGAGGGGCGGCAAATAGATCTAATTGAGGAGTACCCCACTATTGGACAATGTCCAGAAACAAAGCCCTGTGAAGCATCCATTCATGGGATTGACTTAAGGACCTGCTCAGAGTGTCTGCCACAATGTTTTGACCTGAGGGAATGTAAACTGCCTAAAAAATTACTTGATACTGGAAAGCAAGATCCCATACCAGGAGTGCCAACCGGCAAAGATGATAAGATTTTATTTCCCTCCTGTTTGTTTACATACCACATCACTGTGGTTCTGTCTGTAAACACCTTGCGAGGTTCAGGTGAGAAAAGAGGATGCAAAGCTTGAAGAGCCAGCAAAAGGGTTCTCCTCTCTTTGACAGGGATGTGCTTCTTCTGTTGAAAACAAGACCAAACCCCTTGCACCTTTAGGGAGCCAAAATGTCTGAAGCATCAGTGAACAGCTCCTGAGAGGGAACAGGGGGATGAAAAGGAAGCTCTGGATTTAGAGACAACTGCTGGATTCACCAGTGAAGCTCCTTCTTGAGACAAGGTAGAAGAGAGCTACAAAAACTAGAGAATTTTGCATGTTGAAGCCAAACTGACTTCAGGAAACATTGAAACTTTCTCATGTGGAGTTTGGCCAGAAGTAGCATACAGATGGTGGATGGCATTAATCCCAGAGCTCTCAGAAATTCCCTGGCTGTAATGGAGGCCAGAGGAGGAAGAAAATTTTGAAAGAAGGAAATAAGAGTTAAGACCTTGGGAGGAGGCAGGGATGCCAGCATGGGTACTATCTGAATCCTGCAACCCAGAAGGAGTCAGAGAAGACTTTATGAAGTTTATTGCGATCCCCAGGCTCTTAAGAAGGGAACTGGCAAAATTAAGATTTTGGAACAGGATCTCTGGAGAGGAAGTCTGAAACAGGAGGTTGTCCAAGTAAGGAAATACTTGAATCCCCTGAAGCCTGCAAAAAGCAATCACAGGAGCGAGCCGTTTGGTGAATACTCTTGGGGAAGGAAAAAAGCCAAAGGGCAAAGCACAGAACTGAAAATGCAAGGAAGCAACAGAGAAATGCGAAAACCTCCTGAAAGGGGGATGGATCAAAATATGGAGATAAGCATCCTTCAGATCCAGAGACACCATATAAGCCTAACGAAGTGAAGGGGAAACAAAACCTGAAGGAACAACATTCTAAAAGTGGGCACCTTCAAAAACTGTTTAGATGAGAAAGGTCTAGCACTGGTTTCCAAGTACTCTCTTTTCTAGGTACTAGAAATATCCTGAAGTAAAAACCCCTCCCCCCTTTGGGACACAGGCACCTCTTGAATAGTAACCAAAACAAACACAGAAACTTCTCTTTTGGACAGCGAGATGGAAGCAACGCCAATGAGGAGATAATAACAGCTGTTACAGGACAAACCTTCACTGTTAGGCGAAACTGCTACAACTTGCTGGAACACCACCACAACGTACCACACTGAAAAATCCTTTATTTACCTAGGTTTCGTTCGTTCCTACGAACTTCATCAGAATACAATCAACAATTTTTCCACCACATTTTTATACTATTTTGAATCTTCTAAATTGATTAATTGATATCAATTCACTTTGTTCATTCCATTAGTTATTTCATTCCTTAAAGGGATACCAAATTTAACTTATAAAATGGTGGTTTTCTTTAAAATCTGCTCAAAAACACCAATGAATTGTATAACTTATTTACATTTAAAAACTTTAACATATCCTAAAACATTACAATGATATATTGTTGTACATAACCATTTACATGATATATGTGCAACATTATAAATGTTAAAACTTATAACTACATAATTAGTACTAACTAGTCATGGTGATACTTCTGTATATATTTTGAACTAATGTGACTAAACACCAAATTACTATATTAGTGTAATATATTATAAATTACATATGTTATAATTCATATATAATACCATACATACAATAATATATAATTATATGACATGTGCTCATATTAAAAATATTACTACCAAATATATATATATGTATACTCTCAATAATTGGTGACCACAGTAACCCACATGTGTATACTATATACCATTTATTTTATTTATTCTTAATAATGGCATAATCGTAAAATATTCATTCAACCCCGGAGGATTGTGTGAATTCAACTGAAGTTGCCATCTTAACTCTTCCACATCTAAATGATATTTAGTGATCTTCCCTTGCTGATCATATTGTATTTGACTAATAACACAAAAATTAAATTTATGATGTACATTATCAATAACATGCCTAGCTAAAGCATTTGTAGTTTTGCGATGTTGTATATCTAAATTATGTTCTCTTATCCGTTCCCTAAAATGCCTATTAGTTTTTCCTACGTAAAAGGCTTTACACTGTTGACATAACGCCAAATACACAACATTCATTGTATAACAATTATAATGTCCATTTATATTGATTCTGCAACCATTTACCATCATCTCCATACCTGTACATTTTATATGACTACATACAGTGCATTTCCCACATTTATAATTTCCTTTAATCCTATTAATACATTTATCCTTCCTTCCTTTATGTTCAAATAAATTTTTAAATGATGGACTTTTTCTATAAACAAATTTTAATGATCCCTGAAAAAATTGTTTCCAAGTTCTTTCATTTGCCAACATATTCCAATTTTTTCTCACTATTGATTCTATGTTTTTAAATGTAAATAAGTTATACAATTCATTGGTGTTTTTGAGCAGATTTTAAAGAAAACCACCATGTTATAAGTTAAATTTGGTATCCCTTTAAAGAATGAAATAACTAATGGAATGAACAAAGTGAATTGATATCAATTAATCAATTTAGAAGATTCAAAATAGTATAAAAATGTGGTGGAAAAATTGTTGATTGTATTCTGATGAAGTTCATAGGAACAAACGAAACCTAGGTAAATAAAGGATTTTTCAGTGTGGTACGTGGTGGTGGTGTTCCAGCAAGTTGTAGCAGTTTCGCCTAACAGTGAAGGTTTGTCCTGTAACAGCTGTTATTATCTCCTCATTGGCGTTGCTTCCATCTCGCTGTCCAAAAGAGAAGTTTCTGTGTTTGTTTTGGTTACTGGTTTTCCATGGCTGGCGAGAGTGGGTCGGCGGATGTCGGGAGTTTGTTGCAGCAAATGCAGGAAACCTTAAGAGAACATTCGGTTCTCATTCAACAAATACTTACTAAAGAGGCGGAAGGAGTAAATAACTCAGGGGATAGCTTGGGCTTACCCCTAACACAACCCACACCACCTATGAGAACAATGCAAGGTAATTCTGACAAACGTTGCCATACGCATGAAATTAAAGACATTGACTTTTTAAAAACTAACAAGTACAGTTTTCATGGTGTACATTCTCCACCACGTACAGCAGTGGATGTTACGGCTCATTCCAAATCCATGCACGAAATGCTAAAACTGTTTGAAATCAAATTGTTTAAGCTAAAAAGAACTCAGTTAGAGAATAGCTATTTGGCCCGTAATATAGAGTTGGGCATTGTTCCGAAAGGGCTACGCCTTTGGAGATATCCAAATGGCAGTGAACAGCAGGAAAATATGCTAAATGAACTTCATGTCTTTTTTGATACTTGCGGTATTCAACTTATGGAGATAATGATCAAATACAATAAACTCAAAATTGAAGACTTGCTTAATCAATTAGAAGTTCTTAATAGAGACATTTCCAAAGACCTCTTATTTGATCAGTACTACGATCACTACTCGCATATCATTACTGATGTCACACATAGTTGTGACATCCTTTTTCAAAAGAAAAATCTGAAAATACAAAGAGACACCAACAGATATGCTTTAAAACAAGCATATCCTAAATCCCTTATTAAAAACGACAAGCACCATGGCAACAGACCACAAGCGTGTATAGCGGAAGTTGCGGATGACGTCAATCCGCCTTACGAAGGGGAAGACGAGTCCGAAGTTCAAAACGATAATGAAAACATTACTGCCGAGGGCGTCAGAAGATCTGATCGACTTAAAAATCAAATTGACTATGCAAACCAACAAGAATACTATCAAAAAGGAGCTAAACCAAAAAATACTTTTTTGGGGAATTACACGCAAGGTTGGAAGCGGAAGTAAGAAGTTATCAAAGGCCAGCACCTAGGGAATTGTGCAGCAGTAATTTTTATGAACTAAATGATGTTACTGACTTTCATTATGTGAACAATACAACCGCAAATGTGAGTACGCTTATTCACAATACATTGTGTAGTTATTCTAATAATGAAAGTAAGGTTAATCATACATTATGTACTACAACACAATTCGTCAACAATGTTACTACTTGTGTATCTAGTTCTAATTTTAATGTTGCCATGAATGCATGTGGACCATGTTTATTATCTGTAGAAAAAAATCAAGAAGTTTTAAGTAATGTTGTAGATGATGAACTATTGAATCTAAGTATACATGAATATGATGATATGACAAGTAATGATGAAAATAACAAAGAGGGGGCTATGGAACAAAATATAACTGAGCAAATATGTGAATATGGATGGCGTAACATGGAACAACAACATAATGAAGTCAATTTTTTTATAGATTGTAACCCAGATAATTACATTCAATCCAATAAGGATTTGAATACACATGTCATGGTGGAAAGTACTATAGTTGATGGTGAAAATGTCATTAATATTACTGAAAATGATTTTTTAAGTAATCCAATTATAGTGATCAATGAGAATCAAGATTTTAGAGTGTTTAATTATTCTACGTTAACTATTAGTGGAAAGCATGTTAAATTGTTCTCAAAAGGGTTTAATTTTGTCCCTTGTAAAAAAGGAAATCTAGTGGAATCCATACTAGATTTAAAATTATTTACATGAAAATTAAATTTAAAAGTATTTTTTCAGAACAAAATGGAAGGCCAAAATGAACAATGTAATAAGTTCACTAAACCTAGTCTATTTAATCCGCCCATGAATGAAGAGATAACTATGTTTGGAAAAATAAGTGAATATGATGTAAGAATGTTTCATAAAACATATAAAAATAAATTACATTCAAATATGACACATGAAGAACAACTTCTTTTTGAAGAAATAAGTAATAATATGAATATAAGGATTATGAGGCCAGATAAAGGCAATGGTATGGTCATTATTGATAGTAATGATTATAGTACATATATGACCAATATGCTATTGGGTAATACCTACGTGGAAGTGAGTAAAAATCAAGTTAATATAGCCTTTAAGAGAATAGATATGTTATTGGATGATATGTTATATCAAGGTGAAATATCTGAGAAAGAACATGAATATTTATATAATGAATATCCAATAATAAGTGGTATCTTTGGTATTCCAAAGATACACAAAGGCCTCAATAATCTTCAGTTTCGACCCATAGTAGATGGGAAAAGAAGTAAAACATGTTATATAAGTCATTATTTAGATTATTTCTTTAAGGAGAGTATGACAAGATTTATGTATATTACTAAAGATTCATGGGATTTTTTGAGTAGACTTAAAGAAATTAAAATGGAAAGTGAATATATTTTTGTAACTATTGATGTCTGCAACCTTTTTACATGTATTCCAAATGATATTGGTTTAATATGGCTTGAAGAACAATTGTTTGAGACACATTTATACGAACAGGAAAAAATTAATACATTAATCAACCTGATGGAAATTGTTCTAAATAATAATTTTCTGTATTTTGAAGGGTGTTATTATCAGCAAACAAGTGGCATAGCAATGGGGGCACCATGTGCCCCCATGTATGCTAACTTAATCATGAGTTATTGGGAAAATAATTACTTGTTTCAATCAGAATATTATCGGTATATTAGGATGTACACCAGATACATTGATGATATTTTTATCATTTGGAATTATGATAGAAAAATGTTAGAGTCTTTTTTGGAATATATCAACACAACTGTTAGATTTTTGAAATTCACTTATCAGATTAGTAAAGACGATATAACTTATTTAGATGTGAATATTGTATACAATAGGGAAACAAAAAGTTTGAAAACTAAAATTCATAGGAAATCCACATTTTCAAATGCGTATTTACATTTTAACAGCTGGCACCCTGACCATCAGAAAAAAGCCATTGTTAAAGGGCAGATGGTCAGGGCTGCCAGAATGGTAAGCGATGAGCAGGATTTTCTAAATGAATTACAATACATAATAAAACTTTTCACAAACAGGGGTTATCCCAAACAATTTTGTGAGAATATATATAATGAAGTGAAAGAAAAAAGGAAAAATGGTATATATACGTCAATATTAATATCTGGAATTTCCAATCAAATGAAAATTATTAATACACCCAATACTGGAAACAAACATAATAATGTTCCTTTGTATATAACTACATATAATGATTCGTATAAAAACATAGAATCAATAGTGAGAAAAAATTGGAATATGTTGGCAAATGAAAGAACTTGGAAACGATTTTTTCAGGGATCATTAAAATTTGTTTATAGAAAAAGTCCATCATTTAAAAATTTATTTGAACATAAAGGAAGGAAGGATAAATGTATTAATAGGATTAAAGGAAATTATAAATGTGGGAAATGCACTGTATGTAGTCATATAAAATGTACAGGTATGGAGATGATGGTAAATGGTTGCAGAATCAATATAAATGGACATTATAATTGTTATACAATGAATGTTGTGTATTTGGCCTTATGTCAACAGTGTAAAGCCTTTTACGTAGGAAAAACTAATAGGCATTTTAGGGAACGGATAAGAGAACATAATTTAGATATACAACATCGCAAAACTACAAATGCTTTAGCTAGGCATGTTATTGATAATGTACATCATAAATTTAATTTTTGTGTTATTAGTCAAATACAATATGATCAGCAAGGGAAGATCACTAAATATCATTTTGATATGGAAGAGTTAAGATGGCAACTTCAGTTGAATTCATACAATCCTCCGGGGTTGAATGAATATTTTACGATTATGCCATTATTAAGAATAAATAAAATAAATGGTATATAGTATACACATGTGGGTTACTGTGGTCACTAATTATTGAGAGTATACATATATATATATTTGGTAGTAATATTTTTAATATGAGCACATGTCATATAATTATATATTATTGTATGTATGGTATTATATATGAATTATAACATATGTAATTTATAATATATTACACTAATATAGTAATTTGGTGTTTAGTCACATTAGTTCAAAATATATACAGAAGTATCACCATGACTAGTTAGTACTAATTATGTAGTTATAAGTTTTAACATTTATAATGTTGCACATATATCATGTAAATGGTTATGTACAACAATATATCATTGTAATGTTTTAGGATATGTTAAAGTTTTTAAATGTAAATAAGTTATACAATTCATTGGTGTTTTTGAGCAGATTTTAAAGAAAACCACCATTTTATAAGTTAAATTTGGTATCCCTTTAAGGAATGAAATAACTAATGGAATGAACAAAGTGAATTGATATCAATTAATCAATTTAGAAGATTCAAAATAGTATAAAAATGTGGTGGAAAAATTGTTGATTGTATTCTGATGAAGTTTGTAGGAACGAACGAAACCTAGGCAAATAAAGGATTTTTCAGTGTGGTACGTTGTGGTGGTGTTCCAGCAAGTTGTAGCAGTTTCGCCTAACAGTGAAGGTTTGTCCTGTAACACCTCTTGAATAGTACCATGAGTCAACAGGTGCCGAAGCACCTCTGGGAAAAAGGGGAGTTGTTCCTGAGGAAGCTGAGGAATGCCCATAAAAAAGGGAAGAGATTTACACACCAAGAAATACCCCTGATAAACAATGTAAAGAACCCAGGAATATGTAGCCAAACAGGAAGACAGAGAGAGAGAGAAAGGCAAAGAGGAACATGGCTGGGAAGAAATAGATAGTCAGACAGCACCTGGTTTATCTGGAAAGTAAGACTTTAGAGTCCCTGAAGTCTGAGTAGCCTTAGCAGGAGGAGCCCTCTTGCCACCCTTTTTGTCCATAGGAGGAGTGCGAAAGTGCCTGCAAACAAAGGCTGGCTTATTGGAGTAGTTTCTCTGAAATTTAAGAACAGGAGAAACAAACATGTTTTAGTTCTTGTAAAGCCTTCCCCTTATCCTGAAGGGACTTAAATCAGCAGCTGCTTCCCCAAACAAGTGTTTATTAAGAGGATCATCCATCAACTTAGCCTTGATATCATCAGCCAAAGGTTGAAGCCAAAACCAAGAATACCTCTTCATCACTGACCCAAAAGCAGCAGCCCTAGAAGAAGCATCTGCTGCATCATAATTATACTTGATGGAATGATGAACCACCTGGGAGGAAGTCCCTAACAGGGAAAGAACAGAAGTTTTACCATCAGAGTCAGGAAGATCAGAAGTATCCTGACAAGTCTTGAGATAGAAGAGCCAACACATACCTGGACATACGAGTCTGACAAGTAATAGCCCTAAAAAAGCCAAGGTATAAACCTTCTTACCTAGCCTTTCTATGATTCTGCTGTCTTTATCAGAAGGCAGTAACTTGGGTGAAGGAAGCAACTGAGAGGGCTTGTCAGAGGCTACAGACACCACTGAGGGATCAGCAGCAGGACACTTCTACAAAAAGTAGTTACTGTCATCAGGTACTGTATAAAACCTATCAGTCTGAAAGCAAGGGGCTGAGAATCAGGAGCTTTAGAGGCATTGGAAAACACATCCAACAATGCAGCCAACACAGGAGGAATAGCAAAGATTCCATCTGCAGTAACTCATAATACCTCTTATGGATCTCAGAGATCTGAGCACAATCCCATTAAAACAATTCAATCATCCTGGAGACTGTGTCCCCAAAAGAAATCTCTGCAAAGGGAGCATCAGGACTAGTACATTACTCTTCCTCTGACTCATAGTCCAAAGGAGAAGGAGAAGGAATTTGAGAAGAGTAAGCAAAGGATTCTTCATCAGAATCCAAATCCTCCTCAGACGAATCCTGCTTCCTGGGTCTTTTAAGTGGAGTAGGTGACCACGAGGGAGCTGGAACAGAAACCCCCTGAAGTGGTTTCAATACCATCAAAGCATTAAACAAACCCTGAGTGAAGGCCTGCAACTCATGCTGTGGATCCCTATGGGCCGGAGAAACATGTTTATTTTTTGTTCTTTCTTTAATGGGATATCTGCTTTGTAAAACTTGGAAGGTTCTGACACAGCACAGCATTCAATAACAGTAGTAGGAACCTCTTCTCTGACTAAAATCTAAGGAACATCCCTAGGCTCATCAGAAATGATAGACTGTGGTCCGAAATGGATGTCTGCAAAGCCTTCTTGGACATGCTTAAAGCTGGAGCCTCGCCGGCCTCCAACCTGGTCGCTGCAGAGGAGTCCGACAACAAAGTTGCACGAACCTCCAGGCATTCACTCACCTTGACAGAAACATCTGGCAGCGGCTGGACAGTGGAAGATTCCTGCCTAAGCTTCTTATCCTTCTTCCCACCCAGAGTTCCCTCCATAGTATCTTAAGTTTAATCACTGATTCTCAAGATACAGCGCCAAATAAGAAAGTCTACTACGCAAAGTTTTTGCTGCAAAAACCTGACAGATAGAACAAGACATATGGTCGTGCACGGTGCCAAGGCAAAACAAACACTGTTTGTGGCAGTCTTTATAAGTAATCCGTATCCCACACTGACATTTTTCCTTCTTGGATGACATGAAACCCCACAGGCAGCAAAAAGACAAGTGAAAAAGAAACTTCAATTAGGCATTTATCTGCAACAGCTCAGAAACCAACAATGGAACATTGTCGTTCAGACTTGATGATCAAGAGATGGCATTTGAACTGGTGACAAAGATGTTCTGAGGATGGTATGTCCAGATGTCACCTTTATGCCCTATACTACGACAGGAGCATACATGTGATGTATGGCGTACCTTTAAGCAGCATAAGGCTTTGGTATACTGGCAGGACATTGGGCTGCCCTAGGCAGGGAATCCTAAATGTAAAGAATAGTGCAACAGTGATATGGAAGGACATCCACATTTTCTTACCTCTTCTTTGATTCTGGGAAAAGAATTGTTGAGGGGTAGAAAAGCATATCCCTACAGCAGACAGGGTCTTTCCATCCTTTTAGAAAAGTGTTTTTTTTTACAGAAGGGCCAAACAAAGATATTCCATCAAAGGGAGCACTGCTGAAAGAAGACTTGAAGGACATGGCAAAGTTGAGTAACCACATCCTGGCATGTCACCTAAAGAAACTTGAGAACAGCACGACAAACCAGATAACAGGACTGAAAAAACAACAAAGTCAGGAACTGAGACACACTGCAAAGAACTTTAATAAAATAAATCCAATAAAACAGTCATACACAGTTCGATAAAGCGCTTTTCATCTAGTCGATGACTAGACTTCTTCAGATGTAGTGTATAACACAGCTTTCTCTTAAATACTCATTCCTCACCCCATTTACTAATTGGTTAATTACTCAATCTGATCCAGCCACTTAATAAATCCACTACTATTTAGTGGTTACATTTATAAGTGTACAGAAAGTTTAAAAATAATAAATATTAATACAGTATACATCCATACCTAACTGTATACATGTAAAGTCATGCTGATTTGTTAAAATATTTGTGTAGAAATAACTAAATAATGATTCAGTACTACAATTTTTACTGTATTTTCGTCCTTAACTTTGTTCTTGTCAGTATTACTGTACTCACACATCCTCATTTAGGATATGAGATATGTTTAAACCATATTTGAAGAGCTATTTTAAGGCAGCTTGGACATATCTAAGCCTGAAATGGTGAAGGATAAACTATAGACATTAAAATGTGTCTAGGTCTGTTAGAAAAATATGGTTTACATATGTCCAAGCTGCCTTAAAATAACTCTTGAAAGAAAACAGGGAGATGGATAGTTGGCTTAAAGTAAACTTAGATACCACTTTAGTCATAAAAGAAGGAAAGGTTAGTTCTCAAAGAAACCATGCCCCTATGGAAGATGAGACAGGGTTGACTCACTATAACAGCTTACAGCTCAGATACCCTTCTTGCAGAGGTCAGAGCTTGCAACTCAGATACCCTTCTTGCAGAGGTCAGAGCAATCAGTAAAGCTGTTTTCAAGTCGGCCAGATTGGTTGGTTGAAATGGAGCAGATGTCAGCGTCTCTTAAAACAAAATTAAGATCACAAGGAGGGGCCACCAGTTTTCTTGGAGGCCTCTTATGCAAAACCCCTTTCAAGAGCATTTTGACATGAGAATGCATTGAAAGAGGAGATTCCATGGGCAGACATGATGAAATGGCCAATAAATGAATCTTGCTGAAGAATAAAAAAGGCCATAGGATATTAACTCACACAACTCACACAAATATTGTAAAACCAGAGAACAATTAGACCTGAATGGATACTGGTTAAGTTGTTACCGTTTCCATTTGCTAACATATGATTTTCTAGTAGCAGGCTTCTTTGCTTCCATTAGTACATGATGCACACCCTCAGCAAACAGATGCCTAAAAGGAATTAAGACCTTATCATCCAGGCAGTCAATTGAAGGTGACTGATGTCAGGGTGTATCAACAACCCCTGTTCTTGTGTGAGCAGATGCAGTCTGTGAGGAAGCTTGTCGTAATTGTCCCTGTCCATTCCAAAAGAAGGGAGAACCATGGTTGTCTGGGTTAGAAGGGCGTCATCACAATGATCTTGGAAGACAGGGTGTATCAACCACCCCTGTTCTTGTGTGAGCAGATGCAGTCTGTGAGGAAGCTTGTGGTAATTGTCCCTGTCCATTCCAAAAGAAGGGAGAACCAGGGTTGCCTGGGTTAGAAGGGCGTCATCACAATGATCTTGGAAGATTCTTTCTGAATATTCAGAAGTCTTCTGTATATTAGTGGAAAGGCTGGAAAGGCATATAGGAACATTCCTGTTCAAGGAAAGAAAAAGAAAAAGGCAGCTCAGACAAGGGGCAAAGAGATCCATTTGAGGAACTCCCAACAGATGGGTACAACTTTTAAAGACCCCCCCCCCCAATCTAGTTTTCATTCATGAGGGTCTGCTTTGGCCCTGCTCAATTTGTCTGCCACATAATTTTGCTCTGATGGCATGCAGAATGCCTACAGAAGAGACTGTACTGTGAAGCAATATCCCAAGTTAACATGGCTAGTCTGCAAAGCTGGTATGACCCAGTTCCTCCTTTGCCTTCTGATGTACCACATGACTGTAGTATTGTCTGTACCCACTTGAAGAGGTCCTGGTGACCAACGATGATTCAGAGAGATGAATGCCTTGATCAGGGCAAGCCGCTCCTTGATATTTATGTGCTTGCATCTCTCTTTGGAGTCCCACACCCCTTCACTTTTATCCATCCTGAAATTGCAAATTCCAAAGTATCTGTGGTGACTGACTGCTTTGGAGCTGGGAGGGAGAAGGGAAGACCTGGACTTAAGGATATCTATTGTCTCCATCAAAAAAACTCGCTCCTAACAAACCCCAGAACTGAGATTTGAAAAGATAAGGAGTGTTGATGTTGGGAACAAAGAGATTTCAGATACCATTGTATCTTTGCCATGTGGAGTCTTGCTACGGATATTATGAGAATCATAAATGCCATGAGACCCAAAATTCTGAGGTATTCCATTGCAGAGACTGAAGTATGAGTGGAAAACCTTAGAATCATAGCCTCACCTCAGGCGGTGTGCCTGCTGAATGGCGCACAGCGATGGTTATCCCACTCTACAAGGGGGGAGCCACCATGGACCCCGGGAACTACCGCCCCATTTCTGCAAGGCCATGGAACGTATCATCACGGAACTTATAAACGAAGACATCGGTAATCTCCAAACTCTGGACCCCACCCAGTTCGGGTTTGTAAAAGGCAGATCATGTCTCCTAAACCTGATAGACTTCTTTGAAGTAGTCACCAAAGCCGTAGACAAGGGTAAGGTGGTTCACACAGCCTATCTAGATCTTGCCAAGGCTTTCGACACCATCCCCCCACTCGGGAATTATAAATAAACTCAGTAAACTAGGTATAAATCCCTATGTCACAAGATGGGTTGCCAACTGGCTCAATGACAGAACCCACACTGTGAAAGTAGCAGACTCCAAATCCGACTTCAGATCAGTGACAAGTGGAGTACCACAGGGTTCAGTCCTGGGTCCTCTCCTGTTTGGTATCTACTTCTCTGAAGTACAGGCTAGCACAGAAGGTCTTTGACTAACGAAGTTTGCAGATGACTGCAAACTAGGAGCCATAATCGAAACTTCTAACAATGTAGACATCTTACAAAAGGGCCTCACTGAGACAGATGCCTGGTGTCAAAGCCATGGCCTCAAGCTCAATGCCAAAAAGTGCATTGTCATCTCCTTTGGTAAAAACTCTGTACCCATGAACTGCAACATAGGCGGTCGTATACTTAATATCAAAAGTGTGATAAGAGACCATGGAGCACAGGTGGACAGTAGTCTCTCCTTTGATAATCACATCGCCACAGTAGTCAGGAAATCCTTCTACATGGCACACCTCATCATAAAAGGTTTCTCATCCAGAAAAAAAGAGGTCATTGTTCCCCTCTACTCATCACTCATTAGACCCATTATAGAGTACAACGCCCCTTTTGGTATGTAACTCACAAGACATCTACAACAACTGGAAAGGCTGCAAAAATACCTCACAAAGAGGATTACCGGCCTCAAACAGATGCCCTTTGCAGACCATCTCAAAAAACTCCAGCTTTACTCTGTCGCATATCGCCTACTCAGAGGTGATCTCTGCCTAACATACAAAGCTATGTCAAACCCAGAGCTGTTGGACATGCTCCACTTAAAGAAATCCCAATCCCTCCGAGCTACATGCTCTAGGGACCTAAACCTTGTCATCACAATAAACAGAACATGCTGGAGGGATAGATTCCTGCCCCAGAGACTTTGCATACTCTGGAATAAGCTACCTATCTATATCAAACAAAGCTCCTCATTAGCACTCTTCAAAAAAATCTTGATGATTGGATGGGAAATAGGAAATTCACCCCGGGGATCACTTCTGTGGCTCTGCTCGACAGTGGCACAGGAAAATAATTTTCTTGGGTGACAAAAGCCAGGGTACTTTTTTGGCTGGGCTTGTCCAGGCCCCAGGGCTGATAGCCTAGTAACCACCTATGAACCTATGATATATTTACAGCTGTAGAAGTAAAGTTCTTTAAACTGAGGTGTCTAGTTGACATCCCAGGAACACAATTCTGTGTGAGGGAGTCAAGAAAGACGTTTGAATGCTTATCTTGGAAACACAGCTTGTGTGAGAGATCTCTTATCCAAGACAGAGATTCCTGAAAGTTTGAAAAAGACTCTGCAAAGATAAGTAAGTTGTTTAAATAGGGCAGAATGTAGATACTCTATAGCTTGCAATGAGTTATAACTGAAGCTGGACACTTTCTGAACACTCTTGGTGCAGTGGATAGTCCAAAGAGTAAGGCAGAGAACTGATAATGTGATCCAGACACAGAATACCTTAAGAAATGTCTGAGATCAGGATGAATAAGGATGTAATGATAAGCATCTTTTAAGTCTAATGTTACCAGGTAACTTGAAAGAGGAAGAAGAGGTAACAGGTTGTGAAGTGATACCACTTTGAATTTGGGCACTATCACAAACTGGTTTGGGAAAGAAAGAAAAAGCCAAAACTGATCTCCAAGCATTTTCTTTCTTTGGCACTAGGAACATCCTTGAAAAAAACCTTCCCCACCTGGGATGGAGGAAATGGTTCTATCACTCCCTTGGACGTGATGAAGAACAGGTAGAAACAGAATAGAGTCTGATTTGCAGGATGAGGAAAGACGCCCTGGAAAGGATGAATTTCCTCCTCTTGACATCTGATGGATAGTTTTCAGAACCCAGAGAGTCTGATCTGCAGGATGAGGAAAAGACGGCCTGGAAAGGAAGAAGTTCCTCCCATTGCCATCTGTAACCCTGTTAGATGGTTTTCAGAACCCATTTGAAACTATCTGCTGCCAAATAGAATCATCGAAGATAAAAGGGGGCACAGTAGGAAGGAAGTCAGAAGGTTTCTTGAATATTCATTCAGACTTGTTGGAATGTCTTTGGTTTTAGGAGGTTTGAGACTTCTTTTTGGATCCCCCTGCTATTTCTTCTTAAACATCTGCTTAACTAAATTTTGTTGAGTTTATTCTATTTTTTGCCAAAATCAGATGAGGAGATAAAAAATCCCTTGAACAATTTGGCAAAAAGAGGGATGAAAAATCTTTGAGATTTCCTGGATCAGCTTTTCCCTTTCATCACACTTTTTGATCACCTCTGCAGCAGAGGGGCCAAACACTAAGTCTTTATCCAAGGGAGAATTTAAAATCTCACTTTTAACATCATCTGGGAGGTTCTGGGAATGCAGCCATGCAAACCTCCTCAAAACAGTACCAGTGGCAAGGGCAGTAAAAGAATTACCAACGGCGTCATACATATACTACCAACAATGAGTAGTGACCTGTGCAATAAAAGAAACTTGAGTTATTTAAAGTAGATTTTTCTTCACAAGAACAAAATGCAGCGAAAACATTCCTCCTGTTTTCAAAGTGGCAGAAGTATACAAGTTTCCCATACCTATCAATAATTTTCCCATCCTTAACAGAAATAGTAGGACTGGAATTAAGTGCTTAGCAGCAGTAGGCTCAACTAAAGCTACAGCTGCTGGGAAAGGTTGGGGAACAGTGTATAAGAATTTAAGAGAGTGATGAAATTTATACATCATATCTGCCTTTTTAGAGGCAGCTGGCTGGCTATCAGGAAAACTGTAGGCAGTAACACACACATCCTCTAAAGCAGACAGAAGAGAAGGAATGGGTGTAAGTTCTGGAAAATCCTTGTGCAACAACTCTTCATATTTTTTGAATGACTGAGAAATCTCAGCATCCTCCAACTGAAAATACTGGCACATTCCAACAGTCTCAGACAAAGAGACCCCCCCACCAAGGAAAATCAGAAACTGAGCTCTCATCTGAGTCTAAATCAGATATCTGAGGGGAAAAAAACATACCTGTCCCTGCATTTCCTTGTTCAGATTTAGAAGCTTGAATCTCTTCCAAAAGAGAAATCCTTCTTTCTTTTACCAGAAACTACTTTAGAAGAAGGATCAATAGCCTGAATCAATCCCAGAGCCAGACCCAGTAAACTATTCCTATACAAAGAAATTTGAGGAGAAGTAGATAGTACCTGCTGGTTTTCTATTTCTTTTTGACAGGAAAATGGGGCCAACCATATTACTAATGGCAGCAGTTCCCTCTCCCAGGTCCGACAAGAGTGGCTCTCCCCTGCCCACTGAGGGGACACTAACAGCTGCAGAGGATGTGAATAACTCTCAGTCCACAGTGGCTGTAGGTGCAATACCAGAGGGATCCAGGATAAAAGATGAGTGGTCTGAGGAATCACCCACCAGTGGCTGAGGCAACTTGCTAGCCTACTGTGGTGGCAAAGGTTATTTGCTGAATTTTTTTCTTTTTGTGACTGGAAGGACTGACCATGAGACTAGTAGTCTGTCCCATGCTCAAGCCAAAAATGGTGCCACTTCCCAGGGAAGACAAGCATCAACTGCCAGTAAATGCTACCAGTCCACAAAAGTTACTTTTTTGACAGACAAAAAACACAGTAAAAAGCACTTTCAAACACAGTGCAAGCCCCACAAAGGAAAAACAAATCTGCAACACAGAAAAAATGCTTTCAATAACTTTCCTGAAGAGGAAAGTAATAGAACATCAACAAAACTGAGAAAATAGAAGTCCTATCCCAAAGGGAGCTTATCTGCCTAGCAAAAGAAAGCACAAGTGCAATTGTTGATTCTCAAAAAACTCACAGGAGCATACTCTTCAGTGTCACTAAAGCTCTGAAGGGCTTCACTCCCAAACTTGTCTTTTAATCAGCTCAGCATGAGCTGCTTGTCAGTTTGGGCACATGGAAGGTGTCTTAAAACTTGAGAAGCCATCCAGCTGTTATATCCTTAGCAGGATATAATCTATATATGTAAGGCTACTGCAGCAGCGAACAATATGATGAACATCTATGCTATACTGCCAAAACACCTCTGTATAACAGACACCATGAATAAGGAAGCAGAGCACAAGCTCCAGGTAAGAAAACTTCTGACAACTACTGTAAAAAAAAAAATCTCTTGCTTTGGAAACAAAAAGTCAACTTGTAATGCTTGAAACAGGTGTGGACTGAAATCCAGGCTAATGTTTTATTACTCAGCTGTTGAGATTCTTGTTAAAGAAGGCCACAATAGACATAGCAGCTCTTTTTTTGAGAAATATGCTCAAAATGAGCTTATCGTCTGAGTCATAACAGCTTGTACATGCAGCAATCCAGCTTTAAGTGTTTTGTTTCTGACCACAGAAATTCCCAACTTGCCAGTAGTATATGAAACAGAGTTGGAAAGGGCTTCAAAACTATTTAGTTCTGGAAATACAGGTGAATATTATCTTTAGGTTCCATGCGATGTAATATATTTTCATTTTGGATCCTCAGGATGAGGGCAGAAGAAAGGTTTTACTATTTTACTCATCCTTAAGTTTGTTAACTGGGATGATGAGCTGGTACAGGACCATTTTCAAGTAAAACACAGACATATGGTAGTCGCATATACATACTAATATTTAGTGCCTCTGAAATTAAACTTCAAGCAGAAAGAGAAGAAATGTTTACAATTACAAGTGTACACATTAATATAAACAGTCATAGCTAGAACGTACAGTTGTGTAAGTAAACCTACTGTAACAGTAGATGTTCGAATAGATCACTGTTGCAGTAGTCTGTATTTAACATATCCTCTTAGGATTGGATGAATGGCCAACTTCCAAAGCTTTAGGGTACCTTCTCTGTACACTAACAGCTGTACAACTGTAGAAGAGTGGTATAAAGTCAGTGGTTAAGATGTCATACTTTCAGATCTTTCTTTTCATTAAAGAACATTCTCTCTGCATGTTTCAAATGACAAACGGTCAGCTACTACTTCTTCAAAGCTGAGCAGGTAAGTATCTCAATGGAAAATACTTTTCACATTCAGCACCCTTTGTCAGGAAAAGTATAACTTTCCTGTCAAAATTTGCTCCTGCCTGCCAGAACTAATGGTTTTAGTAGTTATCATATAAAAAAAAATCATCTCAGATATTGAATTTTTGGTCAGGGGGAAAAAGCAGTACTTATTTCAAAGGCTTCACTTATGGCTTGTCAGACATTTTTCTTGGTAAAGACATGGACCTGATTACAGAAAAAATTAACAAGTGTTATTACTTAGAAAACAGGATGCACTTTATACTGATAGTTTGTTAGCTACAGAGAGCAATATATATCCCCTAAGTAGCTTACAAATAAGTGAACTGAGCAGACAAGAAGTCATAGCAGGGAAAGGGAGCTACATATCCTTAATAATTTTAGTTCAGTAATGCTCTGGCTAGTTGAACAAATCTAAGAATTTCTTCTCCTATGGTTCACAGTGGTGTAGTTGGTATTTTAACCTGGAAATGACGCAGCTATAGAGAGTGTATATTCCAGTCTAGGAAGTAGCATGTTAATGGCAATGCCATGATGAACAACAGGAGTAACTAGACTGGAGGATTTGTAAACCACTAAGTTACACAGAAATTTTTGTTGTGATAAAAGTGGATGTAAGCTTGGAATGCAAGTCAGTCATCTAAAAAATGACAAAGATATTTTAATTGTTATGTGTAAGGGATGAGTTTCTAATAGGATTATCAATAACCAGGGTGGCAATGTAGGGTAACATTTTACATGTACAAAAATCATGACTGTGGAATTTGTATTTTTTTTTTAAACAAGAAACATCTTAAATTATTATGAGTGCCATAGGCAATCTTACACTTGTATAAATGAAAACAAATCATAGTGACACAATTCTAGCTGCAAACATTATACATTACAAACCATGTTGACACGACTGTAGTTACAAACATTATACATCATTTATAATCTATCCAGTCATTGTCAAACATTATATAGCCGATTCACATCCTGCCTGCTTTTAAACCTCATTGCTCCTCTGCATGTACTGTTCCACAATTCTTATTTTTTCCTATGTAATTTGCTCCTGCCATTTTCTAAAGATCCCAATTCCAGTTGTTTTACCTCTGTTACTACAGTTGCTACTTCTACTAAAGTTGCTTTAGACTTTTCATTTCCATTTTCAAGTAATTGCTTTTTTAGCAACCACCATAATTAGACTCTGGAAGGCTTTAGACAATTTCGATTCTGTATCATAGTTCAAAAAAAAAAAATAATTTCCTTAGTTACACCAATTTGCTCACCCAGTATCTCTGACAAAGCACTCTGCAAGGAATCATTAAAGTCTGCCAACTCATCATATTGCCAGACAATATGTTCCCAGTTACCTCTTTCTTCCCCATAACAACTCCAATATTTGCTGTCTACCTAAGGAAAATCCGTTGGAGTCTACTTGGGATATAAAAATACCTATATAAACACTTCCAAACAAAGATCCTAATTCTTCTAGACTATGTTGTATATTTGACAGACATACATATATCCCCAATTGTTTCTTTGTGAATTGATCAAGTCTCCATTCCCAATCCTTTCTAATCTCCTCTGATTGATTCTTATACTTATCATGCAGTATTTTACATGCTCTATTAATTATCCCTTTTTTAATGGTAACTTCTATTCTAGATTCTACAAAAACCTCTACCAGTGCTGGTCTTTCATTTAGGACCCCCTGTTTCTATCTATTTGCCTATACTCTGATATCCGTCCTTAATAGGGAAGGCAATCTCTAACCTGCAGTCCAAATAAATTATTGGCATCTTCCTATTCTATTACTTTTCCCTCTCTAGTTATTTACTCCCAATACCTTGCTTCCTTTGTCAATTTTCTCCAAAAATTCCAGCCCCCTCTTGCCTATTGTCTGTATCCATAATTGCAGTCATCCCTATCGGCAGAATCTCCGTTCTCATTCCCGTGATAGCTTAGTTCTTAGAATAATTTCTGCTACTTTATGAATATTATATTCTGTATGATTATTGTTATTCTGCCTCAAAATCTGCATCCAAAATCCCAGCCTCTCCTTGCTTCTTGAGCTTCCCCCGTTTCACAGATTCACATGCTCATAGGATGATACTAGGCTATTGGCCCGGAGCCCCTTATAAACCTAGCCAAAAATTTGGCCCATGCTCCCTCAAAGTCATTACCCATCCAGTCCTCCAGGTTCCTTTT
The DNA here is from genome assembly GCF_019279795.1 of Protopterus annectens. Taxonomy (NCBI): domain Eukaryota; kingdom Metazoa; phylum Chordata; order Ceratodontiformes; family Protopteridae; genus Protopterus; species Protopterus annectens. The sequence continues at coordinate 609,858,019 of NC_056745.1, forward strand.
AAAGAGGGCTAGAGAGGTACGAGGTACTCTGCTTGATATGGAGAGGGAGTCTATTCCACAGATTGGCATCTTTGGGACACAAATCTATCCCACCAACAAGTTCTATTAATGTCACAGACCAGGTTAAGCTCTTGTGTGTGGGTTGCATGAGTGGAGTTTGACTTACGGATATGCAGCAACTCCATCAAGGTTGGGTCTGAGATGGCCTTGTATGACAGACACAGGTCACCTCTGAGCAGTCTGTACGAGACAGAGTAGACAGACAGGGCTTTTAGCCTATTTGTATAAAAAAGGTGTTTGAGACCCTGCATTTTCCTGGCCAGGAACCTTTGTGGTCTCTCCAGCTGTTGCATATGCTTTTCATGGTACATGCCGAAGGGGGCACTGTACTTGATAATGGGTCTGATAAGGGAGGAGTACAGGGATGTTATGACCTCCTTGTTTCTAAATAAAAAATAAGAAGTTATGTACCTACCATAACGTTCCATGTTAGTTGTCTTCTCTCGCCTTCTTTCTTGCTGGATGGGTTCGGAGCCGATCCGCGGCTCCGACTCGGCACTTGCTAAGCTCGAGAGCTAATTTTACCAGCTCGAGGCAACCCTATATCCCATGATGCAAGGCGGAGACTACCCAGATCTCGTTTGGTAGCTAAGGAAATAGGAATATATTCTTCCAACTGTAGAGGAGGAAGAAAAGTAACAATACTAATGACAATCATAAACATCATAATCCTCTAGAAAGGATCAACCTCATCTAGTGACACTAGAAGCTGAATAGCTAGAAAAGAATAAAACCTCTTAATAGAAGAGGCATCATCTTCTCGGTCTGACCAGGCTAGGGGGATGGAGGGTGGGACGCAAGAAAGAAGGCGAGAGAAGACAACTAACATGGAACGTTATGGTAGGTACATAACTTCTTAATGTTAAGTTGTCAATCTCGCCTTCATTCTTGCTGGATGGGACCGCGTCCCTAGCACCTCTATCCTGGGTGGCTCAATGGAACAGACTCTTGAGGAACGGTGGAACCAAAATTCGCTCTGTCTCTGGAGGCCAAGTCTAATTTGTAATGTGAAACAAAGGTATGAGGAGAGGCCCATGTGGCTGCTGCACAAATAGTGTCTATTGGAAGTCTAGCTTGAAAAGCTGTCGATGTAGCTAGAGCTCTGGTAGAATGGGCTTTTGGCTTAGAAATTAACTCTTTGCCTCTGAGCTGATAAATGTAAGTAATCACAGAAGACAGCCATCTAGATAAGGTCACCTTGGAAACTGGAAGGCCTTTCCTGTTCTCTGCATAGGATAGAAACAGTTGATCAGATTTCCTAAAAAGTTTAGTTTTGTCCAGATAATATCTGAGCTGGCGGTGAACATCAAGACAATGTAATTTTTGTTCCGCTCTATCAGAATAATTCGGGAAAAACACTGGAAGATCAATGGATTGATTTAAGTTAGTCTGCAATGCCACTTTTGGTAAGAAAGACAGATTAGTCCTTAGAGATACCCTATCTTTGTGGAAGATTAAGTAGGGAGGACGAATGCAGAGAGCATGAAGCTCAGATACTCTCCTGGCAGAAGTAATGGCGACTAGAAAAAGTGTCTTCCAAGAAAGAAATTTCAAAGAACAGGCAGCTGCAGGTTCGAAAGGGGGAAGAATCAAGGATGTTAAAATCAAATTTAGATCCCACTGTGGGGGGGGGGTCTCTAATCGGAGGTTTAAGTAAAAAGATACCTCGAAGGAATGCCTTGCAAAGTTTATGTGACATAATGTTGTGGTCCAAAAGGCCTATATGAAAATTCGAAATGGCTGCCAGCTGAACTTTTACTGTGGAAGAAGAGGATCCTGAATGAAAAATCTCAGCTAAGAAGTCCAAGACCGAATGAATCGGAGCAGTATAGGGGTCTATGTTCCTAGCTTTTGCCCAGAAGGAGAAACGTCGCCATTTACTAGTGTAAATCCTTCTGGTAGAAGATTTTAGGGAAGCTACTATGATATCCCGGACGGGATTAGAAATCATAGGAAGCCTGGCTAAGGATGGAAGTGGAGCAACCAAGCGGTGAGGTTGAGAGAAGGTATGGATTGGTGCAGCTGCCCTGACTGGTGGGTCAGAAGATCTGGAACCGGGTCCAGATGCCATGGCTGTACCAAGAGATAACGATGTAGGAACGGAAACCATATCTGTCGAGGCCAATAAGGGGCAATGAGAATCAACTTGGCTCTCAAGGCGGTTGCTTTCTGAATTAGTTGAGGTATCAGCGGAAAGGGGGGAAAGGCATAAAGAAGTCCCCGGGGCCAATCTTGGGTTAGAACGTCTCTGGGGGGATGGCCTGAAAGGGGGAAGAGAGAGAAAAAGTCTGGGCATTTGCTGTTTTGAGGTGTAGCGAAAAGGTCGCAGCAAGTTAGGCCCCACTTCTGAAAAATCTCTTCCGTCACTGATTGTTTGAGAGACCACTCGTGAGGCATGAGAATAGCTCTGCTCAATCTGTCCGCTATGATGTTGGATTTCCCGGGGATATGCGTTGCTATCAGAAACCGCTGAGAAGAGATTGCCCATTGCCAAAGTCTGAGAGCCTCTCGACACAGTGGATAGGACTTGGTTCCGCCCTGTTTGTTGATATACCACACTACGGACATATTGTCCGTTTGGACTGCAATAGTTCCCAGGGGAAGAGAGTCGTTGAGGCCTTGCAACGTTAAAAGCACTGCTCTCATCTCCAGAACATTTATGTGCAGATGGTATTCGAAAGGTTGCCAAGTGCCATGGACCATCCTGCCCTGATAATGCCCCCCCCCCACCCGATCAGGGAGGCGTCCGATGTAACCGTGGCAACCGGAGGAAGAGGAACAAAAGGTCTGCCTTGATGGACTTGAGGGGACGATATCCACCAAGTCAGATGTCTTTTGCAAGTTGGAGTTACTATGATCTCGTGACGCATGGGAAGTTGTTGAAAAGACCATTGGGTGAATAGCATCCATTGTAGAAGACGCATGTAAAAGCGGGCAAGGGGAAGAAGTGTTATGGCGGCGGCCATAAGACCCAATACCTTCAGAGCAAATCTGGCCTGATTTTTGTTGTTGAGAAGAATCACCTGGACGTGCCTTTGAATGTCCAAGATCCTTTGGTCTGTTAACTTTGCTGAAAGTTGTGCGGTGTCCAATCTTGCGCCTATAAAAGTAATAGATTGACAAGGCGACAAGGCAGATTTTTCGAAATTTATAGAAATTCCTAGCCCTCTGCAAATGTGAATAGTGTAATCTCTGGCTTGGAGAAGCTGATGCCTGGTGGTGGCAGTGAGGAGCCATTCGTCTAGATATGGAAACACCTGGAATCCTTGACGTCTCAGGTGAGCCGTAACCACTGCCATACATTTGGTGAACACTCTAGGGGCTGTAGTGAGTCCAAAGGGCAGGGCTCTGAATTGGAAGTGACTGGTCCCCAGCCGAAAGCGGAGAAATCTTCTGGAGCATCTGTGAATTTTTATGTGATAATGCATCCTGAAGATCTATCGAGCACATCCAATTGTCCTTGCCCAGAAAGGGCAGAATGGACTGAAGCGTGACCATCCGGAATCTTGATTTCTTTACAAACTTGTTTAGTTTGCTCAGATCTAATATTGGTCTCCAGTCCCCTCCCCTTTTTGGAACTAAAAAGAACCTTGAGTAGATTCGGATCCTATTTGGTCCGCTGGGACTGGCTGGATGGCTCTTTTTACTAGCAGTTTTGATATTTCTAGTACTGCTAGTTCCCTTAGACCGGGTGGAACGTCTGGAAGGGTTCCCTTTTGTTGAATTGGGGTTTGAATAAAGGGAATTTTGTAACCCTCGGATATAATCGACTGTACCCATTTGTCTTGAGAAAGGGAAAGCCAGGCTATTGGGTACAGCGATAATTTGCCCCCGACTGCCTCCGAAGGCGGACAATCGGGCAACATCTCAGGGATGCTGGAAGGGTTTGTCAGAAAGAGGCTCTCTGCTACCCTGATTCTGCGGACCCCCTCTGCCCCTAGGGCGGCGTCTATTATTGTTACCCCCTCTGCCTCTGGGGGTAAACTGACTTCGTGCATCAGGCGTGACTCCTTGACATTTGCGGAACCACATTTACCCTCCCTTCTGTCCTTTGGGGTAAGGTCTTGAAGAGGTGGAGAAACGGACTCCTACGGCAGAAAGAGTCTTGCCATCTTGTTCGCATCTAGTCAAAGTGTCTTTCACTTGAGGTCCGAACAAGGTCGAACCATCAAAGGGGGAGTTTGTGAAAGACGCCTTGAAGGGGTTTGCAAAATTACAAAGCCGGATCCAGGACTGACGCCTTAAAGCCACTCCTGTGCCTGCGGCCCTACTCGCTCCATCGGCTGCATAAGAAATGAGCCGCATGGAGGAGTTAACAATGGAGTTAAGGATTCCTAGCTGTGAGCTAATCTTATCCTGAGACCCAGCAGCTGACGGATCCTGTAAAATTTCTCCCAACTCTTTAAGAACATCTCTTTGAAGGCGGGTGAAGTGGCATAAGTAGTTCAGCGATCTCATGGCAAAAGTCGCTGAAGAAAAAATATGCTTGCCGTACCTGTCCATAGTCCTAGAATCCTTGTTAGGAGGATGGACAGGTACTGAAGGATCAGCTAGTTCCTTCTTGGTGGCAGCAGCCACCACCATGGCATCAACTGGGACACCCTTTGTTAAATATTGTCTATCTTGTGGGGCCGTAATAAATTTTGAAGGCCTCCTAGGGACAGGTTCCACTGAATCTGGAGCCATCCACGCCTTTCGAGCAACTACCTCCATAAGAGGGTCGAAAGGCGGAGACACCCAGGAGGTGGACCCAGGAGGTGGAGGGTCGAGATCCGAACGCCTCCAGGTATACTGACTCGTCCTCGGAAGGATTAAGGGAGGGCCAGTTCCCCCTCTGTTTAAGGAGTTCAAGGATGTCTGAGAATGAGACATCCTCAGAGGAGGACCTTGGGGATCCCTCCGACTCATCCAGATCAGTATCTGATGTAGTAGACTCAGGGGAGTCTAGATGTTTCCTCTTACATGTCCTCTTACGCGGGGGTTCACCTGACAGATCAGGAGAAGCCTCGGAAGAGGAAGATATTCCCAATGGGGAAACCTGAGGCGTTGGATCTCTGGGTCCGGGAGCAAGAGAGTGGGAAGAGACGTCAGCAGGCACTGTAGTGGGAGGAGCTGATGGAACTGTCCATTGACTAAGCCCAGGGGCTAGTACACTCCTCATCACCTCGAAGGCTCCCCCGTCAGAGAGACCAGAAAGTTCCCGCTCCGAAGAGATAGGAACCCCAGGCCTCACCGAGAGGGAAGGCTCCGAGGCAGATGTCGGGGCCGAGCTCACCAACGCCGAAGCTCTGAGAGGGAGAACGGGGTCGGACAAGGGTCCGATGCCACTCGCCCCCTCGGAGCCGACGAGAGAGACCAGACACCCGGATCCCTCCAATGAAGGCCTCACGGAGGAAGACGGAGCCGAAAGGGGTGGTATCGGCTCCGAAGCTACAACGGTGCCGGCTCCGAGGAGCTCCGGCTCCGAGCTCTGTAAGAGAGTCGAAGGAGGAATGTTTGGTGGATGTGAAATAGCTACCATCTGTTGAGATGGGCTATGGAGTATTTGGGCCAATGCCTGAGACTTTAATAGTCTACTCACCACTCTCTCGAGGTCGTGATCAGACAGCCTGAACGACCGAGAAGAACGGCTCCGATGGCTCCGCTCCGACAGCAAGGGTGATCTCGGAGCTGAACGTATGGATTCTACTGAAGGGGATCGAGATCTCTTTTTTGAGATCGATGGAGCCAACGGAGCCGAAGATACGTCGGCTCCAGCCGGAGCCGACACTGAATGTCTGGATAGGGCAGTATCGGCGCCGGATGGAGCCGATACTGAGACTGGTAAGGTGGAAGGATCGGCTCCGGCCGGAGCCGATCTCGACCCTGGTGAGGGTGAACCAGAAGCCGACGGCTTGGAACTCTCAGCCGAAGGCTTAACAGGTTTTGAGGGCTTCCCCGGCGCCGGCTTAGTCGGGGAGCTCTCGGGCTTTAATAAGCCCCTTAATATCAGCTTATTTCTTCGCTCCTGCAGGACTCTTGGGCTGAAGGCATGACAGATAGCACAAGAGTCCTGCAGGTGCAAAGGTCCCAGGCAATAAACACAAGAAGTGTGACCGTCTGTCAGAGAAATCTTCTGACAGCACGAGTCACACTTCTTGAAGCCTGAGACCTTAGTGTCCTTCGACATAACTGTGTCGAGGAAACACAATACAGTAACACACACACAAAAAACACCCAATCCAAGAAATTAAACTAAACAGGGATAATACACAGTCATACACAAACAATCCCTGACAGGAAAAAATTTAGGGGGGGGGAGGCCTAAGGCCTAAGCTAGGGAAGGGGAATAAATAACTCGAAAAAAAGGGAACACTAATGGGAATAGGGTTAAAGTAAGTCGTTAAGGTTAACAAAAAACAAATATATATATAAATTTTAAAGGGAGGTAGATGAAAATTCTCAAATCTATTCACTTACCTGGAGCTGGTAAAAGAAGGCACCTCGTTAGCGAAGCGGCAATTGAGATCTGGGTAGTCTCCGCCTTGCATCATGGGATATAGGGTTGCCTCGAGCTGGTAAAATTAGCTCTCGAGCTTAGCAAGTGCCGAGTCGGAGCCGAGGATCGGCTCCTAACCCATCCAGCAAGAATGAAGGCGAGATTGACAACTTAACATCCCTTATTTATGAGGTGGGCATGTAGAAAGCCTTCTGTAACGAAGGCAATGTGGTCGTCAAAAGTCAGGTTGCTATCAACCTAGCTGCCCAAGTCCCTCACGTCTGACTGCATGCTTAGTACATTGTTATTAATGTGATAATTAGTGGGGATGCCATTTTGCCCAAAGGGGATAATGATGCATTTCTTGGCATTCAGTTTGAGGTCATGCTTCTGGCACCAGTCATTACTTTAGGTAAGGCCCTCTTGGAGGATGTTCACATCACTAGGGGAATTTAAGACAGCACCTGGCTTGCAGTCATTTGCAAACTTGGTCAGCCACAGACCACTGGTTTTTGCTTGCACTTCAGAAAAGTATATTCCAAACAGTAGGGGCACCAAGACCGCTCTTTGGGATACACTGCTCATTGCAGGTCTACTACTAGAGGTGGGTTCCCCTATTTTGACTGAGTGAGTTCTATTAATGAGCCAGTTAGCTACCCATCTGGTAACATATGGGTTGATGCCTAGCTGGGAGAGTTTATCTATTATGCCTGAGTGGGGAATAGTGTCAAAGGCTTTGCCTAGGTCAAGGTAGGCAGTGTGCACTGTCTTCTCCTCATCCATGGCTTTGGTGACAGTTTTGAAGAAGTCAACCAAGTTTAACAGGTATGATCTCCAATTGACAAAATCAAATTGTGTGGGGTCAATTGTTTGGAGCTTGCCAATGTCCTTGTTTACAAGGTCCATAATAATGCATTTCATGGCCTTACAGATCAGGCTAGTTAGGCTGATGGGCCATTAAATGCCTAGGTCAGTGGATGCTCCACCTTTGTGTAGAAGGATGACAATGGCTGTCGTCCATGCAGCTGGGACAAAGCCAATGCTCATGTTTTGGTTGAATAGGGTGCCTAATGGAGCTGAGAGCACATGTCTGAGTTCATTTAGGATACAGCCAGGGATGTTATCAGGTCCCATGGAGACTGTATTTTTTGTCTTTGAGAGGGCATTTAAGACCTGCTCTCTGGGGATGTCCTGGTTTACTGATGGGGGCATGGGGGGTGAAGTTTTCACTGAACCAGTCTGCCAACAGTTTGGCTATATCTATGGCGTTTGTGTACGTGGTGTTACTGACCACCAGTTCAGAGAGGATTTGGGTGTTACCTTTAAGATTGTGGACATATATGAAGAAGGCCTTGTGATTGTCCTTAGTGGATGTGGACAATCTGGACTCAAAGTTAGCCTTAGAGGATTCCACCAGTGACCTTATTTGCTTGTTCAGACAAAGGAAAGATTGCTTCCAATTTGGCATCTGTTCCTTCGTGGTACTGGGCAGCAATTGCTATCCTTTATTATAGAGTTTGTTTATTGCTGCTGTCCACCAGACAGGTTTACTCTTCCTTGAGGAAGATGATTTGGTCCTGTCAGGTATTGCTGAGTCAACACATCTATGTAGGTGCTCATATAGTTTTTTGGTGTAGGCTTGGACATTAGAGTTAGTTCGAACTGAAGGGACGGTGGCTGCGAAGCTACCTATACCTGCTCTAAGTATACTGTAGTTAGCTTTGGAAACGTTTTTTTTTTGCCCCAGGTATTCCACTGAACAACCATCCTGAAAACCTTTATTTTCAAATTCACACGTTCAGTTCTTTCCAAGTGTGTCTCCTGTAGCATAGCTATTTGTACTACACATTTTTCTGTGAGACCATTGATGTTTAAAGACATAAAAGAAGGCTTACTTTTCTTAAAAAGTTATTATTCCCACCTTTTATGTACAACAGCTTTTTGTTAAATGTCTAGTTTCAGTTTTTGTGTTATATGCATATACAGTTAGGCAGGTTAATCTTTTATACAGTTGTTTCTTATTATCTCCATTTCAGCCTATGACACATCTTACAAAATTTTGTTTTATTAAAAGTCCTCAAACAAAATAACATAACCCCAATAACCCCCTCCAAGACCTATTAACTTAACATTAACACACCAAAGTATGTACATATTCAAATATTGAAGTTTTACCCTCATAATAGGAACAAATGTTCCAGACTGACAGCCACACAAACAGACTTGAAATAACTTAAAATACAAGTTATTCATGCTAAGACACATGGTATTCTACTAAGTGCTTTCTGGCTTTGTCTTGTCTTTATAGCTGTCACAGCTGGGAAAACACTTGAATGTTTTCAGAAAATATTTTCTCCAAGCCATTTCTCTTTATCAGACTGTCTCCTAGAGACATGAGATCCAGACAAAAATGCCAAGCATAGATTTGTTTACTAGAAAAAACATATAATATTCAATATTCTTTTACATTTACATGCTTTCTCTTAAAAATTGTTACTAAATTAAGCTAAGGGCCTTAACCCAGAAATTCCCCTGTGTAAAAATGAGAAAGCATACACCATTTTTTTCTTTTATCATGCTCTTTTAACCATATTGCAGTGCCTACATTTCTTAATACAGAATAAGGAGAAAGAGAGAAGAAGGGAGAAAGAAAGAAAAAAGAGGAGCAACTGTTTACAATAGTATCCCATTGCACTTAAAAATAACTGAAAAAAAACTTTACTTTATAGCATGCAAAGAAAATCATACATTATTAAATAGTACCATTAAGAAAATATTTTGTTTTACTTGCAGTTAACTTTCTCCCTCCTCTTCCCCTCTCTTGAGTATTTTCCGAATATTAATGACATGAAGTAGGGCATATGCTTTAGAGTCCCCTACAAGTTTAACACAAGAAAAGTCCAATATTTCCAGATTTTCTTGTTCTGTCATGTTTCAGAAATATATTTATTGCTTTGTAATCCCACATTTGTCAGTTTCTAAGTTACTGGTTTTATTCACGTTCATCTGCATTTCCCAAATCCTATCTCTACTTCATTTCCAACATACTCTTGAGTCTTCTAGTTGACTCTTGTGTTTTTTTTCTTCTCTAAAGCATTTTCCATTGAAACATTGGAAAAGGCTTCATTGGCACAGTCTCTATTACCAGAAGAACAAGAAGCAGAATCTCCTTCTGTTTCACAGCTCAGCTTTTGTTGGACAAACTTTTGTATTCTTGGTTAGCATCAAAAAATGATTTTGTCCCTCCAGGGAAAAATATTCTGAAGATAGCTGGGTACAGCAGTATGAATCTCACACCTGCTTCTCGACATTCTCTGAATAATGGAATAAATTTACTCTTCTTTTGTGTGGTGTACAATGAACAGTCATTCTCCACAAACATTCTGCTGTCTCCCACTTTTAACACTTTGTCCTTCTGCCACAGTTTTGTCAGAATCAACTCATTCTGTTGGTAAGATTGCATCTTTATTATTAAAGGTCTAGGTTGCTTTCTCATAGTCAGGTTTTGAGCATACACATGATGTGCCCTTTCAATTAACAATTCCTGTTGTGGAATGCCAGTCCAGTTGCTTATGTGTGCTTTCATAAAATTAATACAGTCTGTTCCTTCCAGCTTCTCAGGTAGAGAAGAAATCTCAGGTTTTCCCTATATGCTCTGTGTTCTAATTCTTTTTTGAAACATCTCTTCTTTTGCAGTCTCATATTCTGCCAGCCTTTTTTTCATTTCGACCTCAGAGTTTTGCAGTTTTATCACCTTATCTGTTTAAAGCTTCTTCCATTTTTCCAGCCCTTTACTGTTTGAGTTGATATACTCCATCAGTGTTTCATTTATTTTAGACAGGTCTGTGTGCAGTTGCTTTACAGTTTACTGAAAGTCATGTCTGGAGCTTGCCCTGCTTTTTGCTGAACAGCTGCAGTACTTTTCCCAGTCAGCATTTCTTCGTCATCTTTTGTAGCTGATTTTCCTTCAGGTCCTTTGTGTTTCGTTTCTCCTGGCATCCAGACAGTGCACTTACTAGCCAGTTATTGAAATTTACCCAGATAATTAGGTCCACTGGCTTTCTCTGCTAAGTTTCTGATTTCACATTGGGAGAGCTAGAATTAAGCTGTTACTCAATGTGCAGCTATCATGGAAGTCCTCATGGATTTTGTAGTATTCATGATAAGGTTTCCCTGGACTAGCCAGTTCTAGATTAACTGCTGTAACAGTATAGTGGATTGCTGAGTGACAGTATTACGGGTGACAGAAAGGCTATCTCATCAGAAGGCAGTGTAATATTTAGCAGAGGCAAGTCCTATGGAAGGCTTGTGATATCTATAGTGGTAATAACATGGGTCCAAGGACAGGGCCTTGAGGTATCACAGCCTTACACAGACTAGAAGAGAAAGATCCATTTTGTGTGGACATGCAAAATATTCGGTTACTGAAATAGGATCTAAGCTACTGTGTCTCAACAAAACAGAAACCAAAGTCTGCTAGTTTTATTAGTAGGTTATGATTACCAGTTTCAAATTCTCTGAGATCTGACAAACGCAGCAGCCAATAAGCCCTTCTCCAAGCTTGAGTAAATTTCAGAGGTAAGGGCAAATACTGCAGTCTGACTACTGTATTTGGGCTGAAAACCATGTTGTTTATCAGTAACAGATCATATAGTTGAATGTTTTCAAGTATTGTAGATCAGTTTTTCAAGAATTTTTGCCACAGGGAAAATGTTTGCTATAGGCCTGTAGTCAGCAGGAGAGATGGGATGAGAAACCTTGAGTAAAGAGGTAATGAGAACATGTCTGAAGCTGAGAGGCACTATAGCAGTGGAAAGAGATAAGCTGGAGATATGTACATGATGGTTTGGAAACTAGGTTGTCCTTAAAATTTAGAATCTTGGGGTACAGGAAAAAACATGGGATCATATTTACAGTTTATCTCTGCAAGGCGTTTCACAATTAATTTGTTGGTTATTCAAGAATTTTATAAAGGGGTGCACTGGGATTAATAGTGATATTAAAGAGATTAGTAAAGGCTAGGGATGTAGAGCTCATATTAGCAGTAATAGCATCCACCATGCTGTAGTAAAGGACTGAGGAAGCGCAAGATTTGGAAAATATTTTATTGGGCACTTGCTGCTTTTATTACATTCCAGATAAGGTTGCCACCAGTCCCGTTGTCAGCGGGATACTCACGGGTTGAGCTGCCTCATCCCGTTGCCTGCTGTGGAAAGTAGTGGGACTTGAAAAGTCCCGCTTTTCAATTGCACTGAATTGCCATGGAAGAGCCGCAATTACTTCCGGTTTTTCCACGGCAATTCAGTTATGTCACCAACCCAGACCTGCAGGCAAAGCTGCTGCCTGTTAGGTCCGGGTGTTGTAATTCATGCAGCAATTAGCTGCAATTCATGAAAAGGGTGGGGATTGGGGCAGGAAAAGCCTTGCAAAGCTTGCGGCTGTAGGAGCACTTTGTTTTAAGTGCTTCTACAGGCGCTAAAAAAAAAATAAGATTTTTTTTTTCTAACAAGCCAGCCAGTCAGCCATCCATCCATTCTTCCAACCAGCCAGCCATCCATCCATTCATTCAACCAGCCAGCCATTCATGCAGCCAACCAGTCAGCCATCCATCCATTCATCCAGCCAGCCATTCTTCCAACCAGCCAGCCAGTCATCCATTCATGCAGCCAGCCAGTCAGCCATGCATCCCTTCATGCAGCCAGCCAGCCATTCTTCCAGCCAGCCAGCCAGCCATCCATTCATTCAACCAGCCAGCCATCCATTCATGCAACCAGCCATCCATTCATGCAGCCAGCCAGCCATCCATTCAGCCAGCCAGCCAGCCAGCCATCCATCCATCCATCCAGCCTTCCATCCATCCATTCATCCAGCCAGCCAGCCATCCATGCAGCCAGCCATCCATCCAGTCATTCATCCATCCAGCTGCTACTCCCACCAACCAGCTAGCCACTCCAGCAGCCGGCCAGCCAGTCAGCTAGCCACTCCAGCAGCCAGCCAACCAGCCGCTCCAGTGGCCAGCTAGCTAGCCACTCCAGCAGCCATCCATCGTACCCATAACAGCATCTCCTTCACCGCTCCTGCGGTGACATCATGGTAGAGGGTGTGGTCAGTGTCATATTGGCCACACCCCCATGTCCCACTTTGGCCCACTGAAAAGGTGGCAACCCCAATTCCAGAACTTATTTGGGTTTCTGAGTTGAGAGGACTATATACTAAAATACTCACCTTCAGCTGTATTATTTTTTATTCTGAACTTGCATTTAAGTTACATGTAGTACTGTGCAATGGACTGTCTAGCATTAGCTTAGGAAAAGAAGAGTTAGCTGAAATCCTGTCCCTATGGAAAACCCTGCAAAGCTCAAAACAGATGAGCATCTGCAGCACTGAAACATTCCAGACAGTAGAAGCCAACATGTACTAACTGTCAGGTTAAGTACCCTTAATGGAAATTAATAAGTAGGTACAAAAAAGAATTATCATGTTTTTTTTTAAATAAAACTGAAATCATATTTAGGAAGGATAAATTTCCTAGGAGGGTTAATAGGAAAAACTCCTTATAAGAGAATCCAGACTACAGGGTGGGAAGCCATGGAAGGCTCCCAAAGCAGACAGACATAAAAGAATAATGATGAACTTGAAGAAATGGGTAAGAAAGAAGTAATTAAAGTAACTGAGTCAGACAATCAAGAACATTTTAAAAAATAAACTTGAAGAGGGTAATAAATATTTCTCAGCACACCAACAAAATAATCACATTCACACTTAATGTAAAGGAATTCCACCTTTTGTGTGACTTTCACAACTTGTACGGTCAGAGCAACAACTTTAATGTACTTAATTTGATAATTAGTTGTACACTGTTTCTGTGATTTTTCTCACAGAAGTTGATTTAAGTTTTATTTGAATTATGTTGTAAATGATTTTGATTATTTTTTTCTTTTAGAATTTTTTTTTCATTTGCAGCTGAATATGGATTCCTTAAATCAGTATGCCATTAATGATTTGCTAGAGCACAAATATCTTGTACTGTGTAATAAATACTATGTACATGTAAAGGTAACACCTGATAACACTAGTGATCTGTGTCTGTGCTCCTCATATCAAAAGTTGGATTGTTTGCTTATCATTATTAGTAAACCTAGACTTACTGATGACAATTGCACTTGTGCAATTTGCACTGATTGGAGAACTGTTGTTGCATACATTAGTGACTGGACTGATGACATAAACAATGTTAGGCAAAGAGCAAGTAGAACTCATTTAGGAAAGGGCGTGTCTATTGCTTGTAAAGTTCACTCAATCACTATGAAACTACATGATGCCACTGACAACTTTGGAATTATGGACACAAGTATTCAGTAATTTGATGATTCAGAGCATACAGAAGGAAACAAAAAAATGAAAGAAAGAAAGGAAGAAGTTCACAACTAATGAGAAAGAAATCGATAAATGTATGTAAAGCAAAGAGAATACATACTAAAAAAGACACTGCTTTATTATGTAACGCACAGATTACAGGGAATGATAACATTTTTCTATCAGAAAACCTTCATTCTACAGAAAAAGGCATACTTTTCCCAAAATAAAAGGTAGAAAAAAGAGGCAAGGGTCAGGTGAAAATGCAGAAATCAAAATGAAAATCAAACTTGGAAGGACTGAAGAACATTATTGTAAGAAAAAAAGATGAGGAAAGACAGATTTTGACAACATGGCTCAAGCTATGGATGTACAAAGACAGTTGGATGAGAACGGCATGCTTGCAAATGTAATAAGCAATGAAAGCAGTGGGATTAATAAAACCAATGGTGATGAAGATCATTCCTTTGTAACAAACTGATGGAGCAGATATTACTGAATTAAGTTGAAGATTCTTCATATCTGATCAGAAAATATATTATTGCAATTGGAGATTCAGTTATTGCAGGAACTAATAGTTACATCTGCATAGAAGATGAACATTGAACAGTGTTATGCTTGCCAGGAACAAAAATAGGAGACGTGAGACAAGCATTAGAACACATTAACGTAAGGAAGAATGGATTTGTTTTTATTCATGACAGTACAAATGATCTCATCCGCAAGGACTATCTGACTGTTAGTAAGAACGTGCAGCCCTCTTTAGGTAGCACAGCTTGTACAATTGCTACTTTTAACAAATCACATACAAAAGGAGATCCAGACCGCCATCAATGAAAAGATTTTTTGGGGTAAATACCTACATGAGAAAATGTCCCATTTAAAAAAATGGAAATGTGTAGAGCATCTGAACCTAATTTTGGACACACATGTATTCAGACAGGATGGCATGCACTTTTCAATATCAGTGAAGAGAATTTTTGCAGCAGATAATTTGCAACATTTGGCAAACACAAGGCAGGATTTTTGCCAGGTTGAAAATTTAGCAGTTCATAGACAGCAACATTCGATGCATCGCTGATAGTTGTTAATGCAAGGAGCATTAACAGTAAAGTTTTTTTTAATGGAAAATTGTCTACATTTCCGCAACATTGATGTTGTTACTGTTTGCAAAACATGATTAAAGAGCAATGAATGGAAACTAGTTCTGTCAAAGTTCAAACGTTTTTCCTGTAACACACATTCTAACAAAAATCAGGTGGAGGTGGTATGACAGGGATTAAAGATAGTTATGAAACCTGTGATGATTACATGTTCAGTGATAACATCAATACTACAGTTTGTGTAACTGTGACAATAAAGACAGCCCTGGAACTTATAACAATTGTTGGAGTGTATAGACCACCAAAGTCAAGTAAGTGCTGATGGCCTAGAGGAATTCATACATTTCTTGCATGAAACACAGGAATGAAGAATAATAGTGGCTGGGGAATTAAATTTACCAGAAACCGACTGGAATAATATTGACTGAACAACATTACTAAGGAAATTATTCACAAGGTATGTTCAGGAACAACAATTGCTTCAAACTGTAAAAAAGAAAAAAAAAACTACCAGGGAATGGAACGTAGATATTGTTTGTGTTCTTAAGTTATGTTTTACCACCAGTGATATGCAGTGATCATGGGGTTATAAAGATTAATTTGTTGCTAGATAATTCTGCCAAAATGAAATCTAAACCAAATGCACAGAACATTATTTACGGATTATATGCAGTCAAAACAGTCACTATGTAAAATTAACTAAAGTGAGACATTCAGTGGAAAAACTAAAGAAGGAATGTGGAAAGTTTTGAAACAGACACTGACAGCAAAAATCAAAAAAACATGTTTAACATTAGGATTTAGGCACACAATTTCAGGAAAATATATTTCCATAAGAACAAGACACTTGATTAAGGTGAGAGACAATTATTATAAGAAATGGAAAAGAGGTTGAACTGCAACTTTGAAAACTGAAATGAACAAGCTGGACAAACAAATTAAGCAAGGTGTGAGACAATATTAAGAAAATTTTGAAGAAAATTTATAAAAAGATACTGAGCATTAATAGGAAACAATTTTATAGATACATAAGATGTGGAAGGAATAAAGGCATACACAATGATAAACCATATATGGTTTCTAAAATTTATTCTCAGACACAATAGATTATAAATTTATTTACAAAATCTTATGCAAAACAGTTTGGCTCCATAAAGGGGGTGATAAATTGTCCTAGTGACATCCAGGTAACCTCAGATACTGAAATTAAATTAGATTATACTGAAAAAGAATTATGTAAACTAGACTTAAAGCACAGAGAGGAGAAAGAATTAGTAATAATGACGTGATAACACTTCAGCAAGAACTTGCAGTACTACAGTACCATTATAGTTATTATTTATTAGGTCATACAAAAGGGTTTATATTAGAACATCGAAGTTTCAAAACTTTGAATGTTCTAATATCGACCCTTATTCAGCGAAATCTGAAAACATCGAACATACAGAACAGCAAATTTTTTCTCTACACATACACACAACACAAGCACGCCAAACAATCAGCAATCCACACACATACACCTAAAATCTTACATCTAACCCTACACCAAACTATACACACACCACTAACTATCCACTTACCTTAACCCAAACCCTAACCCTAAGGTCCGTCACTATCGCACACTCACCTCACCCGCGCCCTAACCCTAACTCACCTACCCCACTCAAACCCTCACATCCACACAATCGCACACTTACCTGACCTGCGCCTTAACCCTAACCCGCCCTAACCCTCATGTCCACACAGTAGCACACATACCTAACCCGCGCCCTAACCCGCCCTAACCCTCACGTCTACACAATCGCACACACACCTAACCCGTACCCTAACCCTAACTAACCTAACCCGCACTCAATCGCACACTTACCTGAAAATGACCCGTAACTTTCCACCACAGCGCTGAAAATACTGAAGCAACAGAAACGGACAACCAAATTCTTTCCCTAGGAAAACATTTGGTTTTCTGTTGCTTCAATATTTTCAGCTTTCGCTGAATAGGGGTCGATATTAGAACATTCAAAGTTTTGAAACTTCGCTGCTCTAATATAGACCCCATACAAAGTTGGGGAAATTCCTCAAGATTGAAGACATGCACTTATTAAACATTTCTGAAAGGGCAGTAGGACAAACCCAGAGTCCTACAGACCCTTAAGTAAACTTTCATGTTGTACAAAAATAATAAGAGAAGGTAATACTGGATAAGTTACTGTCAGAATTTAAAGTTAAGCACTTTAAACCATATATCAGCATGCATATGTTGAAAACAGATCCATCAACAACTGTAACATGATGTTCTATAACAACATAATAACAGTTATGAATGAAAAATTGTGCTGTGATGTAATTTACACAGATTTAACGTCAACAATTGACAAAACACTGATCAATAAATTAGAACAACTAGGTACTGATGTACTCTTGATAAGACATTTAGCTGCACGGCATACAAAGATGACATGGCAAGTATCATACAGCAACTGGACAGGTGAAATTCTTAGCGACAGCCAAGGTGTCCTACAGGGCTCTGTCCTAATTCTATACTTATTTAGATTGTATCTGAGGTGTTCTATAGTCAGGATTTAGATTACTTGAAATTGGGTAAACTGATTGCCAGTGTTGCATATAGGGCATGTCTGCAAAAGAACTTGACTAAATTGACCATTTGGGCTCAGGAGAATAATATGCTGATAAATACATCAAAACTATGCATATGAGATTTGGGGGACATGAATTGAAAGGTGGAATATTTAATGCAGCACACAGTGATTGGAAATGTACATTCATTCAAGGACCTGCGTATATGAGTAGATCCAGCTTTGAGTTTTTCTAATCATATCAACCAATTGGTTAATAATGGTTACAGAACTATAGGTTATATAAAAAGATTTATAAAGTCCATTAAATCAGAAATGATAAAATCATTGTTTGTTAGTTAAATTAGATTCAAACTTGAGTAAGGAATAACAATATGGAAACTTTATAAGAAAACAAGCATGAGTAAACTGGAAAGAGTACAGTGAAAATATACCAAGGGCATCCATGAATGTGGAAAATTTAAGTAATTATGAAAGACTAAAATATCCAACTTGTACAGTCTCTCATATAGATATTTATGAGGAGACCTTATTCAGGTATAGAGGGCATTTACAGACAACTGCATCCGGGAGTGTTTGGGGTTATCAAAAAGTAATAGAAAACCATCAGAAAGACGTAAAAGATTCTACAGGAATGAAAAGTGTACTAACTGGTTCTCTGAGAGAGCAGATGATACATGGAACAGATTACGAAATTACATTAAAAAGCACTAGTATAGATATTTTAGGAACAGCCTGGACACTTATTATGAGAACAACTGTTTTGGTATATTGTCAGGACAGAAGGACATTAATGCCTGTGCTTGAAATATTTGTATGTATGTATTTATGTACGCAAGTATACCTTCTAGTAGTAGGCCTCTTCTACGACTTTCACTACCTATGCAGAACTTTTATTACCTGTCTTTGTATTGTAGAAGATAAAGGCCTCAGTACAACCCAAACATTCAAAGTCTGAAGCACTAGAAGAGCCGGGTCAAGGGGATGTAGGTGAGCAGTTAGCACTGGCTTCCCAATTATGTTGGAAATGAGAGGTGGTTTGAGTCAGTTGAAGACCACCACTTGCATAGTACCAAAAATGGCCATAACCAGGCATGATAATTTGTCACTGCTATATTTGTTGAAGTAAGGATAAGCATAAGGAAGGCACAGTACACTATCAAGGTGGTATAGGTGCTCATGTCAGCCACCTGAAGATGGGGATAGGGTTTACTGGAAACAACATGGCCACCCCTGTAAATGACAGCTTACTGAAACAGTCCTCGGATGAGCTAAGATGAATGCCAACGTTGTGGACTGGGGCAGGGAGAGGATAGTGATGTTGTCTTTCTCCTTTTGGACCAGTGGACGGCTAATCCAAAAAGTCTGTGTTCGGAGTTAGCTGCAGAAAGGCCAGTGGTGATGGTCCACAGACGGTCATGGCACACAAAGTCTTCCTCCCCACTTGGATGATGTCTCCCTATAGTCATTGCTTGATAGAGTTTGCCAGTGATAAAGAAGTAAATGATTTGAAACTCATTGCAAATGGAGGGGGGGTAATGGTCATCTGTTGCTGACAGGTAGGAAGGAAAAAAAGCATAAAGAAAAAACTTTATGGAGAACATAAATTGTTGTCAGGGATCAAGATCTCAGGTCTCCAGGTTACTAGATGAACAGAAGTAAAGGGCACGGCTTCTTACTAAAATGCCAGGATTAAAAATGGTGTGTCTCAACATGCTGAAAAAAAGAGAGAAAATCCAGGAGAAAAGTGAATATCAAACATTGTTCTTCTTTAAACTATTTTTTTTTTGCAGGAGGGCAAGCTCCTCAGCATCCACCAATGTAGGAGGCAAGCCCCCACACCCTCCCAGCTTTTATCTACCAACTTTGAGAATGACATACCTGATAGAAAAGGGAATATTCAGAGAAATAACAGTCTTAGATTTAGTATACATAAGTCAAGATTTTCAGCAATTCAGTCTTTCCATTCAGCACTAACTAATGTGGGTCCCGGCATTTCAAACTGATACCAAAGGATAGATTTAGCAACTGTTCTCTCTGCTAAATCAGGAGGCTCTCTTTGCAAGAAAGACAAAGAAGAAGGTGTGACAAATTCCAACAGCATAAAAAATACAGCTGTTTCAGCCAGCGGAGACCAAAGAAAATTAAGTGATGCATTTCTTTTGACACCTTCAACAGAACTCTTTGAATTAAAGGAAATGAATGAAAGGCATAAATCAGCTTTCCTTCCAAAGCTTTTGTGATGATGTGCAGTATTGCCAGCTATGGCAGGAGAAGGAAGGCAGTGGATGTGTAACATATGCCAGCATAGCTAGCTGGAATTTTGTAAAGAATTATATGTCACTTGTATATCAAACTGACTTGTACAGATATTTGTGTTGAAAATGTATTTATAAAGCTACTTGTGTTAAAAATGTACCAACAGTGTGTTCTGCTGGACAGAAGAGAAATATACATACATGTCAGACTGTACTATTGTAACTGATTAAATGTATATATAGTAACATGATACTGGAAGAGAAGAGGTTAAGCACAGCCCCAGCTAACTTTCAGAAAAATATCCTGAAATTAAATTACTTAATTTAGGTCATAAAGATTGTATCTCACAGGTCTCAATGCAGCCAGAGACAAAAAGGCTGTACTGGGAAGCCTTCTGTATTGTCCTTAGCAGTATACCAATTGCTACTTTGGAAGGGTGGAAGTGTTGAAATGGTTTTATGGCTTCCAGGTGCTATAAAACATCTTAGCAAAGCTCTGTGTGTGTGGTAACACATATGTGCAAGATTCTGGTTCAGTTTCTGGTAAAGGGGGATAGTATGGGAACCAGACGTCAAATGACCAGAGGTATGTGATGTCATTCTGTAATCCAGACTATAACAATGTTTTAATACAAGATGAGACAGAAGTCTCAAAGCAGTCTGTTTTTGAAACCTGACATGGAAGGATCACTTACCACTTCATCTTGCTTTTCTTTAGGAAGTAATCAGGGAATAGTACTTCTTTAGATCAGTCAGGAAAATATAGTGAGGTTAGTTAAGTACTGTTTTACTGTATCTGTGTGAATCTATTCAATCTGTATCATTTTAATATTTCCTGTGATTCAAACTCTGGTGTTTACTGTAAATAGATATTTGGCATTTTCATGTTCTTTTATTATTTATTATTACATATATTTAAACGTTCTTTGTGACTGGTCCTTTAGAGAATACTTTAACCTTTGACAGTACTTTTATTCATTTGGTGACACTGAGGCTGCTCCTGAAAGCCTTACTACATTAAACACTACCATTTGTATTAGTATTCATTTTACCCAGTGTAATCGTGTATCCTAGTAAGAGCATTAGAGTAGGTGGCTTTGGAGTGTCTGGTGGCAGTAACTACCTTATAGTCTGTGCAAAGGGTAGCAGAATGAGTAAATCTGTGCCAGCCTTTCCCAGGTGTGTGTGTGTGTGTGTGTATGTGTGTGTGTCTGTGTGTGTGTATGTGTGTGTGTGTGTGTGTTAGCCGCCTGGAGCAGGGACACAGAGCACTGGCTTCATAGAGAAGGTGGTGGAAGACTTGGTTTGGACACTCGGCTGAGGACTCAACTCTACAGCTATGTCAATAGGGAGTCTTACTGAGGGCCTGGAGAGAGAGAGAGAGAGAGAGAGAGACCCAGCCCCCGGACTGAGTGTATTCCCTGTGTGCTCTTAAGGAAAATTGTGCTTGGTGAAGAGAGCTGCATCTTGAAATACTGTGTGTGTCTGTCTTTGTTCAAAGTGAACATCTCTCACCAGTGTCAGTGTTGAGGATTCAAGCTCCTTGTTTACCGGCCCAGAGGAAGGGATGTCACAGCTTCCACGGGAAATTTTGCATTCCGGTCCAAAACCTATGAAGTTCAGCAATGAGGTAATAATCAAACAAATCACTCTATTTGTCATGTCCTTGATACTTGTTATCCACCTAAAGCTGTCCAGCTGAATATGCTTTATGTCTGACATCTACAAAGAAAATGATAGTAATAATTTACACTGTATTGTATTCATCATGATACTATTAAGATAAACTGTAGGAAATAAACTGAACAGTTTCACAGTTAACTGCAATGTCTAAGAAATGGAATGGTGTTAGAACCTAATAGGGGCTTACTAAAAGTTTCTGTGCTAATCCAACAAGATAAAGAGCAACTTCTACATGCAGAAGCATGTTTATACCTCTTATTCTCGGGATAGCAAAATTAGAAGTTATGTACCTACCATAACGTTCCATGTTAGTTGTCTTCTCTCGCCTTCTTTCTTGCTGGATGGGTTCGGAGCCGATCCTCGGCTCCGACTCGGCACTTGCTAAGCTCGAGAGCTAATTTTACCAGCTCGAGGCAACCCTATATCCCATGATGCAAGGCGGAGATTACTCAGATCTCGTTTGGTAGCTAAAGAAATAGCAGTATTTTCTTCCAACTTAGGAGGAAGAAATAAAAAATACTAAATAACATCATAACCCTCTAGAAAGGATCCACATAATCTAGTGACACTAGGAGTTGAACAGCTAGAAAAAGGTAATAACCTCTTAATAGAAGATGTATAATCTTCTCGGTCTGACCAGGCTAGGGGGAAGGAGGGCGGGACGCAAGAAAGAAGGTGAGAGAAGACAACTAACATGGAACGTTATGGTAGGTACCTAACTTCTAAATGTTAAGTTGTCAATCTCGCCTTCATTCTTGCTGGATGGGACCGCGTCCCTAGCACCTCTATCCTGGGTGGCTCAATGGAACAGACTCTTGAGAACGGTGGAACCAAAATTTGCTCTGTCTCTGGAGACCAAATCTAATTTGTAATGTGAGACAAAGGTATGAGGAGAGGCCCATGTGGCTGCTGCACAAATAGTGTCTATTGGAAGTCTAGCTTGAAAAGCTGTAGATGTAGCTAGAGCTCTGGTAGAATGGGCTTTTGGGTTAGAAACCAACTCTTTGCCTCTGAGCTGATAAATGTAAGTGATCATGGAAGACAGCCACCTAGATAAAGTTACCTTAGAAACTGGAAGGCCTTTCCTGTTCTCTGCATAGGATAGAAAAAGTTGATCAGATTTCCTAAAAATTTTTGTCTTATCCAGATAATATCTCAGCTGACGGTGAACATCGAGATAATGTAACTTTTGTTCAGCTCTATCAGAATAAATCGGGAAAAATACTGGAAGATCAATGGACTGATTTAGGTTAGTCTGAGATGCCACCTTTGGTAAGAAAGACGGATTAGTTCTTAGGGATACCCTATCTTTGTGGAATATTAGATAGGGAGGGCGAACACAGAGAGCATGAAGCTCAGACACTCTCCTGGCAGATGTAATGGCAACTAGAAAAAGTGTCTTCCAAGAAAGCAATTTCAAGGAACAGGCAGCTGCAGGTTCGAACGGGGGAAGAATCAAGGATGTTAAAACTAAATTTAGATCCCACTGTGGTGGGGGGTCTCTAATAGGACGTTTCAATAAAAAGATACCTCGAAGGAATGCCTTGCAAAGTTTATGTGACATAATGTTGTGGTCCAAAAAGCCTATATGAAAATTTGAAATGGCTGCCAGTTGAACTTTCACTGTGGAAGAAGAGGATCCTGAATTAAAAATGTCAGCTAGGAAGTCCAAAACCGAATGAATTGGAGCAGTATAGGGGTCTATGTTCCTAGCTTTTGCCCAGAAAGAGAAACGTCGCCATTTACTAGTCTAGATCTTTCTGGTAGAAGATTTTAGAGAAGCTACTATGATATCCCGTACAGGATTAGAAATCATAGGAAGCCTGGCTAAGGATGGAAGTGGAGCAACCAAGCAGTGAGGTTGAGAGAAGGTATGGATTGGTGCAGTTGACCCGACTGGTGGGTCAGAAGATCTGGAACCGGGTCCAGATGCCATGGCTGTACCAAGAGTTAATGATGTAGGAACGGAAACCAAATCTGTCGAGGCCAATAAGGGGCAATGAGAATCAACTTGGCTCTCAAGGCGGTTGCTTTCTGAATTAGCTGAGGTATCAGCGGAAAAGGAGGAAAGGCATAAAGAAGTCCCCGGGGCCAATCTTGGGTTAGAGCGTCTCTGGGGGGATGGCCTGGAAGGGGGAAGAGAGAGAAGAAGTCTGGGCATTTGCTGTTTTGAGGTGTAACGAAAAGGTTGCAGCAAGGAAGGCCCCACTTCTGAAAAATCTCTTCCGTCACTGACTGTTTGAGAGACCACTCATGAGGCATGAGAATAGCTCTGCTCAATCTGTCCGCTATGATGTTGGATTTCCCGGGGATGTGTGTTTCTATCAGAAACCGGTGAGAGGAGATTGCCCATTGCCAAAGTCTGAGAGCCTCTCGACACAGTGGATAGGACTTGGTTCCGCCCTGTTTATTTATGTACCACACTACGGACATATTGTCCGTTTGGACTGCAATAGTTCCCAGGGGAAGAGAGTCGTTGAGGGCTTGTAACGTTAAAAGCACTGCTCTCATCTCCAGAACATTTATGTGCAGATGGTACTCGAAAGGATGCCAAGTGCCATGGACCATTCTGCCCTGATAATGCCCCCCCCCTTACCCAATCAGGGAGGCGTCCAATGTAACCGTGGCAACCGGGGCAAGAGGAACAGATGGTCTGCCTTGATGGATTTGAGGGGACGATATCCACCAAGTCAGATGTCTTTTGCAAGTTGGAGTTACTATGATCTCGTGACGCATGGGAAGTTGTTGAAAGGACCATTGGGTGAATAGCATCCATTGTAGCAGCCGCATGTAAAAGCGGGCGAGGGGAAGAAGTGTTATGGTGGCCGCCATAAGACCCAGTACTTTCAGAGCAAATCTGGCCTGAATTTTGTTGCTGAATAGAATCACTTGGACGTGTCTTTGAATGTCCAAGATCCTTTGGTATGTCAACCTTGCAGAAAGTTGTACGGTGTCCAAATTTGCGCCTATAAAAGTAATATATTGACAAGGCGACAAGGCAGATTTTTCGAAATTTATAGAAATTCCTAGCCCTCTGCAAGTGTGAATGGTGTAATTTCTGGCTTGGAGAAGCTGATGCCTGGTGGTGGCAGTGAGGAGCCAGTCGTCTAGATATGGAAACACCTGGAATCCTTGACGTCTCAGGTGAGCCGTAACCACTGCCATGCATTTGGTGAACACTCTGGGGGCTGTAGTGAGTCCAAAGGGCAGGGCTCTGAATTGGAAGTGACTGGTCCCCAGCCGAAAGCGGAGAAATCTTCTGGAGCGTCTGTGAATTATTATGTGATAGTACGCATCCTGAAGATCTATCGAGCACATCCAATTGTCCTTGCCCAGAAAGGGCAGAATGGACTGAAGCGTGACCATCCGGAATCTTGATTTCTTTACAAACTTGTTGAGTTTGCTCAGATCTAATATTGGTCTCCAGTCCCCTGTCTTTTTGGAACTAAAAAGAACCTTGAGTAGATTCCGGATCCTATTTGGTCCGCTGGGACTGGCTGGATGGCTCTTTTTACTAGCAGTTTTGATATTTCTAGTACTGCTAGTTCCCTTAGACTGGGTGGAACGTCTGGAAGGGTTCCCTTTTGTTGAATTGGGGTTTGAATAAAGGGAATTTTGTAACCCTCGGATATAATTGACTGTACCCATTTGTATTGAGAAAGGGAAAGCCAGGCTATTGGGTGCAGCGATAATTTTCCCCTGACTGCCTCCGAAGGCAGACAATCGGGCAACATCTCAGGGATGCTGGAAGGGTTTGTCAGAAAGAGGCTCTCTGCTACCCTGATTCTGCGGACCCCCTCTGCCCCTAGGGCGGCGTCTATTATTGTTACCCCCTCTGCCTCTGGAGGTAAACTGACTTCGTGCGTCAGGCGTGACTCCTTGAGATTTGCGGAACCACATTTTCCCTCCCCTCTGTCCTTTGGGGTAAGGTCTAGAAGGGGTGGAGAAACGGACTCCTACGGCAGAAAGAGTCTTGCCATCTTGTTCGCATCTAGTCAAAGTGTCTTTCACTTGAGGACCGAACAAGGTCGAGCCATCAAAAGGGGAGTTTGTGAAAGACGCTTTGAAGGGGTCTGCAAAATTACAAAGCCGCATCCAGGACTGACGCCTTAAAGCCACTCCTGTGCCTGCGGCCCTACTCGCTCCATCGGCTGCATAAGAAATGAGCCGCATGGAGGAGTTAGCAATGGAGTTAAGGATTCCTAGCTGTGAGCTAATCTTATCCTGAGACCCAGCAGCTGACGGATCCTGTAAAACTTCTCCCAACTCTTTAAGAACATATCTTTGAAGGCGGGTGAAGTGGCATAAGTATTTCAGCGATCTCATGGCAAAAGTCGCTGAAGAAAAAATCCGCTTACCATACCTGTCCATAGTCCTAGAATCCTTATTAGGAGGATGAACAGGTACTGAAGGATCAGCTAATTCCTTCTTGGTGGCAGCAGCCACCACCATGGCATCAACTGGGACACCTTTTGTTAAATATTGTCTATCTTGTGGGGCTGTAATAAATTTTGAAGGTCTCCTGGGGGTAGGTTCCACCGAATCTGGAGCCATCCACGCCTTCCGAGCCACTACTTCCATGAGAGGGTCGAAAGGCGGAGACACCCAGGAGGTGGAGGGTAAAGATCTGAACGCCTCCAGGTATACTGACTCGTCCTCTGAGGGATTAAGGGAGGGCCAGTTCCCCCTCTGTTTAAGGATTTCAAGGATGTCTGAAAATGAGACATCCTCAGAGGAGGACCTTGGGGACCCCTCCGACTCATCCAAGTCAGTATCTATGATGTGGAAGACTCAGGGGAGTCTAAATGTTTCCTCTTACATGTCCTCTTACGGGGGGGGGGTTCTCCTGACGGATCAGGAGAAGCCTCGGAAGAGGAAGATATTCCCAATGGGGAAACCTGAGGTGTTGGATCTCTGGGTCCGGGAGCAAGAGAGTGGGAAGAGACGTCAGCAGGCACTGTAGTGGGAGGAGCTGATGGAACTGTCCGTTGACTAAGCCCAGGGGCTAGTACACTCCTCATCACCTCGAAGGCTCCCCCATCAGAGAGACCAAAAGGTTCCCGCTCCGAAGAGATAGGAACCCCAGGCTTCACCGAGAGGGAAGGCTCCGAGGCAGATGTCGGGGCCGAGCTCGCCAGCCAGCTCCGAGAGGGAGAGCGGGTCGGACAAGGGTCCGATGCCACTCGCCTCGGAGCCGGCGAGAGACTAGGCGCCGGATCCCTCCAATGAAGGTCTCAAGGAGGAAATCGGAGCCGAGGACGACGGAGCCGAAAGGGGTGGTATCGGCTCCGAAGTCACAATGGTACCGGTTCCGAGAAGCTCCGGCTCCGAGCTCTGTAAGAGAGTCGAAGGAGGAATGTTCGGTGGATGTGATATAGCTACCGTCTGTTGAGATGGGCTATGGAGTATTTGGGCCAATGCCTGAGACTTTAACAGTCTACTCACCACTCTCTCAAGGTCGTGATCAGATAGCCTGGATGACCGAGAAGATCGGCTCCGATGGCTCCACTCTGAGAGCAAGGGTGATCTCGGAGCCGAATGAATAGATTCCACAGAAGGGGATCGAGATCTCTTATTCGAGATCAATGGAGCCATCGGAGCCGAAGGTACGTCGGCTCCAACCGGAGCCGACACTGAGTGTCTAGACTTGACAGTATCGGCGCCGGATGGTGCCGATACTGATACTGGTATAGAAAGATCGGCTCCAGCCGGAGCCGATCTCGAACCTGGTGATGAAGAACCTGAAGCCAACAACTTGGAAGCCTGAGCCGAAGGCTTAACAGGTTTCGAGGGCTTCCCCGGCGCCGACTTAGTCGGGGAGCTCTCGGGTTTTAATAAGCCCCTTAAAATGAGCTTATTTTTTCGTTCCTGCAGGACTCTTGTGCTGAAAGCATGACAAATAGCACAAGAGTCCTGCAGGTGCGAAGGTCCCAGGCAATAAACACAAGAAGTGTTACCGTCTGTCAGAGACATCTTCTGACAGCACGAGTCACACTTCTTGAAGCCTGAGACCTTAGTGTCCTTCGACATAACTGTGTCGATGAAACACTGGAAACACACTCACACACAAAACACACTCAGTCCAACAATTTAATTAAATTAAATTAAACTAACAGGGATAACAGACAGTCACACACAAAAAAATTCCCTGACAGGAAAAATTTAGGAAGGGGAAGGCCTAAGGCCTAACTAGGGGTAAGGAATATTTACTTAAAAGAAGGGAACACTGACAGGAATAGGGTTAACGTGAGTCGGTAATTAACAAAAAATAATATTTATATGTAAAAAGTTAAAGGGGGGGTAGACAAAAGTCTCTGAAAGTTCACTTACCTAGAGCTGGTAAAAGAAGGCACCTCGTTAGCGAAGCGGCAAACGAGATCTCAGTAATCTCCGCCTTGCATCATGGGATATAGGGTTGCCTCGAGCTGGTAAAATTAGCTCTCGATCTTAGCAAGTGCCGAGTCGGAGCCGAGGATCAGCTCCGAACCCATCCAGCAAGAATGAAGGCGAGATTGACAACTTAACATCCTGGTGTTAGATAAACGATGACAGTCAAAAATCCTGTAAGCAAGGTCAACAGGAAAAGCTATAAATTTACTGTGGTTATGAAATACTTTGAATCTAATACATTTTTGTGGGATGAGACATACCAGAATACATAAACATGCACTTTTAAGTTTAGTGTAATCATCCAGGTATTTTGTAGAATGAATGATACAAGGGAAAGGACAGACAGAGCATTCAGAATTTCCTTACTAGACAAATTTGTCCATGGTTGTGAGATCAAAAATGGCTTGTGCAAGCTCTGCTTTGGGAAATCAGAACCATGAGTAATACCCTTTACCAGACCATGTTTCTGAAGTGATTCTGCAGGAGTTTTAAGTAGAAAAATCTGAATCCCATACTATGGTAGATAATAATGAAGTCTTTTAGATTCCTTGCATAACTCTGCTGCATACCTTAAAGAAGCTACTACTTTGATGCCTCCTGTGATGTTGTGAGGTAGTGCCAGCTATGCCAGAAGAAGTAAGGTAGTGGATGTATAACACATGCCAGCATAGCTATTTGGAGTTTTGTAAAGAATTATATGTCATTTGTATATCAAACTGATTTGTACAGCTGCTTGTGTTCAAAATGTATTTGTAAAGTTGCCTGTGTTAAAAAATGTACCAACAGTGGGTCCTGTTGGACAGAAAATAAATACACATGTATGTCAGACTGTACTGTAACTGCTGAAATGAATATATTGTAACAGGGGTACTGGAAGAGATGAGGTTAATCTCAGTCCCACTAACTTTGAAAAAGAGTCTGAAATTAAATATCTTGGTTTTAGGCCATAAGATTGTATCTTACAGTTCTGACTGTAGTCAGAGACAAAATGTCTGTGAAAACCAGGACTAGGAATCCTACTGTATTGTCCTTATGGGTGAACTAATTGCTACCCTGGAAGGGTGGAAGTTTTTGAAATGGTTTTACAGCTTCCATATGCTATATAACGGATCTATGTTAATTCTGCGAAAGACATATTCATCCAACACCAGCCACCAAAATTCACTTCAGCGAAATGCAGAAGTTTTCTCACAGTTTACACCTCAACCTTGCCCTTTTCCCACTGTAATGCAAACTCAGAGTTGGTATATATAGTTGGGGGGGTGAAGCCCCCCACTTGAGTGGATTTGATTTAGCCTGTTGTGTGTTCTGGGTGAGTGTTTGCAAACAGTGGGAACAATTCCGCAGTTCACTGAAGTGAATTTTGGTGGCTGGTGTTCGCTGAAGACGCATTTGATGAATACGTCTTTCAGGGAATTAATATAGACCCACTATAACACATCTCAGCAAAGCTCTGTGTGTGTGTATCATGACAATAAACAATCAACAATAAACAAAAACAAAAAAACCCCGAACCAGCTGCCTACATACAAGAACATGGAGAGTGGAACCCCGCACAAACCAGTAAAAGCTACTGCAAATCCTACTTTTATCAACAGAATGTGAGCAGTTCCCTTAACCTCATTCAAAGGTCCAAAAAAACAAAAAAAAAACCCAAAGCAACTGTCTACATACAAGAACACAGAGAGTGGAACACAGTACAAACCAGTAAAAGCTACTGCAAGTCCTACTTTAACCTCATTCAAAGGTCCAACAAAAACTAAAACAAAAAAACCCCAAAGCAGCTGCCTACATACAAGAACACGGAGAGTGGAACCCCATACAAACTAGTAAAAGCTACTGCAAGTCCTATTTTTAGCAACAGACTGTGAGAAATTCCCTTAACCTCATTCAAAGGTCCAAAAAAAAAAACCCCGAAGCAACTGCCTACATACAAGAACACGGAGAGGGGAACCCCATATAAACCAGTAAATGATACTGCAAAAGTCCTACTTTTATCAACAGACTGTGAGCAGTGAAGGTCTATTATAATCTTCTCTCTGTGATACTCCTACTGATTCTTCTGCTGTGTACACTACTGTACCCCCTCCCCTTTTCCTCCCATTTACTGTAACCAATATAAACAGGTTTCCAAAGATTTGCCTTTATTTTATATTCTTATATTTTGTTTATCTTATATATTATATATTATATTTATTTTATATTCTTATATTTTATTCTCCTATTTATTGTAACAAATATGTACTGTTTCCCAAAGCTTTGCATTTATTTTATATTCTACTTCCCTGATGCTCTACTAAATCTGCTTTTGAGTTCACATAGATAAACAAGATGCCTTTAGGTACTGCCCTGGGCTAGCTGGTTGATTGTTTTTCTCTTCTCACAGCTTTCTCCAAGTCCAGGTTCATAGTCTCCTCCCCTTTTTTTGTTCTCCTAACATAATTCTATTGTAAGTTTCCTAGCCCTGTCAAACCTGTTTTCTCACAGCTTTCTCCAAGCCCTGGCTCTTAGCCCCCCCCCCCCAACATAATCTTATTGTAAGATTCCTAGCCCTGTCAATCCAGTCTATTCCCTCCATTTTCCTCTTGTGAGTTTACTTATTACTCCTCTGAGCTCCGGTGCCATGTTTAATAACTAAAAACCTCTGCCTGACTACATTCTGTTTCTCTCTGTCCCACGAGCGTCCCTCAGTAGTGTGGACCAGTTGTGATGTAAAAGATTCAATGGCATCTGTTTCTGTTTAATTTCTGACATTCTCTGTAACTCAGACTTTGTATGCTAACATCCCTTTGAGTTTTGTAATATTTGAGTTTTGTAATATTCCTTTCTTTTCAACACATGTACACGAGTATTTTAAATAGTTTTTGCCACTTACAACTGTTGTTCTTCCTACCCTTGCTTGTTGGCTCATGCAGATTGTTTTTTTTTCACCTTCAAGTGAACTCCACTCCCCTACCCCCATTCCCACCCCTCTTTCATTACATTTATACTTCCTGTAACACTACCCTCTCTCCACCTTGACCAATACCATACCTCATATTATTAACAACCCCTCCCCCTTGCCTGCCACATCCCCTCCTGTAACACAACGCTTTCCACCACCTCTTTGAGCATATACAACCAACTCAAATCCCTGAAATCCAATATGAGTCACTTACTAAGACTCTTATTTATCTCACTTGTCCTTACTACTTTACTACTCTTATTATCCCTCTCTACCACCATACACTCCAGATTAAATACATCTCCTCTGACATCCACATTAGCTACACCTTTACAACATAATTTTAATAGTTACTCCAACATTTCACCATCCCTAAAAGTATGCAATACCCTATAGCTAGCCAAACCACAACTTTCCACCACAAATAGTAAACTGAAATTAACACAACACTATCCACCATATATGTTTGCTAAACCCACTCCAACCACAGACACTACTATATCTTCTGCTAGCATTAACTCAGTGTGGAGATGTATACCCAAACCCTGGTCCAAATAACACTCATTCCTCTAAAACCCATGACTTATATTTTGTAAGAATGAATGCAAGAAGCCTCTGCAACAAAATGACAGAATTCTAGTCCTGGCTTTGTCACCATTCACCAGACATGGTAGCAATAACTGAAACCTGGCTTAAAACACATATATATTCAACCCTGAAATCCTTCCACCAGGTTACAATATTCTTTGTAATGACAGACTTCATAAAAAAGGTGGAGGTGTAACCTTAATTTAGTGATACTTTTTAACAATAAATATTCATCTGAAACCTGTCCCCACTTTTAGTACTATGGAAATTCTAATAGCATTCCTTCATATAAACCCTAATAAACAACTCTGTATTGCTGCTATCTACATTCCCCCAGGTCAAAACATCCCCCATTTGGAAGACTTCCTATGTTGGATTAACCAAATATCTCTACTATTCTAGGAGACACTAACATTAATTTGCAAAACCTAACCTCCAAAGCCCCTGCTACCAGCACTGACCTCCACAGTGTCACACAACGTATCACAGAGCCTGCATGTGCTTTAAATACCCAAGCAGAATCTACATTAGATTGGATTCTAGTATCTCACCTCACTACTAATCCAATACTGGCACCCTCCCAAACACTTTAAATGATCACCTACCTGCTTACACCCATAGAACCCAAATACAAATCCCCAAACCTCACACATACAAATCTACCAGAAGCCTTGCCCACTTTGATCAAAACATATTTATCAATAACCTACAAGCTCAAAAATGGACCCCAATAAAGAGACTGCCTCTGGATGATGCTGTAGATTATTTCAAGAACGTCTTTCTTAGCATATTAAATAGCTTAGCACCTCTTCGTACAAAATGAACAAAACCTAACTTTGCCCCCTGGCTAACAAAACAAACCCTCCTGTCTAAAGACAAAGCCTGGAAAATATGGAAAAAATAAGTAGAACTCGAGCAAATAAAATTATAAACAATTTCGAAACACTGCAAAAAAATGATCATAACTTATAAGAAAACCTATTTCTCCTCACAACTATCCCCCTTAAGTAATAATCCAAAAAAAAAATCTGGATATCTGTATCCTCCCTGCTTAATCCTGGTAACATTCAAAATCCATCACCCTCTCCTGACAAAGACCCTCACCAGCTAGCACAAATAATTAACACCCATTTCATTGACACCATTCAAAAACTAGTCATGGATTCATCGACAAAAAGCAACCCTAACTCCCAAAACACCACACAAATAGACCCAATATCCATCTCTATACACAGTATGGTTTCCCCTAACAATAACCCACCCAATCCTCCTTTCTCACTACAACCAATACCTACAGAGCATCTTCCCCCACCTGATCTCAGTAACTTTTTTCTCCCTTCTGCTTAACAGTTATGCAACTATCTCTTGTTGTCTTCACTCTACAGTATCCAAAGCAGATGATATATTGTACATTGTATATTTTGTATATATTGTATACTGCCTTTGTTATTCTAGCTAGAAATTTATAATAAGATTGTATGTCTGTTTTTTTAAGTTATCTCACTATGTATGTAGAAAACGTGGCTGTATTTAAATTTCTTTTGTATGTGGAGCTTTTCTCCCCGGGCCTCCACTGAAAATGGGCACTTTTTGGCCCAGTGGACCATCCCGGTAAAAAAATGCAAATAAATAAATAAATACATCCCTAACTCTAAATTTCCTAACCAAACTAAAGCCCTGCTCACTCTCCACTGATAACTTACCATATGAATACTTACAACTTACTGCCAAAGCTGTAGCTTACCCTGTAAGTATTCTTATTAATCATTCAATCTCTGAATCTTATGTCCCCCAACTGTGGAAAAAGTCTATTATAACTCCACTACACAAAGGTAGTAACACACACGATCTCTCAAATTACCGGCCAATCTCCATTCTCTCCCCGCTATCAACAATTGTAAAAAAAATGAATACAATCCCAACTACTAAATCAACTCATTAACAACAACCTCCTAGCTCACACTCAACATGGATTCTGCCCTGGACATAGCACAACAGCAGCTTTATTCTCCTTCACCGATACTGTGAATAAAGCTCTTGATGCTGGCCTATCAACTTCAGTACTCCTGTTAGACCTATCAAAGGCTTTCGACACAGCATCACACCCAAAGTTATTACGATATTTAGAAAAACTTGGATGCTCTCTACGCCTATTAACCTTCTTTTCCTCCTACCTAAATGACAGACAACAATAGGTTAGATGGCAAAACCAACAATCAGAGTATCAGGCAAATAACACAGGAGTCCCACAAGGGTCCATTTTGGGACCACTATTCTTTAATATATTCATTAATGATCTTAATAAAGCCTCCCAACAAAACATATTAATTCAATACGCAGATGATTCAAATATCATCTCATCCTCCAACAATTTCGCTAACCTTCAGAAGATCACCCAAGATGCATTCACATCCATAGAAACCTGGCTAAATGACGCTCAATTAATGCTGAACTCCCAAAAAACGAAATTGTTACTATTTTCATCAAAACCTCCAGGTGCAGAATTCAAGATTTTTTCACATAATACAGAAATAGAACAGGTGTTATCTGCAAAACATTTAGGAATCACTATTGATAAACACTCTTTTGAACAACACATTCTCAATACAGTAAAGAAAATGCATTTCAAACTTGGCAAACTATACCGACATAAACTCTGCCTACATAAACAAACTACGATAAAACTAGCAAACACTTTGCATATCCCATCCCTCTTGTATGGAAGCTCCATTTTCACCAACCTCTACACATCCTTCAGTAATAAGCTGTAATCTTGCTGCTACAAGATATCCAAATTCACCTCTAACATGCCTAACCACTTACACCACTGCAAAGCTATTTCAAACTTGTTCCACCTTGAATTTCACCACTATCTCTATTATACTCAACACTTGCTCATAAGCTAATTTTCAAACCTGATAGCTGTCCTGCACTCCAGTCTATCTTACACACATACACCCCTACTAAAACCCTCTGGTCTTCAGAAAGGACACTTTTAAATGTAGCTAAACCTAACAAAAAAGCATGACGATGGCTATATTCCTACAACATTGTCAAACTATGGAATAGCCCCCCCCCCCATACATTACTCAACTTGACTCCCCCATAGCCTTTAAAGCTGCACTAAAAACCCACTATTTAAATAACCCCATCTGAACCTGTGAAATACAGTGTAAGCCCTCTTAACTTCACACACTTAACTACTCATATCCTACTCTTTAACCTCTGTTATGTTATTTTCTTCCTTCTCTATAGGACTGTTTCTCCTACCTACGATATGTGCAATTTACTAATGAGTATGATCACTTTCATGTGATCGAAAGTATGTTACTGTGTATCCATACAGTCTGATAATTATGTATTAACTACATTCCATTGCTCCCCACCCTATGCCAATATATGTATATCTCTTTCTCTTTGTATTTATTCTGTACAATATTTGATTACATGTGGAGCTTTTCTCCCCGAGCCTCCAATGAAAATGGGTTTCTGACCCAGTGGACTTTCCCGGGCAGCAAATGTCAATAAATAAATAAAAATAATATAATACATGGAGAATGAAGTGCCTTGCAACCTTTAAAAGTTACTGGTCCACCAAAGGTACACCTAGCTTCTGGCCACTGTCTCTGTATAGTGAGAAGTGTGTTACACTTTTAAAAGTTGTAAAATACTTTACACTTGTATACCTTTTTTCCCTGTAACTCACAGTACAATGCAGCAGCTAAAACTCCTAGGTACCACAAAGAATTATGATCATATTTTTCCAGCCATAACCCACTATTTATATGTTTTCAAAATGGCTGTCAAGATTCATCTCTCAAGCTTCTCTATCAAGATTTATTTTATTTCAAAAGTTTTGTTAACTGGGTAGTCAGAAGGACTGAAGACCCTTTTCAGCCATCACTCACGTGCAGAGGTGCACAGTACACACAGACATAGGTTATACACAATACTAATAAGTTATTATAAGGTACAGTTGCAATACGACACACAGCACAATTATCTTACACTATATAATGGGCTTGGAGAATCAAAAGTTCTCTACTGGATGCTGAACATTCCAAGGGAGAGTACTCATGTATAGGTAAAGCTTGGTTAAAAAAAATGGCATCCCTCATCCAGCATGAAATCTGAGTGCTCAGGCTGAAATCAGCTTTTGGAGTTTCATTTGCCCTTTCCCCTCCCCAGTGGCACAGCAGTTCCTAAAAAAGAGTGGGGAAGGAACAGAACTTAACCAATTATCTGCAGTAGAAGTTACATGAATCTGCCTTTCCCTTTCCCCTTGCTAACTAATCCTCTTAGAAAGCTGACATTAATATGAAGGGGAAAAATAAATAAGTAGATCTAATGTCAGTAACTGCAAACAAAAATATGACCCGTGTAAGTATGTACAAAAAGTTAATATTTCTGTCCTAGTATGTTTGTGGGTTGTATGTGTCCAACAATAATGACATGAACTGAAATTTCTTGTGTGTGTGTGTGTGTGTGTGTGCATTTACGTGTGTAAGTTTGTGTGTCTCCACCTCCATCTTAGAGTGCATGTGGTATGGTACTCTTGTTTGCTTGTCCATGCACGTGCACATATGTGTGCACGTGTACAGACATTATTAAATACTTACATCACACATTTTGGATGTAAAATACTTTTTCCAAAAACAATTACATATCCTACAGCAACATTTAAAACATTAGGCAGAAAAATTATTTCGCATCAAAAAAAATCTTCTGTCAGACAGCCTAAGAGATCATTTACCAATCAAAACCATTATCTTTATGTCGCTTATGTTAGCCGGTGGATAGCCAGCTGGCTCACAGACAGGACCCAGGAAGTTAGAACTGAGGAGTCTATCTCTACAAAGAGGTCACTCAAAAGTGAAGCCCCTCAGGGATCGGACTTGAGACAGCTCCTTTTTAGTATTTACTTTTCTGAAGTCAAGACCATTTCAAGAGCCTCTGGATGGCAAACTTTGCGGATGATTGCAAATCAGGAGGAGTCATTGAATCCCCAGCAATACTAATGTTCTCCAAAAAAGGCCAACACAGACATATAACTTGTGAGAAAGCTGTAGACTAAAACTAAATGCCGAGAAATGCATAGTATCCATCAGAAAGTCATCCACACCTGGTAACTATGATATCGGCAACACACCCCTAAAATAGTCAGGAACCTGAGAACACACGTAAACAGTAATCTAGCCTTTGACTATCATGGGTCTACAGTAGTGAGGAAACCATTCTATTCTGTGCAACCTATAAACAAAGGTATTGCATCTAGGTCCAAGGAGGCCATTGTTTCACTATATTTAGAATTCATCAGACATAACATTGAACACAATGCCCACTTGGTATGTACGTAACCAGGCACATCCAATAATCAGAACATCCACAGAGGTTCCTCACTAAAATAATACAGGCAGTAAGTAGCATGTCCTATGCAGACTACCTCAAAGCCCTATCCCTCTATTCAATCTCCTACAGGCTGTTGAGGGGAGGTCTATGCCTGGGATACAAGGTTGTTGGACCCCACCCTGCTGGACCCCCTACATATCTGCAAAACAAACAGCACCAGAATTACCCACTCTAAAGACTTAAACCTAGCCTGTGATAGAAGCAGGACCTGCTGGACAGACAGGTATGTGTCCCAGAGACTACCTTTTCCCTTGAACTGGCTCTCCATCAATGTGAAGCAGAGTTCTTCCCTAACCCAATTCAAGTGTAACTTGCACAATCAGTTAGAGAACAGGAAATTCATTCCTGGTTTGGTACCGATGTCTCTAATAGACTCAGGCAGCATGTAAATGGCTCAACTTCCAGGGCCCTGCTTTTAAATGTTTTGTCTCCCAAGCTCCTGCTTACACTTATCAAGGGTACCAAAACTTGTCAGAGATTTGTGATGCATAGCTAGACTTAAGAAGGCCCTAGTGGTTAACAGCCTAGTACATACCTATGAGCCTATCAGCCATAAGACATAAAAGCAACATCTGCAAAATACATCACTGCAGCCAGGTCAGAAAAAGTACAGTTGTATAAGAACTTATTGCAACAGTAGATGTCCTACTCAGCACTGTTGCAGTATTCTTTACTAGTGGTATATCCTGCCAAGGATATCTGTAATTCAGCCAACATACCAAAGCCTGGACCCTTCCATGTGCTCTATGTACATTGTATGACCGAAGCTCAAAGGCGGGAGGTACATAAAGGAAGTATGGGAGTGAATCACCTCAGAACTTACTTGCCTCAGGACAATACAAAGAAAGAAGTAGAAGTAAATATTTGCATATTCTACATCAGAGCATGTGTATGTACCTTTAAGAAGCATTTCCAGATGTAGCATATGCATATAAATACACAGCATGTGCAGGCAGCACTGCCATTTTGAAAGAACAGTCTGTTTATAAGTTTATTTAAGTTTAAGTTACAAAGCCTCATTTCTGATGTGTTTGTGTATAATAAAGCTGCTTGAACTGAACCCACAAATGTTTGTCTGTTTTATCCTGACCAAAAGAGTGACATGGTGTCAGAACCGGAATTAGAAAAACAACTTCTTCGAGCCATGAGGTGCAGAGTTGAAGGTAAAGGCAGACTAAGCAGGTTGAGTGAAACAGAGCTCAGATAAACAAAAAAGGGCCAGAAACAAGCTAAAGGTAAAAAAGCTACACAAATAATTTATCTGGCAAAGAAAATTAAACAGTGCATTTATAAGGCACAAAACACATTATTAATCAAACGAGTAGCACAAAAAACGTATTATGAGGCAAACAAAAGGCACAAACCACATTATTAATTAAACAAAATGTTTGAAACCATAATATTTGATAAAGCTAACAGAACTATTCATATGGGGCTCACAATTACCTTTGGTTTGCATAACAAGCATGTATAGATAAGAGATTAAAAGGGCATAATGAGTACAATAAACAGACAAGTTGAGCTTAAAGAGCAAGGCAACTGCATGTTTTTAGTAAAAGACCATGTTTGGGCACAAACTGATATTTTGCATTGACTGAAGCCATTCAAAGCATAACTAGAGTTGTTTGAAGTATCTTAGCGAGAGCAAAGTGTTTACAGAGTGTGTGTTTTATTACAGTGACATTATTTCAAAGAGATTCCTGTATGCAAAGTACAGTTATATTGCAAAGTGCAGTCAAAGTACATCTATTTCGAAAACGTTCTTGTGCTGTGTGCATTTATTCTCAGAGTACCGCCATTTCAGTGTTTATTACACTGTACAGAGTTATTTCACAAAGTACAGCCATTTTGAAAGTTTCTTGTGCTGTGTACAGTTATTTGCAAAGTACATTCATCTCAAGGTGTTTCTTACTCTGATCTTTTTTCCATTGTGTACAGTTTATTTGCAAAGTACAGTCATTTTGAAGTATTCCTTACACTGATAAGGAGTGGTTTCATAAAGTATAGTGTGCTATGGAGATGTATTTGGCATAGTGCAGTTATTTCAAAGAGTTTGTTGTGCTATTGGGCATAATTATAAGTACTGGCATAAATTAGTACCTTTACTATTGTGTGTTGATATGGCAGAGGCATTTCAGAGACCAGGTCCACTTGTGTTTGATCATAATACAGCAGAGAACGGAAAGAGTGTTCGAGCAAGAATACAATATTTTCATACAAGCAGCTTTTTCTGACAAACATGCACGTACGAGGGCATTCATTTTCCTAACATCAGCTTGGTCAGAAGCCATTGAAAGAGAGCGCTCATTTGTGTATGCACCAGAAATGTATGCAGGAGAAGAGGAAAACCATAATATTGTGCTACCTGCTAAATCCAGAGAGGACCCACAGTGCTTAAAATGTAAATTTAGAGAAATGTGCAACCCCCAAACAAATGTTACATTACGGAGGCACTTATTTTATACAAGAGACCAAAAGCCAGGTTAAACCTTTGAAGCTTATATCACTGACTTGAGAAACAAAGCCAAAATGTGCAGATTTGGTGACTTGAAAGATGAGTTAATAAAGGACAGGCTTGTGTGTGGTGTTAATGGTGCTGCAGTGAGAAAGACTTTGCTGCGTGACAGTGATTTAACATTAAGCAAAGCCATAGAGATTTGTTAAATCTATGAGCTCACAGAAAGGCACCCAAATGTCCTTACAAGTTGTGACACCCGTGTACTGGCCCAGTAATCAAGGAGCCTCAATCCTCACCACTATCACCAGTGATGGGGCGTCCACATTGGGAGGATAATAAGTACACACACAGTAAAGTAAAATTTCCCTTAAGAGCACACAGAGATCACAGTCAGTCTGAGGCTGTTTTCTCCCTTCTAATACAGATCCCCAATAAGACTCCCCACTGGCACAGCTATAGGGTTCAGATCTCAGCCAAGTGGTCAAGCCAAAACCTGCAGCACCCTCTCTGTCCAACCAGTGCTTCGTGTCCCTGCCCAAGTAGCTGACACACACACACACACACACACACACACACACACACACACACACACACACACACACACACACACACACACACACACACACACACACACACACACACACACACACACACACACACACACACACACACACACACACACACACACACACTAAGATTTGATTTATATACAAACACACAAACACTCCTGGGGAAGGCTGGCAAAAGTTCACAAGCTATGCCCCCTTCTTCCAAGACTATAAGGTAGTACCGACTGCCACCAACCAATGCTATCAGCTACTGTAAAGGCCCTTACCAAAAGATGTCCAATTCCACTGTGCAATGTTATTATTATCCCACTGGTAAGTATGACTAACACTTGAAAGCTATTTAGGAGTGGCTTATAAAGTATCATCAAATACATGCAAGTACGCTAAGAGCTTAAATTATCTCTGCACAAAACAGCCACAGTTAAAAGGTTTACTATATTTAATAATAAATAATAAAAAACACAAGACAATACTTATTAACTCAACACAACGACATCAGAGAGTTGAGAAATCACAGGAAATACTTTACAGCAACATTGCAGGATAGTCTCACATAAATATAGAAAACAGCTACACTAATCTTACTATTTCTATATGTTTCTAAGAGAAATCAATAGTGTAAATATCTTACTTAAACAGCAAGCAAATATAGATAAGAAGTGCTGGTGAGTTACACTGTCAACTTCAGAACAAAATAAAAATGCTATTCTTACTTTCTGAGATAGCCCTTAAATTGATAAAACACACTACTGATGAGTCATTTCAGATCACATCATTCTTGACACTTCTCTGATTTAGTTCCCAGGCTAACAGAGCGCAAAATTTTAACATTTCTTTTTGTAATCTGCACCTGCCAGGAAGTCGCAGCAATAAAAGACACCTTACATGTAAAACGTAGCAATTATCTCTGTCTTAGAACAATAGAAAGAATGTCCTAGCCCAGACATCCTGTCTCCTAGCTTGAGATCAAACACAGTCATAAAATCTTTGCTTATCAGTTTTCTTCCAGCAGGGTGCACTGTGGTTACATTTTTGAAGCTCAGAACATAAGAAGTTATGTACCTACCATAACGTTCCATGTTAGTTGTCTTCATCTCGCCTTCTTTCTTGCTGGATGGGTTCGGAGCCGATCCTCGGCTCCGACTTGGCCTTTTACTAAAGCTTGAGAGCTATTTAACAGCTTGAAGCCTCTCCTTATCCCACAATGCTAGGCGTCAGATATCCAGATCTCGTTTGGTAGAGCTAACACCATGGAAAAAAGCACCTGTTCCCACCAAAGGTTTACCTACAGTGCTACAAACAGAGGAGGACGTAATTCTAAAAAAAAAGTCAACCATAGGAAGAAGGCCTCAAAAGGAATTCTTCTTGGTCCTAACCAGGCTAGGGGGATGGAGGGTGGGACGCAAGAAAGAAGACGAGATGAAGACAACTAACATGGAACGTTATGGTAGGTACATAACTTCTTAATGATATCTCGCCTTCATTCTTGCTAGATGGAACAGCGTCCCTAGCACCTTAGCCCTGGGTGGCTCATCAAAACAGACTCTTGAGCACAGTGGAACCAAATTCAGCTCGACTCCTGGAGCCCATATCCAACTTGTAATGCGAAATGAAGGTATGAGGAGTGGCCCATGTGGCTGCAGCACAAATAGATTCCATTGGAAGTCTAGCCTGAAAAGCTATCAACGTAGCCAATGCTCTGGTGGAATGAGCTTTTGGTTTTGTAGGGAGTTCTTTATGTCTCAGTTGGTAGATCAAGGTAATAATAGAGGCCAGCCACCTAGACAAGGTTACCTTGGAAACGGGCAGGTCCTGCTTGCCTCAGCATAGGACAGGAAGAGTTGATCTGATTTTCTTGTCTGTTTGGTCCTATCCAAATAAAAACGTAATTGCCTGTGAACATCCAAATAGTGTAACTTTTGTTCAGCTCTGTTTGAATAATTAGGAAAAAAGACAGGAAGATCAATAGCCTGATTGAGATTTGTCTCTGAGGGTATTTTGGGTAAAAAGGAAGGATTAGTCCTGAGTGAAACTCTATCTTTGTGAAAAATAAGATAAGGAGGACGAATACAAAGGGCTTGAAGTTCTGATACTCTTCTGGCTGAGGTGATGGCTACTAAGAAGAGAGCCTTCCAGGAGAGTAACTTTAAGGAACAAGAAGCTGCAAGTTCAAAAGGAGGGAGAATCAATGAAGTCAATATCAAGTTCAAATCCCACGGAGGGGGGATCTTTAACCGGAGGTCTAAGTAAAATAGTCCCCTTAAGAAAGGCCTTACAAAGTTTGTGGGACATGATACTGGACTCTGATAGGCCAACGTGAAAATTTGCGATAGCAGCCAATTGGACCCTAATGGTGGCAGATGAGGAACCTGCTCGAAAAAGTTCCACCAAAAAATCTAAAACATTATGGACAGGGGCTGTAAAGGGGACTATCTTTCTAACCTCTGCCCAGAAAGAAAAATGTTTCCACTTACTAGCATAAATCTTCCTAGTAGAAGGTTTGTGCAAAGAAAGTATGATTTCACGCACTGGCTGAGAAATATGTGGAAGCCTGGCTAAGGTTGGAAGTGGAGCAACCAAGCTGTGAGGTTGAGAGAGTGAAGGGATTGGTGCAGCCCGCCCGACTAATGGATCAAGAGGTCTGGCACTGGGTCCAGATTCCAGGGCTGCTCCAGCAGGTGACGATGCAGGAATGGGAACCAAATTTGTCGAGGCCAGTAAGGAGCAATGAGGATCATCCTGGATCCCAAAGCGGTCGCTTTCTGAATCAGTTTTGGAATTAAGGGAAAAGGAGGGAATGCATAGAGAAGACCATGGGGCCAATCGTGAACTAGAGCGTCTCTGGGGGAATGGCCTGGGAGGGGGAAGAGAGTGAAGAAGTCACTGCACTTGCTTTTGAGAAGGGTTGCAAAAAGGTCGCAGCAAGGTTGACCCCATCTGCGGAAAATTTTGTCCGCTACTAACTGACTGAGAGACCACTCGTGAGGCATAAGGATTGCTCTGCTTAGCCTGTCCGCTATTACGTTGGACTTCCCGGGGATGTGCATTGCTATCAGAAACCGTTGTGAGGAGATCGCCCACTGCCAGAGTCTGAGTGCTTCTCAACATAAGGGATAGGACCGGGTTCCGCCCTGCTTGTTGATGTACCACACTACCGACATATTGTCCGTCTGAACTGCAATAGTCCCGGTAGGTAGAGAGTCCTGAAGAGCTTGCAAAGCTAAAAGTACCGCTCTCATCTCCAAGACGTTTATGTGCAGATGGTACTCTAGGGGTTGCCAAGTGCTCTGGACAGTCCTGCCCTGAAAATGCCCCCTCCCCCCACCCGATCAAGGAGACATCCGTTGTCACCGTGGCAACTGGAGGAGGAAGGACAAACGGTCTGCCCTGAAAAACTTGAGGGGAGACAATCCACCAAGAAAGGTGGTCTTTGCATGATTGGGTGATTATTATGTTGTGAGACATCGGCAGCTGTTGAAAGGACCATTGGGTAAAAAGCATCCATTGAAGAATCCGCATGTGAAAACGAGCCAGGGGAAGTAATGTGATTGCTGCTGCCATGAGACCCAAGGTTTTCAGTACAAATCTGGCCTGAATTCTCTTGCACTGTAGTAAAGTTTGAACATGTCGGCGAATGTCTAATACTCTTTCTAATGGACGTTTTGCCGACAGTTCTTTTGTATTTAATATGGCGCCTATAAAGGTTATAGATTGACAAGGCGACAACGCAGACTTTTCGAAGTTTATAGAGATACCTAGCTCGGAGCAAGTTTGGATGGTATAATCCCTGGCTCGGATTAGCTGATGCCTGGTGGAAGCAGTTAGGAGCCAGTCGTCTAGATATGGAAACACCTGGAATCCTCGCCATCTCAGGTGAGCCGTAACCACTGCCATGCATTTGGTGAACACCCTGGGGGCTGTGGTGAGACAAAAGGGCAGGGCTCTGAATTGATAGTGACTGGCTCCCAGCCAGAATCTGAGAAACCTCCTGGAGCGTCTGTTCATTCTGATATGGTAGTACGCATCCTGAAGGTCTATGGAGTACATCCAAATGTCCAGACCCAAAAAGGGTAGAATGGACAGAAGCGTGACCATCCGGAACTTCGTTCTTTGAACAGATTTGTTTAACCTGCTGAGATCCAAAATAGGTCTCCAGTCCCCTGTTTTCTTTGCTACCAAAAAGAACTTGGAATAAATCCCGGATCCTTGCTGGTCTGCTGGGACTGGATGGATGGCTCTTTTTTCTAGCAGTTTTGAAATTTCTAGTACTGCTTGTTCCCTTAGACTGGGTGGAACATCTGGAAGGGACCTGTTTGTTTGCACGGGGGTGTGGACAAAGGGGATTTTGTAACCCTCAGATATGATAGACTGCACCCATTTGTCTTGTGTGAGGAGTCGCCAGGCTTCTGGGTACAGTGACAATCTTCCCCCGACTGCCTCCGAGAGTGGACAGTCGGGCAGCCCCTCATGGGTGCTGAAAGGGTTTGTCAGAGAAAGATTCCCTGCTACCCTGATTTTGCGGACCCCCTCTGCCCCTCGGGTGGTGTCTGTTGTTGTTCCCTCCTCTGCCCCTGGAGGGAAACTCTTCACTTGCGTCAGGCACAACTCCTTGGGGTTTACGAAACCACATTTTTCCACTCTTCTGACCTTTAGGGTATGGTCTAGAGGGAGTAGAAAAACAGACTCCCACGGCAGAGAGAGTCTTGCCTTCCTGCTCACACCTGGTAAGGGTATCCTTCACCTGTGGTCCGAACAAAGCCGAACCATCGAAGGGGGTATTGGTGAAGGACACCTTA
This sequence comes from Protopterus annectens, assembly GCF_019279795.1. Classification (NCBI taxonomy): domain Eukaryota; kingdom Metazoa; phylum Chordata; order Ceratodontiformes; family Protopteridae; genus Protopterus; species Protopterus annectens. The sequence continues at coordinate 609,902,705 of NC_056745.1, forward strand.
AAGGGGTCAGCAAAGTTACATAACTGCATCCAGGCATGTCTTCTCAATGCCACGCCTGTGCCTGCGGCTCTACTCGCCCCATTGGCTGCATAAGAAATGAGCTGCATGGAGGAATTGACTATAGAATTAAGGGTCGCCAGCTGGGAGTTAATCTTTTCCTGAGACCCCGTAGCAGATGGATCCTGAAGGGTATCACCCAGTTCCTTAAGGAGATCTCTTTGAAGGCGGGTGAAATGGCACAAATAGTTCAGTGACCGCATGGAAAAGGTCGCTGAAGAAAACATCCGCTTCCCGTACCTGTCCATTGTCCTAGATTCTTTATTAGATGGATGGACAGGCACTGAAGGGTCAGCCAACTCCTTCTTAGTGGCTGCTGCAACCACCATGGCATCAACAGGGACACCCTTTATACGAAACTGTTTGTCGGATGGGGCTGTAATGAATTTTGTGGGCCTGCGGGGAGTTGGTTCCACTGTGTCCGGGGCCGTCCATGCCTTTCGAGCCAATACTTCCATGAGCTGGTCGAAAGGTGGAGACACCCAGGAGGTGGAAGGGCGAGAACCAAACACGTCCAGATACACCGACTCATCCTCGGACGGGTTAAGGGCTGTCCAGTTCCCCCTCTGCTTAAGGATCTCAATTATGTCTGAGAAGGAGACATCCTCAGAGGGGGACCTTGGGGACCCTTCCGAATCCTCCAAGTCGGTGTCAGAGGTGACTGACTCGGGGGAGTCAACATGCTTCCTCTTACATTTTCTCTTCCGAGGGGACTCCTCTGAGTGATCAGGGGAGGCCTCGGAAGAGGAAGATACACCCAATGGGGCTACCTGGAGTGCCTGTTCTCCACGCTTGGGGTCAGGAGGGTGGACAGAGACCGACACAGGTACCATGAGGGGAGGAGCCGAAGGGGTCGATCGCAGAGCCGACACCGGAGTCAGCACGCTCCTCATGACCTCAAAGGCACCCCTATCAGGCAGAGAAGAGGGTCCCAGCTCAGAAGAGACGTGAACCCCTTCCAGCACTGAGAGGGACGGCTCCAAGGCCGATGTCGGGGCCGAGCTCACCTGCGCTGAGGCCCCGAGAGGGAGAATGGGGTCAGACAAGGGTCCGATGCCACTCACCCCCTCGGAGCCGACGAGGGAGTCTTGGTGCATGGATCCCTCCAAGGACGGAAACAATGAAGAGATCGAAGCCGACGAGGGACCCGAAAGGTGTGGTATCGGCTCTGATGTTCCGACGATTCGAGCCCCAACAAGCTCCGGCTCCGAACATGGTGGTAGAGTCAGAGGAGGAACTGTTGAAGAAACAGGGACAGCCACAGTCTGTTGAGAAGGGCTAGTCAACATTTTGCCAGTGCCGCGACTTTAGGAGCCTACTGACCACACTCTCTAAGTCATGATCCGATAGCCTGGAGGACCGAGAGGAATGGGATCTATGGCTCCGCTCCGATTGTAGTAATGGGGACCTGGGAGCCAAGCAAACGGACTCTAAAGAGGGGGACCTCGAATGCTTTCGGCTCAGAGAAGGCTCCGATAGCAAAGTCGGAGCCGACTGAGGTCTCGAAGTGTCGGTTCCGGCCGGAACCGACGAGGAGGCAGAAGCTCCACTCGGCGTTGGCTCCGAACAAGGAGCCGACGGTTTGGTGGGCTTTAAGGATTTCCCCGATGAATGCTTGGCCAGGGATCTTTCTGGCTTTAACAAGCCCCTCAAAATGAGCTTATTCCTATGCTCCTGCAGGACTCTCGGACTGAAGGCATGACAGACCGAACAAGAGTCTTGCAGGTGTAGGGGGCCCAGGCAATAAACACAAGAAGTGTGACCGTCTGTCAGAGACATCTTCTGACAGCACGAGTCACACTTCTTGAAACCTGAAACCTTGGTATCTTTAGACATGATAAAAGAGATACCAAGGGAAGTTTAACTAGTGCTTAAAACACTATACACATACACACACGCACTAGAACTAACAGTAACAATACCACTATAACTACAACAGTTATCACTAACAAAAACTTAACATCAAAAATTATCCAAATATATATATATATATATATATATATATATATATATATATATATGTATGTATGTATATAATACAATATAAACTATAAAGAGACAGGACTAACCACTACCCCAAAGGGTGGGGAGGGGGGAAGGGAAGAAAACTCTGTAACAACAGAAAAAGGAGATCCTAAGTGAGGTCTAAATGGGCTACACGATCTAATAAAACTAATAGAGAAGAATACTGAAATATAACAACAACACTGACAGTAAAACAGCAGTAAAAGAATTATACGACCTGTAGCCGGTAAAAAAACGCAACGTAGTAGCTGAAGCGGCAAACGAGATCTGGATATCTGACGCCTAGCATTGTGGGATAAGGGGAGGCCTCGAGATGGTAAATAGCTCCCGAGCTTCAGTAAAAGGCCGAGTCGGAGGTGAGGGTTGGCTCCAAACCCATCCAGCAAGAATAAAGGCGAGATAGACAACTTATCATCATAGTTTCTTACATTTGTTGCACAAGCCTGTGGATCATATTAATATTTAACATGACATAGAATTATTTACAAAATTATACCTAGCTGGGCTGGCAGCCCTCACTTTTTCACATCCCCCCACCCCCCGTGAACTCAAGCTAGTTTTTCAAGTGTCCCTTGAGAAACGTTGCTTGAGAAGGTTGAGTCTATCTGGGTATACCTTAGTCCGCTCCCTGTCTTGAGAGCCCATCTGCATTGGCATTGCTAAACCCACTGTGGTGTTGCACTGACATATCATATGCTTACAACCCTAGGCTCCATATTAGTAACTTGCCATTTTGCTGGCTGGCTTGATGCAACCATGCTAGGGGATTGTAATCTGTAACTACAGTGAATTTCCTTCCATACAGATAAGGCTGAAGTTTCTGCAGTGCCCACACTAATGCTAGACATTCCTTTTCTACAGCATTCCTGCCTGTGTTGAAGCCTACAACTGAGATAAACCACTGGGTGCTCTTCTCCCTCTGAAGAAATCTGGCTAAGTACAGCCCCCACCCCATGGTCTGAAGCAAACACCTGCACAACAAATTCTTTGCTGTAATCCTGGCTGGCTAACAGAGGGGGTCCTCCCAAAGCTTCTTTAAGCTTCTGAAATGCCTGGTTCACATGCTGTGGGGTCCACACTACCTTATCTGGCCTGTTTTTCCTTCTCAGGTCTGTGAGGGGAGCGTCTATGGTCCCATAACTGGGGATGAACTTTCTGCAGTACCCTGCTGCCCCTAAAAATGCCTTCGCCTGCTTTTTGGTAACAGGTGCAGGCCATGCCTGAATGGCTTCCACTTTGGGAGGTTTTGGCCTGATCTCAATACTCCCCACTGTATGTCCCAGGCAGGGGACCTCTGCCATACCCACATGACATTTGCTGGGCTTAATGGTCAACTCTGCCCTCTGTAGTCTACCCAGCACCCCCCTGACATGCTGAAGGTGCTCTTGCCAGGAATGGCTGTAGATAGCAATATAATCTAGGTAAGCAAGGGCAAAAACTTCTGCTCCTGCTAGGATATGATCTACCAGCCTCTGGAAAGTTGCTGGGGCATTTTTCATCCCAAAGGGCATCCTTGTGAACACATACTAGCCAAAAGGAGTCACAAAGGCTGTCCTCTCTCTAGCACTGGGCTGGGAGTCAAGGGCACCTGCCAGTAACCCTTGGTAAGATCAATAGTGATACGATACTTAGCCCCACCCAGCTGCTCTAGGGCTTTATCTGTCCTAGGCATGGGGTAAGCATCTGACTCTGTGTGACTATTTAATTTCCTGAAGTCCACACAGAACCTGGTGCTGCCATCCTTCCTTGCCAGCAGCACCAGTGGAGAGGCCCAGGGACTGTTGGACTCCTGAATTAAACCTAGCTCCAATATTTCCTGTATCTCCTCCCTCAGAGTCTGTTTGACTCTCTCAGGCACCTATAAGGGGCCTGCTTAATAGGCCTTTGGGGTCCTGTATCCACCTGGTGCTGCACCAACTGGGTGCACCCTGGTTTCCCGGTGAACACGTCCCCAAACTCCTGTAACACTGCTCGGATTTCTCGAACCTGGGTAGGAGATAGCCGCTGGGACACTGCTACCCTTTCCACTGAGGTGTCAGTCCGGGCCTCACTATGGAGATCAGTCACCAGATCTCACTCAGATTCCTCCTGCAATCCACTGCAAATACTCAGAACAAGGGCCTCCTTATCATGGTAAGGTTTCATCATGTTAAAATGGTACAATATGTGATCCTGCCTCACAGTTCCACCATGTAGTTAACATCAATGGCCTTCCTTATCCTTAGCACCTTGTAGGGTCCCTCCCAAGCTGTCTGCAGCTTGTTGTGTCTTACAGGAATGAGAACCATCACCTGCTGCCCTACAACATACTCTCTAGCTTGAACATTCCTGTCATACCAGACATTTTTCTGCTGTTGTGCTTCTGCCAGAATCTCCTGGGCCAAGCCCATTAGTTCCCTGAGCCTTGTCCTGAGGTTTAGAACATATGCAATAGCAAACTCCTGGTGAGATTCACACTCACCCTCACACTCATCTCAAATTAAATCTAGAGGCCCCCTCACCCACTGCCCATACACCTCAAAGGGTGAAAAACCTGTGGATTTCTGGGGAACCTCTCTGTAAGCAAACAACAGATGGGGCAAATATATGTCCCACTCCCTCCTAAACTGGTCTGCAAATGCCTGTAGCATGGACTTGAGTGTAGAATTTAACCTCTACAACAAGACCATTAGTCTAGGGATGGTAGGGGGTGGTCTTTAGGTGCTTCATCCCACAGTACTTCCACAGACAAACCAGCAGGTCTGACATGAAATTGGCATCTCTGTCATTCAGTATTTCTTTTGGGAAGCTACCCTGCTGAAAATCTCTAACAGAGCATTTGCCACCTTTTCTGCCTCAATGGAGGACAAAGCCAATGCCTCAGGGTATCTTCTAGTCTACTCTCTATACAGTAACCCTTTGCCCCAGTATACAGATTCCCCCTTCCCTTGAGAATCAGGTGCCTCACTAGCTACCGGCCTCAGGCCTTGTAATGTAGGGTCTGAGAGCTAGGCCTGTCTCAACTCTCTCTTTGCAACCCTTCCCATTTCCCCTTCCACAGGAAGTCTGGTATCTTTGCAACCCTTCCCATTTCCCCTTCCACAGGAAGTCTGGTATCCTCTGACAGTGATGCCTCACTGTCAGCCTGGGTACTACTACCCACCTCTACCTTTGCAGTCAGGCAGAAAAAAAAAGTAAGTAGCGTCACTAAAGGCAGAGCACATTAAAATATGAAACTCCAAGAACGAACGATTTTGCCACCCATTCCACTTAAAAACACTTAAAATTTGAAAACTTTAATGAAAATGAATGATAATAAAATAAGATTAAATAAAACACACTGGCTCATAAACCAGATAAGTCCTTTTGGTGTAATACCTTTTTCAAATCCTAAATGTTAGCCAGTAAAACTTTCCTAATGTTTCCTAATGTTCACTCACTTAGAAACACTTAGTAACCATAGCAGCATACACACCCTTTCAATTATGTCATTTTGAGTGCTGGAGAGGTTTCCCTTTTAATGTAGGTTTTAAAGGAACAAATGCATTCAGACCTGGTGGCTGATCTGAATGCAAATTCATTATCCACTTCATCTCTTCAATTTCTGTTTGATTTACTAAGTCCCCACCTCTTGGTGTTTCATAAAGCCTAGTTAGTGCCATAAACTTGAAATAATGGCTGTCATTTACACTAATGTGCATATAAAGTGCTTGGCTGGTAACTTTTTTTATTATGTCTTAAGTGCTTTAGGATGCGTTCCTTAAGCATTTGATTCATTTTCCCTATGTAGTATGGCTTGCAATTACTGCAGGTTGCCACATAGATAATATTCTTACTCCAACAGTTAGCAAATCCTTCAAATTTATAATTCCTCTTAGTTAGGGGATGTATAAAGATATTCAAGATGTTTATATGAGAGCATGCCTTGCAATTTACACATCTGAATGTACCAATCCTCCTATTCATTTGAAAACTCCTGTCTTCGGAAATAGCTTCAGTGTCTGTTCAATAATATAATATATTGTTTACATTTTTTCTGTTTTTAAAAGAAAAGCTGGGTTGGTCTCCAACAATTTCCCTGATTTTGTTATCAGATGTTAGCACTGGCAGAATTTTCTGATGGTGTTACAAATAGCAAGATTGCCAGCATTATATGTCAACTGGCATCTCAGGTTGGACTTTGCCTGCTTTTGCTTGGTTTTAGTTGTTTCTCCTTGGTCCGAAAAGTAGGGTCTTCCCCTCTGAGAACGTAGTTCCAAAGTAGTTGCTTCATTGATCTGTGTCTCTCTGACTTTATATCCTCTCTTAATAAAGTCATTAATGAGTTTGGTTTGCTCCTCCCAATAATCCTCATCCCTCGTGCAGAGCTTGGACACTCGAGTTACTTGGTTGGTCACTATGTTGTCAAGAACATGCCTGGGATGTATATTGGTATTGTGTAATAAATTATTGTGCCATACAGGTTTCCTATACATTCTGGTATTAATGCATCCTGTGTCATCTAACATCAACTTAACATCCAAAAATTCTATCTCCGTACCAGAAGATGTCACTTCAAATTTCAAAAACGAAGTTGCGTTGGTCAAAAATTGTACAAAGTGCTCCAAGGAGGTTGGATCGCCATCCCATAAAAGAAAGACATCATCCACAAACCGATTATAAAAAACTATGATTCTATTCCATTTGTTGTTAATATCCACTTTCCATAGCTCTTCCCATCTTGCCAGGACCAGACTAGCATAACTGTCTGCGCATGGGGTTCCCATCGCTACACCTGACCTCTGCCATTAGTAAGTACTACCATACAGAAGCACATTGTTATACAAGACCAATTCCAAGAGACTATATAGTAGATGGATATCATTGGTTGCTTTGTGCTTCACACCAAAGTCTCTGATCGCTTTGATCCCCAGATCATTGGGTATGGATGTGAACAAAGTGTTTACATCCACAGTTACCAATAATAGATCCTTACAAGTATTCATCTGTTGTAGTTTCTTGTAAAGTCTACTTAAGAACTCAGCCAAGTCCTTGATATAAAAAGAGAAAGGGGTTCAGTTATCCATCCTTTTCCCGAAGCAACTGGTCGCATGGGAGTGTCATGTAGATTCTTATGCACCTTAGGCATTCCATTTATTGCTGGGTATAGTAGGATGACATACAGCTCCGTGCTTATCGATCTATTCATGAGCTTGTCATAAAGCGCATCTTGAACATTACGAATAATGATGTTCAATTCTCTTTTATCAATCCTCTGGTAGGTGGCTATGTCCGCTAGCATCTCTTTCATCTTGGTATCATAGAACGGCATATCCATGACTACAATTGCCCCTTCTTTGTCAGCTTGCTTTATCATGATGCCCTTCATATTCTGTAGTTCAAATAGTGCTCTCTTCTCATTTAGAGTTAAGTTATGAAAATGTTTACTTCCCTTTTGCTGTCTATATTCAGCCACTTCATTTTCACATAATCACACAAAAGCATCTACAGCTGGATGACAAACAGGATGTACTTGGTTTCCTGTATCCATTTCTGGTTTGAGGTTCCTCATTATTTGTGTTGCCAAAGAGATGTCTTAAAGTCACGTTTCTCCCAAAGTATTTTAAATCTACGGTAAATTCACTCATTGGTGAACGCAAGGAGGGTATGAAACTCATTCCTTTCTCTAATAGCCATGTCTGGTCTCTTGTTAATACAATGCTTGATATGTTAACACAATGGAGTAATTTATTCCTGAAACCTCAGTTTTTTTCCTCTCCATGCTCTGGGGGCGTGCTTCCCTCGAAGTGTTGTTCTGCAACAAAAAAGGAAGCTGTTGGTAAAGCGGTAAATGTACCACCCCATCTTTGGGTTTAGAGGCATTCTGCATATCCAAATTCTTGTTGTTGTTCAAAATAGATTTTCTTCACCCTGCTCCAATAGTACTTCAATGCTTTCAGTATTGATTACCAAGCTAACATTAGTCTCCAGAGCATAAATCACAGCTTTGTGTGTTCTCAAGACCTCTCTGTTGTTTTGCCTGGGACTAGTATGCAGTTCTGCTTCTACTACAATCCTCATTGGTTTCCTGATAACAGCCTCTTCCTTTTCACGGCTTGCTGCTGTTCCAGTATTTACACTGGTCCTGGCCTGTATGGTCGTCTTCTTGTCTTTCAGCCATTCAAACAGGTGACCCTTCCTAAAATCATTAAAATCCCAGGATAGTTTGCTACTTTTCACTCCTTTTAACTTGATATCATAAGCAACAAGCCTGCCCTGCAGCGTCCCTAGCTTCATCAAATTATTGTCAGATAATGTCATTTGTTCCAGTTCATTTTGTTTTTGTTCTATTAGGGTTTCTGCTTCAACCTCCTGAGGTTTAAAAAATTCTTATCAAAAGTTTCATGTAACTGAAACTAGTTTCTATATCAATCCTTTGCCATTTGGCAAGCAATACAGGGTACATATCGTCGTAAGTCAGCATGCATCTTTACGCTTACACCTCGTGGAATAAAGTGATGGTGAAGGCATACCTCCATATGAAATTGTTGCCATTGTAGATGCTTTAGTTTAAAAGCTGCATTCTCTACTTCCTTATAAATGCTCTCAAATAGCAAAGCGTCTCCCCTGTTTGTTGGTAGCTCCAAAACGTCACTTTCAAGGTCAAGATTAAGAAGTGAACAGGTTGTTCACATCCATACCCAATGATCTGGGGATCGAAGCGATCAGAGACTTTGATGTGAAGCACAAAGCAACCAATGATATCCATCTACTATGTAGTCTCTAGGAATTGGTCTTATATAATAAGAAGTTATGTACCTACCATAACGTTCCATGTTAGTTGTCTTCTTCTCGCCTTCTTTCTTGCTGGATGGGTTCGGAGCCGATCCTCGGCTCCGACTCGGCCAATACTAAAAGCTCGAGAGCTAATTCCACTGGCTCGAGGCTCCCCTATATCCCACAATGCTAGGCGGTAACTACTCAGATCTCGTTTGATAGCTATACCAAGCAATCCTAGTCTCCATAGAATGGAGTAGGGAAACCCACCTCAAAACAATCTGCGTAAAGGAAAGGCAGACCTCAGTAAGGATAGAAGAGGTGGAAGAACATGTGGGAATGACAACTTTCAGGAGAAAAACACAAAATGAATTCCAGTCGGTCTGTCCAGGCTTGGGGGAAGGAGGGTGGGACGCAAGAAAGAAGGTGAGAAGAAGACAACTAACATGGAATGTTATGGTAGGTACATAACTTCTTAATGTTAAGTTGTCAATCTCGCCTTCATTCTTGCTGGATGGGACCGCGTCCCTAGCACCTTATCCCGGGTGGCCTATCGGAACAGACTCTTGAGAACAGTGGAACCAAAATTGGCACGGCTTCTGGAAACCATGTCCAATTTGTAATGTGAAATGAATGTATGAGGAGAAGCCCAGGTGGCTGCTGCACAAATTGAATCTATCGGCAGCCTATCCTGAAAAGCTACGGATGTAGCTAATGCCCTAGTTGAATGAGCTCTAGGTCTTGAGGGGAGTTTTTGACGTCTGATCTCATAGATGAAGGTAATTGTAGAGGTGAGCCATCTAGAGAGGGATACTTTAGTAACTGGAAGGCCCAATTTGCCTTCCGCATATGACAGAAACAATTGATCAGATTTCCTGAATTGTTTAGTCCTGTCTAAGTAATATCTAAGTTGGCGATGAACATCCAAAAAATGTAGCTTTTGTTCCGACCTGTTTGAATAGTTAGGGAAAAAGACAGGAAGATCAATAATTTGGTTTAGGTTTATTTGAGAAGAAACTTTACGCAAAAAGGATGGATTAGTACGGAGGGATACCCTGTCTTTGTGAAAAACTAAGTAAGGAGGACGACTGCACAGAGCATGGAGTTCAGATACCCTTCTCGCTGAAGTTATAGCTACCAGAAAAAGTGTCATCCAAGAAAGCAACTTCAGAGAACATGAAGCCACCGGCTCGAAGGGGGGAAGAATTAAGGATGCCAGAACCAAGTTCAAATCCCATTGAGGCGGGGGAACTTTGATTGGAGGTTTGAGAAGAAATACACCCCTTAAAAAGGCTTTACAGAGTTTGTGAGCCATGATGCTAGACTCTGAAACACCAACATGAAAATTTGATATGGCAGCCAATTGAACTCTAATGGTTGATGCAGAAGATCCTAAATGAAAGAGTTCTGCTAGAAAGTCTAAAATAGACTGGATAGGTGCAGTAAAGGGATCTATGTTTTTTGATGTTGCCCAAAGGGAAAAACGTTTCCATTTGCTACTATAAATCTTCCAGGTAGAAGATTTATGAGAAGCTATTAAGATATCTCGGACCGAACAAGATAATGAGGGAAGCCTGGCTAAGGTTGGAATCTGAGAAACCACGCTGTGAGGTTTAGAGAAGGCAGAGATTGGTGCAGCTGACCCGATTGGTGGGTTATCAGATCTGGTACTGGGTCCAGATGCCAAGGCTGCTCCAAAAGGTAACGATGAAGAAAGGGGAACCATATCTGTCGAGGCCAGTAAGGGGCAATGAGGATCATTGTCACTCTCAAGGCAATGGCCTTCTGAATTAGTTGAGATATCAGTGGAAAGGGGGGAAAGGCATATAGAAGTCCCCGGGGCCAATCGTGGACTAGAGCGTCTCTGGTGGGATGGCCTGGTAACGGGAAGAGAGTGAAGAAGTCGTGACACTTGCTGTTTTGGGGAGTAGCAAAAAGATCGCAGCAAGGCTGGCCCCATCTTAGGAATACTTCTTCTAGAACTGATTTCTTTAGAGACCACTCGTGGGGCATGAGAATTGCTCTGCTCAATTTGTCTGCAATAACGTTGGATTTCCCGGGAATGTGCGTTGCTATCAGAAAACGCTGAGAAGAGATCACCCATTGCCAAAGTCTGAGTGCCTCTCGACATAAAGGGTATGATCTGGTTCCGCCTTGTTTGTTGATGTACCACACTACGGACATGTTGTCCGTTTGAATTGCAATAGTCCCAGTGGGAAGAGAGTCATGAAGGGCTTGCAACGCTAAAAGCACTGCTCTCATCTCTAAGACGTTTATGTGCAAGTGGCACTCGAAAGGTTGCCACGTGCCCTGGACTGTCCTGCCCTGATAATACCCCCCCCCACCCAATCAGGGAGGCGTCTGTTGTCAACGTGGCGACTGGGGGGGGGGAGAGTGAAGGGTCTTCCTTGGAGAACTTGAGGTGATGTGATCCACCAAGACAGTTGATTCTTGCATGCTTGAGTTATCAATATGGTATGGGACATCGGGAGCTGTTGAAAGGACCATTGAGTAAAAAGCATCCATTGGAGGATCCTCATGTGAAAGCGAGCTAAGGGGAGAAGGGGAATAGCTGCTGCCATGAGCCCTAGTACCTTCAAAACCAGTCTGGCTTTGACTCTGTTGCATTGTAAGAGAAGGGAAACTTGGTTCCGAATGTCTGACACCCTCTGCTCTGTGAGTCTGGCTGAAAGATTGAGTGTGTCTAAGGTGGCGCCTATAAAGATAATAGATTGACAAGGCGACAAAGCAGATTTTTCGAAATTTATCGAAATGCCTAGAGCTTGGCAAGACTGGATGGTGAAGTCCCTGGATAGAAGAAGCTGATGTCTGGTGGTGGTGGCGGTAAGGAGCCAGTCGTCCAAATATGGAAACACCTGGAATCCTTGACGTCTCAAGTGAGCCGCGACCACTGCCATGCATTTGGTGAACACACAGGGGGCTGTAGTGAGACCAAAGGGCAGGGCCCTGAACTGGTAGTGACTGGCTCCCAGCCTGAAGCGGAGATATCTCCTGGAGCGTCTGTTCATTTTGATGTGGTAGTACGCGTCCTGAAGATCTATCGAGCACATCCAATTGTCCTGACCCAAGAAGGGTAGAATGGACTGTAGCGTGACCATCCGGAATTTTGTTTTTCTGACAAACTTGTTTAAGTAGCTGAGATCCAGGGTCTCCAGTCCCCTGTTTTCTTTGGTACCAAAAAGAATTTGGAGTAGATTCCGGATCCTTGCTGGTCTGCCGGGACTGATTGGATAGCTCTTTTTGATAGCAGCTTTGAAATTTCTAATGCTGCTTGTTCCCTTACACCGGGTGGAACATCTGGAAGGGATCTTTTGGGTTGGGTTGGGATGTGAATAAAGGGAATTTTGTAACCCTTGGATATGATCGACTGTACCCATTTGTCTTGAGTAAGGGAAAGCCAGGCTTTTGGGTACAGTGATAACCTTCCCCCGACTGCCTCCGAAGGTGGACAGCCGGGCAGCCCTCAGGGATGCTGAAAGGGTTTGTCAGAGAACATTTCTCTGCTACCCTGGTTTTGCGGACCTACTCTGCCTCTAGGGCGTCTATTATTATTCCCCCCTCTGCCTCTAGAGGGAATCGCCTTGTGCGTCAGATGAGACTCCCTGGGATTGTTTGCGGAACCACATCTTTCCTCCCCTTTGAACTTTGGGATAGGGTCTAGAAGGGGTAGAAAAATGGACTCCTACAGCAGAGAGAGTCTTACCTTCTACCTCGCACCTGGTCAATGTATCCTTCACCTGTGGACCAAACAAGGATGATCCATCAAAGGGAGAATTGGTGAAGGACGCCTTGAAAGGGTCCGCAAAGTTGCATAGCCGCATCCAGGCGTGGCCGTAAGGCAACACCTGTGCCTGCGGCTCTACTCGCTCCATCTGCTGCATATGAGACCAGCCGCATGGAGGAGTTAATGATGGAATTTAGGGTTGCCAACTGGGAGTTCATTGTATCTTTGAACCCCTCAGCTGTAGGATCCTTTATCAGTTCACCCATATCCTTGAGTAGATCTCTCTGGAGACGAGTGAAGTGGCATAAGTAGTTCAGCGACTGCATTGAAAAGGTCGCTGATGAAAACATCCGCTTGCCGTACCTGTCCATGGTCCTAGATTCCTTATTAGGAGGATGGACAGGAACTGAAGGATCAGCTAATTCCTTCTTTGTGGCCGCAGCCACCACCATGGCATCAACAGGGACACCTTTGGATAAAAATCTTTGTCTCTGGGGGCAGTAATAAATTTGGATGGTCTCCTCGGGGTGGGTTCCACTGAGTCAGGAGCCGTCCAAGCCTTCCTTGCCACCACTTCCATAAGGGGGTCAAAGGGAGGGGACACCCAGGAGGTAGAAGGGCAAGAGCCAAACACCTCAAGATACACTGACTCATCCTCCGAAGGGTTAAGGGCTGGCCAGTTCCCCCTCTGTTTCAGGATTTCAAGGATGTCAGCAAAGGAGACATCCTCAGAGGGGATTGAGGGAACCTTCGGATTCCTCTAAGTCAGTGTCAGAGGTGATAGACTCAGGGGAGTCAATGTGCTTCCTCTTGCACTGCCTCTTCCTAGGGGGATCTCCTGCAGGGTCAGGAGAGGCCTCGGAAGAGGAGGAAATTCCCAATGGGGAAACTTGAGGAGTTGGCTCTCTGCGGTCTGAGACAAAGGGGTGAGTAGAAATCACCGCAGGCACTGTAGATGGAGGGGCTGAAGGAGCTGACTGTGGGGCAGAACCTGGTTCTAGCACGCTCCGCATGACCTCGAAGGCACCCCTGTCAGGCAAGGCCCGAGGCCCCCGCTCCGAAGAGACAAGGACCTCCCCGGCACCGACAGAGACGGCTCTGAAGCCGATGTCGGAGCCGAACTCACCTGCCAAGCCCCGAGAGGGAGAGCGGGGTCGGACAAGGGTCCGATGCCACTCGCCCCCTCGGAGCCAACGAGGGAAGCTCGGCGCCGAGATCCCTCCAAGGAGGAGATCGGAGCAGACGACGGAACCGAAATGGAAGGTATCGGATCCGACGCACCGACAGTCATGGCTCCGACAAGCCTTGGCTCCGAACTCGAAGGAGTCGGAGGAGGAATGTATTAGGGAACGGGAATAGCCACTGACTGGTGAGTCGGGCTATGCAGCATTTGGGCCAGTGCCTCGGACTTGAGAAGTCTACTCACCACCCTTTGCAAATCATGGTCTGATAATCTGGAAGACCGAGAGGAATGAGTTTTGTGACTTTGTTCCGAAAGGAGAGGGGATCCTGGCGCCGAATGCACGGATCCGATAGAGGGGGATCTGGACCTCTTTCTCGATTGTGGCTCCGATAAAGGTATCGGAGCCGACAAAGTTTTATCAGCCTCGGCTCCAGCCGGAGCCGAGGTAACAGTATGGGGCTTAGAAACATCGGCTCCAGCCGGAGCCGATGTCGAAGCCGACTTAGATTTCTCAGCAGTCGACTCTGGAGCAGGAGACGACTGTTTAGAAGTTTTTGGAGGCTTCCCCGACACAGACTGAGTCGGGGGGCCTTCAGGCTTTAATAAGCCCCGCAAGATGAGCTTATTCTTGTGTTCCTGCAGGACTCTAGGGCTAAACCCATGACAAAAGGCACAAGAGTCCTGCAGGTGCAAAGGCCCCAGGCAATACACACAAGAAGTGTGACCGTCTGTCAGAGACATTTTCTGACAGCACGAGTCACACTTCTTGAAGCCTGAGACCTTATCTTTAGACATAATACAACAAGAGAGCCTAACACACACAAACACACTACAGACACTCTCTTTAGAAATAAAATATTAAAATAAATTTTAAGGTTAAAACACTAACACACACACACACACACACAAGTCCTTACAAAAACTAATTTAGTAAAGGACTAGGGGGAGGGTAGAGGCCGAAGGCCTAGAACTAGGAAAAAAAGGAAAAGGGGCTTGACAAACAGGGGTCGATTTGTCTAAATTTTAAAATTAAATTGAAAAATTAAGTATTAAATTTAAAAAAGGGGTTTTTAGAAGTACCTAAAGGTAAAACTGTAACTAACCTGCCTGAGCCGGTAGAAAACGCACCTCGTCAGCTATAGCGGCAAACGAGATCTGGGTAGTTACCGCCTAGCATTGTGGGATATAGGGGAGCCTCGAGCCGGTGGAATTAGCTCTCGAGCTTTTATTATTGGCCGAGTCGGAGCCGAGGATCGGCTCCGAACCCATCCAGCAAGAATGAAGGCGAGATTGACAACTTAACATCAATGTGTTTTTGTATGGTAGTACTTACTATTGGCAGAGGTCGGAGGTAGCGATAGGAACTCCATGCGCAAACAGTTATGCCAATCTGGTCCTGGCAAGATGGGAAGAGCGATGGAAAGTGGATATTAACAACAAATGGAATAGAATCATAGTTTTCTATAATCGGTTTGTGGATGATGTCTTTCTTTTATGGAATGGCAATCCAACCTCCTTGGAGCACTTTGCACAATTTTTGACCAACACAACTTCGTTTTTGAAATTTGAAGTGACATCTTCTGGTACGGAGATAGAATTTTTGGATGTTAAGTTGATGTTAGATGACACAGGATGTATTAATACCAGAATGTATAGGAAACCTGTATGGCGCAATAATTTATTACACAATACCAGTATGCATCCCAGGCATGTTCTTGACAACATAGTGACCAACCAACTAACTCGAGTGTCCAAGCTCTGCATGAGGGATGAGGATTATAGGGAGGAGCAAACCAAACTCATTAATGACTTTATTAAGAAAGGATATAAAGTCAGAGAGAGACAGATCAATGAAGCAACTACTTTGGAACTACGCTCTCAGAGGGGAAGACCCTACTTTTCGGACCAAAGAGAAACAACAAAACCAAGCAAAAGGAGGCAAAGTCCAATCAGAGATGTCAGTTGACATATAGCACTGACAATCTTGCTATTCGTAACACCATCAGAAAATTCTGGCCAGTGCTAACATCTGATAACAAAATCAGGAAAATTGTCGGAGACCAACACAGCTTTTCTTTTAAAAACAGAAAACATTTAAAAAGACTATTATGTTATAGAAAGTACAGTTGTGTACACTTACCATAAATGTAGATGTTCGAGTGTATTTACTGTTGCAGTCATTACATTTGGGTAATTTGCTGGCAGGTTGTCCTCAGTTGAACTGAATAAAGTCTTGGGTCCTGCATTGGTTGCTGTCTCCTCTTCCATGACGTCAGGTTGTCAGGGGTATAAAACCGGCAGCTGACACCATTTTCTTTAGTTTTTCTTGCCCCAGATGTCAGATGCTCCCCAAATGGGGAGCAAAAATATATATAAATATATATATAAAACTATATATATATATATATATATATATATATATATATATATATATGCAATTTTAACAACATAAACTTTATCTTCATCTAAAAGCAAATACACCACAAAGGCTGTAGAATATAGTGAAGGAAAGAGAAGCTCCAGAATAAAGAGGGATGGCAGGTGGGTCACCCGGACTGCAACAGTGAATACACTCGAACATCTACATTTATGGTAAGTGTACACAACTGTACTATGTTCTTCGTGTTTCACTGTTGCAGTCATTACATTTGGGTAGAATCCCAAAGCTATGGATGGGAGGCTGGAACTAAATAGCATTAGTAGCGGCTATAAGGCCCTGCAGAACTGCAGTGGCAAAGCCTGCCCTAGACTTAGAGAAGAGAGGCAAATGATAATGCTTTGTAAAAGTATGAACAGAGCCCCAAGTAGCAGCTTCTAGAATGTCTTTGGTTGGTACCCCTCTGAGGAAAGCTGCTGAGGTAGATGCAGCCCTGGTGGAATGTGACCTGATTCCCTTGGGCACCGGTTTACCATGATGCAAAAAGCAGAAACGAATGCAGTGACTTATCCACTTTGAAATAATCTGCTTTGAAATAGCCTTTCCCTCTGATCCTGCAGCAAATGCCACCACTAGCTGCTCAGACTTTCTTAGAGATTTGGTCCTGTTTAAGTAGAATCTTAGTTGTCTGTGTATGTCCAAGGAATGCAGAATCCGCCCACCCTTGTTCTGCGGATTTGTGTAAAAAGTTGGCAGGTGAATGGTTTGGTTAAGAGCCACACTTGGATACCACCTTAGGCATAAAGGAAGGATTGGTCCTGAGGGACACCCCGTCTGGGTAAAATTTTATAAAAGGCTCCAAAGCCATGAGGGCCTATAGTTCTGAAATCCTTCTTGCTGAAGTGATTGCCAGAAGGAAAGCTGTTTTGCAAGATAAAAACTTTATATCTGCAGTAGCTGCTGGTTCAAATGGAGGCACAGTGAGCTTTTCCAGCACAAAATTGAGGTCCCATGCAGGAGTTGGTGATCTTCTGGGAGGTCTTAAATTTTTGGCCCCTCTAAGATACTGTTTTAGCAGAGGATGAGAAAAGATGGGAGGCTCTGTGTTGTAATGAGCCGTGATGGCAGAGGCATGGATTTTTATAGATGTAAAAGACAGGCCCTTGTCAAGCATCTCAGTCAAGTATTGTAAAATCTGAGGAATATTTGGCTTTGCTGTGTCAGTCCCTTGTGCTTGGTTCCAAGTACAGAATCTCTTCCATTTATCAGCATAAGATTTTCTAGTACTGGGTCTTCTGGCTTCCAAAATGACATCCATCACAGATTTACTGAGAGGTGTTGTTTGAATAATTACATGATCAGCCACGCTGCCAGGTTCAGAGTTTGGAGCTAATTGTGCAGAATTTGATTGTTCTGCTGGGACAGTAGATGAGGTATTTGAGGCAAGTACCAAGGAGGGAGTTGAGACATATTCCTTAGAACTGGGTACCAGTGCAGGCGAGGCCAGTCCGGGGCAATTAGGATCATTTTTGGTTTTTCCTGTCTGACCTTTAGTAAGACCTTGGGAAGAAGAGGCAGAGAAGGAAAGGCGTAGACTGATAGTTTTTTTTTCCAACTGAAGGATAGGTCATCCACCTTCCATGCTTGTCTGTGATACGTCCTTGTGCAAAATTTGTCCAGTTGATAGTTCTGGGGAGATGCAAATAGATCTATGTCCGGGCTCCCTCATTTCTCTGTTATCATGTTGAAGACTTGTGGATCCAGTTTCCACTCGTGAGGGTCCATAAGATTTCTGCTTAGGTCGTCTGTCAGAGTATTTTGTTTTCCTGGCAGGAATTGAGCTTGAAGATGTACTTGGTAAGTCAAGGCTGTGTCCCACAATGCCATGGCTAGTCTGCAAAGGGGGTAGGAATGTGCACCCCCCTGCTTGTTTATGTACCACATAACCGTGGTGTTGTCTGTCTTTATCAGTAGTTGCCCTGGATGAAGTAAGTCCTTGAAGGCTGCCAGGGCATTCTGAACAGCTAACATCTCTTTCTGGTTGATATGCAGATGCATTTGTTTTGGGCTCCATATGCCCTGAATGCATCTCCCCGCCAGGTGGGCCCCCAAAGCATAGTCTGATGTGTCTGTAGTTAGGGTTTGGTTCGCAGGGGATAGAGGGAAAGACCGGCCCATGTTCTGGTGACATGTCTCTGCCCACCAAAGAAACTCCTGTTGTAGGCAGGGAATGAGAGGAATCATTGTTTCCAAACTGTGACAATGTTGATTCCATAAACTTTTTAGGTACCATTGTAGTTTCCTCATATGCAGTCTTGCATATGGAATTAGTAGAATGCAGGATGCCATGAACCCCAAAGCCTGCAGAATTTGTCTTGCAGATAACTGGGTTTTTGTTGCCATCTGTTTGAAGTAAATAGACAGTTGCCTTTGTTTGTCTGGCGTAAGGTAAGCCATCTGGGAAGTTGTATTCAAGCTTGCACCCAGGAATGTAATCTTTTGAGAGGGTACCAGTTGTGATTTCTTTTCATTTACTGTGTACCCTAGGCATGTTAGAAGCCTTTTTACAAACGCCAGATGTTGAAGAATGTCCTTGTTTTCTGCTTGAATGAGACAGTCGTCCAAGTATGGATAATTTGAATGTTTCTTTGTCTGCAAAATGCAATTACTGGTGCCAGGCACTTTGTAAAGACCCTGGGCGCAGTAGATAAGCCAAAGGGCAGTGCAGAGAATTGATAATGCATAAAGCCAGCCTTGAAGCGGAGGTATCTTCTGCACGATTCCCTTATTGGGATATGCAGGTATGCCTCTTTTAAGTCTAGAGTCACTAGCCAAGCGTTCTTGCCCAGCATGGGCAGAAGCTGCTGCAAAGTCAGCATTTTGAATTTTGGGATGTCCAAGAATGTGTTCAAAATCGATAAATCCAGTATTGGGTGCCAGGCATTGTCTTTTCTGGGTACCAAGAACAGTCTTGAGTAAAAACCTTGTCCTTTTTCTAGTTCTGATACTGGCTGAATAGCCCCCATATCCATGAGGGACATAACTTGTTTCTGTGCCTTTTGTGGCAGATCTGGCCAACCATTTGGAATTGGCAAGGTGTGGAAATGAAATCTGTATCCCTGGGATACTATGTTTAATACCCACTTGTCCTGGGCTATTAACTGCCAATTTTTTGCATGAAGTGCTAGTTTTCCACCTAAGGGGGCTGCCAAAAGATAAGTGCTTGGTGATGGCAGAGGGAAGTCATTGGGACTGCTTACTGTAGGGTTGTGCTTTGTTTCCTCCAGATTTGGAGGTAAAGGCACCCCATTGTTTTGACCTGCAGGAAACCTGTGATTGGTATCTAGAACCTTTTGAGTGCCTGGATTTGCCCCGTGAGGCTCTGTCGGACACAGGAAAGGACCAATTTCTTGTAGGTCAGTGTCTACTGAATCTTGGTGGCTGCACCTGTAAGAAGTCTTTTACAGTTTGCATAGGCTTAGCTTTGTCTTCCAATTTCATTAAAACCTCTTCTGCTCTATTACCAAACAGAGTATCATGCTGTAAAGGTACATCCAACAATTTAGCTTTAACATGATCAGGCAGATTTTGCTCTTTGAGCCAGGCATGCCTTCTAATCACAGATCTAGTAACTGCGGCCCTGCAGGAGGCCTCCAAGGAATCAAAACCATATTGCAAAGTATGCTTTCCAACCTGTTCTGCTGCATGCAATAATTTCTGTAATTCTTTATTTTCCACACATTCAGAAATTAACATCATTTTCTGTTTCAATAATCCCATAACATGCTGTTGATATTTAAGAATATGAAACTGGCAGTTTAAGGCCCTAATTGCCAAAGTTGCAGACATATAAACCCTTCTTTCCCCATCTATCCAGTGCCCTGGAATCTCTATCAGAGGGGGTAGGATTATTAGCTGTTGCGGCCTTTACACCTTTGGGACCCTGTGAGATAGTTTCAGGATCAGCAGCAGGATTTTTGAATAAAAATTTGTGGGAGTCAGGAACCCTGTAATATTTGTCTGGCTTGCTAGGAGCCGGTGGTAGGGAATCTGGAGCCATGCTTGATTCCAAAAACACATCATCAACAATGTCTAAAACAGGAGGTATGGCCAAAGGCCTATGCTGAGGGAGAAGAAGGAAATCCCTAAGCCTCTTTTTTGATTCTGAGAAATCTTGACTCTCCCAATGAAAATGTTCCCTCAAAGTATGCAAGGTTTCATCAAAAGAATAATCTTCAGGAGGAGATGCAGATGGAAAGGATTCCTCTGCATCTGAATCCTCATAGGGTGGTATAGAAAAATCCTGATCAGAAGTGGAATCAGAAGAAATAGAAACCTGATCTGAAGATTCATAATCAGTGTCTTGCCTAGGCCTCTTATCGGGGGGGGGGGGGGGTTTGGGGTTGGGAACCCCTGATCAAGGTAATTAAGTCTTCAGCCATTTTGATCATCTGTTTCTTGGGCATAGCGGCCTGAGCACGTGGCTCATGCATCGTTTTTTTGGCCTTAGGAGTTGCTTTTGTCTTTGTTTTTTGAAGCTGGCGTCGGTTTTATATAGAAACGCTGAGGCCTGAAAACACCCTCAGAAGCCGGTACCTACTCAGCGGCTCCGGACCCATCCGAGGGAGAGACATCCGCGGGTACAATACTTTGAGAATCTCGCGGCATGCCGGACTCCACATGGGTCTCGGTAGAGGCCTGCGACTCGAAAGTAGCGGGTATCAGGGGCTGCGAAAGCACCTCACTGAGTACCGGCGACTGGCTTAGGAGAAGCTTCGTCATCGGTTATGAACCTTGACGGTCTGTCTCTGTCCTTTTCTTTGCGTTTTTTGTGAACTTCGGCAGTCAGATTACTATCCGACGACATTTCAGGGTAGTGAAATCTGTTTCCAAAATATTTTGAAGCAAAGATATACCGACACTTAATAATGCGTTGGTTGAATCTAGCACAAAACCAACAGCAAGGCACGTTATGATCTGGGCCTAGGCAAGGAATACAGTACAAATGGAAATCCTTATGAGGTATTTGCTTTCCACAAGTAATGCAATTATTAACTTTTACTGACATCGGTATGGAGCAAGAAAAAATTTCCCCAACGGGATACTTAGCTTTTAGTTGAAGACTTCGGTTCTGAAACTCGAAAATGAAAATTTCAGGAGTCGGCCAACTGGCACTTGCGAACTACTTCTGCTTCGTGCACCGCGCGGCAAGAAAGACTAAAGAAAATGGCGTTGGCTGCCTGTTTTATACCCCGGACGACCTGACCTCATGAAAGAGGAGACAACAACTGAGGCAGGACCCAAGACTTTGTTATTTAGGCCGACTGAGGGCAATCTGCCAGCAGATTACCCAAATGTAATGACTGCAACGGTGAAACACGAAGAACATCAGAAACTGAAGCTATTTCCGAAGACAGCAGTTTTCAAATGAATAGGAGGGTTGGTACATTCAGATGTGGAAATTGCAAGGCATGCTCTCATATAAACATCTCAAATATCTTTATACATCTCCTAACTAAGAGGAATTATAAATTTGAAGGATTTGCTAACTGTCGGAGTAAGAATATTATCTATGTGGCAACCTGCAGTCATTGCAAGGCATACTACATAGGGAAAACGAATCAAATTTTTAAGGAATGCATCCTAAAGCACTTATCCGACATAAGAAAAAAAGTTATCAGCAATGCACTTTATATGCACATTAGTGTAATTATATGCACATTAGCCATTCTTTCAAGTTTATGGCACTAACTAGGCTTTATGAAACACCAAGAGGTGGGGACTTAGTAAATCAAACAGAAATTGGAGAGATGAAGTGGATAATGAATTTTTCAGATCAGCCACCAGGTCTGAATGCATTTGTTCCTTTAAAACCTACATTAAAAGAAAAACCTCTCCAGCACACAAAATGACATAAGTGAAAGAGTGTGTATGCTGCTATGGTTACGAAGTGTTTCTAAGTGAGTGAACATTAGGAAATGAAGGTACTTAAGAAGAAGTTTTACTGGCTAACATTTAGGATTTTAAAAAGGTATTACACCGAAAGCGCTTATCCGGTTTATGAGCCAGTGTGTTTTATTTAATCTTATTTTATTATCATTCATTTTCATTAAAGTTTTCAAATTTTAAGTGTTTTTAAGTGGAATTGGTGGCAAAACCGTTCGTTCTTGGAGTACCTTTGCAGTCACTCTGTCCAAAGGAAACATCAGTATCAACCAGCAACTGTGGCTCACCTTCAGTCTCACTGCTACAGGGCAGCTCCCTCCCTGAAGTAACCACCTCATCAGTTCTGGCTGCAAGTATGCGGTCTGACTGGGTCTCCCCCAGGCTACCAGACCCACATGCTTGTCTCCAAGCCTGACTGCTTGTAACTGCATGAACACATGGTACTGCCTCATCAAAATCCTTCCCTATCAGGACATCTGCAGGATGGTAGCTTGTTAACCCTGTTGTCTCAAGACAACCTACTGTTGGCATTTTGTCATTCCCACTTACTGGCTGTCTCACCTTTTGTTCCCCACCTTGCCTCCGTGGACATCTACATGCCACATGCCCCCACTGGTTGCATTTAAAACATTTAACCCTAGGTCGTGGATGGGCACCTGGACTAGTGGCTTCCCCTGCTACTGTCAGATTCTGTTGGGACAGTCTGGGCTGCCCACCATGGGTCCCTTTAGACCCATGAGCAGCACTGGGTGTCTCTTTCCTGTGCAGTGATGCCCTGCTTGCTAGGTATAGGTTTCCCTTCTTCCCCAACTCATCTGCAGTAGAGCACTGTCTTTCAGATAACTAGATCCTCATGTCCTCAGGCAAAGTGCTAAGGGCTTGTTCCCTCACCAAAGGTCTGCCAGTCCTTCAAAAGTGGTGACCTGACATCCACTCACCCACCTATGAAAATAAGTGCTTACTTCAGTAACATATTCACACACACTTTCATCTGTCTTGCGTCTATGCTCACAAAACCTTTTCCTATACGCTTCAGGTATTAGCTTAAAAAATTCTAGCAAACAATTCTTTACAGCATTATAATTTAAGAAAGCATTGTCAGACAGCTTAGACAAAATAGTTACAGCTTTAACATGGAGTAAGGGGGTCGGGAGCCGTACCCAGAGCTTTTGGTCAACATCATACTGTTTACATACCCGCTCAAATATATGAATGAAACTATCAAAATTACCCCTCTCTGTAAACTGTGGAAGAAATTTACTGACTTTTGTTGCTTCTGGGGTTCAGTTACTCCCTTCCCCATTACCTCCATGACTCTGGCGAAGAGTCAGCATCTCCTTTTCATGTTACCACTACCTCTCCTTCTCAGCTTCCAGGCATAGCAGTTTCTCATTTTCCTCACTCTCTAGACACCTCAGACTCTCTGCTGCTTCTATTTCCAAACACTTGGCCTCCAACTCAAGTCTCTTTAGCTCCAGATGGACTTTTAAGTCTTCTGTAGAAAGGTTGAGCTGTCCATTCTCTGAGTGTTGTACATCTCCACAGCCAGTCTGATCGTCCTCCTGGTTGCTATTCTTTGATACAGCTGTGACCAAAGCTGCAATCATGTCTGCCTTAGTCAGGTTTCCATGCACCAGTCTTTTAGCCTGGCACATCTCAGCCAACTGGTTCCCTGTCAGCTTGCCATACCCCCCCTCTGATGACATGCTTGCCTGCTCCCCCTGACTAAGCTAACAAAAGAAATAAAACAATTGTGATCTGAACTCTGAATGTTCACTGTGTGGCTGATTAAGAGTACAAAAACACCTTCAATGATCACTGTATATAAGCTACAGGAATTCACTATCCATACCACTACAAGCCAATTAGCATGTGATGTGGCTAACTCACCACTATCAAACAATTAATATTTGATGTGGATATCGCACCACTGCCAAACAATTAATATGTGACACCCGTGCACTGGCCCACTATTCAAGGAGCCTCAATCCTCACCACTAGCACCAGTTTGGGGCATCCACATTGTAAGGATAATAAGTACACACACAGTAAAGTACAATTTCCCTTAAGAGCACACAAAGATCACAGTCAGTCTGAGAATGGTTTCTTCCTTTCTCTCCAGATCCCCAATAAGACTCCCCACTGGCACAGTTATAGGGTTCCGATCTTGAGTGGTCAAGCCAAAACCTCCAGCACCCTCTCCTTCCAACCAGTGCTTCATATCCCTGCCCAAGTAGCTGACACACACACATTTTAACATTTGAGTTATATACAAACAGACTCTTAGGGAAGCCTGGTACAGGTTCACTAGCTATGCCCCCTTCTTCCCAGACTATAAGGTAGTACCGACTGCCACCAACCACTACTATCTGCTACTATAAAGGCCCTTACCAAAGGGTGTCCAATTCTACTGTGCATGCTAAGTGTGACTAAGACTTGAAGGCTATTTAGGAGTGGCTTTTACAGTATCACCAAATACATGCAAGTAAGCCTAAGAGCTTAAATTATCTCTACACAAAACAGCCACAGTTAAAAGGTTTAAATATATTTAATAATAAATAATAAAAAACACAAGACAATACTATTAACTCAACATAATGACATTAGAGAGCTCAGAAATCACAGGAAATACTTTAAAACAACATTGTAAGATAGTCTCACATAAATATAGAAAACAGCTAGAATAATCTTACTATTTCTATTTGTATCTAAGAGAAATCACTGTTCTAAATATCTTACTTACAGAGCAAGCAAATATAGATGAGAAGTGCTGGTGAGTTGTTGACAGCTTCAGAACAAAATACAAAATGCTATTCTTACTTTCTGAGATAGCCTTAAATTGATAATACACACTACTGCTGAGTCATTTCAGATTACATCACTCTTGACACTTCTCTGATTTAGTTCCCAGGCTAACAAAACTCAAAATGTTAACATTTCTTTTTGTAATCTGCACCTGCCAGAAAGCCACAACAATAAAAGATACTTTGCATGTAGCATTTCCTAGCCCAGACATCCTGTCTCCTAGCTTGAGATCAAACACAGTCGTAAAACCCTTTGCTTATTGGCTTTCTTCCAGCAAGGTGCACTGTGGTTACATTTTTGAAGCTCAGAATATAACAGTTTTCTTATATTTCTTACATAAGCTTGTGGATCACATTAATATTTACAATGACATAGAATTATTTACAAAATTCTACTTAGCTGGGCTGGCAGCCCCTCAGTTTTTCACACAAGTGATAAAAGCACGGTTTCAATAGTCTCTAGAGTAAACTAGACAGCATGGAACATGTGGCAAGCAGAAACAGTCCTACGCACATGGCAGCAGCAACCCTTGTGGGTGTGGCAGGAAAAAAAACATAGTTTTCAAGCAAGTTCCAAGACTAGATCAGTAAAAAGGGCATGCTCAGTGCAGTATAAGAGTGAGTCAGCAAAACCCAAGTCAAGTCTTATTGTTAACTGTCATAATTGTGGTGCCAACCATGAGTCTAAAACAGAGAAGTGCTTAGCATTTAGTTAGCAAAGCTACAAGTGTAAAAAATGGAACCATTTTTAAAAGTTTTATAAATCAAGCAAGCTTCATTCAGTTGTTAAGAAGATCACTTAAAAAAGCAAGCTGATCATGTAAAGAGCTGCAACCCTACTTTCTACGTAGATGGTGCATCAGTGGTCAGTGAAAAGGTTAATGCAGTAATTTTACTGGCAAAGAATTAAGTGTTCTGTACTATCTTGATCAATCCTACACCCACGTAGCTCAAAGTGGACACTAGTTCAAAGTGTAATGTAATGTCAGCAGAAACATTTGCTAAAGTGAGGGCAGGTGAGCAACTTAATTTGGGCAATTGTGCGAAGCTTGTTGCTTACGGAGGTGATGAGATTCTAACCGAAGGTTCAGTAGTGCTTTCATGCTATTTGGCTGGGAACAGTTACAGCTTGCAGTTTTATGTTATCAGAAGAGCCATGCAGTAGTTATTAGGTCTCAGAAGCAGTTTGAGAATGAAACTGCTTTTTTTTACCAATGAAGTACATCATGTAAGCACATGTCCCAGTTCCAGCTTTACTGATGCTATTTTCTCTGAGTATGCTGATGTTTTCGACGACAAGCTAGGCAATCTTCCAGTTGTGTACTTCATGAAAGTAGACCCAGAGGTCAGTCCAATGGTCAGACCAGCAAGAAGACTTCCAATAGCTATGCAGGAAAAAGTCAAGGTCCAGTTAGACAAAATGGTGCAGCAAGGTGTGATTTGTCCAGTCACAGAACTAGCTGAGTGGATATCTTCCATGGTAGCTACTCATAAGAAAAATTCAGATGAACTCAGAATATGCATTGACCCAAGAGGCTTGAACAAGGCATTAAAAGGACCTCATCATCTTATGCGTACAGTCGAGGAGATTGCAACCCTCATGCCAAATCCCTCTGTTTTTTTTCTGTCTTAGATGCAAAGAGTTCATTATGGCAAGTAATGCTTGATCGTAAACCTTCACTACTGACTACATTCAGTACCCCATTTGGAAGATACAGTTTCCTCAGGATGCCTTCTGGAATAAATTCTGCCAGTAAAGTCTTTCAGCGTGCAATGGAGCAATTTTTTTCAGGCTGTGTGCAATAATAGTTGATGATTTACTGGTTGGAGGTAATGGTGAAGCAGAGCATGACAAAAACCTCAGGAAGGTTCTGGACAGAGCGTGTGAAGTGAATTTAAAGCTCAATCCTCTGAAGTGCAAATTCAGACTACCAGAAGTTACTTATGTAAGTCATTTATTTACTAGTACAGGCTTATGACCAGATCCTTTCAAACAAGCAGACATTCTTAAGATGCCAGCTCCAATGTCCAAGCCCTACGTTTTCCTGGTATGGCTAACTATATAGCCAAATTTATCCCTTGACTTTAGTGAGTTATCAGCAACTTTGAGAAAACTGACATGCAAAAATGTTGCAAGGTCATGGTTAGAGCAACACCAGAGAGCATTTGATAACCTCAAACAGCAAACTGCTAACCCGGCTACATTAAGATACTATGATGTCAACAAACCAGTAGTTCTTTCCTGTGATGCTTCAAAGTTCGGTCTTGGTGCAGTTATTCTTCAAGACGGTAGACCTGTTGCCTATGCATCTAGAACTCTTACCCAAACTGAGATGCAGTATGCTCAAATTGAGAAGGAATTTCTGGCAATTGTGTTCGCATGTTCGAAGTTCCATGATTATATTTATCGCCTCGCTATCCAGACACAGACTGACCATCAACCTCTAGTCACTATTTTAAAGAAGTCTATGCATTTCGCTCCAGAAAGACTACAAAGAATGATGCTCAAATTGCAAAAGTACAATTTCAAAATGGTCTGTACGATTTCTTTATCTGGCTGATACCTTATTCAGATCACCCAGAAATACCATGGAATGGCTTGATGCAGAAAATGTTGACTTTGATGTCATGGAAGTGTGTAATTTGTCTACCACAAGACTTGATGAGCTGAGAGATCATACAAAGACTGATCAAATTTTGCAAAATCTCAACCACTTCATCAATGCAGGATGGCCATCAAAGCAATCCTGTGTACCGCCAGAAGTACAACCTTACTTTCCATACAGAGATGAGATGCTGATAGAAGTTGGTATAATTTTCAAAGGTCCAACAGTTGTTGTTCCTACTTCCTTACAACATGAATATATTCAGAGTTTACATCGTGGCCACCCATGTTACGATTCTACCAAAAGAAGGGTGAGAGGACTAGTATATTGGCCTTCTCTAGCAAAATACATTGATAAAGTGCTTTCTTCTTGTTCAGTATGCAACAGTACTAAGCCATATTTGCAAAAAGTGCCACTTCAGCTAAGCCAAATTCCTGAACAACCTTGGTCAACAGTAGCAAAATGACATATTTGAGTGGAACAGTCGGCTTTACTTAGTGTTGGTAGACTCTTATTCCAACTGGTTTAAGAGTGATTTGCTACCTAACCTAACGTCCAGTGCTGTTATTACTAAGATGAAATGTCATTTCTCAGTCCATGGTAGTCCACACAAAGTTATTTCTGACAACGGTTCTCAGTTTACCAGTCAATTGTTTCAGAGATTTAAACTGTAATAAATGAAGCACACTGAAGGTGTAATTTGTAAAAAAACAATGGCAATATCTTTAATTCAAATAAAACCAGAACAATTCTGTTCTCACAACACCAATACTGGTCCTTGTGTAGCTAATCCTTTAAATTTAGCGCTTTCATTTCTGACTAATCAGAAACTTCTTCAGAATACATCACCATTCCAAAATGGAAAAATATATAGTCAAGCAGGTCACGCCTTCAATAAACAAACACCCTATCACAACCAATGTGAAATACGTAATACATAAGCCTATTCATAAAAAGATTTTTTAGGGACTTAAATAAAAAACATTTTTTAAAAAACTACATGTGAATTCAAAACATATACACACATCATATAAAAATTATAAAACAATGCATATAATGAATGCTGTTTTTTATGATGTTTCAAATTCCTTATATGTATTGTTTTATAATTTTTATATGATGTGTGTATATGTTTTGAATTCACATGTAGTTTTTTAAAAAATGTTTTTTTATTTAAGTCCCTAAAATCTTTTTATGAATAGGCTTATGTATTATATATTTCACATTGGCTGTGATAGGGTTTATTGAAGGCGTGACCTGCTTGCCTATATATTTTTCCATTTTGGTATGGTGATGTATTCTGAAGAAGTTTCTGATTAGTCAGAAACAAAAGCGCTAAATTTAAAGGATTAGATACAAAAGGACCAGTATTGGTGTTGTGAGAACAGAATTGTTCTGGTTTTATTTGAATTAGATATTGCCAATGTTTTTTTAAGAATTACACCTTCAGTGTGCTTCATTTATTACAGTTTGGACTGTTGTTTTGTTTTTTTCTATACTTGTTTCAGAGATTTTCTAAAGAATGGGACTTTATCCATGTTACTAGCAGTCCTGAATATCCACAGTCAAGCAGCCTTGCTGAACATCCTGTACAAAGTGCAAAGCCATTACTGGAGAGGTCAAAGCATGACAATACCGATATCTTCTTGAATCTACCCAATCTCAGAAATATACCCCAAGACAACCTACTAGGCTCGCCTGCTCAGAGACTTCTATCTAGGCAAACCAGAACAACCTTGCCTATCAGTTCTAGTTTGTTAGTGCCTAATGCTAAAAACAACAACGCAATCAAAGATCAACTTTTTAAGAAGCGTCCTTCTTAGAAGTCCAGCTATGATAAAACAAGCAGATCTCTTCATCCATTAAAAGAAGGAGAGACAGTGGGGATGCAAACAATGAAAGCCTTTGATCAAATTGGTCAAGTGAGAGGTATATGTACCACGCCGAGATCCGACTTAGTGGAATCTGAGGGTAAAGAGTACAAGAGAAACTGCAGACATCTTCTTCCTGTATCAGAAACAACATAGCAGCATCGTACCTGTGATACAGACTCCAGATCTCAGAGCTACCCTAACAATGTTTGTACCGAAGAACATGTCGCAGTATCCATTCCCGTTCCTGATTATGCCCCATTTGTCCCCAAAGTTGAATATTCTTTGAAGACAGTCCCCGTGGCTAGATCCAATTCCGACTTTTATGTTACACGATCGGATCGTATTTCAAGACCTAGTATAAAATACACAGCAACCTGGTCATAATTGTTTTATATGTGTTGGGTTTTGTATAACTGCATGTCAATAATTAGTTCTGTATAATTGCATGTCAAAGGATAATTTCTGTAAATTGCATGTCATTGAATACTGTCATTTTGTATATGGACTATTTCTCAAAGAGGGAGTATGTACATCAGAGCACGTGTATGTACCTTTAAGATGCATTTCCAAATGTAGCACATGCATATAAATACAAAGCACATGCAGGCAGCAGTGCCATTTTGAGAGAACAGCTAGGGTGTTAACATGTATGCGTGTTGCACTCGGTCGGTTTATAAGTTTATTTAAGTTTAGGTTACAAAGCCTCATTTCTGATGTGCTTGTGCGTAACACAGCTGCTTCAACTGAACCCATGAATGTTTGTCTGTTTTATCCTGACCAGACGAGTGACACATATGTACTTGTCTACCTCAGAAAGTAAAAGAAAAAGAATAGAATTCACCTCAGTCAGAGGGACACGATAGTTCTAAAAACAGGGGGAAGGAGGGAGGGACTGAATACTGCAACAATGATCAGTAGGACATCTACTGTTACAGTAAGTTCTTCACAACTCTACTAAGTCCTTCCAATATCACTGTTGTAGTGTTCCTTATTAGTGGGAGAATACTAAAGCAACTAAAGAGAGTGGAGGAAGAAGAAATAACATCACCTTCTAGCAAGCCCTGAAGGATGGACCTGGTAAAAGTAGCTCTGGTCCTGGAAAACACATCCAATTTATAGTCTTTGGTAAAAGTGTGAACACAGCACCAATTAGCAGTGTTTAAAATAGTCCTAAAATCCAGACCCTTGAAAAAGGCTCCAGTGGAAGCTACAGCTCTAATAGAATGAGGTTTGATGGAGGAAGAAAGCTGTTTTTCCATGATAAGAATAACAAAAAAAAAATAGCCTTGGAAACCCAGGAAGAAATGGTTTGTTTGAAAATGGCAAATCTAATTTCTTTTCTTGAGAAGAAAGAAAAAGCTAGTCGGATTTCCTGATGTTATTAGCCTTATCTAAGTAAAATCTGAGCAACTTGCAAATATCCAAAGAATGAAGGATCCATTATCCTCTATTATGAGAAGGAAAGAAGAAAGGAAGATTAATAGACTGGTTTAAAGATAGCTCATTAGCAGGCATAAAGGAAGGGTTAGGCCTGAGAGAACCCTACCCTTATGAAAAATCAAAAAAGGAGGAACCGCCCATAAGTAGCTGCAGCTCCGAAACCCTCTTTGTAGAAGTCAGAGCAACTAGCTGTACAATTTTCTAGATGCAAAGCTTTAAGGAAGAACTGGTGGCTGGCTCAAAAGGCACGGAGGTCAGTTTTTCATCACATAATTTAGGTTCCAAGAAGGAAGAATCGGTTTTCTTGGTGGGACAATTTGAAGGACACCATTTAGAAATTGTTCTTTACAGGAAGAAAGTGGAGGATCTATGGGCAGATAAGTAGAAATGGCTAACTAATAGGATTTAACTTTTAGTTATGTACTTACCATAACTTCGGATGTATGGGATCCATCTCGCCTACATTCATAACTGATGGGCTCGGAGCCGATCCATCGGCTCCGACTCGGCCAACTAGTACACTAGAACGAAGTTTCTTATTGGCTGGGCTACTCTCTATCCCAGGATGCACCACACCTGCTTCCCCAGATCTTGTTTGTTCGCTTTCATACTTACATGCAAACACAGAAAAAATTGTAGTTACTACAACCAACTAAAGTTCTTCAAGAGAAGATCTCCAAATGGAACTACATTTCCTCTAAATCCCAATGGAAGGGGGAAGGAGGGTGGGTACGTATGAATGTGTGAGATGGATCCCATACATCCGAAGTTATGGTAAGTACATAACTAAAAGATGTAATGGGATCCTATCTCGCCTACATTCATAACTGATGGGACAGCGTCCCTAGCACCTAAATCCCGGGTGGCTCATTGGAAAACACTCCTGAGAACTGTGGAACCAAAGGAAGCCCTGCCTCGAGAAACCACATCTAGTCTGTAATGAGAAATGAAAGTGTGCGGAGAAGTCCAGGTAGCCGCAGCACAAATATCATCTATTGATAATTTGGAGTGAAAAGCTACAGAAGTAGCCATTGCCCTGGTAGAATGAGCCTTGACTGGAAAGGGGAGCTCTTTGTTAGCCTGTGAATAAATGAAAGAGATGCAATCTTTAATCCATTTAGCTATGGAGGTTTTAGCTACTGGTTGACCCAATTTGTTTATTGCAAAGGAAACAAACAGTTGATTTGATTTCCGCGTCTGAGCGGTTCTATTCAAATAAAAACGCAGTTGTCTATGGATGTCCAATTGATGAAGAATATATTCTGCGTTATTAGAAAACTCGGGAAAAAATACAGGGAGCTCTAGAGTCTGTTGAATACAGAAAGAAGAAGCTACCTTTGGTAAAAAGGAGGGATTTAATTTCAGGGACACTCTATGTTTGTGAAATATCAAATAAGGAGGATCAGAACAAAGAGCTTGAAGTTCTGAAACCCGCCTGGCCGAAGTTATGGCCACCAAAAAGGCAGTTTTCCAGGACAGAAATTTCAAATCGCAGGTAGCAGCTGGTTCAAAAGGGCGGGCAGTTAAGGCAGCAAGAACCAAATTTAGGTCCCAAGGGGGAACAGGGTGAGATATTGGGGGCCTAAAGAGCCATGCTCCTTTAAGGAAAGACTTACAAAGTTTGTGAGACATCAATGAAGGTTCAAAAGAAGCATGAAAATTAGAGATAGCCGCTAGCTGAACCTTAATCGTGGAAACTGAAGAGCCCAATTGAAAAAGAGAGGCCAAGAAATTCAAAACCTCCGATACTGGGGCAGTAAGGGGGTCTATACCTCGTTGCTAAGCCCAGAAGGCGAACCTTTTCCATTTGCTGGAATAGAGTTTGACAGTGGAAGGTTTGTGAGAAGAAAACAATATGTGGATCACCTCCGGAGAGAGGGAATTGTCTCGGATTAATGATGGAAGCGGAGTAACCATGCCGCCAACCTCAAGGACCTGAGAGACAGGTGAAACTGTCCTGACTGATGAGTCAACAGGTCCGGCACTGGGTCCAAAAACCATGGACCTTCTACCGCATACCTCTGAAGGAAGGGAAACCAAACCTGACGAGGCCAGTGCGGGGCAATCAAAATCATTTCGCTCTCCAGGTAAATCGCCTTCTGTATCACCCTCGGCAGGAGGGGAACCGGAGGGAAGGCATAAAAAAGACCGGGGGGCCAAATGTGGGTCAGAGCGTCCCTGGGAATCTGTCCCTGAGAGGGGATCAGAGTGAAGAACTCTCTGCACTTCGCATTGTGGGGGCTGGCAAACAAGTCGCAGCGAGGGAGACCCCATTTGGCGAAGATTTTCGCAGCCACTCTTTGGTTGAGGGACCACTCATGGGGTAACAGAATGGTCCTGCTTAGTCTGTCCGCAATCACATTGGATTTCCCCGGTATGTGCGTTGCCATTAGAAAGCGGTTGGTAGCTACCGCCCAGTGCCAAAGTCTCATGGCTTCTCTGCACAGTGGGTATGACCTGGTTCCACCTTGCTTGTTTATATACCAAACCACCGACATGTTGTCGGATAGGATAGCAATCGGACCTTGCGGGAGAGCGTGATGGAGAGCTTGTAGTACCAAGAGTACCGCTCTCATCTCCAGGATATTGATATGCAAATGCGCTTCCTGGAGTTGCCATGTGCCTTGGACCGACCTGTCCAGGTAATGACCCCCCCCACCCTACCTGGGAGGCATCCGTGGTCACAGTGGCAACGGGGGATTGAGGAATAAAGGGTCGCCCCTGGTCGAGATTGGATCGGAGAAGCCACCAACGCAGATCCCGACGGCAACTCTCCGTGATCATGACTAAGTGGTTCAAGGGGAGTTCCTGATAGGACCATTGAACCGACAGAAGCCATTGCAGAATTCGCATGTGGAGTCTGTCTAAGGGGACTAGGAGTATAGTTGATGCCATCGAGCCCAACAGTTGTAGGATCAGATGGGCCGGAGCTCTTGATAGGGGGAGACAGGATCTGACTTGGTTTTGCAAAACCTGAATTCTTGCTGCCGGTAAGAAGGCACGCATCCTTTTTGTATCTAACTCTGCGCCTATAAAAGTAATACGCTGAG
This sequence comes from Protopterus annectens, assembly GCF_019279795.1. Taxonomy (NCBI): domain Eukaryota; kingdom Metazoa; phylum Chordata; order Ceratodontiformes; family Protopteridae; genus Protopterus; species Protopterus annectens. The sequence continues at coordinate 609,936,547 of NC_056745.1, forward strand.
ATGGCTGTAGTACAGATTTTTGCCAATTGAACGTAATTCCCAAGAAACGGCCCAAGGTGACCGTGGCCATGAGCGCCTGAAATAGTAGATGCTTGGAGGTGGCAGTAAGGAGCCAGTCGTCTAGATAAGGAAACACTTGGAATCCTAGACTCCTCAGGTGAGCAGTCACCACTGCCAGACACTTGGTGAACACCCTGGGGGCTGTGGTGAGACCAAAGAGCAGTGCTCGGAACTGGAAATGGCTGACTCCCAGGCGGAAGCGTAAATGTCTCCTGGACTCTTGACCTATCAGAATGTGATAGTAAGCGTCCTGGAGATCTATGGAGCACATCCATGCATCCTTCTCCAACAGTGGGAGAATGGATTGAAGGGTGACCATTCGGAATTTGGACTTTTTCACAAAACGATTCAATGAACTGAGGTCCAAAATGGGCCTGAAGTCCCCTGTCTTTTTTGGCACCAAAAATAATCTTGAGTAAGTTCCTGATCCGATCTGGTCGGTGGGGACAGGCTGGATGACTCTTTCTAGGAGCTTTGAAATCTCTATTGCTGCCTGATCCCACTGACTGGGTGGCACGTCCGGGATTTCCCTTAAGGGAAGGGGGGGCTTGATGAAAGGGATGAGATAGCCTCCGGTTATAATCCGGAGCACCCACTGATCGCTGGTTATAGCTTCCCAAGCTTGTGGGTGTTCATAAGCGACCCCCGACTGGCTCCGGAGCTGCACAGTCGGGCAACAACTCAGGGACGTTGAGTGTAGGAAGAACCACGAAAGGAATCGCGGTCTCCAGAGTTACGGGGGCCTCTGCCGCCTCTGGGGCGGCGTCTTCCTGAATTCCCCCCCCCCTGCCTCTGGAGGGGGGATCACTGGGTGGAGTAGGGAAAGACCTCTGAGTTTTTCTGAACCACATTTTCCCTCCTCTCTGGGCCTTGGGGTAAGGCCTAGAGGAGGCGGAAAAGCGGGCCCCAACGGCAGTCAAGGTCTTGCCCTCCTGCTCGCACCGAGTTAGTGTGTCCTTCACCTTGGGTCCAAACAAAGATGACCCATCAAAGGGGGTGTCAGCGAAGGAAGACTTGAAGGCCTCCGCAAATGAACACAAGCGTAACCAGGCGTGTCTCCTGAGGGCAACGCCTGTTCCCGCTGCTCTACTCGCCCCTTCGGCCGCATACGAAATGAGCCTCATGGACGAGTTTACGATGGAAAATAAGGTAGTCATCTGGGCGCCAACAGTGTGGGCTAGCGCCTCAGGTAGATTACCAGTGAGGGAGTCACTTAGCTCTTTAAGGAGATCCCTTTGGAGCCTGGTAAAATGACATAAGTAATTCAGCGACCGTAAAGTAAAGGCCGCTGAAGAAAGGGTACGCTTCCCGTACCTATCCATGCTCCTGGAATCCTTATTAGGAGGGTGGATAGACGTTGAAGCCTCTGCCACGTCCTGCTGTGTGGCAGATGCCACCACCATAGCATCTACGGGAACTCCTTTAGTCAAAAATTCCTTCTGGGGGGGGGCTGAAAGAAATTTATTAGGTCTTGCAGGCACCGGTTCCACAGAATCAGGGTGTTCCCAAGCCCTTCGAGAAACTAAATCAAGGAGTTCATCGAAGGGTGGAGACACCCAGGAGGTGGAGGGCTGGGCCCCGAAGGCCTTGAGGAAGACTGACTCCTCAGCGGAAGGGGTTTTGGCCTGCCAATCTCCTCTCTGTCTCAGAATCTCAAGGATATCTGAGAAAGAGACATCATCCGAAGATGATTTAGGGGACCCTTCCGCATCATCAAGGTCAGTGTCCGATGTGACAGACTCATCATGGGAGTCCACGTGCTTCCTCTTGCACAATTTCTTCCGTGGGGGCTCGTCCGAAGCAGTTTCGGATGGACCCCCCGGAAGAAGGGAACCCCCGATGGGGGTATCCTCAGGCCCTGGGGCCCCGCTGCCAGGGGACTGCAATACGGCAGAAGCACCAGTCTCCAGGTCTAGGGACGGTGAGGTGGAAGCCTGCTGAGCCGGCAAAGACATGGCCAGCGCGCTCCTCATGGCCTCAAAGGCCGGACCTCCAGACTCCATGGAGATCACTGGCTGAGAGGCCACGACGGCACTAGGGATTCTGGCAGCCGATGCTCCGAGGGGAAGACTAGGTACCGAGGCACCCAGTCCCAAGATGTTCCCCTCGGGCCCGGCTGAGGAAGTCCCAGTACCAAACCCTGAACCCGAAGACACGGTAGGAACCATAGTCGGTGCCGATAGACCTCGAAGGGGTCTCGGTTCCGACCGTACGGCTCCGCCTTGCTCCACCATCACCGACTCCAACGGCTCCGAGGAGGTTGGAGGAGGAATCGAGTGTTTCGGAGGGGGGATCGGCTCCGAAGCCAACTGGGCCGGAGCCGAGACCATTTGAGCAAAAACTGGAGACTGGAAAAGCCTCTGAATAACCCTATCCAAATCCGAATCCGACAGTTTTGAGGATTTAGAGGAGGTAGACAAGGGTCGAGACGACTTTCCTCTCGGCTCCGACAATGTAGGGGACCGGCTCCGAAAAGGCTCCAACACTATCGGCGCCGGATCCGCCACAGCATGAATAACAATCGGCGCCGAAGGAGCTTTCTTCGGAGCCGAGGGGGAAGAGTCTGAGCTGCACACCTCCACCGGCTCCGAAACCATCGGAACCGATGGAGGTGATTCGCCTCTCAATACTCCAACCTGCGGCTCTGAAACTAATGGAGCCGAGGAAAGAGGCATCGAGGCAGACCCTTCGACCCTCGGCCCCGAAGTCAGTGGAGCCGAGGAAGAAGAGGTCGACTTATGCTTCTTAGCAGTCGGTTCTGACGGACTTGTCGGAGCCGATGACCTTTTCTTTTTAGAGGCAGTAGGAGAAGAATCCAAGGCTTCCTCAAAAGAGGGCTTAATAAGACCCTTCAAGATCAATTTATTTTTCCGCTCTTGAAGAACCCTAGAGGAAAAAGCATGACACACACTACATGTCTCCTGTAAATGTTTAGGTCCTAAACAATACACACATATAGAGTGACTGTCCGTAATAGACATTTTGTAATTGCACCTAGTGCATTTTTTGAACCCTGACTTTTGCTCTTTGGACATGTCTGTCAGGAAATAAAGCAGTGTCAAAATACCAAAAACTTAGCGCCAAACTGCAGAGCGCGAGAAAAAAATGGCATGAGCTCTCCAGAGAGAGATTTACCTCACAAGAGAAAACACAGTAAGAACACAACAAAAACAACGGGCAAAGGCCCTCTAACTTAAACGGGCTTTGCCCGGAGAAAACAATGACACAGACTTCAATAAGAAGGGCAAAGGCCCTCTAACTTAAACGGGCCTTGCCCGACAGCGATATAGAAGTATCAGAGTAGTCAATCACTCACACACAATAACGTACAAAATACCAAAATACACAAATATACACAAAATAGCCGTTAAAACAGCTGTTGTATTAATTTCTGAAGAAACCCCAAGGTCAAAGACCAGTAAAAGGTAAAAAAGAGACCACTTAGCTCCAGCCAAGTCGAGACCACATCCAGCTTGTAAAGCGGCAAACGAGATCTGGGGAAGCAGGTGTGGTGCATCCTGGGATAGAGAGTAGCCCAGCCAATAAGAGACTTCGTTCTAGTGTACTAGTTGGCCGAGTCGGAGCCGATGGATCGGCTCCGAGCCCATCAGTTATGAATGTAGGCGAGATAGGATCCCATTACATCTGAAGTATTATCCAATTTGTATTTGGGTAGCTCACAAAAATATGAATGAACAGTACGGATACCTACTATAAAAGGTTCCTAGTTGTTCTTTTTGCACCATAAAGCAAATCTATCCCATTTGGCTACATAAGTCTGCTAGCAGGTTTTCTAGCCTCCTATAAAACCTGGAGCATATCCTCAGAAAACTGGTACCTAAACGGTATTAAAATTCTATCACCCAAAGAGTTAGCTGTACCCAAATAATTAGCTGTAGAGTTTGGAGAGGGAGATAAATGAGAGAGCCCTTGTGCTATATGAGCAAGTCCATCTTGGGAAGTAACTTGTGATGATTGCCCCTGGCTAGGTGAAAAAGAAGGGGACACTAGTGCTGTATGGGCCAAAAAGGAGTCACCAACAAGATGTTTGGTTTGTCCTTCAATATTTTTTGAAGGACACTTAGAAGAAAAGGTAGAAAAGGGAATGCTTAAAGGAATCTCTCCGTTCATGACAAAGACATAGCAGCTATTTTTCAAGCTACTGGGTTTAGGTGCCTGGAACAAAACTTTTCAGTTGTCTGTACTAGGAGGAGGTAAAACAGCCTATTTACAGAATATCCCACTGATGAATGATGTCCAGAAAGACCTCTCTGTTCAACACTAAGTTGTGAGGGTCTGCCTTGACATGCACAAGGAGTCTGCCACAGTGTGTTCCTTCCAATGTAAACCTGCCTGAAGAACCAATTTATGTTTTAATGGCAACTTCCCAAGCTATTGAGACTAATTTGCACAGACGATAATACATGTTTATTATCACATAACTGCAATGATGTCTCTGAGGAGGCCTGGGGACCAGAGATAATTCGGAATCTGAAGAATCACAACCAAAACTTTCATCTCCTTGATGTTTGTGTATTCCTTTTATGACTCTGGAAGACCATACCCCCTGAACTTTTATATTGTTGAAACAAGCTCCCCATGCCAGGTCTGAAGCATCCATGTATAGGTCCTGAAATGGGGTAGGAACCATAAAATAAAGACATGAACTGAGAGGGATCTGGTTGATTCATCATATAAACTCCTTCCAGATGACAACAAGAGAGGAATCTGGAATTCTAGTAGGGGTCAATGTTGTAGCCATATAGACTTGAGGTATTAATGAAGCTTCTTCATGTGGAGTCTGGCAAACAGAACAATGGATGCCATGAATCTCAAGGTTCTCAAAATCTCTCTCTCTCTCTCTCTCTCAGGTCACCTGCAATAGCAGAAGACTCAGAAAGAACTCCATCAGAAATAGAACCTTGTCCATGGGAAGGAAAGCTGTCATAGTCAGGGTATTGATACAGCATCCAAAGAAAATCTGTTCTTGAGAAGGCATCAGGGTAGACTTCTTTAGGTTTAAGGTGAACCATAGACTGTGGAGAAGTTTTGTTGTGAACTCTATTGTCCATGAGAATAGACGAGAATCTGGAGAAAAAGCTTGAAGCAGAACATAGTCCATATACAGGGCAATTTTGATGACTTGAGATATGCAAAAGGCTATGACAGGAGCCAAGCACTTGGTAAATACTCTTGGGGCTGCAGAAAACTGACAAAGTGTGATGAAGACAGACAGAATCTCAAAAATTTCTTGAAAAGAGGATGAACATGAATGAGGAAATAGGCTTTTTTCAAGTCCAGAGTCAAAAGGAAAGACACAGGAAGAATCAAGGAAATCAGCATCTGTAGAGACAGAATTCTGAAATTTGGCACACCAAGAATGGTGTTTATGTACAGCAAGCCTAGGCTAGATCTAAAGAGCCCTCTTTTTCTGAATCAGAAACCAAATGAAATAGAATCCTCTACCATACTGAGAGAGGGGAACTGGTTGAATGCTTCCATGACAACAAAGCTTCTGCAGCAGTGGTGGAGGAAGGCGAGACATTTGGTTTTGAGAAGACTGAGGAATTCCTGAAAAGAGGGGAATGGACTTCCACGGCATCTTGTACCCTTTTTTATAAGTGAAAGGACCTACTTACACATGTGGTGATTTCCTTCCAAACTGGTAGAGAAAGCGATAGTCATCGGAACAGAAGAGGAGGGGGGTAAAGGAGGATAATCATGAGGAAGCAGGTTTGTCAGGAAAGAAGGGTTTTTGACTCTTAGTGTCCTGTCCTAATTTATCTTGAAATCTTCCCTTACTAGCACTTTTACCTTTCTGGAGTTGCTTTCATTGTCTTCTAACAAAAGGACCTGCTTTAGAAGGGTAATTTTTCTGGAATTTTGGTACAGGAGACAGGAAAATTTTTTTCAAACCCTGCATTACCTTTGCCTTACACTGTAACATTTTAAATAGTTATGTAGCCACAGAAGCAAACAAACATTGCCTGTCCAAAGGAGAATCTAATAATCTGGCTTTGACATCTTCTGGCAGGGACTATAGCCTTAGCTAAGAGTACCTAGGCATAAATGATCCAGATGCTGCCACCATGCAAGAAGCATTAGTAGCATTGTAGCTGCATTTGACAGAAGAATGTCTGGTTACTTGTGAGGCAGAATTAATTGAGGATCGAGCAGATGACTTATTGTCTGAATCTGGCATATCACTGATAACCTCTCCTAGGTTAGAAAGAACATATAAAAGTTTTCTCGTCACATGAATCCAATAGTTAATAGCACAAAAGATGATGGAGGCAGAGGTGTACACCTTTTCCCATACCTCTATATGGTCCTGCTACACATATCAGTACGTGAGACATTAGGGGATGATTTGTCTGTAGAAAGTGAATGACAGGCAGATCAGAGAAGGGATTTTTATAAAAGAAACTTTTATTCATTGGAAACTTTGTAAAACCTGTAAAGTTTCACAGGAGCAGGAGTATGGGATTCTGGGTTCCTGGAAGCAGCACTGAAACGGTCTAACAGAGCTTCCAAAACCGGGGGGAATAACAGAGAGCTTAGGCAGTGTCCGCGGGGGTGCAGCGGTTAGCGTTGTCACCTCACAGCAAGAGGTTCTCCGGTTCGATTCTCGGTTGGGTGCCTTCTGTGCAGAGTCTGCATGTCCAACCTACTATCATGTGTGTTTCCTCCAGGTGCTCTGGTTTCCTCCCATACTCCAAAGACATGCAGTAGGAGGACTGGACAATCTAAATTGGCTGTGAGAGTGTGTGTGTGCAAGTGAGTGGTATGAATGAACTACCATGTCAGGTATGAATGAACTACCATGTCAGGGCTAGCCAGCTGGCAGTGTAAACCTTGGCTCAAGATGATTGTCACTGCAAAAGTGACATCCTGACCCCATGTACAAAATGGGAAAAGGGGTTGAGGATGGATGGAACAGAGGGCTTAGGGACAGTCACCTGAAGCAATACATGATATCACTGTTGACAGCCAGATATCATAGAACCTTTCCATTTATAATGCTGCATCATTTTTATTATGGTATTCCCAAAATAAAGTTCCTCTAGAGGGGAATCAGGGGAAGGGAAATCTTCTTCAAAAGCCACAGCCATGAGACAGTATATCTAAGAAAAAAAGGCTAGGGAATCTTCATCAGAGTCCTGGTCCTCCACCTCCTCAGAAAAAGACTCCCCTCTTTTCAAAGAAGTAAAACAATAAGGAACCACAACATCAGGTGGAGTCCAGAAAAACTGAGGAGGTTTTACAGACATAAGGACTTTAAAAAGCCCTTGGGTAAAATCTTGACATTCCTTTTGAGGATCCCTCACTAACAGAGAAGGACAGAAGTGTTTAGTTTTCTGCTTTTTCTTTTCAAGGACATCCGTCTGCACATACCTAGGAGGATCAGAGACCTGACAAACTTTGATTAAGGAACTAGGATTTCCTTTCTGGCAAGAATCTGAGGGATACTTCTCACCCATTCAGAAATTACCAGCCTAGGTTCCCCCTTCTAATCTGTACAAGATGTCAAATCAGCCCCAGTGGATGTGTGCATGGCCTGCCCCTTATCTGTTTCCTATGGAGTTGAGATTGCAGATGCAGGAACTGGACAACCTGAGGCCTCATCAATGGACACAGCAGGAATGTCCAGTAGAGGCTGGACAACTGAATGACTCAGTTTAAGTTTCTCAGGCTTCTTCTTTGGATGAGGCTGGACATCAGAGTGAGAATATTCAGCAACCAACTAAACAGCCAAAGAAGAAAGGCAGCTGAGTGTGTTACTTGGACATTACTACCAGAGCAAGAAGCCTCTTTCATGATCAAGGGAAGCCCCATACCTCAAACATTTTTTAATTTAGTACTCATAATAAAACCAATAGTAGATGCTGTGAAACAAGACAATTAACCGAAAAATACAGCACCATAACGAAGCCACAGGTCACTGGTTCCTCTAAAATACTTTATTCAATAGTACATCCAAACAGTTAAGCGCTTTCATCAAAAGAAATTTGACTTCATCAAATTTCTTTTGATGAAAGCGCTTAACTGTTTGGATGTACTATCGAATAAAGTATTTTAGAGGGATCAGTGACCTGTGGCTTCGTTTTGGTGCTGTTTTTTTCGGTTAATTAATTTAGCACTCTCCTGGAGAAAGGTCTCCTGTTGTGAAATCATGCGGACAAACCTAACCATGTGGCTTTTGAATAGTGCCTTCTTTTGATGTAGTGGATGCCAACTGGAAAAGTGCAGCAAAGAGTATAAGTTGGCATCCTACAGATGTTTGATTCAAAACAATAATTGTCTCTATTAATGAAGAGTCCCTTTTGGAGTTCCCTTTACCCAGGAAATCAGAGAGAATACAGAACAGATTACCACACAACCTACAACAGGGAAGATCAACAGAATTGCAGGAGTGGGGTGAACAAAGGGAGAAGATAGTGAATGGGTTGACTGTCTTCAACATCAGACATCATTTTAAAGTGCTCAATTATAGTGACTTTGGGTTGACAATAAATAGGCCCAATTGTTTGAGAAAGGTCTCACCTTAGTATCCTCCAGAAGAGCTCATGTGGATGATGTCCTTACTAACTTAAAACTTTTTACCCATAAGCTTAACTTAAGTCTATATTTTGCCCACGGGGACCAGTCGGGCCCCAATACCTCTAATCAATGTCACAAACCCAAAATTTTCAACCCCCCCCATTGCACTCTATAATTACCCTTTTTGAGAAAATTTGTGAATCCAACTTTAGACATTTCTTTTCAAAAGGACTCAGGACAGATTCAATCTAACAAAGGAAAGAACAATCATTGTTGAGGCATATTATAGACAACAGACAAGTCAGGCTTATGAAGCCTGACTAGGCCGTGGCCTCATCGTTATAAACACCAGCAACTACATTAAAATAATGTTTACTATGCTTTGTGGTGACACATATGAGGAGGTGTCCATTAATGAAAGGAACACTGCCTATCACAAAACTGACATCACATTGTAAGCTTTTTGACACAAGGCCTTATTTCACAAAGAGACTTTGAATTTTTAAGGGTTTTGGATCCAGAACCCCGCACCCACATATCTGACATTCCTAAAGTCCATAAGGACATATATGATCCACTGCTGCATCCAACTGTTGATGCCAAAAATTCAAAAACTTCCACTTTGACCCATTATATTGATTTCCATTTAAAACAGGTGGTGGCCAACATCACACCCTTACACATACTCATGGGACTTTTTGAAAAGAGTTTCCCGGGACATATACAGTGATATTATTTTGGTTACTATGGACATCAAGGACCTCTTTTCAGTTATTCCCCACAATTTGGATCTAGAGTGGTTCTATGACTATTTGTATTTTCAAAGTACACTGGACCATAGTAAAATCAAGTTACTCATAGACTTAATGGAGATTGTCCTGGTCAACAATTGTATCTATTTTGAGGGGCATCTTTCTAGATAAAGTACCAGGGCAGCTATGGGGGCCACCTGTGCCCCAATCTTCGTCAACCTAGTGATGGCCCATTGGGAATTTAACTTTGCTTTTCAATCTTCTTACAGCAACATGTAGAGTTTGCATGGATGCTACTTGCAGGTCATCATCATTTTTTGGACTGGTGGCCTTGAAATGCTCAATTAATTTTTTTTGTTACTTGAATGACACCACTGAGTTTCTCAAGTTTACCTTGAACTACTATGCTGACTACATTAAATTCCTAGATGTCACAACCTCTAATAATAGAGAGAAGTACTGTTTTGAATCAAATATCTATAGGAAGCCAACTTATTCTAACTCTTTGCTGCACTTCTCCAGTTGGCATCCACTACATCAAAAGAAGGCAGTGGTCAAGGACCAGATGGTCAGGCTTGCCTGCATGATTTCACAACAGGAGACCGTTCTCCAGGAGAATACTAAATTTATGATTTACTTATTTATTTAATTTATTACATTTGTTAACCGGGTAATGTCTAACTGGGCCAGGAGCCTGTTTTTAGCAGAGGCCAGGGGAGAAAAGCTCCAACACAGTAACAATACTAAGCATAATAATTATATACAAAAATACAGAAAATACAAATGTGAAAGCTCCAACACAGTAACAATACTAAACATAAAAATGATATACGAGGCAAATACAAGCATACCAAAGATATAAATTCAAATAACAGTGTGACCATATATACGCAGTGAGGTATTATTTTTATTTTTTATTTATTTTACATTTGGTGAGTGGGCTAGTCTAACTGGATACATGTCCATTTTCAGTAGAGGCCCTGGTTGAAAAGCTCCAACACATATACACAATATACTAATAAATGTTGCAACAGAACAAGCTTGACGCAGCTGTTATTAAAAAAAAGTCCAATAATGTTGCAACAGTACAAGTTTGATGCAGCTGTTACTAAAAAAAAGTACAATACTAATGGTGAGCATAATACAAATAGTAAAGGTAATATACAAAAAAGTTGTTTATTATGTACATATATACATAGACTTAAACTGCAATATCATGGTTTATATGGATCATTAAGGAGAAGTCAGTAGTTAGTACAGTATAGTATTAGGTGTAAAGTATACATAGGTATAAAGTAAAAAAGTTAGTCAGGGTTAGTACAAGGGCATAACCAATGTATACTAAGAAATAGTTTTAGTTTCTGTTTAAAAAGTGTTATTGAGGACAGAGATAGGAGTTCAGTGGGAAGTAGGTTCCAGTGTTTTCCTACAGAATTAGAGAACAAAGAGTCTCCTGCTAAGTTGTTTGATCTGCTAGTACTAATAAGTAGTTTATTAGAAGAGCGTAGATTCTTAAGATTGTTGTAGGGGGAATTAAGAGAGAATTAAATTTAAAAATATGTTTAGGGTACAGGGCTATCACCCCAACCTTCTTAATGTTATTATGGGAGACATTACACTGAAACGGGACCAGACTATTTTCTTTCCCTTAATTGTGGAAAAGGGCTTCTTACACCGGTAGTAATGTCCAAGTAACAACCTTAGGTAACTATGAAAAGCCCTGGATCTCACATTTAATTTGGACTTTTCGGACATTAAGTCAGTAATTATAAAAACTAGAGCATTTTTTCCTTGGTTGCTGAATAGTTTCAGTTCCTGGGTCCCTCCCCTACCATTGTTTACACAAATAACACATCAATTAAATTTCTTATAGAAAAAGCAATGTCCACTACTCTTAATTGTTGCATGATGAAATCTGGGCACTGCAATCAATGTGGATTTATTAAGGAGAGCTCCATTTTTAATATTGCAGGCTATCATGATGTCTTCCTGAAGCAAAGATTTTACTGTTCGAGCTCTGGGGTCATTTACAGTGGATATAAAAAGTGCACACACCCCTGTTAAAATGCCAGGTTTTTGTGATATAAAAAAATGAGACCACAATAAATCACTTCAAAACTTTTCCCACCTTTAATGTGACCTATAATCTGTACAATTCAATTGAAAAACAAACAAATCTGTTAGGGGAAAAAATATAAAAAATAAAAAACGTACAACACGCTGGTTGCATAAGTGTGTACACCCTTAAACTAATACTTTGTTGTGTGCACGCCCTTAAACTAATATTTTGTTGCAGCACATTTTGATTTAATTACAGCATTCAGTCTTCTTGGGTACACCCCTGCCATCAATTAAAGAGACTCTGATTAACCCCAAATACAGTTCAGCTGTCCTAGTAGGATTTTCCTGATATTTATTTTCTCAGTTGCCTGCTACAGCAAAAGCCATGGTTCACACAGAGCTTACAAAGCATTAAAGGGATCTCATTGTTGAAAGGTATCAGTCAGGAGAAGGGTACAAAATCCACAGCACTGGATATACCATGGAACACAGTGAAGACAGTCGTCAAAAAGGGGAGAAAATGTGGGACAACAGTGAAGTTGCAAAAAACTGGACGTCCCTCCAAAATTGATCAAAAGACAAGCCAAAAACTGATCAGGGAGGCTGTCAAGAGACCTACAGCAACAGTGAAAGAGCTGCAGGAATTTCTGGCAAGTACTAGCTGTGTACTACACGTGACAACAATCTCCCGTATTCTCCATACGTCTGGACGATGGGGTAGGGTTGCAAGACAAACACCTTTTCTTACACAGAAAGACATCCAGGCCTGGCTAAAATTTACAAAACAATAAAAGCATGTGGGAAAATGAGTTATGATCCGATGAGACCAAGGTTGAATTTTTTGGCCACAATTCCAAAAGGTACGTTTGGCGCAAAAACAACACTTTGCATCACCAAAAGAACACCATCCCCACAGTGAAGCATGGTGCTGGTAGTATCATGCTTTGGGGTTGCTTTTCTTCAGCTGGAACTGGGGCTTTAGTCAAGATGGAGGGAATTATGAACAGTTACAAATACCGGTCACTTTTGGCCCAAAACCTTCAGGCATCTGCTAGAAAGCTGAAGATGAAGAGAAATTTCACCTTCAGCACGATAATGACCCCAAGCATACACCTAAATAAACAAAAGAATGGCTTCACCAGAAGAAAATTAAAGTTTTGGAATGGCCCAGCCAGACCCCAGACCTAAATCGAATAGAAAATCAGTGGGGTGACCTGAAGAGGGCTGTGCACAACAGATGCCCTCGCAATCTGACAGACTGTGAGTGCATTTGCAAGGAAGAGTGGGCAAATACTGCCAAGTCAAGATGTGCCATGCTGATATACTCATACCCAAGAAGACTGAATGCTACAAATAAATCAAAAGGGGCTTCAACAAAGTATTAGTTTAAGGGTGTGCACACTTATGCAACCAGTTTATTATACATTTTTTATTTTTTTCCCATAACAGATTTGTTTGTTTTTCAATTGAATTGCTCAGGTTATAGGTCACATTAAAGGTGGGAAAAGTTTTGAAATGATTGGTCTCATTTTTTATATCACAGAAATCTGGGATTTTAACAGGGGTGTGTACACTTTTAAATCCACTGTACATGGAACAATGCCAGGTCTGCCCAGCTTTCTATATTAGGAAAACTGTGAACTCCCTTAGAACTAGACTTTTCTAGCATATGTACGATGTTGATAAGAAGGATGAGCGGAATGTTCTTTTTAGACATATTAAATTCAATAAGTCCCACAGATTAAAATTTTATGTTACTGACTGTGTTGACAGCAATGGGAGATCAAATAACTAAGATGGCAACTACAACTTAATTCTACCAGTGGGCATGGTCTTAATGACACAGTGTCTATTAGCATCTTGCAGCTCACAACTTCTTTTTATACGTGATTTTCTGTTGTACTTTTAATTTTATTTTTATTATGCTGTGACGGTACTGATTACTGGTTTCCGCTGTTGCCGAGTTTTACGGCTTAGTATGTGATTGGTCTTATACAGTGTACGTATTCATTTTTATTTACATTCATTTTTTGTGCTTATTCTGTTTCAATCAATGCTTTTTGTTTTAGGTTTCATTTTGGTGGCTTCAATCTTGATAGTATTGAAGCTATTCAGTTTGTAAACTAGTTTCATTGGTTTTATTAGTCTTTCTTGGTTTTCAGTCTGTGTTTGTCTTAGAGGTAATCAATGTATTCATCACTATGCCTTTAAATTTTAATCTCTCATCCTTAATTAGCTTAACTTGCTCAATTAATTAGGAAGGGTTTCAAGAGAATATAAGGTGCCTATGTATTTGCTCTGTTTTTTTATCATTCTGATGAAGTCCCTTTGTGGGACAAAATTTTTAAGAGAGTATTTTCACGGTCCAGTTCCTGTGATTCGGGTTTGGATTGTTCAGGTGAATTTTGTGGCTTGTTTTGTTCCTAAAAGATTAGTGGTCTGAGGACAATAAATAGCTATGGCAAAGTCAACCACCTATGTCTGAGACAAACTGCAAGCCTGCTGTGGTGGCAAAGGCTGTTTGCTTAACTTTTTCTTCTTGTGGCTGGAAGAAAGACCAACCTTGGGACTGATGGTTTGTTCAATTTAAGGGCCAAAAATCATGCTTCTTACATATGGGATAGTGCCAAAGCTTGACAAGAAACTTGGGAGGAGGAAAGGAGCAGTAGAGCCCGAAGAATGCCCCTAGCAAAACCAGCCCTAGCTCTAGAGATACCATTCAACTTGTAGTGCTTGGTAAAAGAATGCACAGAAGTCCTGGTAGCTTGCTGCTTCTAGAATATAATTAGTATCCAACCCCTTGAAAAAAGCACCAGAAGAAGCCACAGCTCCAGGAGAATGAGCCTTAATGAAGAAGGAAGGCTCTAAACATGAAAAGTATAACAAAAAGAAATAGCTTTTGAAATCCAAGAAGACATAAAGCTAATCCCAAGGACCTAGGATGAAAAGAAGCAAACAACTGATCAGATTTTCCAATAGTCTTAGTCTTATCCAAATAAAATCTGAGTTGTCTATACATATCTGAAGTATGCAGCACCCTCTCACTGTCAGATTGCGGACGGGGGAAAAAAGGCAAATGAACAGACTGATTAAGTGACAACTCATTAACCACCTTAGGCATAAAAGAAGGATTAGTACACAAGGACATCCTGTCCTTAAGAAATATCAAAAAAGGAGGACAAGCTATAAGGGCTTGCAACTCAGACACCTGTCTGGCAGAAGTAAGGGCCAACAAAAGAACAGTCTTCCAAAAACAATGTTGCAAGGAAGCTGAAGAAAAAGGCTCAAAAGGTGCCCGAGTTAACTTCTCCAAAACAAAATTAAGATCCCAGGGAGGAGGAACAGGCTTCCTGGGAGGTCTAATATTAAGGATGCCTTTAAGAAATTGCTTAGCCTGAAATCTAGAAGCTAAAGAAGGAGATAAATGCAGACAAGCAGCGATAGCGGATAAATGGGCCTTAATAGAAGAATAGGTCAAACCAGCATTCAGCAACTCACACAAATAAGAAAGAACCAAAGGAACATCCACAGTAAGTGGGTCCAGGTGGGTCTATATTACGTGATTGAAAATTCAGATGTTCGAACACGTAATAATCGACCCCAATAGAGCCAACCAGCAAAATGTCGAACGGCCGTAAAAAAATAAAAACCCAAACCATTAAACTGCTTTATGCACGGGGGCAAGCCCCCATGCACCCCCCACACCCCCACTACAAATATACCAACTCCGATACCGCACTACAATGCAGTAAATGGAAATTTCCCCTTACAGAGATTTCTGTTTACATGTTCGACATTCTGCCATTTTGCTCAATTGGGGTCGATCATTACGTGTTTAAACATCTGAAATTTCGATCACGTAATATAGACCCGGTCCAGGTTATGAGAGAGAGGCACCAAACAGAAACCCTCTTCCATTTGGATAAGCAGGATTTCTTTAGTAGTAGATTCCCAGGCCTCCTGCAGGACCTTCAGCACGTCCTCAGAAAAAAGGTGTCTATGAGGAATCAAAATCCTATCACCCACAGTGTTAGCTGAGGTGTGGACAGGTGGGGATGGATGAGAGATCGCTTGTCTTGTGTGAGTAGATCCACCTTGTGAGGTAACGTAATGATTGCCCTTGGCTAGATGCAGAACTAGAGGGAATCAGTGCTATCATGGAGGGAGTCACCAACAAGATTTTGATAAGAGTCCTGTTGACTCGAACAGGACATTTGGAATGAGAGGAAGGGTATGAAATGCATAAAGAAACATCCCCTTCAAGAAAAAGAGAGGACATCTAGCTTCCAAACCAGAGGACTTGGGACTCTGGCACAAAACAGAAGCTGTCTGTTCAGAGGGGAGGCAAATAGATGTATTTGAGGAGTACCCCACTGGTGGACAATGTCCAGAAACATATCCCTGTGAAACATACATTAATAGAATTGAGTCACGGACCTCCTCAGAATGTCTCCCAAGATGTTCTGATCTGAAGGGATATAAACTGCCTGAAGAGTCATTTGATACTTGACAGCAAGATCCCATACAGGAAGTGTCAACTGGCAAAGAAGAGAAAATCTTGTTCCTCCCTGTTTGTTTATACCCCATATCACTGTGGTATTGTCTGTGGAGGATGAAAGGCTTGAAGAGCCAGCATAAGAGCTCTCATCTCTTTGACAGTGATGTGCTCCTTCTGCTGAAGAGGCAATCACACTCCCTGTACCTTTAGGGAGCCAAATGTTGCTCCCCATCCCACATCTGAAGCATCTATGAACAGTTCCTGAGATAGAAGAGGGGGATGAAAAGGAAGCCTGGGATTCAGAGACAACTGCTGGATCCACCAGTGAAGTTCCTTCTTGAGACAAGGAAGAAGAGGAACTGCAACGTCTAAAGGATTGCATGTTGAAGCCACATGGACTTCAAAAAACAGTGAAACTTTCCATGTGGAGTTTGGCCAGAGGGAGCATCAGAATGGTGAATGCCATGAAACCCAGAGCTCTCAGAAACTCCCTGGCTGTAATGGAAGCCAGGGGAAGAAGACTTTGAAAGAAAGAAATGAGAGTTAAGGACTTTGGAGGAGGCATGGATGTCAGCATAGGCACTGTCTGAATCCTGCAACCCAGAAAGACATGATCCTGACAAGGAGTCAGAAAGGACTTTTTGAAGTTTATTGTAACCCCTGGGTACCAAAGAAAGGAAATGGAGAAATGAAAATTTTGCAAAATAATCTCTGGAAGGGATGCCTGAATTAGCAGATCGTCCACGTAAGGAAATATATGGAATCCTTGAACCCTGCAAAAAGCAATCACAGGAGCTAGGCATTTGGTGAATAGCCTTGGGACAGTATACAGTTCAAAGGGGAAAGCAGAGAACTGAAAATGCCAGGAATCAACAGAGAAATGCAAAAATTTCCTGAAAAGAGGATGGATTGGAATATGAAGATAAACATTACTGAGATCCAGAGACACTATACAGGCCTGAGGGAAAAAGAAAGGAAACAGAGTCTGAAGGGAGAACATCCAAAAGGATGGCACCTTCAGAAAACTACAGTATAAAACAGCACAATGCACCTCCTAGTAAGATGAACAAACTCTGTACAAACCAAACATAAATATGCTGAATAAAATCCAGTACAGAGTCTGAAACACAGCCAGTCTTTATTAAAATGAAAACAAGTAGGTGAGCGCTTTCACGGGTAAAATCCCTACTTCATCAGACCATTAAGGCTGTGTTTCAAACTCTGTACTGGATTTTATTCACCTTCAGAAAACTGTTTAGATGAGAGACATCTAGAATTGGTCTCCAAGTACACTCTCTTCTGGGCACTAGAAACATTCTGGAGTAAAACCCCTTCCCTCTTTGGGTCACAGGTACCTCTTGAATAGTACCCTGAGTCAAAAGATCTCAAAGAACCTCTGGGAAAAAAGGAAGTTGTTCCTAAGGAGGCCGAGGAATGCCCAAAAAAGGGGGACAGGATTTCCACACCATGAATTACCCCTGGCAAATAATGAACAAAACCCAAATATCTTGAGTAATCTAAAGCCAAACAGGAACATAAAGAGTAATGTAGCTGGGAAGAGACAGATAGTCATACAGTACCTGGTTTATCAGGAAAGGAAGGCTTCTATGTCCCTAAAGTATGAGCGGCCTTAGCAGAAGGAGCCCCCACTTGCCACTCTTTTTTACCCTTGGGTGGAGACTGACTGCAAACAAAGGCTGGTTTATTGGGGTAGTTTCTCTGAAATTTACGCACATGAGTAACAAACATGTTTAAGCTCCAGTAAGGGCTTCCCCTTATCCTGAAGGGATTTAAACAAACTAGCATCTGCTTCCCCAAATAAAAGTTTATTATCCAGAGGAGCATCCATCAACTTAACCTTGACATCATTAAGTAAAGTCTGAGGCCTAAGCCAAGAATACCTCTTCGTCACTGAACCAAAAGCAGAAGCCCTAGAAGAGACATCTGCTGCATCACAACTACACTTAATGCAATGACAAAGCACTTGAAGCCCTAGCAAGGAAAGGGCAGAGCTTTTACCCTCAGAGTAAGGGAGATCAGAAATAAACTGACAAGCCTGAGAAAGGAGAGTCAACACACACCTGGACACATGGATCTGATAATTAATAGTCCTAAAGGACAGAGTAGCTGAGGTATAAACCTTCCTACCTAGCCTTTCCATGGTTCTGCTGTCTTTATTAGAAGGTAAACTTGGGCAAAGGAAGCAAATGAGAGGGCTTGTCAGAGGCTACAGACACCACAGAAGGGTCAGCAGCAGGACATGTGTACAAAAATTACAATCCAAAGGCACCCTATAAAACCTGTCAGTCTTCTTGGGAGCAGGGGACAGAGAATCAGGAGCTTTCGCGGCATTAGAAAAAGCATCCAACAAAGCAGCCAGAATAGGAGGAATAGCAGAAGGTTTCGGAGCTTCCGAATGTAGCAACTCATAGTGCCTCTTATGGATGTCAGAGACCTCAACACAATCCCATTTAAAAAAATTCCATCATCCTAGAAATTGCATCCCAAAAGGAAATTTCTTCAAAACAGTATTAGGACTATTAGATTCTTCCTCCTCTGACCCATCCAAAGGAGAAAGAATTAGGGTAGAATAAGTCAGGGAGTCCTCTTCAGAATCCGACTCCTCCTAAGAATCTTGTTCCCTGGACCTCTTAAGTGGAGAAGAGGAAAAAGGGGGAGCAGGAACAGAATCCCCCCCCCCCCCGAGGAGGTTTTAATTAAAGCATTACGGCTGGCCACTCATTCTGTGGATCCCTAGGAGCTGGAGAAACATGCTTGTTTTTTTTTGTTTCTTTTTTAAAGGAACATCCACCCTCTAAAACTTAGCGAAGGCTCTGACCCAGGATGGCATTCAATAACCATAGTAAGAATTTCCTCTCCAACTAGAATCTGTGAGACACCCCTAGTCCCCTTGGAAATAATCAAACGTGTTCCCCCTGAACGTCCAAAATGGATGCCTGCAAAGCCTCATTAGATATGCTACAAGCCAGATCCCCTACGGCCTCCAACTCCGTTACAGCAGAGAAATCCAAAATTAAAGCCGGGCAAGCCTCCAGGTTTTCTCCGACTTCGGGAGAAACACCCAGCAGAGGCTGGACAGCGGAAGATTCCAGTCTTAATTTTTTCACATGCTTTTTCCCTAACAGCTGGCTCTCGGGGAGGGAAGTTCCTTCTACTGTATCTTTAGCGAGAAGCTTGAGACGCTGGTTCTCAAGATACAAAGAAAGGGAAGAAAGCCTACTACGAAGGGTTTTTGGTATGAACACCTGAAAAATTGAAGAGGACGTATGGTCATGAGAAGCTCCTAGGCAGAAACGACACTTACTGTCTTGGTCTTTATGGGGAATCTGTCTCCTGCACTGGCATTTACCCTTCCTGAATGATATTAACCCATAACAGCAACAAAAAAAAGCCAAGAAAAAACAAAACCCTAACAGGGTTTGTATCTGCAACAGCTTGGACTTCAAAACAAGATGTAGGGGTTCACCAGAGAACAAAAATGCATTCAAACTGGCAGAAAATGGACAGAGGTGAACAGATCGATGATCGAAAGAAGCATTTGGACTGGCGGCAAAGAAGTTCTGAGGATGGTACGTCTGAGTGTCACCTTTATGCCCTACACTACGTGAGGAGCGTACAGGTCCCATTTGGAGTACCTTAAAGCAACACTAGGTTTTGGTATACTGGTCGGATGTCGGGCTTCCATGGTAGGGAATCTCATATGTAAGGAATACTGCAGCAGTGAATGTAAGGACAACAGGCAAAGACATTTTGAAATTTTCTTTTCTTTTCTTGTGTCAGGTTGAAGGAAGAACAGAGGAATTGGAAAGCTGTTCCACAGTTTAGCCAAGAAAGAAGGCTGAATTGCAGCAAGTAATGGTAGCAATAGTTGGTAAAAGCAAAGTTTCCAAAAAGTAGTATTTACACAAAAATACAACAGTGACAGCCACAAGACACACCCTTGCCCCAGCCCCTAAAAATAATGCATAAAATTATCAGTAAAAGTAAACTTGAATAAAAAAAAAAAAAAAAAAAAGTTATGTACTCACCATAACGTTCCATGTTTGTTGTCCATAATCTTGCCTTCATTCTTGCTGGTTGGGTTCTGCTCGGTTCCGAGTCGGCTGCATACTAAAGCTCAAGAGCTTTCATTGGCTCAAGGTTACCATTTATCCCAAGATGCCTAGCGACTGTTACCCAGATCTTGTTTCAGAGAACTAATCACTAGACTATGCAACCCTATACAACTACAACAAATCCTCTGCCCATAATTCCTAAAGCATGAAGGGAAACAGGAAACTTACAGTCAATTTCAGAAATATTCCTCTCGATCCTCCAGGAAGGGGGAAGGAGGGTGGGATGCAAGAATGAAGGTGAGATTATGGACAACAAACATGGAATGTTATGTTGAGTATATAACTTCTTTATGTTATGTTGTCCTATCTTGCCTGTATTTTTGATGGTTGGGACAGCGTTCCCAGCACCTTCTTTCTGGGGTGGTTCAAGGGAATAAACTCTTCAGAACAGTGGAACCAAAAAATACCCTGTTCCAGGAGGCCACATCTACTTTGCAATGAGTAATAAAGGTATGAGGGTTAATCCATGTAGCTGCAGCACAAATTGAATCCAAAGGAAGCCTAGCTTGAAAAGCAGGGGAAGTCGAGATAGCTCTAGTTGAATGACCTCTAGTTTTTCCTGGCAGCTGTTTATTCTGAGAGTTATAGACATAAGTAATGGTGTCTGTAAGACATTTTGATAAGGTGACTTTTGAAACTGAGGTTCCTTTTCTGTTTTCTGAGACTGAAACAAACAGTTGGTCAGATTTTCTAAACTCCTTTGTCCTATGTAAGTAAAAACGTAACTGCCTATGGACATCCAATTGGTGAAGCTTGTATTCTGCTTTGTTGCCATGACTGGGGAAAAATACAGGTAGCTCAATAGACTGATTTAAACTGGCCTCAAAACATATTTTTGGCAGAAAAGAAGGATTTGTTCTGAGAGAGACTCTGTCTTTGTGGAAAATCAAATAGGGAGGTCGGACAGACAGAGCTTGCAGTTCTGAAACCCTCCTAGCAGAAGTAATGGCTGTTAAAAAGACTGTTTTCCAAGATAAGAACTTTAGTGGGCAAGAGAAGGCTGATTCGAATGGAGGGAGAACTAGAGAAGATAACACCAAATTGAGGTCCCAAGGAGGTGGTGGTTCTCTTATGGGAGGTCTTAAAAGGAATGTACCCCTCAGAAAGGCTTTGCATAATCTGTGGGACATTATATTGGATCCCATGTTTCCTATATGGTAGTTTGATATGGCAGCTAGCTGTACTCATACCATGGCTGCCGCTACACCCCGATTAAAGGTTTCCTGTTAAAAAGTCCAGGATTGCAGATATCTGGGCTGTAAAGGGGTCTATATGGTTTCTGTCAGCCCAACAAGAAAATCTCTTCCATTTGCTTGCATAAAGTTTTCTAGTTGTATTGTTATGCGACAAAACCAGAATGTGTTGCACTGCCGGGGATAGTTCTTGAAGTTTGGCTAAGATGGGAAGTGGAGTAACCAAGCTGTCAGCTTGAGGCTTTGAAGAGAGGGGTGGAGCGTTCCTGACTGATGAGTCAGAGGATCCGGCACTGGGTCCAGGATCCATGGCTCCTCCTGAAGATGGAGCCATAGAAAGGGGAACCGTATCTGAAGAGGCCAGTAAGGAGCAATGAGAATTAGCCTGCGCCTCAACGATTTGGCTTTTTGAAGGAATTTGTGTATTAATGGAAACGGGGGGGAAATGTACAGAAGTCCTGGGGGGCAATCGTGAACAAGTCTGTCCCTTGGTGATTCCCCTGGAGTGGGAATTAGGGAAAAACTAGCTGCTGCATTTGGAGTTGATGGATGTGGCAAAGAGGTCGCAGCAAGACTGGTCCCACTTTCAAAAAATTTGGTTCGCAATTTCCTGTTACAGGGACTACTCATGAGGCATAAGAATTGCCCTGCTTAATCTGTCCGCTATCACATTGGATTTCCCCAGGATGTGCATTGCAGTCAAAAAACTCTGAGAAGAAATTGCCCATTGCCATACTCTCTGAGCCTCTCGACAAAGGGGGTAGGATCTGGTTCCACCTTGTTTGTTGATGTACCACACCACGGACATAATGTCCATTTGTACTGCAATCGTACCTGGTGGAAGAGAGCTCTGGAATGTTAGCAATGCCAGAAGCACTGCCCTCATCTCTAGGACACTGATGTGCAAATGGTATTCGTGTTCTTGCCAAATCCCTTGGACAGTCAATAAAGGAAGACTTGAAGGGTTCAGCAAACTCACAAAGATGCATCCAGTAATGTCTCCTCAGAGCTATTCCTGTGCCTGCTGCCCTACTCGCTCCATCAGCCGCATAAGAAATGAGGCGCATGGAGGAGTTTGTTATAGAGTTTAAGGTCGCAAGCTGAGACTTTACCTGACACCCCCCCCCCCCACTGTAGCACCTGGGAGAGTATCTCCTAGCTCCTTGAGAAGATCCCTCTGAAGTCAAGTAAAGTGGGATAAATAATTCAGCGACCTAAGGGTAAAGGCCGCTGAAGAGAAAAAGAAGTTATGTACTTACCATAATGTTCGATGCTTGTAGTCCATCTCGTCTTTCATTCTTACACTAGGGTTCAGAGTCGAACCTTTGCTCCAACACGGCAATTCTCTAGCTCAAAATCTTCTGGTTGGCTCCTGGCTAGGAGGTATCCCATAATACACCACTAATGTATCCCAGATCTTGTTTGCTGCAAGAAATAAATATACAGAGACAAAGAACAAACCATGTAGAAAGGTCTCAACATAGAAATAAGGCAGTAGTCACACTACCCCCAGGTTCTCAAGGAGGGGGCAGGAGGGAGGGTTCGTAAGAATGAAGGGTGAAATGGACTACAAACATCAAACGTTATGGTAAGTATATAACTTCTTTATGTTCTGTAGTACTATCTCGCCTTCATTCTTACACTTGGGACAGCGTCCCTAGCAACTTTATCTTGGGTGGCTCACTGGAAAATGCTCCTGAGTACTGTGGAACCAAAGGAAGACCTGTTCCTGTAGTGAGTAATGAATGTATGAGGTGAAGCCCATGCTGCTGCTGCACAGATATTATCTATAGGAATCTTTGCTTGAAAGGCTACCGAAGTAGAAAGAGATCTGTAAGAGTGAGCTTTCACCTTGAAGGGAAGATCTTTGCCACTGGATGTATAAACAAAGGAAATGCAGCTGGAAATCCAGTGAGACAATGTGGTTTTGGAGACTGGAAGGCCCTTCCTTGCATCCGAAAAGGAAATAAACAATTGATCTGACCTTCTGAAAATCTTAGTTCTGTCGAGATAAAAACACAATTGTCTATGCACATCAAGCTGGTGGAATTTGTACTTTGCCTTGTCAGAAAAATTAGGGAAAAAAACAGGTAATTCAATGGACTGATTAATACTGGCCTGAGAAGAAACCTTAGAAATAAAGGAAGGGTTGGTCCGTAAGGAAACCCTATCTCTGTGAAAAACCAAATAAGGGGGCTTAATGGAAAGGGCTTGTAGTTCTGAGACCCTCCTTGCAGATGTAATGGCCACTAAAATATAGTTTTCCATGATAAGAACTTGAGGTCACAAGTTGCTGAAGGTTCAAAAGGGCACGAAGTAAGTTTGTGAAGTACAAAATTCAAATCCCAAGGTGCCACAGGATCCATGACTGGAGGTCGTAATAAAGTGGCCCCTTTAAGGAAAGCTCTACACAGTCTATGCGCCATACGGTTAGGATCATTAGCCAAGTGAAAGGTAGAAATAGCTGCCAGTTGAACTTTAATAGTGGCAGTTGCTGCACCTTGATGGAACAACTGAGTAAGGAACTCCAAAATGGCAGAAATGGGAGCTGTATAAGGATCGAAGTTTCTCTCACGGCCCCAAAAGGAGAACCTTTTCCATTTACTGGTGTAGGTTTTTCTGGTACAAGGTTTGTGAGAAGATGTCAGAATATGTACAACATCAGGGGAAAAGTCATGAAGCCTGACTAAGGATGGAATTGGAGCAGCCAAGCTGTCAAATTGAGGGTGTGGAGAGAGGGATGGAACACCCCTGACATGTGCGGCAGTAAATCTGGCACTGGGTCCAGAGTCCATGGTTCGTCCATTAGATGAGGTCTGAGGAAGGGGAACCAAATCTGTCGAGGCCAGTAAGGAGCAATGAGGATCATTTTGCTTCCCAAATATATTGCTTTCTGAATTACCTTCGATATCAGGGGAAATGGTGGGAATGCATAGAGAAGTCCCAAGGGCCAATCGTGAACGATTGCATCTCTGGGTGCCTCCCCCTCCGGGGGAATTGGGGTGAAGTAGCTGCTGCATTTGGCATTAAGAGGGGTGGCAAAGAGATCGCAGCAAGGCTGACCTCATGTGCGAAAAATCTGTTCCGCAATGTGTGTGTTCAGAGACCACTCATGAGGCATCAGAATAGCCCTGCTGAGCCTGTCGGCTATCACGTTGGTTTTCCCCGGAATGTGCGTTGCGACCAGAAAATGTTGGGAAGACACTGCCCACTCCCACACTCGAAGGGCCTCTCTGCAAAGGGGATAAGATTTGGTCTCTTCTTGTTTGTTTATGTACCATACCACCGACATACTGTCCGAGTGGATTGCAATCGTCCCTAGAGGGAGAAGGCTGTGAAGTGCTTGCAACACCAGAAGCACTGCTCTCATCTTTAAGATGTTGATATGCAAATGAGCTTCATGTTCCTGCCACGTGCCTTGGACTGTTCTCCCTAGATAATGCCCCCCCACCCAATCTGGGAGGCATCCATGGTCACGGTGGTGACAGGGGGAGATGGGACAAATGGTCTGCCTGTGGTCAGATGGCTGAACTGGGTCCACCAGCGAAGATCCTGTTTGCATGATTCTGTTATCAGGATGGCGTGAGAAAGAGGTAGTTGCTGCAGTGACCATTGGGCAAAAAGTAACCACTGCAGAACCCTCGTGCAGTCTGGCTAATGGGACTAATGTTATTGTAGAGGCCATTGTCCCTAACAATTTGAGCACCATCTTTGCTTTTGCCTTCCTCTGAGGAAGTAGACTCAAAATTTGTTTCCTGAGATTCTGAATTCTCTCTACAGGGAAGTCCTCATTGTGATGGTATTTATTTTGGCGCCAATAAAATTCACATGCTGAGAGAGTGAAAATGCAGATTTTTGCCAGTTTATTGTCATCCCTAGCTACAGGCAAGGTGAAATGGTAGCTGGCCTGTAATAGCAGATGCCTGGTGGTGGCAGTCAGGAGCCACTTGTCTAGGTATGGAAACACTTGGAATCCAAGGCATCTCAAGTGAGCTGTTACCACTGCCATGCATTTGGTGAACACCCTGGGGGCTGTGGTGAGACCAAAGGGCAGGGCGCGAAACTGATAATGACTGGCCCCCAGCCAGAAGCGTATGTGACTCCTTGATGCTCTGTCCATTTTGATGTGGTAGTACGCATCTTGGAGATCTATGGAGCACATCCAAATGTCTTTCCCTAACAACGGAAGTATCAACTGTAAAGTGACCATTCGGAACTTGGACTTCTGTACAGATTCGTTCAATTTGCTGAGATCCAAAATGGGTCTCAAGTCCCCTGTTCTTTTTGGCACCAAAAAGAATCTGGAGCAAGTCCCTAATCCTACATGGTCTGTGAGGACAGGTTGGATGACTCTCATTACGAGCAACTTTTGGATTTCTAGAGTTGCTGAATCCCTGTGACTGGGTGGAACATCTGAGATTCGTCTGATCCAAGGAGGGGGAAAAGAGAAGGGAATATGGTAACCTCTGGTAATTATCCTTAATACCCACTTGTCTTGAGTGACATCGTGCCAGGCTTCTGGGTATAAGGATATATGCCCCCCTCGACTGGCTCCAGAGACGCGCAGTCAGGCCTCATTTCAGAAGCACTGGTAGGGACAACCACAAAAGTAATCATGGTCTCCCTGGTTCTGCGGGCCTCCCCTGCCTCTAGGATGGCGTCTACCGTTATTTCCTCCTCCTCCTCTGCCTCTGGAAAAGGCATCACCCGGTGCATCCTGGAAAAACCTCTGTGACTTCTTGAACCAAATTTTACTGCCCTTCTGCCCTTTGGGATAGGGTCTAGAAGGAACGGAAAAACGGACTCCCACAGCAGACAGGGTTTTCCCTTCCAGTTCGCACCTGGTGAGTGTGTCCTTTACCTTGGTTCCAAAAATGAGGATCAATCAAAGGGACCGTTGGTAAATGTAAACTTAAAAGCCTCTGCAAATTTACACTAGCGCATCCAGGAGTGTCTTCTATGAGAAACTTCTGAACCCGCTGCCCAACTCGCTCCATCCGCTGCATAAGATATCAGCTGCATGGAGGAGTTTACAATAGAATTTAAGGTAGACATCTGTGCATTAAACTTCTCAGACACAGCTTCTGATATGTTACTTTGTAGAGTCTCTCCCAGTTCTTTTAGGAGATCTCTCTGGAGCCTAGTGAAGTGAGACAGGTAGTTCAGCAATCTAAGTGTAAAAGCCGCTGAAGAAAAGATACGCTTCCCGTACCTATCCATCGTTCGAGACTCCTTGTTTGGTGGATGGACAGTGGAGGAAGTTTCAGCAAGCTCCTTTTAGGTGGCTGCTGCCACCACCATAGTATCTACTGGCACGCCTTTAGTGAGAAAATCTTTGTCCTGAGATGCTGACAAGAATTTATTAGGTCTTCTGCAAACCGGTTCCACAGAATCAGGAGATTCCCACACCTTTCGACTCACCAGATCCAGTAGCTCATCAAAAGGTGGAGACACACAAGAGGCGGAGGGTTGAGATCCAGAAGCCTTCAGGTACACTAACTCTTCATCAGAAGGGGAGGTAGTGGGCCAGCCGCCTCTCTGTTTCAGGATCTCAAGGACATCTGCAAAGGAGATATCATTAGAGGACGACTTAGGGGACCCTTCTGACTCCTCGAGGTCAGTGTCTGATGTAAAGAATTCATCAGGGGAGTCAACGTGTTTTCTCTTACAAGTTTTCTTCCGAGGGGGCTCCTCAGAAGGATATTCTGGGGACACCTCGGAAGACTGGGGACCACTCATGGAGGTTTCCTGAGGCTGTGAGTCTCTGCTGTGTTGGATGAGACAGGGTGCTGAGACTGAAGTCGGCGCTTTGGGGGATGAGTGTTGGTCCCTCTGGTTGGAACTGAAGACTTGGACAGAACACTCCTCATCACCTCAAAAGGATCTTCCCGGCTCAGAGAATGATCCCCGCTCCGAAGGTGCAAAGGCAGTCCTTGGTGCTGAGGAGATAGGCTCCGAGGCAGATGAGGGGTCCAAATTCACCCGAGCCGAAGCACCGAGAGGTAGGCTCAGAACCAAAGAAGTTTGGGTCCAAGCAACTCCCTCGGGCCTGACCGGACAGCTTAGGACCCTAGACCCCATGGACAGCACCGAAGGGGTCGGAGTGGATATTGGAACAGAGAGACCAGCTGAAGTAGCTGGAACGACCTTTCCACGACAAGTGGCACCGATGTGGGGTCCAAACTCACCCGAGCCGAAGCACCGAGAGGTAGGCTCAGAACCAAAGAAGTTCGGGTCCAAGCATCCCCCTCGGGCCTGACCAGAGAGCTTAGGACCCTAGACCCCATGGACAGCACCGAAGGGGTCGGAGCGGATACTGGAACAGAGAGACCAACTGAGGTAGCTGGAACGACCTTTCCACGACAAGTGGCACCGACATCTCTGGCTCTGAAGCGCCAGAGTGGCTCGGAGGAGGAACATCGACAGGGTGTACGGGCACATTAGGCTCCGAAGCCGACTGGGATGGAGCCAAAAGTAAATTTGCCAGCGCCGAAGTCTGTAATAGTCTGTGGACCACTCTCTCAATGTCCTCATCAGAAAGGCTCCTAGAAGACCTGGAGGATAGAGTGGGGGACCAAGATCGCTGAAAGATAGGCAACCCGAGAGTTGGAGAGACCAGGCGAAGTTCAGCTGACCGGCTTCGAGACACAGACTCAGTTATCAGCTCCGAAACTCCTGCAAACTAAACTGATTGTTCCAAATTAGAAACGTCTGTCGCCACTGAGACCAGTGGAGCAGACGAGGATGTAGTCAGTTTGGCAATTCTGTTTGGCGGCTCCGATGACACTGAATGAGTGGGACACTGCCTTTTTGTGGATTTGGCTTTGTCTTTCTTAGAAGATGGTGACTTAGAACTGGAGGACGAAGAAGCCAACTCATCCTCAAAGGAATGCTTTAACAGGCCTTTTAAAATAAGTTTGTTCTTTCTCCCTTGAAGAAAACGGGGACTAAAGGCATGACAAAATAAGCAAGACTCTTGAAGGTGAATAGTACCTAAGCAGTAGACACAAAGATTGTGCCCATCTGTCAAAGACATTTTCTGGGCACACTTAATATATTTTTTAAAACCCGAAGGATTGTGATCCTTAGTATCCTTAGACATTTTAGTACAATGATCAAATCAAAGGTAAAAGGGAAACAAGTCTACCTCTAACTAAACGGTTAGCCCTGTGGTAACAACAAAAACAGACAGAGGACTAGGTCCTCTAACTTAAACGGGCCTAGCCCTAAGAGAGGAAGGAAGTAACAAACCGAGGACTAGGTCCTCTAACTTAAATGGGTCTAGCCCTGGAAGAAGACACAAACAACAGAACCGAGGACTAGGTCCTCTAACTTAAACGGGCCTAGTCCTTGGTGAAAAGAGAAACAACAATGAAACAATTAGCACAGCAAAGACTGACAAGTGATGCAGGGATACAAACAAAGGCCAACGGAAGGACAGCCAATCAATAAAGCACAAAACAGTACAAACAGAGCAAACAATGCCAGCAAATTGTCTAAAACAGACACAGAATATTAACAAATCACTAATTAGTGAATACAGATACTTTAGTAGCAATAACTAGAAAAAAAACAAGGAGAAAAATTTTCACTTAGCCACGGCCAAGAAGAAGCACGTCTGAGCAAAAACGAGCAGCAAATGAGATCTGGGATAAGTTAGCAGTGCATTATGGGATACCTCCTAGCCACGAGCCAACCAGAAGATTCTGAGCTAGAGAATTGCCGAGTCGGAGCCGAGGTACGGCTCCGAACCCAAGTGCAAGAATGAAGGTGAGATAGGACTACAGAACATCATACGCTTCCCGTATCTGTCCATTGTTCGAGACTCCTTATTCAGCGGATGGACAAATGAAGAAGTTTCGGCTAATTCCTTCTTGGTGGCCACTGCCACCACCACAGCATCTACTGGGACACCTTTAGTTAGAAAAATTGTTTGTCCTCCAGGGTTGTAAAAAATTTGATGGGCCTCCTTGGAACTGGTTCCACCGACTCTGGAGAGCCCCACGCTTTTCAACTGACTGCACCCAGGAGCTGGTCGAAAGGCAGTGACACCCAAGAGGTGGAGGGTCGAGAACCAAATGCCTCCAGGTATACCGACTCATCAGAAGGGTGGAGGGTCTTCCAGCCACCTCTCTGTTTTAGGATCTCTAAGATGTATGAAAAGGACACAGCCTCAGAGGGTGACCATGTGGACCCTTCTGAATCCTCTAAGTCAGTATCCGATGTGACAGACTCAGGGGAGTCTGTGCATTTCCTCTTACAAGTTCTCTTCCGTGGAACCTCCTCAGAGGGATGCTCCAGGGAGGTTTCAGAAGAGAGGGTCTCACCCATTGGGGCGTCCCGGGGCATTGGTTCTCTATGCTGGGGCTGGAGGGATGGTGTAGAGGTTGACACTGGCCCTTTTGGGGGAAGAGTAACTGGAGCCAAGAGTGGAGCAGTCTCTGAGGAAAGGACACTCCTCATCACCTCGAAGGCACCACGATCCTGGGCCAAGACAGCCTCTGGCTCCAAGGAACTGGGAGACCTCCACTGCACCAAGGAGGATGGCTCCGAGGTTGATGTGGGCGTCGAACTCACCTGCTCCAAAGCTCCGAGTGTGAGAGTCGGGTCTGACAAGGGTCCGATTCGACCCCCCCTGGAACCGACGAGGGAGTCTCAGCCCCCAGATCCCTCGCTGGATGACAACACAGATGAGATCAGAGTGGATGTCGGCACCGAAACTCTGGGGATGGATTTCGGGTCTAACGGTTCCACCGCAAGGACCTCCAGGCACACTGGCTCTGAACTCAACTGATTTGGAGAAGGAATAGAAGGTAAAGCAACTACTGAAGTCAGTTCCATGACCATGTGGGCTGGGCTTGTGAGAATTTTTGCTAGGGCCGGTGTACAAAGCAACCTTCTAACCAGCCGCTCTACAACATCATCCAAAAGGCTCCTGGATGACCAAGAGGAATCGATGGAAGACTTGTGACTACCCACCACCTATTGCAATAAAGGAGACTGTGGCACCGAACAAACTGCATCCAAGGAAAGTAACTGGCTCCTTTTTTTTGGCTCCGAGATGGTTCCAAAACTCCAGGTGGAACCAATGGCGACTTTTGCCTTTTCAGAACCGACAGACTTTGTATCCGAAGAACCCGCTTTCTCGTGTCTTTTCAACGGCTTGGGATCTGGAGCCGAAGAAGTTTTGGATGAATTTTCTGAAGGTTTGGAGGCCTGAGTACCTTCAACAGCCGACTCAAAAGGCCCTTTTAACAACCCCCTGCCTATCACCTTGTTCCTCTGTTCTGCAGGATCCTTGAACTAAAACCATGGCAAATAGAACAGGAATCCTGCAGGTCGACGGCGCCCAAGCAATACACACAACTAGTGTGTCCATCTGTGAGCGACATTTTTTTGTGTGCAAGAATCACATTTCTTAAAACCGAACTGATTGGTCTCTTTAGACATACTGTTTAGTCACAATTAGCAAAACTCTCACAACCAGTAATGACATCACAAAATAGGAAATTTGTCAGCACAAGCCCAAGAACACACAAACACAGATCAGCAAGACTACAAAAAAACAACTATACTAGAAAGAAAAACCAAGGGTTATTTATTTATTTATTTTGAGAAGAAATCAGAAGGAAAAGGGTTAGAGAAGAGTCTCTAATTCAAACAATGTACTCCTCTAACCGGAGGAGATGCCTCTAACTTAAATGGCGAAACCTGGATTTCAGAACAGGGAAAGGGGAGCCCTCTAACTGAAATGGGTTAAGCTAGGGAAAAAGAGGGGGAAAAGGAATCCTCTAACTTAAACGGATTCACTGAAAAGAGCAGTCGATAGATAGAAGGCCTAAGAAAACGATGGCCCACACAAAATCAGCAACAGCGAAAAAGCCTTTAACAAAGACAAGGAAGCACTCATGATATAACCATCTCAAGAAATTAACCCTACCACTTTAACTACCGAAAAAAACACACAAAAGGTTAAAGAAAAAATTCACTTAGCCTGAGCCAGCGATAAAGCAATCCCGAAGCTGCAAGCAGCAAACGAGATCTGGGTAACAGTTGCTTGGCATTTTGCAATAAAGGATAGCCTCGAGCCAGTGAAAGCTCTCGAGCTTAGTATGCAGCCGAATCAGAACCAATGCTCAGTTCCGTACCCGAACCCAACTATCAAGAATGAAGGCAAGATAGGACAACATAACATCAAAAGTTATGTACTCACCATAATGATACATCAGTGTTGTGCATTTTCATTCTTCCTCAACTGATGGGTTTTAGATCCAAATCATATCCAAGTCAGCAAGGAACCAACTCTCAAGCACTTCCCTTTACCCATAATTCCCACCAATCTAACATACCTCGAGTTTGCTGCTCCCAGTATACAATGGATAATACCCTAAAGAAAATAAAAAGGTATAGATGAAAAGGTAGAACTGGAGCTCAAACAAGGAACAGAGGTTTCCAAGTATTATCCCTTATGTCTCTCCAGGAGCAAAAGGGAAGGGGGTTATGAAGACAGAAGTTGAAGACGAATGAAAATGGACAACATAGATGCATTGTTATGGGGAGTACATAACTTTTTTATCTGACGTTGTCATTTTCATTCATTCCTCAACTGATGGGACAGAGTCCATAGCTAGATGAGACTTGGGTGGTCCTTGTGGAAGGATATGTCAGAGTACTGCAGAGCCAAAGGCAGTTCTGTTCCTAGAAACCAAATTCAATTTGTAATGAGCAATAAAGGTATTAGCAATGGACCAAGTGGCAGCTGCACAAATGTCATCTATAGATGTTCTCAACCAAAAAGCTGAGGATACAGTCACAGACCATGTGGAATGAGCCCTTGGGGGCTTAGGCAAGGACAGCCCTCTTTTGCTATAGACAAAAGATATGCAATCAGTTAACCATTTGGCCAGAGTAACTTTAGAAACTGCCATACCACATCTGTTAGGTGAGAAGGATGCAAACATTGGGTCAGTCTTCCTGAAATCTTTGGTCTGATGGAGATAGAACTGAAGTTGTCAATGCACATCCAAAAGATGGCGCATGTATTCTCCCTTATTCGAGAAATCTGGAAAGAAACTGGGAGGTTAATGACCAGGTTAATATTAAACTCAGAAGCTACCTTAGGCAGAAAGGATGCATTGGTCCATAAGGAAACCCTGTCTTTGTGGAAAACCAGGTAAAGATGCTTGAAGGAGAGCCTGGAGTTTGGATTCTCATCCAGCCGATGTAATAACAACTAGAAAAATAGTTTTCCAGGACAAAAAGTTAAAGTCTGTCTTGGCTAAGAGCTCAAAGGAGCCTTGGGTCAGACCTTGAAGCAAGATAGTTAAATCCCAAGGAGGAGTAGAATCCTTTACTGGAGGCCTAAGCAAGAAGGTGCCTTTGAGAAATGCTTTGCATAATCTAGAAGAAGCTAAGGAAAACTATTTTTAGCAAGATGGAAGCTTGAAATGGCAGCCAACTGCAACTTAACAGTAGAAAAACTAGCCCCCTTCATTGAAAATTGAAGCTAAAGGCTCAAGAACAGCTGGTATAGGGACAGAACAAGGGTCTAAATCTCTCTTAAGGGCCAAGAAAGCAAATCTTTTCTGTTTACTTCTGTACATTTTCCTAGTAAAAGCCTTTTAAGAAGATAATGAAATACGATGGGCCAGGAAGGAAAGCCCGGGCTGTCTAGCAGTCAGTGAAACTGGAGAAGCTGTGCAGTTAGCATGAGGTCTGTTATGTCCGTATGAGTCAACCCTGTCAGATGAGACAGGAGATCAGGACTGGGGTCCAGTATCCAGAGTGGATGCAGAAGAGGAGACCACAGGAAGGGAAAACAAATTTGACAAGGCCAAAAAGATTCAATGAGGATAAAAGTGCTCTTCAACTGGCATGCCTTCTGTAAAAGTTTGGGGATTACAGGTAACAAGCGGGGCTAAGCATGGAGGAGACTGGAGGGCCAACTGCGGGCTAGAGCATCTCTTGGTGACCCCCCCCCCCAAGTGGAGGGACCAGGGGGGAGAACTTGCTGCAACTGTTGACGGGAGAAGTGAAAAGGTCGCAGTTCAGCTGGTCCACTTGAAGGAAAATGTTCCCCACCACTTTGACATTGAAAGACCATTCATGG
Organism: Protopterus annectens; assembly: GCF_019279795.1. NCBI lineage: Eukaryota > Metazoa > Chordata > Ceratodontiformes > Protopteridae > Protopterus > Protopterus annectens. Next base: position 609,969,897 of record NC_056745.1, read on the forward strand.
GGCATTACAACAGACTTACTTAGTTTGTCTGCAATCACACTGACCTTTCCCTGGTATGTGTGCTGCTATGAGGAAGCAGATGAAAGAGACCCCCCATTACCACACTCTCACTGCTTCTTAACATAGCGAATAAGATCTGGGTCTTCCCTGTTTGTTGATGTACCAGACTATATACATATTGTCCAAAAACCACAGAAGAACTGGAACAAACAAAAAAGCAACCAACCAGCGAAATCCACAGATTTATTGTATGCAATAAAACTCTGACGTCTCGGCTCTTTCCAAAGCCTTCAAGGAGTAAAATACATTCAAAAAGACTTGCCTCTTATACTCTATACAAACAATTATTCAATTAAAAAATCAAATCAAGTATTTCCAATTAAGCACTTCATTGAGACCACATGGATATAATGTATTAAATTTAAGAATAAATAAAGACTCTTTGGTCAACAATCTATTATTTAAAACATTTTCATTAAACTTTGAAGTTTTAATTTTTTCCAAAACTGTACCTTTTAGCCCCCCACCATCACTATTATGAAAATGTTCAAAGTGAGTTGCAATAGAGCTCTCCTGTTTCTTGTTTTTTATATCCCTAATATGCTCTAACAGTCTAATTTTAAAAGCTCTTTTCGTTTGTCCAATATAGTATAAATCACATGGACATTTAAGCGCATATATCACTGCTTCTGTGCTACATGTAAAAATATTACTAGTATTAAATGGAATCTTATTAATAAAATCAAATTTATGCACTATAAACTTACATGCTTTACATCTGTTACAGCCCAAGGTTCCAACACTGGATATATTTAGATCCATCTTCACCTCTGGGATACTAAATTTACCTTTGACAATAAAATTCTGTATATTTCTACCTCTTTTATATGAAAAAGCTAGCTTGCTTTTCAACCATAACATTACATTTTTCAAAGAACATAAATAGTTCCAAAAATATCTCACTATTTCCGAAATTCTGGAACTATGCCATCCATAAGTAGAGACAAAATATATAGTCTCTAAAGATTTATTACCAATGTCCCTACATGAAACTGTATCTGAAGAATATTTAATGTTATTGCCATTAATAAAAGAGCATAATTTTTTCCAACTATGTTCCATCAAAACTTTTTCATATCCTCTTTTTCTAAACATTTCTACTGTTATTTTCATTTCTTTACGTAAGTCTTCCATATTATTACATAACCTAAGTATTCTAAGCATTTCACCATAGGGAAGAGCTTCTAAGGTATGTGTAGGATGACAACTATCCCTATATACATAATTAGTACCCTGCTCAAATTTTCTATGTACCTTAGTCTGTAAACTCACCCCATCCTTAATATTCAATTCTACATCCAAAAAAGATATATTATTACCCATCTGAAGACCATCAAATTGAAGATGGAACCTATTATTATTCAAGGATTGAACAAATTCTTCCACTAATTCCAAACCCCCATGTACAATAAAGATCAAATCATCTATATAGCGGAAGTACTTAATAACATATTGTCTAAAAAATGGGTTGTTATAAATATATTCCACTTCAAAGAGTCCCATACTAAGATTAGCATACATGGGGGCAAATGCAGCCCCCATGGCAGTACCCTGTTTCTGTCTGTATAAAACATTATTGAATTCAAAAAAATTATTAATAAGACAGAAATAAATTAGTTCTATAACATATTCTGTAGCTGGAGAAACTCCAAGAAAAAATCGTACTGCCTCTAAACCAAAAGAATGACTAATATTTGTATACAGGCTTTTTACATCTATTGTGAAAAAATATATATTATTATTCCAATTAATGTCATTAATTTTATGCAAAAAATCAAACACATCTCTAACATAAGATGGAAGTGTAAGAACTACTGGACAAAGGTAATGATGTAAGAAAACCCCAAGAGCATGTGTAAAATACTCACATCCTGCCACAATAGGCCTGCCCGGTGGTCGATTTAAATCTTTATGTACCTTTGGAAGGCAGTAAAAGTGTGCCATGGTAGCCTTCTCTTTTACACTAAATTTATTTCTTATGTCCAAATCTGTAAAGTATCCTAACCTATTACCCTTAGATAATAGTTCATTATATTCCTTAAGGGCAGAAACATATTGTGGCAAACATGTGACTTCATACGTATTATAGTCATTTAAATGTTCCATACACATGCCCAAATACTGAGAAAAATGCATAATAACTAATTTATTACCTTTGTCAGAAGGTTTAAAGATTATCTCATCCATCTTACTCAAAGAAACAAGAGCTTGCCATTCCCTTTTGGTTAAATTATATACATAGGACTCTTGCATTCTTTTAAATTCCTTAAAATTTTTTTGTAATGCAAAATTCAAAACATTAGTAAAATGTATTACTTCCTCATTAAGGTAAGGAGGCATAAATTCACTTTTGCCCTTAACATTATCAGTGTCAAGATTATAGTAAGCATTCAAAGAAGATTCTGAATTACAAGTAACGTAGCTATCATCCGAATCAGTAGTATTATCCAAATTATTATCAATAGTAGTATTATTAAAAGTGGTATTATTAAAAAAATATTTCAAATGTAACTTTCTAGATAATCTAAATATATCACATTTAATTTCATAAAGACGTGGAACTACCGTGGGGACAAATTTCAACCCACGCTTTAACACTGCATACTCAAAGTCCGTAAATACATATCCTGAAAGATTAATAATATAATTATTAACTGGAGGTATAATTTGTTCTTTTACCTCATTTATAGTCTCTTGGTTGGTAATAGTTTCTTGAATATTGTCCATACGTATCTCGAACACGTTTAACACCTTTTCTACCTTCCTCCCCATAGGGAGGTTCATCCCGAAAAGTCTGTGCATGTCTAACGGGCTGTTGTGCTGGAGGCAGCTCTGGATATTCATCGTTCTCGTATTCATCTTCATACAGTGTATAATGTCCAACTGATGCTGAGATGGAAGAATCATGAATTCGAGAAACATTTTCCGGTTTCTGAAATCTTACGCGACCGCGAGACTTCTTCCTATTAGTGCTGGAAGTAAACGCCTTGTTGTTTTCGTAATCGCGTAAGTCTCGAATCAGCTTACGCTTCTTTCTGGCAACCAGTTCCTCTTCAAACTTTTGAAGTTTGAAATTAATGTCTTTCAAAAAGCTATCAAGCACCGGTGCAGATGAACCGGAAGTAAGCATATTACAAGTTTGTTTGATTTGTTCTTTTAATTCTTTCTGTTTAATTCTATCTCGATCCACAAGTATATTTATCCATTCAAGTGTACATTTGTGTGCTGCAGATACCCATCGTTTGTGAAACTGTAAATCAGTTGCACTTTGTAAATCAAATGGAAGGGTAGGATCTTTATACACTCTAAGCCCTCTCGGTGTAATGTCCAGATCTAAATACTTTTGTAGTCCCATTATATTAAAAAAAGGTTGATGTTTCCTTCCACATAAGTTTATCCAATTTATCAAATAAGGACTTACTTTCTTGTGGCAAGGATGTAGGTAATCTTCTTCCTACAGTTTCAAAAGGTTTAAGGCATCGCTGATTTCTCTCTTGCTCCCATTTTTCCCAAGTTATGCAAGGATTAGAAACACTGGATGCACTTGTATTCGCATTTGCTGAAAGAGAGGGACCATTTTTATCAGTAGGATTATTTAGAAAACTGTCCAAAGACATCTGGGAGCCATTTCCCAAGGTGTCACGAAACACACGAGGCAAATTGTACTGTGGGTCACTAGCCATTAAAAGTCCAAAAACCACAGAAGAACTGGAACAAACAAAAAAGCAACCAACCAGCGAAATCCACAGATTTATTGTATGCAATAAAACTCTGACGTCTCGGCTCTTACCAAAGCCTTCAAGGAGTAAAATACATTCAAAAAGACTTGCCTCTTATACTCTATACAAACAATTATTCAATTAAAAAATCAAATCAAGTATTTCCAATTAAGCTCTTCATTGAGACCACATGGATATAATGTATTAAATTTAAGAATAAATAAAGACTCTTTGGTCAATAATCTATTATTTAAAACATTTTCATTAAACTTTGAAGTTTTAATTTTTTCCAAAACTGTACCTATAGATAGTTAAATCCCAAAGAGGAGTAGAATCCTTTACTGGAGGCCTAAGCAAGAAGGTGCCTTTGAGAAATGCTTTGCATAATCTAGAAGAAGCTAAGGAAAACTATTTTTAGCAAGATGGAAGCTTTAAATGGCAGCCAACTGCAACTTAACAGTAGAAAAACTAGCCCCCTTCATTGAAAATTGAAGCTAAAGGCTCAAGAACAGCTGGTATAGGGACAGAACAAGGGTCTAAATCTCTCTTAAGGGCCAAGAAAGCAAATCTTTTCTGTTTACTTCTGTACATTTTCCTAGTAAAAGCCTTTTAAGAAGATAACGAAATACGATGGGCCAGGAAGGAAAGCCCGGGCTGTCTAGCAGTCAGTGAAACTGGAGAAGCTGTGCAGTTAGCATGAGGTCTGTTATGTCCGTATGAGTCAACCCTGTCAGATGAGACAGGAGATCAGGACTGGGGTCCAGTATCCAGGGTGGATGCAGAAGAGGAGACCACAGGAAGGGAAAACAAATTTGACAAGGCCAAAAAGATTCAATGAGGATAAAAGTGCTCTTCAACTGGCATGCCTTCTGTAAAAGTTTGGGAATTACAGGTAACAAGCGGGGCTAAGCACAGAGGAGACCGGAGGGCCAACTGCGGGCTAGAGCATCTCTTGGTGACCCCCCCCCCAAGTGGAGGGACCAGGGGGGAGAACTTGCTGCAACTGTTGACGGGAGAAGTGAAAAGGTCGCAGTTCAGCTGGTCCACTTGAAGGAAAATGTTCCCCACCACTTTGACATTGAAATACCATTCATGGGGCATTACAACAGACCTACTTAGTTTGTCTGCAATCACACTGACCTTTCCCTGGTATGTGTGCTGCTATGAGGAAGCAGATGAAAGAGACCCCCATTACCACACTCTCACTGCTTCTTAACATAGCGAATAAGATCTGGGTCTTCCCTGTTTGTTGATGCACCAGACTATAGACATATTGTCCATCTGAATACCAAGATTCCCAAATGGGAGAATGTCTAGAAAGGCCTGAAATACTAGCAGGATTGCTCTGATTTTTAAAACACCAATAATCACCTTGGCTTCTTCTGGGTACCACATACCTTGGACTACCCCTCCCAAGTAGTGCCCATCATCTCAGCTGGGAGACGCCCATGGTCAATGTATCCATGGGCAAGGAGAAGAATGAGAAAAATCATCCGAGTGATGTCACCAAAGAAGAAATTTCTTGCACAACTAGGTGATCTTGACTGGGGTGAACAAGGGCTGTTAAAGAATAAACCACTGCACTGAAAGAGACTATTGCAGAATTTGCATATGAAACCTGGCTAAAGAAACCAGAATTATTGCTACTCCCATGAACACTAAGGCTTGCAAGATTAGTCATGTTGGAAAACACTGATACAAAATCACTTCCCTGACCTGGGATTTGAGTGTCTGAATTGTTGCAGGAGGAAGAGACTCTTATCTGATTGACAGTCTAGATGAGCACCTATGAACTTGAGACTCTGTGTAGATGTGAGCTGTGATTTGCTGTAACTGACTGAGATGCCTAGATGAAGACACAAGTGGAGCAAGTAGTTCCTTGATTGTAGAAGTAGATGCATGCTTGGGGCAGTTAGGAGCCAGTTGTCTAGGTATGTAAACATTCTGAATCCCAGCTGTCTCAGGTGAACTGCTACCACTGCAATGCATTTGGTGAACACCATGGGCCTATGATGAGTCCACAGGGCAGTGCTCTGAACTGGTAATGACTGGCTTACAGCAGAAAGCGCAAATATCGTCTAGTACACGTCTTGAAGATCTAACAAGCAAATCCAATTGTCCTTTCACATCAGGAGTAAAACAGACTAAACCAAGGCCATGAATACTTCACATATTGGTTCAATTTGCTGAGGTCCAGAATGAGTCTCAAAGTCCCCTGTCTTCTCTGGCACTAAAAAGAACCTTGAGTAGATACCAAATCCTATCTGGTCTGGACAGACGTTCTCGATGATTCTGTTTTCAAGCAGCTTTTCTACTTCTAAGGCTGCTGCCTCCCTCTGATTGGGTGGAACATCAGGGATTCTTTTAATTTTGGAAGGAGGAGGATGGGAAAATTGTATGAAATAACCTCTGTATATAATTCTCTGCACCCAGGAATCTCTGGTGATGGATGTCCAGGTTTTGGGGTACAGAGACAATTGCCCTTCAACTGTTGCCAGACAGCAGCAGCCAGGCAGCCCTTCAGGAGCAATGGCAGGGTTTGCCTGAGAAATAGTCCTGGAAACCTTTGTTCTGTGGGCCACCTCTGCTGCAAGGGCAGCATCTTAGATTATGAGTTCCCCCTCTGCCTCTGGGAAAACCATCTCCTCATGAGTCTTGGAAAGGACCCTGGTACTTATGAATTATATCTTTCTGCCTCCTCGCTGATTCTGGGAAAAGGGTCTCTGAGGAGAAGAAAAATGGATCCTTTCCGTCTTGCTCAATTATGGAGAGCATTTTTTTTTACTTTTGGTCCAAACAAGGAAAATCCATCAAAGGGAGAACTGATGAATGAAAACTTGAAGGGCTCCACAGAATCGCATAGGTACATCCAGGCATGTCTCCTGATAGCTATTCCTGTACCCGCCGTGCATGAGGAATCCTCTGCAGAGTGGGATATCAACCTCATGGACACATTAAATAAGGACAGGAGGATGGCCATTTGTGAAGAGTTCTTGTTCTGGTCCTCCACAGACATGCACCAGAAAAGAGATTTGGAGAGCTCTTTTGTCAAATCTCTTTGCAACCTTGTGAAGTGTGCCAGATAATTCAACGACCTCAGAGCAAAGTTCCCTAAAGCATAAACACATTTACCAAATTTGTCCAAGGCCCTAGGCTGCTTGCTAGAGGGGTGGACAGCTCAGCTCTGCTCAGCAAGCTCTTTCTTAGGGACTGTTGCCACAACCATGGCACCTACCAAAACCACCTTGTTCCAGTGTGCTCTGTCCTTTGGGGTAGCTAAAATTTTACCTGGGCACTTAGGGATATGCTCCACAGTATCCCGCTCCTTCCATGCATGGTATAAGATAAATGCAAAAAAGTAAGCCTACCACACCAAAGTCCAGACTCACAATATTAAAAACCAGAAGAATAAAAATAATGAAGTCTGGAACACCACGCTGTAAAAACGTTGATTTATTGTAGAAATCCAAAAACAATGTTAGTGCTTTCAGGTTAAAAACCCTTCCTCAGACATTACAATGCATAAAAACACATGTGCATTTAAATCAATTCAGCACCAATCAAATTTTAGTAAACTACCCGCCTTTTCTTTAAAGCTGGTTTAAGGGGAACAGCCCCATTTAAACCAGGAAGCCTGTCAGCTCCTAACTCAATGGTCCATTTAGTCTCATTATATTCTGTTTCACTCACTAAATCACCCCCCTTTTTTGATAATTTTACTTGCAAAACCATAACGTTAAAGGAGTGATTCTCATTACATTTTATATGTTGAAACAATGCATTGTGTATATTCCCATTACGAATAGCTGACATATGCTGTAAAATTCTTTCTTTAAGTTTACAGCTGGTCTTACCTATGTAAAATGAATGACATGAAACACAATCAGCTAAATATACTATATCTCTTGTATGACAATCTGCATACCCTTTTAATGAATATTTTTTGCCTGTTAACGGATGTTCAAATGTATTATTGTTCCTAATGAACTGACAAGCTTTACAGTGTCTGCATGGAAATGTGCCCTGCCGTCCTATACATTGAGTAGTAGAGTAGTATTTATTTGTCTATCATTACACAGAAGATCCTTTAAGTTCTTTCCTCGCTTAAAGCAAAACCGAGGTGTATCAGTCAAGATACCACCTAACCGGTCATCTGTTAATAGTACCCTCCAGTTCTGTCGTATAATGTCACATACCCCTTGTATATTACTACTATAACGTAAATTCACTCTGACAGGTTCTTCCATTCTGTTTACTCCACGAAAGTTCACATTACTATTTTTCTTAGAAAACCATGGTTTCACTCTCTTTTCTCTCAATATTACTTAACTCTAGGGCAGGCTCTATAATCCTTTGCGTATATCCCCTTGATATTGATTCTTTGCTATGTTTTTAAACATAAACCTAGGATGCATACTGTCATATGCTAATATAGTGTTTTCCCAAGGATTGTTGGAAAAACACTATATTAGCATATGACAGTATGCATCCTAGGTTCATTTTAAAAATATAGTAAAGAATCAATTTTTTAGAGCATCACGGTTATGCACTAGAGATGTTGACTATGTCAATGAATCCATTAGTATCCAGCAAAGGCGTATTAATAGGGGATATACGCAAAGGATCACTGAGTTAGGAGCTGACAGGCTTCCTGGTTTAAATGGCGTTGTTCCCCTTAAACCAGCTTTAAAGAAAAGGCAGGTAGTTTACTAAAATTTGATTGGTGCTGAACTGATTTAAATACACTTGTGTTTTTATGCATTGTAATGCCTGAGGAAGGGTTTTTAACCTGAAAGCGCTAACATTGTTTTTGGATTTCTACAATAAATCAACGTTTTTACAGTATGGTGTTCCAGGCTTCATTATGGTATAAGATAAGATCTATTAGCTCATCAGCTGGGTCAGTCACCAAAGACATAGCCAGACCAGACCCAAAAGCCTCCAGGAACACCGACTCCTCCTGGGATAGGGTGTCGGATGGCCATCCACCTTTTTTGTTTTAGAAGTTCAAATATGTCTTCAAAAGAGATGTCCTCAGGTAGACATATGGGCGACACTTCCCCTTCTTCAAAGTTGGTGTCCTCAGTAAGAGGATAATCATAACTCATTCTTTAACTACATCTGAAGTCTAAAAGGGAATGCCCAACTATGTGCCAAAATGGTTGTAGATGGGATCACTCGTACTACACCGGAATATATTGCCAACAGGCTAGCTGCCAGATTCAGTGCAAACCTCACCCCCCTATCACCACCAACCATATCCCAAACATACCTGATACCAGTCCTCTGCCTAGTACCTCTACAGAGCAGGTCCTCTCTGTGCTCAATTAGGCCAAACATGTTGCCTCATTGGGACCAGATAATATCTCATGTTGTTTGCTAAACAATCTAAAACAAGAACTAGTTGAATCACATGGAATTCTCTTTAATCATAGCTTGAGAACTTGCTATGCCTACAGAATGGAGAACAGCAACAGTAATCCCCCTGCACAAAGGGGAGCCATCAACTGACACTGGGAACTACAGACCCACAAGTCTAACCAGTCTCATCTGCAAGGCCATGAAAAGAATTATCATGGACTTTATCAACAAGGACATGGGCAACCTCCAAACATTGGACCCAACCCAGTTTGGCTTTGTTAAGTGTAAATCATGCTTATTAAACCTGGTAGACTTCTTTGAGAATATCAACAAAGCCATGGACAAATGTAAGACAGTGTACAGAGCCTATCTCAACACAATTCCCCACTCTGATCATTGGGAAACTCTCCCAGATAGGGATTAACCTTTACGTTATTAGATGGGTAGCCAACTGACTCACCAACAGAACACACTCTGTCAAAATTGGTCCACCAGTAGACCCATCACCAGTGGAGTTCCACAGGGGTCTGTGCTGGGCCCCTTACTGCTTGGCTTCGATTTCTCAAAAGTCCATGCCAAAGCAGGCAGCCTTTGGCTCAATAAGTTTGCTGATGATTGCAAACTGGAAGCAATCACTGTGTCCCCCAACAATGTCAACATATTACAAGGGCCAACACAAACCAATGATTGGTGCCAAAGCCATAGTCTAAAACTAAATGCAAAAAATTGCATTATTATTCCCTTTCGCAAAACAGAATTCCCCTACAAATTACAATACTGACAGCACCCCTGAGTCCAACCCAGTGGTGCAAGACTTGGGAAAACAAGTTAATAGCAATCTGAACTTTGACCACCAAGTTTCAACAGTGGTAAGGAAAGCCTTCTATGTAGCGCACCTCATAAGCAACGGCATAGTATCCAGGTCAAGGGATATTATAACTCCACTGTACTTGACTCTCATCAGACCACTAATAGAGTATAATTCACCCTTTTGCATGCATCTCACTAGACACCTGCAGCAGCTGGAGAGACTTCAGAGTTTTCTCACTAAGAAAATACAGGGACTCCAAAGCATGACCTAAGTGGACAGGCTGAAGGCCCTTTCACTTTACTCTGTATCTTACAGGCTGCTGAGAAGTGACTTGTGCCTAGCCTAAAGTCAGTCTCCAACCCTGCCGTAATGGAAATGCAGCACATGCATAAGTCAAATGACTGAAGAGTCACTCGCTCTAGAGATCTCAATCTAGCTTGTGACATTAGCAGATCATGTTGGAAAGACAGGTATGTCTCCCAGGGACTACCACTTCTCTGGAACAGGCTCCCTATTCATGTAAAACAGAGCTCCTCATTGACCCTATTCAAACACAACCTAGATAACTGGATGGGAGACTGCAAATTTGTCCCTAGAGTGGCACCCTTATCGTCCCTCATGGACACAGGTAGCCGGTGTTGATCACAGACCCGCTATGGTCATAAATTCATCCAGCGAGCTAGCCAAAAAAGAACAAGTGGGGATACTTGAGATTAAAATGGCTAGGCTTGTAAAGGCTCTAGTGCCCCTAGCCTAGCAACCTCCTTTGAATCTATAAACCTATGATTACTGACGGGACTCAAGTGCCAAGAGGCAAGGACAGCTCTGATAGCTTTGGAGTCCATTCCAGCCTCCCCATAACCGGTGCCAGTTCTTTGGCTCTGACAGTCTTCCTGCTCTGAAAGAATCAAAGCCAGATGGCTCATGGAAGCAGTCATAGTTGAAGAGCGACCCATCTTCGAATCAGACAAGGAAACCCCCAGGGATCATGGATCCAAGGGCTCCGAAACCACAGGACAGATTAGAGAAGGAGAAATTAAGTGAGAATCAGTGATGGGCAGACTTACAGGTCCAATGGAAGATGAAGACAGAATTATCCCCATCTGGATCTGAGCTTATTGAAATTCCTTATCATCCTATCCACCTCAGCCTCAGACAAACTCCTGGAGGACCTAAACAAAAAGCTGGTAGATGGTGGCCTAGAATGGTTCTGCTGTAGTGATGAACACCTGAGTAGGAAAGAGTTTTTTATTTTTTTTATTTTTATCATTTGTTGACCTGGAAAGTCCAACTAGGTTCCACAGAGCCTGTTTTCAGCAGAGGCCCGGGGAGAAATGCTCCAGATGTTGATTTGGATTTTGATGCTCAATGCATTATAGGTTCATAGGTAGATGCTAGGCTATTGGCCCTAGGGCCTATATAAGCCTAGCCAAATGGTACCCTGGCTTTTGCCACCCAAGAAAATTATTTTCTTGTGCCCCTGTCAAGCAGAGCCACAAAAGTGATCCCCGGGGTGAATTTCCTGTCTCCCATACAATCATCAAGATTTTTCTTGAAGAGTGCTAATGAGGAGCTTTGTTTGATATAGATAGGTAGTTTGTTCCAGAGTATGGGAAGTCTCTGAGACAGGAATCTATCCCTCCAGCATGTTCTGTTCATTGTGGTGACAAGGTTTAGGTCCCTAGAGCATGTAGCTCGGAGGGATTGGGATTTCTTTACGTGGAGCATGTCCAACAGCTCTGGGTTTGACATAGCTTTGTATGTTAGGCAGAGATTGCCTCTGAGTAAGCGATATGCGACAGAGTAAAGCTGGAGTTTTTTTGAGACAGTCTGCGTAGGGCATCTGTTTTACGTCCTTCAGGTCTCAATGATAATTGTTTTATTTACCCCTACTCAAGCTTAGGAGTCTTGAAGGGTGATTTGGGGTTAGGGTGACTATTCATATGTTTTATACAACAACAATTACAATATAACATTTTTTAATTGATATCATTTGTTTTTTACTTTGAAAGTCATTCACAATACGACATTACAATTTTAACAATTTTTTACATGTGTTTTTTGAGTGTTGCCAGCTTGACTATGATAATCAGTCATTTAAATTCAGATTTATTGTGTAAGTTTATTATTGGTTGATTTTAACATGTGATTTGTGCACTTAGATTATTTAATGGCTTTGAACACAATGCATCTGAAATTCTCCAGGTGCAACTAACATTAGGTAAGACTGCAATCCAAATTGTAGCTTGCTACAGATCCCCCACCATGCCCCAAGGTTCTCACTACACCTTTCTAAACATACTGGAAAATATTAAGATACAACCAAACACCTTAATACTGGGTGATTTCAACTACCCTGCCATTAACTGGAAAAACTACTCGGGTACCAACTCCTTTTCTCAACGGTTCTTGGAATTCATAAATTCCAACGCCCTGGATCAACTAATCCATTTTCCCACCAGGGGAGCCAATATCCTAGACCTGGTCATTACCAACATGGGAGATAGATGTTCCACACCAGTCACCCCCTCATTGGTCAGGTCTGACGATAAGCAAGTCACCTTTGACATCCACATCCCACCCCCACCCCCCAGTAAGGAAACCGCCTTAAAAAACATCTCCAAAGCCAACTTCATGCTACTGAAGTCAGAAGTGACAAACTTCACAACACCCACACAGAGGAGATCTGGAAGTTCGACTGCAGAATCCTACACTAAGGTACTGTACGAGCACATCCACTCGTGCATGAATCGTGCCATCCCAAATAAAACCAAGATGCTCTTCTCCAAAAAAAGGAAGCCAATCTGGTAGTCCTCTGATATAAACAAACTATACAACAGAAGGAAGAAACTGTTGCAGAAAAGAGTAAAATTCCAGGATGCAAAAAACTCCCTCACCAGCCTCAGTAAGAAGCTGAGAACCCTCATAAAATCCTCAAAAGCTAGTTACGAAAATAAAATTGCCAAAGATTCCAAAGACAACCACAAGGCATTCCATAGTTATGTCAAGAATCTAAATGGCAATGCTCAGATCTGCTCTGAGCTACAACAGAATGGCATTAAATATACTGATCCCAAGGATATTGCCAATATCCTGGCAGATCGATTTAGTGCCAACTTCACCCCCCTCTCACCCCCTAAAGGGCCCATCTCAATACCAAAAGATTGCCAAATTCCGATAATTACGGCCACACAGGTATAAACCGCACTCTCCAAAGCTAAGAATTCAGCATCCATGGGACCAGATGACATCCCAGGCTGTGTACTACATGAACTACAAAATGAACTGGCACCTCACCTAAGTGTCATGTTTAATCATAGCCTCACCTCAGGCTTCGTGCCCACTGAGTGGCGCACAGCTACAGTTATCCTGCTCCACATGGGAGGATCCGCCTTGGATCCTGTGAACTACCGTCCCATCAGTCTGACAAGCCTGATCTGCAATGGCATGGAATGCATGATCATGGAACTTATAAACAAAGACATTGGCAACCTTCAAACACTGGACCCCACCCAGTTTGGGTTTGTGAAGGGCCGATCTTGTCTCCTGAATCTGATTGACTTCTTCAAATCAGTCTCCAGAGCTGTGGACAAGGGTAAGATGGTCCACACAGCCTATCTGGACCTCGCCAAGGCCTTCAACACCATCCCCCACTCTGGAATCATAGATAAACTTACTAAGCTGGGCATAAATCCCTACGTCATTCGATGGGTTGCCAACTGATGTACAGGCCAACACTAAGGGACTCTGGCTAACAAAGTTTGCAGATGACTGCAAACTGGGAGCCATTATTGAATCCCCAAATGATGTGGATATTCTACAAAAAGGCCTTACAGAAACAGATGTCTGGTGCCAGAGCCATGGGCTCAAGCTTAATGCCAAGAAATGTATAGTTATCCCCTTTGGAAAAAAACATGTACCCATGAATTACCACATAGGTGGCAGGACGCTAAACATCAAAAGTGTGATGAGAGACTTAGGGACACAGGTGGACAGTGGTCTCACTTTCAATAACCACATCGCCACAACAGTCAGGAAATCCTTCTATGTCGCACACCTCATCACTAAGGGCTTTTCATCCAGAAAAAAGGAGGTCATTGTCCCACTGTACTCATCCCTCATTAGACCCATTATAGAGTATAATGCCCCGTTTGGTATGTACCTCACAAGACATCTCCAACAGCTGGAAAGGACACAGAAATACCTCACTAAAAGAATCACAGGCCTAAAGCAGATGCCATACACTGACCATCTAAAAAAACTCCAGCTATACTCTGTGGGATATCGTCTACTCAGAGGCGATCTTTGCTTAACATACAAGGCCATGTCAAACCCTGAGCTGTTGGACATGCTCCACTTAAAGAAATCCCAATCCCTCAGAGCCACACGCTCCAGGGATATAAACCTTGTCATCACAATGAACAAAACATGCTAGAGGGATAGGTTCCTGACCCAGAGACTCCCCATACTCTGGAACAGACTGCCCATACATATCAAGCAGAGCACCTCATTGGCCCTCTTCAAAAGGAACCTTGATGATTGGATGGGAGATAGGAAATTCACCCTGGGGATCATGTCAGTTGCCCTGCTAGACAGGGGCCCAGAGAAGTAAATATTGTGGGAAAAAATATCCAGGGAAATGTTATGGCTAGGCTAGGGCCTAGGGCTGATAGCCTAGTACCAACCTATAAACCTATGAATATGATATTCAACAGTTCTGATGAAGTCTTTAACAAGACGAAAGCACTAAACTGTTGTTTCTGAATAAAGAAATCCTTGGTTGTTATACTGTGCTTGCCTTTCTTGGTTTCTGTTTTTTGGCTGTTAATTGTTTGTGAGTCTACTGTAGAAACAGAGAAGGAAGTCAAGTAGGTACTGGCTCCAGCAAATACTGAGGCAAATGGATCGGTGGAGATTTCACTTTTGTGGAAATAAGATCCAAAGGAGTCAGATCTGATTTTTTTGAAATTTCTGATGGTGGCTTGTAGGTTGGAGCCAAAGTCAGAGATTTGTCTGGAGACCTTTTCCCTGGTATCTTTGTCTTTAGAAGATAAATCAGGTTTTGCTTTGTCAGACCTCATGAAGGAGGTTTGAGCCACAGCTGAAAGAGAAGATGAGGAGGTAGAAGGAAGAAGACCCTTCAAAACTATTTTTTTTTCTGTCACTAAGTGCTCTGGAATTGAAATCAGTACAAACAGAACAGTCAGTATGCAAGTGGGCATCATCCAAGCAATAGACACATTTCCTGTAGGCATAAAAAATAGGAATCCTGTGCCCACAGGAAATGCATTTTTGAATCCAGTTGGTTTGTCTGCCACAATGGACAGAAATACTAGCCTTTATCCGGCAAATAAATGAAGAGAAAGACAGAAAGAGGTTATCGTTAAGAAAAACTAGACAAGGAGAAACTGATAACAGGCCATGGAATTCCAAAACTTCTTGGCCGAAGTGAGAGCCACCAACAGCACTGTCTTCCACCTCAAGAACTTTAAATCCATGGAAGTGGCTGGTTTAAATGGCGGTTTTAACAAGGCTTCAAACAACAAATTCAGGTCCCATGGAGAAGTAAGATTCTTAATGAGGTCTTTAGGTGAAAAATCCCTTTAAGAAAGGCTTTGCACAACTTATGAAAGACCAAGGAATGATCTTAAAAGCCCACATGACATGAGGAGATGGCTGCCAATTATACATTGAAAGTAGAGAAGCTAGATCCTGCTGCAAATGAGGAGGATACGAAACACAAAATATCTTGCACTCAGCCCAAACTGATTTTTATTTCCATTTATTGCGATATACTTTCTGGATACATTATTTCTGAGAAGCTGTAAAGATCTATAAAACAGAGGAAAGGGACTTGTCTGGAACCATCACTGGAATTGGATAAACCAAGTGGTTAGTTTCAAATTGTAAAGATCCAGATGAGGTTCTCGAGACAAGTGAGCTATTAGATCCGGAATCAGATCTAGTAATCAAGGAGGTTCTTTCAAGTATTGTTTTAAGATGAGAAACCAAATCTATCTGGGCCAAAATGGGGCAATGAGGATGACTTTGGCCTTGCACTGAATCACTTTCTCTATGAATTTCATCATGGGGGAAGAGGTGGATAAGCATAAAGCAGCAATGGGGGCCAGGGACTGGACACAGCATCTCGGAGGTTCAGCCCAGCATGCAAGAAAATGGTGAAGTAAGTGCTATACTTTGAATTTTGTGGGGTTGCAAACAGACTGCAGCACGGTTCACCCCAGCAGTCAAAGACCTCCTTTGCTACTGCTGGATTTAGAGACCACTTGTGAGGAAGAAGAAGAATTCTGTTCAACCTGTCAGTGAGATTGTTGAGCCTCACAGGGATGTGTGTTGTTGTCAGGAAATAGTAAGAGCCCATTGCCACACCCTCATGGCTTTTCAGCACAGTAGATGGGATCTGGTTCCTCCTTGCTTGTTTATACACCAGACCACTATCATGTTGTCTGTTTGAATATTTATCACACCAAAAGAAAGCCTGTCTTGAAATTCCCACAGCTGAAGGAGGACTACCCTCATTTATAGGAAGCTAATTTGAAGACAAGCCTCTGACTCCGACCAAGTAACTTAGACTATTCTCCCTTCACAATGTCCCCTAACCATCCTCCCAAGGGAGGATATGTCTGTGGTTATGGCAGCTGCTAGAGGGGGCAACATGAAAAGGTCTGCTTGCTGCTATGCAGGGAGACTGCAGCCACCACTGTAAATGAGATCAATATGACAGTGTTAGTCATTTAGGAAAGGAAATAGGGTCATACCTCTGAGATCACTGTAACTGAAGTAACCACAGAAGGATTCTCATTATGATATCAGAGCTTCATCATAAGTGTCTGGCTCCTGCCAAGCTTTATTTATTGCTAGCTCAACCATTTTATCAGCTGGGGTGGCCACCCAGGAAGTACAAGGTGTCACCACATATGCATCAAACAACATTGCTTCATCCTGAGACAGAGGTTCAGTTGGCCAGGATCGCCTTTGCATCATGAGCTCCATTATCTCCCCAAATGAAATAACCTCAGAAGGAAATTGTAGGGAACCCTCTCAATCCTCTGAATCAGTGCCTGAAGATATGGACTCATCCGGTGAGACTACGTGCTTCCTTTTGCATGCCCTCTACCAAGGTGGCTCATGGGTGGATGAACCTGAGTACACAGAGGGCTGATGTTGTACGGCAGCAGGCTTGTGGATGAGTTGACCAGACAACACCTGCAGCAAAGCCAAACCCAAGAAAAGGTGGTCATGGGGAAGACCTGACATCAGAAGATCCTGTGGATTTACCTTCTGAGGCAAGATTATTCCCCCCAGCACCCAGAAGGGTGTACTGACTTCAGCAGGATCTGAAGAAAATGCACCTGAGGTTGGGTCCAATCTCTTAAACAGAGAAAGGACTGAGGACCTAGGCTGATAACCTGTAACTAAGTGAGTGGATGTCACTGAGGAGAGGATCAGCATTTAGGTGCCAAGGGTAGAAGTCGCCGAGAATATCAACAAAGCCATCCAACTGACCCCTCGGCACAGATTCAGTCATCCAGTCCAATGGAATCCTCCACTGAAAGGTTGAATCCAACTCTCTGTAAACCATGGAGATCTGGTTCATCAGCTCAACAGACACAAAATCTGGTTGACCAAACTGATCACAGAAAAATGGAGCCATAGGGTGGACTGCTGAGGGAGCCTGGATAGGAATGAAATGGACTGACCCCATCTATTTAGAAAATGATGGAATCGTGATGACCCCTATTTCAATTTGGGTTTGAAGGAACTTCTGCAGCAGATGATCCAGATCCACTTTGGAGGTACTGCAGTAAGACCTAAAGGACTTGGTCAATAAGGCTGACACAGGTCTTGAAGCAGGCTTTTCTAATCTCTTCAGAGAGTCCTCTATGGTGATTGGCAAGGGTTTTGGATGACAGGGTGGTGTACAGGTAGGAGTCTGGGCCAAGCAGTCTTCCCAGTCTGGGGAGTCTTGGTGCTGAAACTTGTGTCAAAGCCTATGCTTGCCCCTTTTTCATCTCTGATTCTTTCTTCTTTGAAGGCTTCTCAGGTTCCCTGGGCTTTGAAGAATATGGATCTTGTGGAAGAAGGCCTTTAAGGATTACTTTGTTACTTCTATCAGACAAAGCTGTAGGTTCAAAGGTAGCACAGAAGTCACAGATGGAATTTAATTGAGAAACTCCCAAGCAGACCACACAAATCATGAGGGGTCTTGTGAGGGAATTTATGTCCACAGTGGTTACAATTTTTAAAACTAGACTTCTGATTCATCCTGTTAAACTAAACCACTACTAAGCAAGAAGAGAGGTCCTAAGCTATAAATATACTCGGTTTTAAACACTATCTAGATAACACACAACAAACTATGAAGCTTAAAGAATATAAACTTCAAAAAATTGTAATATCCCAAAGTTAACACTAACTAATTAATCCTATTAAACTACAGTGTAAATACTGCAAACTACTATATCTGCAAAATTCACTTAGCACAGGTACAACAAACACAAAGAGACAATAGTTGGCACAATATGGTATAAGGCCAAGAATGAAGGGTAGAATCCTGTAAGAAATAATGAAAAAGGTTTGAAACAAACCCTAGAACTATTCTAACAGCTAAATACTAAGTCTCAGTGGTTTAATACCAAAAATCACTGGAATTCTCTCACAGAAACTATCAGAAGTGGAGTACTTCACTGACGAGATCTGTTATGCTTCTCCAAGAGGTGGCAAGTGAGATCTGAGTTAGTCATGGGGAAGTAGGGCATTATGAGTATAAAAAAAAAAAAAAAAATCAAAGGGCTCAAGGCTGGAGCACTGAAATGGCTGGATTAGATCCAAGCTGGGGCTTGACGTTCCAAATGTAAGATTGGACAGACTGAATGAAAGTGATAATACTGTTTCAGTTGTTGTTCCTTTGGCTTCTCCTGGTTAGGGGTCGCCACAGCGGAACTCTGGTCCGCTAATGATTGGCAATAGATTTTCACAGTGCAGAGGTGCCAGCTCGACGCCCAACCTTCAAAGAAGGCACGCCCATTCACGCATGTCTTTCGAACGCCACTCGACCGCAGGAAGGACATGCAGACTCCACACAGAAGGCATTCCATCCGAGAATCGAATGGGAGAACCTCTTGCAGTGAGGCGACAACGCTACCGCTGCACCACCACGGCTGTCGTTTCAGTAATAAAAATAAATGTAGAATTTTTTTTTCCCAGAAGAATGGAACTTATCTGTCCAGGAATGTGAAAACAATAGCCGACCACTGATCCTTGAAAGCCAGCAAGAGGAGCGCTCTTCAGTGGTAGGCAAGTTCTAAAGGGCTTGGCATCCAGACATCCGATTTTCTCCCTGAATAACTTGAGCTTTCAATGGTCTTGGCATATGGAAGGTGTCCTTAAGCTTTGGAAGCTGTCTGGCTGTAATATCCTATACAAGACATAACTAATATAGTTTAGGCTACTGCAACAGTGATCAAATGATGAGCATCAAGTTTTACCTAGAATGAGGCAAGAAAAGAATAGCTGGTTAATTTGCTTATTGGCCAATATGAGATGCTGCTTTTTATTACTATTTTCAAAGATAATGTAACAACTAAACTATGCCAAAATCAGAACTTTCAAAGCATACAACTAGTATGGATAACTACTGCAATTACTAGAAATACAGACAGTAACAGTATTTAAAAAAAAAAAAAAAAAAACAGGTACACCAGACCGAATCTTACTATAATTATTTTAACAGTAATACTTCTAATAATTCACTTACTGAATTACCTGATGTGTTTTATAATGCGGCACTAATGGTGCCTGCAATGGTGATCCCCAGCTAACAGTTGAAGTAGAATCAGGAGGTCCAAAACGAGGGTAATCCTTACTTACTGGTGTGTACAATGCATCATACTTAAAAGAAAATAAATAAATGAATAAATAAATAAGAGCTCCACGGGCAACAACACTTAAAAAAAATACAAACATACTAGCAAGCATTACAGAAACTTTTTTCAGAGCTTTATTTTTTTATTTTAAATCCAGTTGCTTATTGACTGTGTAAGGTAACTGATTCAGAGAAACTTTATTCAGCAACTACCATGAGGAAAGACAAGCTAATAGCACACTGTAAAGTTCTGTAGACAACTCAGAGGGGAAAGCACAATAAGAAAAATGTAATGTGTACATAATTTCTAAAAGATAAGCAAAATGATGCTAAATAGGATATGATTATAGTTCTCAAAGATATCTTGGTTTTGGGGTGTACAAGGATAAAGCCCTGACTATGGTCCAGGTAACCTGAGTTTGAATAGTGGCTTGGACACTAGCGCTATCAAAGGGAAGGTAGGGGAAGGTAGGAGTGAGCACATAATGTTGTTCCACTCATCCTGGAAAGAGGAAGAGATGGCTTCAAGCTAGCCAGTTACTACCATGCAGATAGATGCTTGCATGGCACAAAAAATGGTCAAAATCAGGGATGTGAGCATGGCCATGTCAAGCTAATGACTATGGCCCTCATTAGCATGTAGGTGAAAGCATACATGCACAGACAGAGGCACTATATCTATACTATAGTGATGCATGTGTTCAGGTCAGTCACCAAGGGTGTTGTCGAGTCCTTGTGAAAAATGCCCTTATTTCAGAGATGTTGGCGAGGGTATAAAGCTAAAGCACCTTCATAGGTGCCTGGAGGATAGCCAGTAAGCTCTTGGTCTTATGCTGTAGATTCCCCAGTGGTGAAGGAATGAATGTGCTCAAGACACAGGGGGATAAAGGCTTGAGGGTCAACAGGCAAGAAAGCAAAAAAAAAAAAAAAAAAATTAAAGATACAAGAATGTAGTGTATATCATCACTGTGGAGGATTCTAATCCCTCCCTATGTGTCTGCATGCTTCCATCTAGTTGTTAATAATGTCAACTTGAAATGGCCATGCCCATATCCCGTCTTTACCATTTTGTAGGCTGGACAAGCCTCTGCCTGCATGGTAGTGAAGACTAATACAGTCTTTGCTCATTTAAATCTGTTATAATATCAGCCACCTTTTTTTCACTCTCTGCTCACAAGGCCACTGCCAAAATATTTTATACCTAAATCAGAATATGGCCTTCCTTTTCTCATTATGCTTTCAGCCCATATTACTCACAGAATACAGACTGCTAAGAATAAAATCTGCAGAATCACTGTATTGGCAGACCTCCAGATACACCACTGCAATGTGCTAAAAAACTCACAAGGCAATTTTTTTCTAAATACTCTAATTTATAAGGTTCTAAGGCATGGCCTACTGTCCCCCCTATAAGAGTGGAGCTGCCTTTACAAGACAACCCTTATAAACTCAAAAATACACAGGACAACAATTTCTCTCTGGTATGCCCTCCATTTAAAACTGCTGTAGGAGAAAGAGCCTTCTCTAAATTGGAACCTGCTACCTGAAACCACCTACCTACTAGATCAAAACCCTAGAAAACATTAAATGCTTCAAAGACACACTTAAAGAGCATATCTTTTCAGATACTATCTGACGCTGCTACCAAGACAATGATTAGGTAACTTACCACCTCATATCAATGGTAACAGAATACATTTAAACTGGTCTCGGCCTTATAATTTGGCATTTTATATGAGCAGATTTCATACCTACACATGAGTATAAGTTTATGCATTATATGTATCGTGGCTTATAATTTTGTATTTTTTTTTTGCTTTTTACTTCTCTCAATACACTTCAACTCAATCTTAGTCTTGCCCTGTTTGCAATGAGTTGTGTTTTAGTGTGCTGAATTTTTCCTATTCATTATATGTATGACACTGTTGATTAGTAACATCCTAACATTCCTCATTACATACACTATCCTTTCAATAATCCTCTCCTGTGTACCACCATTTAACCATGTTACAACCCATGTTCTCTCAATTAATCCTGCAGCCAATAAATCAATTTTAAACCTGCACAGGATTGACTCAAAGGCCTTAGTGAACTTCAGGAAGCTCATAAATACTGCCAGTCTCTTGGCAAGTTATCAAGCCCCACCCTAGAACCCTTACTGGCTAACATTCCATGTTTCTTGTTGTCTTGCAGATTGCTGCCCTCTAAAAACAATCCTCTCCATCACACTTTTTGTCACTGATGTCAGGTTAACAGGTCTGTACTTTTCTTCGATTTATTTTTTGCAAAGACTGTTTGCATAATTTTGGATGTTTGTGGCTAGAAGACTGACCGACCATGGCACCAGTTGTCTGTTCCGTGGTCAAGCCAAAAATGGTGCATCTTTGCCAGGGAACACAAGTAGCAATTGCCAGTAAATACTACCAGTCCACAAAAGTAACTTTTTGTACAGAAAAAACATTAAAAATCACTTCAAAACATTATGCCAGTCTCACAAAAGAAAAATGAACACAGCTTCACCACAGAAAAATTTTCAGTTTTTTTACACTACTTTTAAACTAAAAGGAAAAAAATGAGTGCTCCATTTATAAGTACATTACAGGCTCAAGACAGTCTGTTAAAACAAAATACTCCTAGCTTTAAAATAACTTTCTTGAAGACAAAAGTAATAAAACTTTAACCGAATTAAGAAAATGTAAGTTATTCCTCTCCAAATGGAACTTGTGTGCTCAGCAAAGGAAAGCACAAGCAAAGCATCAATCCTTGAAAACTTCAGAGGAGCATACTTTTCGGTAGCAGTAAAGCTCTGAAGGGTGTCGCACCCAAACTTGTCTTTTAGTCAGCTCAGCTCAAGCTGCTTAACAGCCTGGGCATGTGAAAGATGCCCTGAAGCTTTGGAAGCTTATTTATTTTATTTTATTTATTTATTGACATTTGTTAACTGGGTTTGCCCAACTGAGCTTGTGGCCCATTTTCAGTGGAGACCCGAGGAGAAAAGCTCCAGTAGTACATTTTAAACAAGTACAATTTTAAACAATATTGATATAATAGCAGTTATAGAAAAACGATTCACATATGTTTGGTTACATGCATAAAGTTAAAGTTGCATTAAAAAGAAGCTAAGTAACAATTTTACACTGATATAGTTCAATAGGTCAACAATACATTTTTATTTGTTTGTATAAAATTATGCAAATGCATAGTAGACACATTGGAGAGAGAGGTGTAATGAGGTACTAATGAGGGTGCATAAAGGGAAGGAAGACTAGGTAGGGTCATGGCAAGGGCAGGTTCTAGAATTGAGAAAATAAGCTTTTAGTTAATTTTTAAAGTGTGAAGTGTGGGAGATTGAACGTAAGTCAAGGGGAAGTTTGTTCCAAGCATGGGCAAGGGAGTGTTTGTAGAGTAGTTTGCCTACTGATCTTTTTGGGTGGTAGATATCAAGTAATTGTTGGTTAGAAGTACGGAGGGTCTGGGATGGGATGTAGATGGAGACTAAGGAAGATAGAGATGGACAGAAGGAGGGTTTATAAAGAATAGAGTGTAGCATATGAAATTGATAAGATAGCAGAAATTGGGGAAGTCCAAGCCACTGAAGAGAGTTTAAAGAAATGCAGTGGTGTGAGTTGTATGGGGAGTTAGTAATGAATCTGGCTTAGTAATACATACCCCATGTAGCTAAGGCTCCTGCAGCAGTGATCAATATGATGAACATCATTTATATTCAAGCAAATCATAGTATCTCTTTTGCACATCAGAAACTTGCTTTTCCTCCCACTGAAAATTCTGTATAATTTTCAAAATTGCATTCCCAAAGGAAAGTTCCCCTCAGGGAGTCAAAGGAAAGGGTGTCTTCATCCTCTGATTCAAAGCCTACTGAAAAATGGATCAGGAAGGAATAAGCAAACGATCTTCATTTTCAGAAGAATCTTTCTTAACCTCTTGTGAAGGAAAGATGACCGAGGGGATGAAACAATTTGAAGAGGCTTCAAAGACATACATGCCTTAAAAAGTCCTTATGAGAATTCATACCACTATTTCTGAGAGTCCTTGGGTAGAAGTAGCAGAAGAAGAGGCATGTTTTTTTTTTCTTCTTCTTCTTCTTTGGAGTATCTGCAGAAATGAAACAATGAGGGTCCAACTCCTGACATACCTCTGTAAGGGTACTGGGAACCTCCTCTCAGATGAGGATTTGCAGTATGCCAGCAAGTCCCTCAGAAATGGTCAGCTGGTGTTCTCCCCTTCAAGTCCATGCCAAGGGTCTGATTAGTCATAGTGGATTTGTCTAAATGCTGCACCGTGTCGTTCATGTCAGATGTGCGATCGATCAATCACATTAGATGGACCTACGGGCTGCACCTTTTTGGCCTCCAGCAAGACCATGACAGTAATTGAAACTGCGCAGCCTAAGGGCTCATCAAGTGCCACAGCAGAGAAATCCTAGTCTCACTGGTTAATAGAACTTCCAAAGGCTTTGACTTACACAACTAATGAGGTACTCCCATTGGGAAGATTCAGAAGACATGCTACCTTGCGCGAGCTCTACGTCTGTGGTTATCAGGATAAATAATAAGAGAGGCAGACTCCTTATAGATTTTAGGGACAAAGGATTTATAGATAGAACACTCAGTAAAACTGGGGTTATGGCCTATATAAAATAAACACTTTGAATGTTTACCTTTATATGGTATTGATCTCGCGTAGTCACATTTATCTGTCTCAGCCAACATGAAACAACTTTTTAGTCAAATGTTAAGGGAAACAGGAAAAGTTCTCAACCGGAATATTTATCTGCCCACTTGCAAAAGAAACTGGCACAAGCTGTACAGCTGACAAATGGAAGCAAGAGAAGTAGTCTTCTCTTCACATGCTAGTGGCAATAAAGTTTTGAGGAACTTCGCCGCTTATGTACAGCACGCTATCACATGCCTGGGCCATGAAGGGGATGTACATCATGACAAGAACATGCCCAGGCTTTGGTATACTGGCCCGAAAAATGATATCCTAGGCTGAATTCTCCGAATACTCCCATGTGTTATCAATACCATAACAGTGATCGAAGGAAGGACATCATCCACTATGGAGAAAGCCTGTAACTTGTTTTCAGTTAAATACAGATTACTAAGAGGGGGACTTTATATGTGTATATAACAGCTTGAAGAACGACACTACAGAGTGTACACTGGGGATTACTTTTATAAGACATCCAAAAAATACCAGGAATAATTATGCCTCAGTGGATCTTAAAAGAATTATCTAAAAAACAAGCAGGAATTATTTTTAGGTAAGGACTAACAGAAGAAGAAATGTGGTGCCAATTGGGTTAAGGAGAACAGAAAGCTTATAGATTTATTTAAAAATAACTTAGATTTATGGTATGGAGAAAGGACCTACTAGAACTTCTCATCCTGGAAGTTGGCCAGTAATAACTTCAACTGTGGTTCTATGCCATTACCAAACACTGTAACATCATAAAAACAGAAGTAAAAAGAGGAAAGTGTCATGCACACATGTTCTGCAAGAAAGGGCACATTAGCTACAATGGATGCACTTTATACTAAATAGACACATCAGTTACTAATCCATACATACAAAACACATATGAGTTACCTCATCATCTGAATCTGTTATTTTTTCTAGGTCAAGTTCAGGTACTCTGCAAAGGGATAGAGATAGAAAGAGAGAAAAATATATTAATGTCAGTATGTAAACTCTTCAACTTCCACAAGAAATGACACTTGGCTGATGGAGACAGCCCTCCTACAGACCAACAATAATCTTGAATCATGATTATAAAACATTTACAACAATAGCAAAAATGCTAGCAAGGACAATGCACTGGTTGACCTGGATCAAAGTGGTTTTATAGACAGTAGACGAAACCATGACAATATAATTATAATGTTAATGACAATTTATGATGCCAATCTAGGCAGTATAGGCTTATTTGTATTAAATGCAAAAAAAGCATTTGATTGGGTACAGTGGGAATATCTCTTTAGAGTTCTTGATAAGTTAGGGGTTCCAACTCAGCCAACAGAAGTACTGAAGAGGGTTTATGAGGGAGCAAAAATAGCTGGGAGCCTGTCAGATATAGTAAGAATAAGGAGAGGCATGAGGTAAGGATGCCTGTTATCAACAAATTGTTTGCCCTAAACCCTGAACCTTTAGCAGCAAAGATAAGCCAATCAGATGTATAAGGTTATAACTGGGGGAAGTAGAGGTTAAAAACAGCCTTATATGGAAATGTCATTATCACCCTCACAACTCCAGATAAAGAGTTCTGTAAGCTTTTGGAATTCTCAAAGGATTTAAAAAATATCAGGATACAAAATAAATGAAGGGAAAACAAAGGTGGTAGGGATACATATGTAGACGGATGAAGGAAGTGAAGGAAGTCAACAGCAATGGGGAGGGATGGAGAAATAAAATATCTTGGGGTATGGATGAGAAATTCTTATGAAGTAGATAGGTCAGAAAAAAAAATGACTAAAGCTATGGCCATCACTTTGACATCCACAGGGAGGAAAGAATTAATGAAAATCAATAACTAGGAAAGGGATTGCATATGGGGATATGGAAACCAAGAGTAAGCTGGACCAATCTAACAATGTCTTGAGAGAGAGAGAAAGATGGCCTTTGATTGCCAGGTCAGGTGTCTTTTATTACTAAAGTTACAGATAAAAGTAAAGGCAGGAAGTGGCTACAAATGTTAAGAGAAAGGAATGAATGAATGGAAATAGAGATATTTTGGATTGTATGTGGGGTAAGGAAGCCCAAAGGCAGTTTCCCCAATATTAAGTACAGTAACTAAAATGGTTAAGAAAACATTCCAATGCTGAAGGCAATATGTCTTAACTATAGGTGTGATGAACCAGAAAGGATCAAAGAAAGACACTGAAACAAACACTCAGATTAAGTTTTGGGAGGATAGTGTGGTGGGGAATAGAATAAGAACATGTGAAGATGTGAAGGAAATATATGTCCTTCATAATGATGTTTGGTTTCAGTTTATGTCTCTGACAGAAGAAGGAAAGAAACACACAATGGATAAAGAGAGAAAAGAAGGATAAGCCAGGTTTGATAAGAGTGACAGTAGAATGGAGGAAAAAAGGATACAAAAGCAAAGGGCTGATTCATGCAAACCTATAAAGCCTTTAAAGAACAAGACAAGCAAGAATCCCTGGGGATGTTGGCGAGCTGAGGCAGATATATAGGCAAGCAGATAGGTCAGAAACAGTGGTTACAGCTATGGACATCTGGTGGGCAGTAAGGTTAAGGAAATTCAAAATCTCTGCATGGAAGTGTTTGCGCAAGCATTTTCACACACCAGAAAAAATAGCAAGATTATGTCTAGGAGACGAGCCTAACTGTTGGAGATGTGCAAACCAACAGATAGGGGACTTGAAGCATGTACTTTTGGGATTATTCAGAGTTACAGGATTATAAGGCAGAAGCAGGAAGAATGATTAAGAACAGTGAAGAGGAAGGGGCACTTCTGTTGGAGAACGTAGGTTTGTTTGTTTTTTTAAACACCTTTACTGAACTATCACTTGTGACATAGGCGCATTTACATTTATATAAAAGTAATCAAACTGTATTAACAAGTTAAAATTAACAAACATTATACTTCACATATACAGCTATATATCATATAACCTAAACAACATGACAAATTATTCAATTCCTGCCCCTATTTTTTAAACAAGAAACATCTTTATTAAACCATCACTTACGACATAAGCAATCATACATTTATATAAATGAAAACAATCCACACCAACACAAAACTAGTTGCAAGCATTACACATCACTTATAATCTACCCAATCATTTTCAGTCAGACATTACATAGCTTATTTAAGTCCTGCCTTCTTTTAAACCTCATTCCTCTCCTGTATGTATTGTTCCCACAATTCACATTTTTCCTATGTAGTTTGCTCCTACCTTTTTCTAAAGATCTCATTTCCAGTTGTTTTCTCTGTTACTATATTCACTACTTGTAATATAGTTGGTTTAGATTCTGATTTCTATTTTCTAGTAATTGCTTTTTTGGCAGCCACCATAATTACAGACAGCAAGGTCTTACCATGCCTAGGCAATTCCCATTCTGTAACATATCTCAGAAAAATAATCTCCTTCGTCACACCAATCTGCACATCCAACATCTCCAACAATGCATCCCACAAGTCAGCCAACTCGCTGCGCTCCCAGAAAATGTGTTTGCAATTAACTCTTTCTTCCCTGTCACACCTACAACATTTGCTATCTATCTGAGGAAAAATTCTTTGGAGTCTACCTGGGGTATTAAAATATCTATGTAAACATTTCAAAGCAAAAATCCTAAATCTTCTAGATTTTGCTGCATATTTGGGAGACATACATATATCTTCCCATTGTTTCTTTGTGAATTGCTTATCCAATCTCTCTTCCCAATCCTTTCTCATATGAATGATTCTCAAAGTTATCAAGCAATATTTTATATGCTCTACTAATTGTTCCTTTTTTAATGGCAGCTTCTGTTCTAGATTCTATTAAAAACTCTACCGGTGCTGGTCTTTCATTTAGGAACACCCCTATTTCTTTCTCTTTGCCTATCCTCTGATATAAATCCTTTCTAGAGAAGGCCATCTCTAATCTGCAGTCCAAATAAATACTTTCTGCTACTTTATGGATATGATATTCTGTATGATTATTGTTATTCTCCTTAAAGGCCTGATCCAAAACCAAAGTCTCTCCTTGCTTCTTGAGCTTCACCCTGTTTCAACATCATCCCTTTCCACTTTGAATTACAGTTTTATGCATGTGCTATCTATAGGAGTCTTAACTGTGTAGCTTTGAAATGCCCCTTCAAATTGGGTAATCCCAATCTGCCCTGTTCTACTGGAAGAATCATCTTATCCCACTTGACTTATTGACTTCTTCCCCTCCCAGATAAAGTCCTTCAGCTCTTTATTAATTGCTATCTAAAACTTCTCCTCTGGTTGCTAAATATACCTAACCTGCATATAAGACTAAAGGGACTAAAAACATTTTGACTGCTTGGATCTTACTATCCATATCCATATAACAAAGCTTCCATTTTCACAGTTTTTGTATTATCTTGTGTTTAGTCTCTTCCCACATATCCTTAGCTGCCACAAAAGAATCATTTTTAATCCATACTCCTAAATACTTCATTTTATCATGTTCCCATAAATAAGGATATTGCTGAACCAATTCATGTGTGGGTACATAATTTACCACTATTGCCTTTCTTCTAGCTTCATTAATTTTGTATTCCAAAAAGATCTGAAACCATCTCAAAATGTTCCACAACACTGTAATGTCTCTTTCTGGTTTTGTCAGATATAAAATATCACTTGCAAATACAGCTAGCTTTTCTTGACTACCACACCAATTATATCCTTGAATTTCTGAGTCCTTTATTTTCTTTGTCAATGGTTCTAAATATAATGTAAATAACAAAGGGGAAAGAAAACACCCCTGCCTGCTTCCTCTGCTCAAGCAGAATTGGAAGACATAAGCTTGTTATGAACTGACATCACTTGGACATCCAAAGGAGGAAAGGAACTCTAAGTGGAACAGATTCTATTGATTGGTACAAAAGTATTATCAAGGCTATTGAAGCAACACAAAAAGCCATATATCAGAGATCGGCTTATAAAACAAACACATGAACACTGAAGAAACTCCTAAAAAACAGCCCAAAAAGTGGATCCGAATAGCTACTTGTCACTCGCACTAGATTTATTGACTTAAATTTGGTACCTCGGCTTTTCGCCTTCACAGGATCTGAACGCATTACCTCATGTGCCTATCTATATAGGATGTATAATAACTTAATATCATATCACATAATTTACATGTTAAACATTATAACATTTTAAATAACAGAATTAATAACATTTAAAATACAGTTTGTTTGTGTCTTTCGGCTTTTCCCGGTTAGGGGTCGCCACAGCGGAACTCCGGTCTGCTAATGATTGGTAGTGGATTTTTACGTACCGGGTTACCAGCCCTGACGCACAACCTTCAACGAAGGCATGCCCCATTCACGTATGTCTCCACACAGAAGACGCTCTAGCTGAGAATCGAATGGGACAACGTCTTGCTATGAGGCGACAACGCTACCACAGCTCCACCACCACAGTAACATTTAAAATACTGTATATTATAAATTATTTACAAAATGAATCACATATTACGTTTATGCACAAAACATTTTTGATTCATAAGTTAACTTCCTGATTTAAACCCATAGGGTGTAAAGTGTCATAATTTAATATCATATCTGTTTCAAAATCCAACACCTTGGGCAAAAGTGGCTTAGCCAGCACACTAAAAAAAAAACATTCTCCTCACCTTAATCCATCCATTCACAACCGCTTTTCTCATTTTATATATATGGGGTCAGGGGAGGGGGAGGTCACTCCAGCAGTGAGAATCATCTAGAGTTATGTTTTTTCAAAAAATGTTTGGTTACAGGACTGTTGGTGTTCTTGTTCCTGATATCCCCCAAATGTACCATAATATAAACTTTTGACTTTCCTCTTTGCTTGACCCACATACCACCTTACAGGCTTGCACCCAATAATAGAAACTGCCCCCACTGAATCACAACTGATGTAAACATTGTAGATAAATAACCTACCATTTATTTTGGCTCCATGCAAATTCCTAACTCTGAAACAAACCTTGTAATGGCCGCATTCAAATGTCCCTTCCTTTTCATAATATTTAGGTTGAGTTGCTGAATCAGAACTTAGTAATTCTTTTAAAAAAGAAGTTATGTACTCACCATAACGTTCCATCTGAGTAGGTAAACTTCATTTGTCAGCAACCTGTGGGTTTCGGATCCGAGCCAGCAACATACCAAGCAAAAACATCCGAGCTCCAAGCTCCTCCCCCCTACCCATACTACACTGCAACCTCCTTCCAATCCTCAGATCGAGTTTGCCACTCTACACGTGACACCAACAAACTAAACTGAGACTCCTAAACCAAGGACAAACCTCCAGCTCATGAACTCCGAACATCGAGCTCAGCAAAAATAACACCAAGGTTAAGGGGGAAGGAGGGAGGAACCGTTGCTGACAAATGAAGTTTACCTACTCAGATGGAACGTTATGGTGAGTACATAACTTCTTTATCTGAAGTAGTTAACTTCATCTGATCAGCAACCTGTGGGACAGAGTCCCCAGCTACCCAAAATCTTGGGAGACCCTTAAGGAAGGATATTCCGGAGCACGGCAGAGCCAAAGGAAGCCCTTCCTCTCGACACCAAATCCAGTTTATAATGATTAATAAAGCTGTGAGAAGACGCCCAGGTAGCCGCTGAGCAAATGTCATCCAGAGAAACTCTAGACCAGAATGCTGCAGACATCGCCATAGAACGTATAGAATGGGCATGAACTCCTACTGGTTCGGGTAAACCAAGCTCTCTCTATGCTTGTATGATACAAAGGGTAATCCACCGAGCAAGAGTCACCTTTGACACTGGTTTCCCTAAAAAGGGCTTAGCAAAAGAAACAAAAAGTTGATCAGATTTATGAAAGGCCGCCGTCCTGTGCAAATAAAAATATAACTGCCTGTGAACATCCAGCAAATGAAGTTTGTATTCCCCTTTGTTCTGAAAACTAGGGAAAAAGACAGGCAAATTAATAGATTGATTAATGTTTGTCTCAGAAGCAACTTTAGGAAGAAAGGATGGATTAGTCCTGAGAGACACCCTGTCCTTATGAAACACAAGATATGGGGGGTTCATACAAAGAGCTTGAAGCTCCGACACTCTCCTTGCTGAAGTTATAGCTACCAGAAAAGTCATCTTCCATGACAAATATTTTAAGTCAACTGATGCCGAGGGCTCGAAATGAGGCGCAACTAAGGCCTGAAGAACCGCAGTCAAATCCCACGGCGGGGACGGATTCTTAATAGGAGGTTGCAGAAGAAAAGTGCCTTTCAAAAAGGTCTTACAAATTCTGGCAGCAGCGAGAGAGTCTAAACTGTCCCCTACATGGAAATGAGAAATAGCCACCAGCTGGACCTTCACTGTGGAAGAGCTGGCTCCTTGCTGGAAGATATAAGACTAAAAGTCTAACACCACTGGGATCGGAGTGGTAAAAGGATCTAGATTTTTATGTGAAGCCCAAATAGAGAAGCGTCTCCATTTGCTACAGTAAATTTTCTTGGTAGAGGATTTATGTGCCACAACCAAGATAGATTTAACAGGAGAAGAGATATTGGGAGTCCTAGCAACTAGTGGAACTGGAGCAGCCAAGCTGTGAGCCTCAGGCTGTCCAGATTTGGAGGAAGCATTCCTGAGGGATGACGAATCAGATCCAGAATGGGATCCAAGATCCAAGGTGGAGCTATGAGATGAGACTGTAGGCAGGGGAACCAGACTTAACAAGGCCAGAATGGGGCTATGAATATCAATCAGCTCCCCAACCGGCGAGCTTTCTGTAAGAACTTTATCATGAGCGGAAGCGGGGGATATGCATAAAGAAGACCGGGTGGCCAAGCATGAACAAGAGCGTCTTTGGGGGAGATTAGAGCAAAAAACTCACTGCACTTCATGTTGGAAGGCGATATGAAGAGATCGCAGCAAGGCTGACCCCACTTGAGGAAGATCTGTTCCGTTACACAAGGGTTCAGAGACTACTCGTAGGGAGAAAGGATAGTTCTGCTCAATTTGTCTGCCAAGACGTTCGACCGACCCGGAATATGCATTGCTATCAGAAAGCAGCTGTTGGAGATTGCCCACACCCAGACTCTCATGACTTCGACAAAGGGGATAAGACTTGGCTCCCCCATGTTTGTTGATATACCAGACCACTGACATTGTCTGACTGGATCGCAATACTTCCCAGATAAGCATGAAGGGCCTGCAACACTAAAAAGACCGCTCTCATCTCTAGAACATTTATATGCAGAACGGTCTCGTTTTGAGTCCACATGCCTTGAACAGTCCAGCCCAAACAATGCCCCCCCACACTAGGCAGGAGGAGTTTGTGGTCACTGTGGCTTGGGGTTGGGGTGCAAGAAAGGAACATCCCTCCTGCAAATTCCGAGATTGGAGCCACCACGTGAGAGAATTTCTGCACACTCTGCTCAGAGGAATCAGAAAATCCAGAGGTTGGTGAAGAATCGACCACTGAACTTGCAATGTCCACTGTAAAATTCTCATATGCAGACGAGCAGAAGGGATCAGGTTGATAGCTGCTGCCATGGATCCTAAGGCTCTCAAGACTAATTCTGCAGGGGGTGCAGAGGACTGCAGAAGCGCTAACACATGAAGTGTCAGGCTGTGTAGTCTGTCTGGGGTTAAGAATGCCCTGGCCTGATGAGAATCTATTCTCGCCCCTATGAAGTCTAACACTTGAACAGGCTGAAGGGAAGACTTCCTGAGATTTATAGTAATCCCTAGCCGAGGTGATATCCGGAGAAATAAATCTCTGGCTAGTAAGAGTAGATGCCTGGTGGGGGCGGTGAGGAGCCAGTCGTCCAGGTACGGGAAGACCTGAATGCCCTGAAGCCTCAGATGGGCCGCTGCAACTGCCATGACCTTGGTGAACACCCTGGGGTCTGTGATGAGACCGAAGGGTAGGACCCTGAATTGATAATGACTGGCCCAGAGCCGAAAGCGGAGGAACCTCCTGGATCGCCTGTCCATCAGAATATGGTAGTACGCATCCTTGAGGTCTATCGAGCACAACCAATCTTCCTCCTGCAGGAAGAGCAAGATGGATTAAAGCGTGACCATCCAGAACATTTCCTTGGCAACGAACAGGTTCATTGTTGATAGGTCGAGAATTAGCCTTAGGTGCCCCGTCTTTTTGGCACCAAAAAGAACCTGGAATAGATGCCTGATCTGGACTTGTCTGGGGGCACCTGCTGGATGGCTCTTTTTTCTAGTAGTTTTTGTATTTCCAAGGCCGCAGCCTCCTCTGAGCGAGTGGGACGTCCGGGAGGCACCTTGTGTAAGGGGGCTTGTTTATGAAGGGAAAAGAATAGCCTCTGGATATTATTCAAAGCACCCAGCGATCTGTCATGATGGACTCCCATTGTGCTAGGTGCATCGAAAAACACCCCCCGACTGCCTCCAGAGAGGAGCAGTTGGGTAACCCCTCAGGGCTGCTGTGCAGGTTGCTCTGAAAAAGATTCACATCACCCGAAGTTCTTCGGTTCCCCTTTGCCTCTGGGCTGGCGTCCACCTTGTCCCCCTCTGTCTCTGGGGGAGAAGGAGTCCTGAGCATTCCGGGACTGCTGAGTTTTCTGGAACCACAGCTTCTTTTGCCCTCGCTGGTTCCTGGAAAAGGACCTTTGAGGGTTAGAGAAGCGAATCCCGATGGCTGACAGCATCTTCCCATCTTTCTCGCTCTGGACAAGCGTATCGCGTCTTCCCGAACAGGGTGGAACCGTCAAAGGGTGCGTTAGTGAAGGAAGCCTTGAAGGGTTCAGAGAAGTCGCAAAGATGGAGCCACCAGTGACGCCTTAAGGCGATGCCGGACTCGCTAGCCCTAGTGGCTCCCTCAGTGGCATGAGAAAGTAAACACATGGACATATTGGACACAGACTTGAGAGTGGCCATACGAGCCGAGAAGATCCGTTTATCCTCAGCCAACATGGACTCCAGGGGAGACTCAGCGTACTCTTTCACGAGGTCCCGCTGCAGTCGAATTACGTGGGCCAAGTAATTCAGTGCCCTTATAGGAAAGGTGGCTGAAGCAAAAGTCCGCTTTCCAAGACAGTCCATAGCCCTGGATTCCTTGTCTGGGGGGTGGACCGAGGAACTTTCTTGGGCGAGTTCCTTTTTTGTGGCCGCCCCACCACCATGGCATCAACCGGGGAACCTTTGTTCCAAGAAGCTCTATCTGCCGGTGGACTCAATATTTTGTCGGGCCTTTTGGGTATAGGCTCCATAGTGTCCGGTTCCCTCCAAGCTCTGGTGGTGATAAGGTCCACCAGAGGGTCAGCCGGGGGGGGGACACGCAAGAGGTAGATGGGCCTGTGTCGAACGCCTCCAGGAATACCGACTCGCCAGAGGAAGGTTTTTGGGCAGACCACCCCCCTCTGGCAAAGGATTTCCATAATGTCTCCAAAGGAGATGTCTTCGGGGGGGGGGGGATTTGGGGGAAGCTTCCCCTTCCTCCAAGTTGGTATCCTCGGTGAGGGACTCAGGGGAGTCCAAGTGCCTCCTTTTACACTGGCGTTTGTGAGGGACCTCTTCGGGTGGACTATCTGGGGAGGGCTCACAAATAGTATCTTGTTCCTCCAAGAGAACTGTCTGGGGCGCAATAGACACAGGCTTTTCCTGGGGGGACTGGATGACGGAAGACAAATCCAGCTGCAAGGGAGCAGGGATGGACCCAGAGGACAGAGTGAGGGGTCTCGATCCTTCAGAGAGAACCCTCTTCACAACGTCGAATGCTGAGGGAGAACCGGCCTCCCTGAAACTGGTAGCCGAGACCCTCGGATCCGATGAAGGGATTGGAGCCGAAGTTGGAATGGCCGGACCCGAAAGGACGGTATGCCCTGACCACAACGGAGCCGATGACACTCTCATCCCCCCGTATCCAATGCCCAACTCTCGGCTCTGAGAGCTCGGATCCGAAAACGGATCTGACAGACTCGAGGGCATGGCCGGTGTCGAGGCCAAAGGCACCATCGGCGCCGACCCCCTGACTCCAGAGCTCCTCAGATCCATAGACTCCGATATCAGATGGTGGATCGGAGAAGGAGCTATCGGGGCAAAAAAAGGAGCCGAACTCCCCATACTGGGAGGGGGGGAGCCAGCAGTACCCCCATCTGCAGTTGAGTTTGTAGAAACCTTCGCATCATCCGATCCATGCTTGCTTCAGAGATGCTCCGAGTCGATCTGGAGGACGCCGCCGATGCAAAGATGACCTCAAGGGTGGTCTAGCCTCCTCCTCCAGAGAAAAATGTGGTGGACGGAGCCGAGGAGAGGATGGCATGGTAACTTTTACTGGAGACAAGATTACCCTAGCGAGAGGAGCCGTTGGATCCAACTCAGCCTGTCGCTTGCGGCCCCTCTCTCTATCTTTATCCTTTTCCTTGTCTACATGTCTCTCTGTCTCCCTGTGTTTTTCTTTGACTTTGTCTTTCTTGGCCTCTCTCTCTTCCTGTGGTAAGGTAGGAGGGTGAGTCCCGGACAGGGGAGAAGGGCCTGAAGGCTGAACAGCCACAGCCGTGGCTGGTGAGGAAGCAACAGAAGAGGCAGAAGTTGATTCTGCAGGTAGAAGACCCGCCAAAATTAACTTATTCCTGTGATCCCGTAGGGCTCGGGGGTTGAAGGCTGCACAGATCTTGCAGCCGGAAGACAAATGGGCCACCCCAAGCAAACTACACACAGAGTGTGACCATCGGCTGGAGACAGCTTGTGGCCACACTCTTAACACTTAGAAAAAGTCACTTTCTGAGTTTCTGACATCTTAGTGAACACACACACACACACTCTACGGGCGGGAAGGGGGGCCTACACTAACTGAAAGTTAACAACTTTCAAGAAAAGAAAAGCCAATAATTATCATAAACAGAGTGAGATAACTAATAATTATTTCTCAAAATTATCAAAAGGGGCACACACAGACCAAAGTTTCCGAGAAAAGCCTGACACTTGCCTGGAGCTCAAAAATCCCGTGCTGGCGAAGCCGCAGCAAACAAGATCTGGGGATTGGAAGGAGGTTGCAGTGTAGTATGGGTAGGAGCTTGGAGCTCGGATCTTTTTGCTTGGTATGCTGCCGGCTCGGATCCGTATCGGATCCGAAACCCACAGGTTGCTGATCAAATGAAGTTAACTACTTCAGATTTATTATTTCTTTCATATGAAAAAATCAAACATTTAGGAAAAGTAGAACCTACATGTTCATTCATAATAACGTGACAATTATCCCTAGTGATAAACTTCATTACTGGAGAAAAATCAGTATACTTGGAAACAAAATGCATCCTTTAGCTGTTGTCTAATTCTCTCTCAAGAAACTGTCTATCCATAGTTCTATAATAATATTATATTTGTTTTCCATAACCTTACCATCAGCATTTTCTATCTGGGCTTCAGAATATCCTCTAACCCTAAACCTATCCTTTATTTTTTACATTTCAGTTTTCCTTAATAAAATATCAGATGTGCTCTTAAACACCCTATACAACTCCACATGAGGCAAGTAATTAATTAAATGTGGGGGATGCTGAAAGGTGGCATAAAGAAAATTGTTAACAGCCATTTGCTTCCTATAAATTTTAAACAACATCCTACTTCCAACTTGCTCAGATAAAGTATTCTTCAAATAAATAATCAACTGCCTATGTAATTCACATATGAACCTAAATCCATGGGAATCATCATTTAAATTAAAAAAACCTCAAAAATCCTACATTTTACCCTTGCAAACAAAAATCAAGTAATCTATACATCTCTTAAATAATGTTACTATTTTGAAAAAAAAAAACTCAGTAGGATAAATAAACTTCCTTTCAAAATCCCACATGTAAAGGGAAGTAGAAGATGGGGTGTAAGAAGTCCCCCACTGCCGTTCTTTTCCTTTGCAAATAAACCTCCTTTTCAAACATAAAATAGTTATGGGTCACACAAAATTCTAACACAGACACAAAAATGTTGAGTAACCTTCACCTATAAAATTACAGACTGTTTCCAACACTCTGCTGTATATTTGTATGCAATTTCATCACATCAATCATGACCCAAAAGTACTCCTTCTGCCAATCTATCTTCTTAACAGAATCTAGAAGGTCCTGGGTGTTTTGAATATGAGTAGAAACATTTTAGTAACCCTTTAAATGAAAGTCCAACAACCCCACGTTCTATATATATGACCTCACCCCTGATATAACAGAGGTACTTGGAGGTGGGGGGTCCACCAAACTTTTATAAATTTTAAGAAAAGCATAAATTATGCGGTGTATAGGCTTATTAATAAACACTTTAATAACATGCCTGCCAAGCACCTTTAACCTTTCACCCCTCTCCAAATGTTCTAAGAACTGCTGATTATAATCAAACAAAGGGTTGCTGTCTACTACCATATATTCTTCCTCATCCTGTAATATATTTATAACCATATCCACATACTTATTTTTATCCACACCACCCAATTACTTCCTTTATCTGCTTGCTTAAACATATAGTTTTGCCTCACTTTAAGTTCTTGCAAAGCCACCCATTCCTCTTTAGTTAAATTATAATGTTTTCTGCCTCTAATATATTTATCAGACTCACTTTCAACTTTCTTAATTACCACCTGTTCAAATAACCTGATGTCAACAGAAAGTTTAGGCAACATAATGGAACAAGATACACACATGAGGGGTGGCCATTTTACTGTAACCTGTAAAAACTGCATTTTCCCAAGCCATTTTATTAGCAGACATTTCATCCTTATCAATTAAACCAATACAAAAGAATTTTCGTCAAAAGACATATTCAACAAATCACATTCATCATTTTGTTCATTATTTTCAACAAACTCCTTAAACATTAGAACATTATTATTATAATATACTCTCAAATACAATTTCCTACAAAAAAGTTTAACATACAATAAGTCTGCTAATGGTGGATTTTTTGTCAGTGTAAATTTCTTACCTTTAAAGGAGCACTGAAATCCCTGCTGAACTCAAAACAGCATCAGATAAATTCACAATACTCAAGTCCTCCTCACTCCACTCCTGCCTCGGAGGCCCTTCCTGCAGCCATTTAGTTTGCTATGAATATTAAATCTATTATCATCAACAGAACCATGCTGTCCATCCAACATTTATGTAAGAGTGTCTCCCTGGATTTCAAATGACACACTTCTACCACTTTTTTGCTGGACACAGTTTCATATGAAGTTAAAGGAGACTCCATACCAGTTGTACTACTAAATATGCCTCTGGTCTCTGTTTAATCAACTTTTAATCCAGCAGTATCAAAAAACAAGCAGCACAGTTTTTTTATGGACAAGGATAAAAGGCATAAGATGCCCTGTCAGTCCTGTCTATCTCTTGAGAGTTTACTTATTCCTCCCCTGAGCTGCAGCTCCATCTTTAAATACTAAAAACCTCTGCCTGACTACACTCTGTTTCTGACTGTTCCATGGGCATCCCTCAGTAGTGTGCATAACTGTAAGCACCACTTGTGATGTAGAAGAGTCAATGGAATCTGTTTCTGTTTAATTTATTTTAAGAGGTTGTGCACTGGTGTGTTAAAACTTCTGCTATGCAACTTGTTTAAGTGTATAACCCCACCTGTACAATTTCTATGCTGTCTTGATCATTTCCTAATTAGAGTGCAGTTGTAGGTTTGCTTACTTTAAGGAAGTAATCACCTTTTATTGATATAAACTTGTTGCATTTCACTGTTTACAATTTAGAAATACACTTTCAGCTTGACTTTAGTCTGATTTTATTAAACAGCTTACTAGAACACATTCCTCTCACTGCTTTTAAATTAAGTGTACAACTTCACCTGTAAAATACCTATACTGTCCTGGTGATTTCCTATTTAGTGTGCAGCTGTAGGTTTAATTACTTTAAGGAAGTAATGACCTTTTACTGTTAAACATGCTGCATTTTACTGTTTATAACTTGGAAATGCACTGTTTCAGATAGACACTCTGATTGTGTTAAAAAGCTTATTAGAATACATTGCTGTTACTGTTTTTAAATTGGTACTGAGTGCTCTCATCGGTATTCAGCCACTGTGCTGTTTCAACCTGTGTTAGTTAGATTTTACTACTTAGCTTATTTTGAATGCCTATACTTTTAATGTATCATTTGGAAACAGAGTGATTTTACTGTAATTTTATGTCCTGCCACCATGTTTCTCAGTTCTGTTGGGATGCATTACTAAGTAGTAACAAATAGCTGGAAAAGTGTACTGGCAATGAATTACTCTGCATTCTATGAAATTCAGGTGGCAATAGACTGAATGTCATATTACTGAACAGGGTGACTTTCTTATTAATTATCACTGCTTGTTCCTTACCTACTTTATTTGATTAAGTACTGCTTAGCTGAACTACTTAAATTGTGGTAGTTCCTTGCATGTCTCTTATTTCCACTTACTTACTTCACTTACCTCCTTTTCTGGCTTCATATTAACATGTCTCTCTCTCTCTCTCTCTCTCTCTATCCTTACAGTCACTTACAACACATTCAAAGGTCCAAAAAAAAAAAAAAACTGAACCAACTGCCTGAATAGAAGGAGAGTGGAACCCCGTACAAACCAGTAAAAGCCACTGCAAGTTCTACTTTTATCAACAGACTGTGAGCAGTGTAGGTCTATTAAAATCTTCCCTCTAAGATACTCTTACTGATTCTTCTGCTGTGCACACTACTGGACCCCCCTTTTTCCTCCCATTAACTGTAACAAATGTATACATTTTCCAAGCTTTGCATTTATTTTATATTCTTATATTTTATCTTGTATATCACATTTCTTTTATATTCTTATACTTTATTCTCCCATTTATTGTGACAAATATATACAGTTTCCCAAAGCTTTACACTTATTTCATATTCTACTTCCCTGATGCTCTACTAAATCTGCTTTTGAATTCACACAGATAAACGACTCCTTTAGGTACTGACCTGGGCTAGCTGGTTGATTGCTTTTCTCTTCTCACAACTTTCTCCAAGTCCTGGTCCATAGCCCCCCCCCCCTTTTCTTGTTCTAACATAATTCTAGTGCAAGTTTCCTAGCCCTGTCAAACCTGTTTTCTCACAGCTTTCTCCAAGCTCTGGCTCTTAGCCCTCGCCCTGGCTCTTAGCCCCTCCTTGGCTCTTAGCCCCCCCCTTCCCTCAGTCTCCTAACATAATCTTATTGTAAGCTTCCCAGCCCTGTCAAGCCTGTCTATTCCCTCCCTCTTCCTCTTGAGAGTTTACTTATTCCTTCCCTAAGCTGCAGCGCCAAATTTAAATACTAAAAACTTCTGCCTGACTACATTCTGTTTCTGCCTGTCCCACGGGCATCCCTCAGTAGTGTGCACTTACTGCATGTCCCTTTCTAAAACCCCTGGCATAACTACATTATTTTCCTACTTCTCAGTGAACTGCAGCTCTCCATTAGTGCATAAATAATAAAAACAAACAGAAAGGTAACATTCAAACCAAAAAGATACACTGCTCTATTTCTGTAGTTGCTAACCTTCTCACGGATTGTTTTCTGTTTGGTGACTGCTTGTCTTCCCGGAAGGTGTAACCTGCTCCATTCGCCCTTTGGGCTCACTCTACTCCCCCACCCACCCCCACTACCTGTACTTTTATACATCCCCTGACTCCTCCCCAACCAACACCTCTCCAATCACAACACACCTAAGCCAAACCCCACCCACCTGTAGATCTATATCACCCTAAACATCCACCCCTCCTACAATGCTCTGCAACTTCTCTCCCTATAACCCCATTTGTCCTACTAATCTCTCTCTCTCTTCTCTTATCTATCTCACACTTTTTCCCAACCCTTGTCATAACTCTCACACACACTCCACTACATCCTACCATCAACCTCACTTCCCATCCTACCCATCCATCTCACATGAACTCTTTACCTCTAACCCAATCTATTTCTTCAAACCAAAACTGCTCCCAACCCAACCCCCCCTGTACTCCCCTCTTAAATGTGGCACCAGAAAATCACTACTCTTACACAACCCAAGCTACCCTTGCCCAACACACTGCCTCACTCTTCTACTCCACCACATCTCTCTCTCACTAGCTGGCGACATCCAACCGAACCCCAAACCCATCTGTAACATCAATCTCACCAAACCCTCCACTCAACCCTCAAACTCAAGTCCATTCGCCTTACAACACTTAATGCACAAAGCCTAAAAAACAAAATGCCTAACCTCTATGCCTGGCTCTCCCATAACCACCCTGACATTACCGCCATTTCTGAAACTTGGCTGAAAACCTATATAAAATATAGCGAAATCCTACCACCGGGTTTCCAAATCATTCGCAATGACAGAGCCCACAAAAAAGGATGGGGAGTAGCAATAATCTACCCCACTTCCCATACCATAACTCCCTACTCCAATAAAATACCAACCTTTGCCAATGCTGAAATTATAATAGGTTTACTAAAAATAAACAACCACAAGTCCATATGTATCGCTTCCGTCTATATTCTCCCTGGTGACAACATCAAAACTCTTGACAACATCCTGTCCTGGTTCTCCTGCAATATAAAAAATGAAACCTATATACTCAGTGATACCAACATCAACTGGAATACTATTAGCTCTGAAGCCCCGTCCCACACAATTAACCTGTACAACTTCTCCTAACTAATACAATCTCCAACCAGACCAAATAAAGATGGTACCTCTGGTATCATTGACTGGATCCTAACAACTCACCCAAACATTATCACCAAATCTGGAACATTACCTGATCCTCTCAGCGATCACCTACCAGCCTTCGCTGACCTTCTCCCATCTCCTCTGCATAAACACCACCGCCACTACATCCAGACCCGCAACCTCTCCTCTTTCAACCCTCTAACTTTCTCAGAATGCTTAAAGCATACAGACTGGTCCCCTCTAAGAACTCTTCCTCTAGATGCTGCCGTTTCCTATTCATTCCTAACCCTTCTGAATCAGCAAGCCCCCCCTCGACCCAAGTGCATCAAAACCAATCCCTGCCCATGTTTATCAAAAAATACTAAACTAGCCTTGCACCAAAGGCACAAAAAATGGAAATAATATCAAAAACATAAAAACTCTAACACCCTCCTAGAGTATAAGTAACTATGAAACTCCAGGAAAAAAATGAATAATTAAAGACTGCAAAGCCCACAACTCCAGTCTTTGCACTCAACAAATCCCAAAAACGTCTGGGACTCCATCTCATCCATGCTGCATCCTGGCAACAAAGAAAACCTCTGCCCAGACCCCAGCTTCTCCAACCTTGAAACAGCCAGCCAGATCAACTCATTCTTCATAGACTGCATAGCTAAATTATCAGCCTCCTTCCCACCCCCCTCCTGCACCACCACCACCACCCCCTCCTGCCCCAACCACCACCCCAATCATCAACCTTCCTCCACGTCCTTCTGTCTCAAGCCCATCCCCACAAGCACTATAAAAAGACTTCTCTTCAAACTCAAACCCTGTCGTAATGCACCCGACAACCTTCCACCAAACTTCCTCAATCTGCAGACAGCATTGCCTATCCCATCTCTATTCTTATAAATAGAGCAATACAAGACTCATATGTCTCTTCTATTTGGCACCATGCTTACATCACCCCCCCCCCCCAACAAAGGTGGCAAAAATACTGATTCCACCAACTTCAGGCCTACTGCCATCCTTTCCCCTCTTTCTAAAATACTAGAGAAAACAATACAAGCACAACTCATGGCACACCTAACACTAAACAATCTCCTCTCCCCTACCCAACACCTCTTCTGCCCTGCCCACAGCACCATGACTGCCCTTCTTTCCTTTCTTGAAACCATAAACCTCGAACACGACTCAGGGAAATTTGTATCCACACTATTCCTAGATCTGTCAAAGGCCTTTGATACTATCTCACACACCCTACTTATATCCCAACTCTCCACCCTACACCTCTCTCCTACCACCATTGCCTGGTTTTCCAGCTACTTGTCCAACTGCCAACAAGCTGTCCAATGGAAAACTTCAACCTCCCCCTTCCTTCCCACACCCACAGGTGTCCCAAAAGGTTCTGTTTTTGGCCCTCTTCTCTTTAACCTATTCATTAACAACTTTCACCAATCCATCCCAGACTCATCTATCATCCAGTATGCAGATGACTCAACAATCATCTGCTCAGCCTTCTCCCCCTCCGAGTTCCTAGCAAAAACCCAATTAGCCTTCTTCAAAACAGAAACCTGGATGCAGTCTAACCATCTGGCACCAAATGCAAATAAAACCATACTAATGTTTTTTCCCCTACCAAAAACTCCATTGACAAATTCACATTCACCATACAGAGCCAAAACAACACCCTCCTTGAAATTGTTCCCAGCACCAAGCTTCTTGGCATCATTATTGATGAAGTAAAATTTGACACCCACATCCACTCCACAATCAAGAAAATCCACCAAAAGTTAGGTCTCCTCTACAGGCACAACCTCTTCCTAAGCCCCTCTACCCGTCAAACTCTTGCATCCACCTTCCTACTCCCCTTCCTTATGTATGGTGCCCCTCTTTTCACCAATCTCCATCTTGGTCTTTGGTCCTAACTTGAATCCTGCTACCACAAGATCTCCAAATTTGCAACCAATTCAAAGAACTCATCCCACCACTGCCACACCCTCCCCACCCTCAACTGGCTTGAACTACCCAACTACCTCAGTTACCTACAACTCACCATTGCCCACAAGCTCATCTTTAAACCTGCCAACTGCCCAGCTCTCGCTACTTCCTTAAAACCTTACATTCCGAACCGCTCACTTAGATCCAGAAACCAAAATCTCCTTCAGGTTCACAAACCTGCACGACCTCCTGACCATCTACTGCTGTCCCACTCCTTAGCTAAACAGTGGAACTCTCTCCCCACACTCCTATGCAACCTACCTAACCATACAAATTTCAAATCTCAGCTACTCTCTCATCTTTCTTCCAAATGTGAATGCCCTTGCCACGCTCCAACATAACCCCCCATTCCACCTTGCAATAACTCATCCAACTACCTCTACTATTACTTCATCTCACACAAAACAATCCCTCCCCTACTAAAAACGATTTTTCTCTCTAATATTTATTGTACTATACTCTCCAGTTTCAAATACACTATTACCCTCTCCATGCATAATATTTTCCTAACCTACTAATGGCTAGTAGCTATATATTTTGAAATGTTAAACCTA
This sequence comes from Protopterus annectens, assembly GCF_019279795.1. NCBI lineage: Eukaryota > Metazoa > Chordata > Ceratodontiformes > Protopteridae > Protopterus > Protopterus annectens. The sequence continues at coordinate 610,014,598 of NC_056745.1, forward strand.
CAATTGAGTTTATAAAAAATTCACTTTATGTAAATGTTGAAATTTCTGTATTGAATTATGTCTTTTCATTTTTGTAACATTGTGACAAGCTGATAGTAAATATCATGAAGCTTAATTGTAAATGTTAATTAACTGTATGAAGTATGCCCTTTTGTAACATGTGAAATGTAACTTGCAATTATTGTGAAGCTTTTCTCCCCGGGCCTCCACTGAAAACGGGCTCTTCTTGGCCCAGTGGACTTCTCCGGTCATCAAACCTAAATAAATAAATAAGAGGAAATGGCAAATCTGGCAAGAATATCTTCACTTTGACTACATAGATAGGAGGCATGAAAGACAAACCCTGGCATTTAAAAAGAGACAGGGGGGTTGTAAATATTATATACAGTCATTATTAAACTTTGGTAAATACAAGCTTTATAGGTTGTATATAAAGAACTTATTAGGAAGATGTGACAATGTAATGGTGGTTGAGATAGGTGCAATGATAGTTCCCTTCTGAAACTGTCTGCTAAAACAGAAAGGTGAAGGAGATTGCACTGAGTAAAGCAGTTTTGGAAAAATGACTGGTTTAAGGGTGGACATAGTGGTAATAGAAATTAGAAACTTACAAGGATCATTGCAACATCAATGAATATGGACTGTTGTTAAAGTAAACAATCGATTATCTATGGAAGGGAAGAACATTGAAGTTATTCCTCCTAAAACTCCTGAATGAGCACAGTCAGTGGAAATCTTTTATCCAACAACTTATAAAAGCCTGGACATTTTTTCAGAATTACTGTGAACAGTATTCAAAAACACATAGACATACTGGGTAAAATTAATTATTCTTGTGCATTTGATTAATTGTCTTTCCTCTGTGACATTAACTCTAAGGTTATATCACAATAGATATTATTCCTCTGTTCATTAACAATTTACTGAGAAGAATAATTTACTTCTGAATTATGGTACTCATTTTAAGAAGGTAACTTTTCATGTTGTTAATACTACTACAGTACCTCTTGTCAGTCAAATGCCTGTTTAGACTGCCTTATATATTTCCCCAATGTACCTTTAGTTCAGTCAACTGTAATTTTTACCTTTGTGTTATTTTTGGAAGATGTGAAAGTTTTTGTCCTGTGAAAGTAAATAACAAACCAACACTGGGTGTTTTCAGATAAAATATAAATAAATAAATGAGGAGGATTCATCCTCTACTGAACTTCAATGACAGTAAAATGGACTTCCTCTCACACTAGAATCTGTGGAACATCCTCAAATCCCTCAGACATGATCAGCCAAGGTTCTCTGCTCGCAGCCTTACTAGCCATCTGATGATTCATAGAGGATGTGCCATCAGGCTGTACATTGTCGTATTCCAATGGGGTTGTGACAGCTGGAGCAGCAACAGTAGCAGAAGGCAAGTAATCTGGAGGCTCATTAAGCACTACAGCAGAAATCTGCATACAACTGGAGAATCAAACTCCTGAAGATTTAGACTTCTTAAGTTTCTTTGTTTGGCTGTCGAAGATCATCCAACAAAGAAGATTTAGGGGTCATCCTTCCTTGAGCAAGCTCCTTAAGTCATTGCTGCCACAAGTAAATTTTAAAAGAGGCTAAACTGCTCCAAACAGTTTTAGGCACAGACTTTTTGCATGTAGAACTCTCCTTAATATTATGATCATGTCCAAGACAAAATTTAAAATGCTGATAAGATATCTGCTTACCACAAGCACATTTACCTCTCCTAGCTGATGTGAAAGAAATATTTTTTTGTAAATGTTTGAGAAGCAGCAAGGGTCCCCAACAGGGATTCTTAGCTACCCTTTGCAATGGAATCAGTGTAAGCCAAACAACTGACAGATAAAACCAACAGATATAGTCCCACTTCTTTAATCTGGCAGCAAGAAAGTTATGGGGAACTTCGCTCCATACGTCCCTTATGTACCAGCATGCCTAAGGGTCATAAGGAAGATGAACAGATGAGAGGAAGGCATCCAAGCTTTGATATACTGGCCAAATGTGAAATATCCTTGGCAGGATACCTCCAGTGTAAGCAACACTGCAACAGTAATCAAAAGGAGGCAATCTTATGAGGTGTCCGGTACTTTAGAAAGTCTATCCGTCTGGCTTTTTAGCTGCAGGGGGTTTAGTGCCTTGAGCCAAACAAGCTGACATAAAGGTTTTCTCAAGGGCTTCTAAAACCAGTGGGATAACAGAAGGATTAGTCACTTCCAAGTTCTGAGGGTCATAGTACCTTTGTTTGTGAGTCTGATATTCATTTGTCTCCCCCATTTGAAATGTTTCATCATCTTCTAGGTGGTATTACCAAAAGTAAGCTCTTCATGGAAGGAATCAGAAGATAGGGTGTCATCTACATTCCTGAAGGTAAATGCATTTGTGATGCATAATAAAGTCTCTCAGACTAAGTCATAAGAAAGTTCTTCTTCAGAGGACATTCTTTTTCTCTTACGAGGAGTAAGAGGGAGGAGAAGAAAACTTGTAAGACTTAAAAGCCATAAGAGCTTTAAACAACCTCTAGGAGAAATTAAACCACTCCTTCAGAGATGGAGTAGCAGAAGAAATACGTGATATCTACTCTTAAAACTGTGAAATTAGTCTAGTTGGAACCAAAGCTGTAAATAGGGACAAACCTATGTAAGTTCCCCAAATAGAAAAAAAAAAGTATCCATTTAACTCCTGTACTTGTTTCTAGTATTAGGCCTCTGGGCAGAGATGAGTTATATGGACTAACCTGGGGCAAGCAGAGTCTCCAGCTATCACTGAAAATGAAGAAACCAAGTAGCCAGTCAAAGGGCTTGAAAACCCAAATATGGCTTGCTAGAAACATGGGTTAGAAGGGATATGAAATATCTCAGACATACTGGGTTCTCCACAAGATGAGACCTGAGCAGGGAAAACCAAATTTGTCAAAGACAAAATGGGACTTTGAAAATTCAAATTATTTCAGACTTATCTGGCTTTCTTAATGAACTTTAGACATGCAGGAAGAGCCTTGGGGCCATTTCTGGATGGCATCATCTGTAAGAAAAACTCGTATACAGAAATCACCCATGTCCATGTAGAAGTAGGCAGTAGACAGCAATCTGTGTAAAGCAATAACTTCAACTCTTTCTATCTCTACTTTGCTACAGCTGTGTTGATACAATTGTTATACACTCTGCTGTCTGAGGTGAGACCAAATGGCAGAGCTGTTAATGGCTACCTCCTAAAAATCTCCTGGACTCCTTTGCAGTCTTTACATGGAGGTGCAAGTCTTAGTGGTCCAAACAGCATGTCCACTCTCCTTCTGAAAGGCAGAATTCCTTTTGGAATAGGTTAAATTAATTTGCCAGCACCATGTGCATAATAGTTAAAAGTTTTTGCTTCTCATGCACAAAGTACTGGATTTGATCCGAACATTGTGTCAATGTCCGTGTGGAGTTTGCATGCTCTCTCCACATCTATGTGGGTTCCTCCCACCTCCCCAGAACATGTTGGGTGTTTTCACCCCAAAACCCACCCAAAAACTGAATGGTGACATGGACAGCAACACAGACTCTAGCGGGTGTCTACTGAGGGAAAAGTTGTATACACCAACAGCTTTAGGCATCAACTGTTGTGAGTAGTATCCTCTAGACAGGACAGCACAGACTGCGTGCAGTGTCAGGGCTATTAGTTACATGGGATAGCATTGATGAACAAACCAATCAACCTATAATACATGAGGTAAGGATTGCTACACTGAATATAGATTCATTGCCAGGAAACAGTTTGAAGTAGATGACATGACAATAGGGAGGAGACAGGAATCCTGTGTATCCAGAAGGCAAGCTGAAATGGCAGTGAAGCAAAGGCACTTGGGCGTGGGATTCGGGGTCTACTACTCGGGGGGGGGGGCAGATTAGGAATGTTGTGGGAAAGTGATGAGGGACAATCTTCCGAAAACAGTGAGGGATGGCAGAATTAATGATAGACTTATGTTAATCATACTGTTGTGTAAAGATCTCAGCCTATGTCCCACATCAGGTTTGTGATGTCAAGGAAAACAGTCCATTTAGGCAGCATCTGCAGGATCTACTACATAAATGGGCTACATGACTTGGTGTTGATAATGGGGGACCTAAATTAATTAAACAGAGGCAACAGGAATAAAGGAGGAGATGCCATTCTAGACTTCTTACTGGTAAATGGCTTGAGGGTGACTGATACATGGTTCACTAAGAGAGGCGGTTACAAGCTCACACACAAAGAATGGCCAACATGCAACACAGGAGGTTGACTTCTTCATAGTAAGGAAAGAGCATTGAAATTGCATAGGCATTCTCATTGAAACAGCTTTCCCACAGCAAAACCCATTGGTAGACGCAATCAGAGAAGGCTCTAAAGTCAACAGAGACTGAGCTGAAGACCTGGAAGTCGGCAGGAGGAAATACACACCAGGGGTCTAGCACCTCAGGAAGAAAAGAAAATAGGTGGAATCAGAGAAGGTCAGTGTCTCAAAACAGCATGTGTGAAGGGCACAGAACAGATATGTGGCTGAGTCAGGAATGTCAAAGGCACATACAAATATTGCAGGCATGGACATTAATACCCTTCTTCTAACCTGCCAATATACCAACGCAGTTCCCATAATAAGTTCTAATAATTCTAATAATAAGGCTAATAAGTTCTAATAATATGGCTATTCTTAAAAATATGCAAACTAGTTCTTGCTATAATGTAGTCTGGTAGTCTGTTCCATGTATCAGCTGCTCTTTCAGAGAACCAATTAGTACACTTCTCATTCCTACAGAATCTACTACATAGTTTGTCTGATGATTCTTTACTACTTTTTGATAACCCCAAACATTCCCAGAGATAGTCGTTGCTAAATGCTCTATATTCCTGAATAAGATCTCCTCTTAAATATGTATAAGAGACAGTGTACAAGTTCAGATACTTTAGTCTTTCATAATAACTTAAATTTTCACATCCATAGATGCTACTGGTATATTTCTCCTGTACCTTTTCCAGTTTATGCATGCTTGTTTTCTTATAAGATTTCCATATTGTTATTCCATACTTGTTTGGGTCTAATGTAATTAAACACTGACTTCATCATTTTTGACTTCCTCGACTTTATAATCTTTTTATACAATCTATAATAAGTATTGTTAACCAATTGTTTGATATGATTAGAAAAACTCAAAGATGGATTTACCCATATATGCAGGTCCTTAAATGAATCTACAGTATCAATCACCATGTGCTGTATTAAATATTCACCTTTATCAAGATATTCCCTATCTGTAATCAGTTTACCCAGTTCAGGTCATCTGTATACTGACTGTAGAACACCTCAGATGAAAAAAGATAAGTCTGAAAGACACAATTTAAACACAATCAAGGGCCTAGGACAGAGCCCTGTGGGACACCCTGACTGTAACCAAGAATTTCACCTGTCCAATTCTTGTATGTTACTTGCCATGTCCTATCTGTAAGCCATGTAGCTATAAGCCATGTAGCTATCCATCTTATCAAGAGTAAGTCAATACCTAGTTGTTGTAATTTATTGATCAGTGTTTTGTGTATAACCCTGTTAAATGCTGAAGTTACATCTATATAAATTGCATCACAGCTCACAGCACAATTTTTCATTCATAGTTATTATATTGTTATAGAATATCATGTTACAGGTTTTAATAGGTCTATTTTTGACATATGCATGCTGATATAAGGTTTCAAGTCCCAGCCTTTACAGTTCTGACAATAACTTATCCAATATTACCTTCTCCATTATTTTTCTACAGCATGAAGTTAGACTAAGGGTTTATTTGACGATGAGATTGTCCTATTCCCCTCCCACTTAGTGACAGGTTTAATAAGTGAATGTCTCCAGTCTTGAAGAATCTCCCCATATTTAAACAAACTAGTAAACAATAGGTATAACTGATCCGTAAGTTCTAGCTGAAGTTTTCTCATGTCACTATTACTTACTCCATCTCCTCCCAGTGATTTATTTGGATCCAGTTTGCATAGTTCTTTTTCAATATAATCTACTTTGGTTCCAGTATCAAAGGTTACCTGGATATGACTACAACAACTTATCACCCCACTTAGTGGAGCCAAACTGTTTTGCATAAGGTTTTGTAAATATAGCTATAACCGACTGTAGATTATAAAATGTATTCTCAGACACAAACGGTTTATCAATTTCTATGTCGTTACTCCTTCTACATCTTATGTATCTATAAAATGGTTTCCTGTTATGCTCAATGTCTTTATATAAAATTCAAATTTGTGCTGATCTTGTCTCACACTATGTTTAATTTGTTTGTCCAGCTTCTTTATTTCAGTTCTCCATTTTCTCCATTTCTTATATTGTTCTCTCTCACCTTAATCAGGTATCTTGTTCTTATGGAAATATATCCTCCTTACATTGTATGCCTAGATCCTGACATAAAACATTTTTTTTATTTTTTGCACTCAATCATTTTCTCTTTCAAAACTTTCCACATTCCTTCTGCAGTTTTTCTAGTGAATGCATCACTGCAATTCGTTTTACATAGTGACTGTTTTGCATCCATATAATCTGTAATTAGTCTTCTGTGCATTGGTTTAAATTTGAGTTTGGCAGAATTATCTAGCAACAAATTAACCTTTAGTACTCCAGGATCACTGAACATCAACGGTAGTAAAACTTGACATGAAGTAACAATAGTTTCTTTAGGAACACAATGTCTAGCACGTTCTTTTCCCTGGTAGGTTTTTTTTTTACAATCTGAAGCAATTGTTGTGCATGAACATATGTTATGAATAATCTCATTGCTAATGTTGTTGAATCAATCCCCAGGATTCACGAAGCCTCCGTGTAAGAGTTATAACTCTTACACGGAGGCTGCAGTTAAACGGAGTGATGTCAGCATGCTTTGCATATTCATGAGAGCATGCTGAATCACACCTAAGTCTAACACGGTCCGTGTAAGACAGTAGGGGGCGTGTCCGTAGGCTGAGCCCTGCAAGCGGACACGCCCCCAGAAGTGTAAAAGTGCCCAAAGTAAACACCCACAACAGAGTCCACGGAAATGTGAATAAACACAACACATGCCCCCACAGACTATGAACATAAAAGATATATAAATGAACATGTTATATATTTTTTTTAAATTGTAAAGATGTTTAACCGTGAGTGCGCTTTTTATGCTGGCGTGCCAGTAGCGCAGCTACAGTTAGCAGTCAGTGGGAAAGCATATAAGAACTAAATATGCAAAATAAGCCAGGAAGCAATAGCGTAGTGGTAGAGATGTTGGCTGCAGAGCAGGCATTCATGGTTCGAGCCCCCACAACACCAATTTTTTTTTTGCAAAATAAGCACGAAACAAGTCCCTGACAAATATGTACACATAAAACCACATGTTATGTAAAATGTAATGAAATAGCCTATTTATATTGAAGAAATGTGAGGTAACAAAAGAATAAAAAATGCCAGATGTGCCCATAGCTGAGCTACAGTTTAACAGGGTGAGTGCATCTGCCCGTAGGTGAGCAGTGGTTTAACTGGTGCAAAATGAGTGCCCGTAGCTGAGCAGTGGTTTAACATGCTAAATCTATGTGCCCCTAACTGAGCTGAGCGTAATATGCATGCTGATAGCCAAATGAAGCTTAAACCAGCGTACCCCGTTTGCGCGGAGCTGCGCACCGCGCAAACAAGCTAACCGACGGGCAACGTTGAGCAAGCCGTATCAAAACTGCCTTTACACATACACACCCCTCAGCATGTCTAGACAGTCATGAAAAATAAAAAGCAGTGGCCAGGTTCGGACCCAGGATACTATACACCATAGTCAAGGTACAGAACCACTAAGCCACGACAGCAGTACCTGTAAATGCAATAATAGCTAATATATAGGAATGAATACAAACTAGAGCATGACAATGCAGGTTTACTGAAGTTGATACAATTCCAAAATGGCCAATCACAGATATGTGCAGGAAAAACGGACTATATAAGCCCCATAGGCGGGAATACACAGCATAAACGATTGTAGAACAGACCTGCAGGCAGAATGTCAGGAGTAGGAGAGGGTAGTCGCTTTCGAGCACAGAGGTGGGGTGTTGAGGAGTCCAGGTACATGGCCTGGCTCCTAGTCCACAATCATGAGGCCCAACTCATGCAGGGCCAGGTCTTCTGGGGAGCATACAGGGCTGAGGGGTGGGACCGGTTGGCTCATGATCTCACCAGTGCCACAGGGATTCCAAGGACTGGTGAGCAGGTCCGTCACCACCATGCAGACCTGAAGAGACACAAGCAGGACCAACTGAACCTTTGGATCCAGGAGGCCCGGCAAACACCCAACGCCCCACTACTGAGTAAGTAACATTTAATTATGTATGTAAAAAATTAAACTAGCTGATATTATGGAGATGTGTATTCCAATATTACTTCATTTATATTACAGCTGCAGGTGTCCGTTCTGCGAACCGCAGAGCCTATAGCGATAGGCTGGTGCGGTTGCGCCACCAGGCAGGTAAGTAATCCACTACCAGTAACTGTAAAGAAATATAAAAGTATGACAGTCAGCAAAAGAGTGCAGTGTAGTCAGTAAGGAATAAAATCTGCAAGTAACAGTGTGAAAGTGTATGCAAGTATTGCTTGATTACAAGAGTTTTCAGCCTGTAAGTTTAACCTAAACATGAAACTGTCCAACATATATTCTGAAATAATAATGCCCTGCCTGTAAGAAAATAGTACACAACCTGCAGCAGGCTGAAAAGTATAGCTGCAGAAGATGATGAAATCACATGTGTGAAATATATCCCTGTGGAAATACTGAAACATGACAGAAGTGAGACTGCTGGAAAGGATTGTAATAACTACTGTTAAAACATGTCAATAAAGCCTAGAAGTACCATCCTGAATAGTAAAATGAAAGCAAGTGAGAGAGTGTGAGAAAGTGCCATGAATCCAGCAATACAGTAGTAATAACCCTGAATAAAGTATACTGCAGTCAAGACAGAATGAAATGCATGTGAGATTCAAAACCAAACAGCAAAATCTGTTCAAAGTGTTGCTGCATCTGGAATGTGTATCCCAAAATCAGGATATGTTGCTCTCAGTCTGCAATATGCAGATAGGATGTTTGTCTGATATACCAAACATCCACACTTGTCTACAGCTATATAAAGCAAATGTAGCCCTGATGTAGCTGAACAAAGCTAGATATGAATGTGTATGAAGAACCATAAAATGTATATTGATGTTGCATTAACAGTCCTATCACCAAGTTGAAATAGTTATCATATAGGAAACTGTAGTTAGAACAGTAGTGTGTATATAACTGTAGCTATTAGAAATGTACAGCATATGTATTGTTATTCGAAGGTGTTAATATTACTTTCTTCACCCCACCCTATAACTACATATAACCCATTCCACGTGAAAATGGTATGTGCAATCACAATTAACACCCCTGGACGTTTGTCCTGTTGGGTCATATATATTTGCATGTCTGTTGATGCATCTGCCCTGTTCATACATCCACACCTGATGGCCTGTTACCATCAATTAACCCTGCATGTTGTTGGACTGTGTATTTCTGTTCAAATTATGCATGTGTTATGCACGCTGTTCAATGGTGTGAATATCTGGGTGTTTGGTTAATGGGAATACTAATGCATGCTGTTACAACTAATTGTGAATGGTATTATATGTCACTAACCCAAACTGTCATGACATAATGCAAAACATAGTACGACAGGAAGGCTGGTTCCAGCGGACCCACCTCTCCCACCTAAGCTGGCGAGTGCACCTGGCACTAGTGCCGAGTCCGGACCCTCCTCCGGTGGCCCTGTGCCACCTGCGGGTGGAAGCGCTGCAGGGGATGGGGCTCGCCCCCCCTCTGCAAGTGTGGCCGGAGGAGATCCACCACTCACCCTCCGTAGCGTCCGGACTGTGGTGCGTAGGGAGATTCGGGACTCTGTCCTTGAGCCCCTACGCCAGCTCGAGGCACGGGTGGCGCAACTAACGGGCATGCCTGTTGCCCCGCCTACACAGCCCCCAGCACAGCCCCGCCCTGGGCAGTGAAGGAACAGTGGCAACTGCCTATGGGTGGGGATATCAGTTCCACTGTTGCCATCTGTGGGCTCATGGGCTCTGGATATCCAAACCTCCATCCCCATCAATTGTGTAACCCCCCCCACACTTGTCATACACCGCCCCTGTATGCGTCTTGTTTGTCTTGTCTGTTTACCTACCCAACCTACCTCCCCAGCTGTACCGACTACCTTCACCTGAGATACCACTCTCACCTGAAAAAAAAAAAAAAAAGGGCACTCTGTACCCACAAAAAAATTACGCCCCATACATAGCTGCCCATTCCGCACACATGTCTACTGGACATGGAACCTATCAATTCCAATTGGCTGTACAACAAGTATTATTGTTGACCTGAGACCTCTCTGACGGGTGGAAGGTTGCAAATGTCACAGCAAATTACATACATATGCACAGCTGTTGCTGAGGAAGAAATTGGCAGCTATGGGCCTTACCTACATCCCTCCTGCACATCCCAAGCTTGTTTCCCTACTGTCTTACCCTCTTTGTGACCCCTTTTTCACCACTTTCCTGTCTCCCCATTTTCTTTTCTTTCAAAGAAAATAGCTGGTGTGCAAGAGTAAGCACGTTTAGCGATTGTAAGCGGTGTGCTTGAGCTAACCGCCAGTGCATGCGTGAGCTCCGCGCAAACCAGCGCTAACCCTGTTACAACTGCTTAAAAGTGCCTTAGTCACTTTAATTGACAGGTCCTGTACTCATTTCAAAAGCAAAATAAAATCCCACTGTGAGTCCCGAACCCAGGACCTTGGCCACTGTAGTCTGCATGACTTACCACTAAGCCATGACTCTTATACAAGAACATTGTGCTAAAGTAAATATATCATGTAATATTAGGAATGAATGTAAAGGGAATATAGATGTGTAGTACACAAAGCATGACATTTAGAATTACTATCAAAACTAGTGGATTTCCATAATAGTAGTGTGTGAACAGAAACAGCCATGCTAGTTGGAAGCTAGTAGGTAATAATGTCACTATAGCACCTTGCAAGACACACACATACTCACAGCAGGATAAGCACTGCCCATACCCCACAACCTCTTACAGGAACACATCTGGACCAAGTAATAAAATATGTGGAGCAAAGGCCCAAAACCAGGGACACATTACAAATAATGTTACAACAAATGCAGACAGTTCAGAAAGTAACAGGGTCTGCACTTTGTGGGATGTTTGGAAGGGTATGCAGTCTGGAACTTGAATGTTTGTCACCATATTCTGACTTGAGCCCAGAGTGACTTGCCAGAAAAAGGTGTGCATGAGATATTGACCAAAATATGAGGCAGAAATGTGGACAACCTGCAAATATCTGTACACATGACAGGTCCGACACCACCATATTTGAATAGTTAAGAGCCTAGACATAGCAACAGTGAATGACTTACAGGGATGCCCCACAGACCCCATGTGAAATGTACAAACAGTAGGCAGAAAGGTGTAACACATGCAATGGTAACTATGGAGTCCTGAAAGTATTCACCACTTGCATGGCGGAAAAAGTGTAGTAATACATATGCTCATGCTAACCCACAGTCACAACTGCAGCATACCAGACATTTTAATGGGTGTACCCCACTGATATGTACCATTCCAAGAGGCACATAACAGATGAACCTGAAAGTCTCTGGGGCCTGCTCAGCAGCATACTCAAATACCCTAATAGATGTCAAGGCCCACACCATGGCCAGACCACACTGCATGCTGTAACACCCTAGCAGATATAGCAAGCATTCTAAGGTGTGAATGTACATGGAAAATAGGAAAGCTACAGCAGCACACTACAGTCAAGACACCTAGCAGGCATACAAGTAGTGACTGTAAAGGGCAACTATTGACGCCTTAGCAACAAAGTGCAAGCAAAAGTGAAAGGAAAGCACACACACACACACACATTAACAGTAGTAGTAGTTGAAGGTGTCAGTGTACATACACAGTTAGTACAGGAAACTGGAGAAATGAATGGAGGAATGTTAATCTACAACACACCTGGAAATATGAGAGAGATACCAACCTTTACACTCACAGAACATTGTCCACAGCATAACAGCATGGTCCCAGCCCTTAAAATCTGAAAGGGCTACGCCTATCTCACATACCTTTTTATAGCACTGTTCTGAAATCACAGTGAGAACTGCAATCAGTACACAACTGGCTGCATGCAATTAGCAAATGCTGGCTAACAATTGGTGCAGAGGCCATCACATGGGCATATGCAGACACCTACAAAAGTATGCTGTACTCCATGTCCACACATGCAATACTTTCATTGCACCCTGAGAAGGACGTGAGAGACAGACAGAGAGAGAGAGAGACAGAGACAGAGACAGAGACAGAGAAAACTGCAATTAAGCAGACAGAAACAAATTGTTCAGCAACAGCTACCTGAAAGCTGACAACTGGGAAGTGGAGCAGCAGGACAGAGAACCAGACAGCAACACAAGCAGCTGTGACAAACACAGGTAATGTAAAGTAATACTATAAAGGTCTACATACTGTGAACCCTCCATATGTGTCATTGGTCTGTATCCATATGTATATAAAGATGTGTAAAGGGCAGGGGACATACAGCAACTATCAGTGAAGGCTGTACATACATTTGTATGTGAGAGCATCTATGTGCACATATCAATGTTGTTTGATTGTAGGTTGTAGTGCCATGTTCAAAGTAGGTTTCACAGTTATGTATGTTTAGCAGTATGTTAGTGTGTGTATACAGTATGGTAGACAAATATGTTGATATACCTGTCTAACATATGGATACGTATGCATGTCAACATATGTATGTGTGTGTATATATATATATATATATATATATATATATATATATATATATATATATATATATATATATATGCATATATGTATACATACATAGAGAGAGAGATGTAGGAATACATAGACAGATGTAGATAGAATATTGTACAAACATATCTATGTAATGCACACATACAGATATAGATATATGTAGATACATATACATAGACAGACTGATCTGACTACCTACAGGTATGACTGTATATGACGACCTGCAACACAGCCTGTCCCACCCCCTCTGTCACTCACACCCCCTCTGTGCCCCCCCTCCACATCTATAGCAATATATGTACATCAGTATATATATGTGTATATGTATATGGACATATATATATATATATATATATATATATATATATATATATAGATATACATATATAGATATATATATATATATATATATATATATATATATATATATAGAGAGAGAGAGAGAGAGATGTATATAAATTCTGAGTGAGGCACATGTGTACAGATGTATTGCAACAGGTGCCTGGTGACAAAGGCATGGAGTGAACACCAGTGTCAAAACCGAGTACCATACCACATTCCAGATCACCTACACCAGTAACCACCAGATATGTGATTGGCTGCCCACCACTGCATGTGTCAGGGGTGAACAGGGTCATAAATGTGTACAATAGTGGCCCCAATGATATTCACAGTGGCACACTATCCCTGGAATACCTGCACATGGTATGTGTCAGCGGACATGGTGAGTCAGCTATGGACATGTAGGTCGGTGTACCCTCCACACCACATAATGGATGCCATGGTATGGACCTCACATGACAGCTACAGATATGGAGAAGGACACAGTGACATGTACAACACTGTGACAATGCACTCAAACACATTACCAATGCACAGTGACTGACAACACCACAGAGTACACATATGCTACCCACATAGAGGTTACCACTTCCGGATTTACATATGTAAGTCACACCCATGACAGATGTCCAACAACCATAGTAACACCTCACACCATCCACAACCTAAATGTCTGCTGTGTGTCGTCCGTGCCACTGCAATAGAGTGCACATGTGGAGGTAAGAGTTCCTACCCACAGATAAGACATACCCTGCAATAAACCACACAGTGTTAAGAAGCAAGACTCCCCATGAGTACATGTCACACATACCCCTGCTGAATGTTAGTCAGATAGGTAATATGCCATATGAGTCACCCTGTGTAACTCTGTGACAGCAGCAGGTACCATCACACCACATGTGTCACAATGGTCAGGGTAGCAGAACAGTACGCTGCTGTAGTCCCAGGGGCAATAGCATATTGTATAGTATTGTATTGTAATGTAATGTATTGTGTTGTATTGTATTGGTATGTTGAGGTGCCTCCTTCGTGGAGTGGAACCACTGCTGCTGTACGCCAGTGTACAGGTACATATCCTGTAGTCAGGCTAGTGTTACATAGCACTTCTATATGTGTGTTTAGCTCCTGTCAGAGTTTATGTAGCATGCAACTGGGGATACCATCAGGTCCCATCCATGTTGTGTATTCTGCTGTCCTGCGGGTGGCTCTCAACTGGACATCTGTGATGACAGGGAGGTTACAGTCAGCTGGGATAACTATGCCTTATTTCGGGGGAGAGGGCGGGGTGACACCTGCACTGAACCTGTCTGCCACAATGTTGTCGATATCTGTGGTGTCAGTGAAATATTTGTTGTTGTGTACTACCTATGGGCATAGAGAATGGCTCCTGATCAGGTTGCTAACATAACTGAAGAAGGCCTTCTGGTTATCTGTAGTGTCACTCTTGATTTCCCTCTCAAAGTTGCCCATGTATTTTGTATGATGGAAAATAGATCCTTACTAGTGCTGCTCAGACATGCCCTCCCTTTATGGAATTATGCTCTGTTTTGCAGTAGCTTCCATCTTCTGTAATACAATCTGTCTATGGCTGGGGTCCACCAGACAGGATGCTGTCCCTTTGTGGAGAGTGTCTTGGTCATATATGGGATTGCATGATCCATGCATTCTCGGAGATGTCTGTAGAAAGCAATTGTGTAGGGGTCAGCATTGTGGGTTGTATCTGCCACTGGCCCAGTGGGCTGAAAGGATACCATATCACTGTTACAAAGTGTAAAGTTTGTATCTGTAATGTTATGCACTATAGTCGTTTGTGCTGGTGGTGGAGGTGGGATATGTATATCCAGGGCAATCAGTGTGTGGTCAGCTCACAGTAGTTGACGATGTAGGCCATACAGTACCTAGATACAAACCCCCAGAGTGAGGAGGTGCTCTTGACCTGAATCAGTGTTCTGACTGTTGGGGTTTGGTAGTATGTCGTATGGAGTCTGCCAGGTACTGTTGCACAGTTGCTGGCTGAGCACTGATACCTGGCCATCTACATGTGTATCCACCAATAGACAGACAGATGCTACATATGTGAGATATGTTGTATCATAACAGAGTAGCATGTGTAGTATGTGTGCCAAATTCTGCTGACATACATTGCTGATACCAGGTTATTTTCTTTCTCAGGTACATGGCCTACCCGCGGAATCCCACCTACTCCACAGCTGAGGATGAGGAGATACACCAGAGCCTGGTGCGGGATTATGCAATACTCTTTTCCCGCACCAGCCAGAATCAGCAGGAGAGGGCTGCACTGTGGCAAGACCTTGTCCGTCGGGTAAATGACATAGGCACGCATAATAGGACATATGAGCAGGTACGACATCACTGCAGTGATTTAATCAGACATGTCCGTCAGCGTGCGTCGGATATCCAGAGGCAACAGGTCGCCACAGGTGGTGGGGTGGCTACACATCCCCCACTCATCAGACTGGAGGGACTACTCATGAGTGTAGTGGCTCCAGTCCGCCAGCAACAACAACAGCAGCAGACATGCATTATGATGGAGGCTGGAGCCACACAGCAGCAAGACAGTGAACGTGTAGGTAATATGCCATATGTATAGTTGACTGTTGTGTACACTGGTAGTTAATGCATGTGTGAGGTGTGTCCTGGGTTTGTAGCTGTCACCATAGTATTTAATGTGCAAGTGTGATATCCTCAATATTAGCAGCTGACCTGTGAAAGGCGACTGTTGTACTACTGACCTGTATCATACTCAGTAACAATGGCACAGTTGTGCCCACTGACATTAGTTTCTTCACGTCTGCAGGACCCTCTGGTATAACAGCAATGCAGCCTATCCATGCTGGTGAGTGTGTATTAACAATTCCTGTAATAGTGTTGATAGTAATAGTACTATTTGGCTTACTTAGTAGTGCTCTTTGTATGCATGTAGGTGTGTCTGTGTCTGTGTGTTGATATCACGCATACTGAGTACTGTACAATTGTGTGAAACTGTGTGCATGTGTGCACCTGTGCATGTGTGCATGTGTGCACGTGTGCACCTGTGCATGTGTGCATGTGTGCACCAGTGCATGAGTGCACCTGTGCATGTCTGCATGTGTGCATGTGTGCACCTGTGCATGTGTGCACCTGTGCATGTGGGCATGTGTGCATGTGTGCATGTGTGCACCTGTGCATGTGTGCATGTGTGCACCTGTGCGCATGTGCGCATGTGTGCATGTGTGCACCTGTGTGCATGTGTGCACCTGTGCATGTGCACCTGTGCATGTGTGCACCTGTGCATGTGTGCACCTGTGCATGTGTGCATGTGTGCACCTGTGCATGTGTGCACCTGTGCATGTGTGCATGTGTGCACCTGTGCATGTGTGCACCTGTGCATGTGTGCATCGCTGGTAATGTGTAGACATTGTAAACTGTGTTTCCTGTTTCCCTCCCACAGGTTCTGTTGCTGCTCTGGTGTCATGTAGCAGGGAACCTGAGTCAGGTGCCGTGGGTACTGATAATGATGACATCTGTGTAATGGCACAGGAAGGTATGCCAGGGTCCGCCATTGGTCAGCCGATTGACAGTACACAGCTGTCGACCCCATCAATGCGCACAGTTATCCTGCCAATACACCCTTTGTCACCAATGTCCCTAGGTGATGGACAGCATACAGTGGGCATTGACCAGGGTAATGTGGTATCTGTGGCACATGCCTCCCCACACAGCAGCCATGGGCATGGCCCAGAGATGGTACCACACAGACAGATGTCCAGGGGTTCTCGTGGGAGCATCCATGGGCGTACTGCCCCTGTCAGACGTGCCCACTGAGGTCTTACAACCTCAGCTATGTTTCGGACTGTCATGTAGGCACAGTCACGTATGGAACGGTACACCAGACAGGGTCTGAGGGAGCTGACAGCATGTCGCACAGCCATGACTGACAGTATGCGTGACATTGCGGCTGCCATCCGTGATTTCACAGATGTCATAGACAGACATTGTGGGGACATATTAGACCGATTCCACAACTACATGTCCATGAGCCAGGGCGATGGTGGGCGGTTGAGGCGTCGACGTGGCCGTATGCCAGCAACAGCAGCAGCTGGCAGTCGTCGTGGACGACAACAGGGCCGCGGCCACCCCCGTAGTGCCAGCAGCAGCCCCAGCAATGCTGGGTCTGTGCTGTCATCAGACCGCCCCAGGAGACCATGTGCACGTGGCTCTGGCCAGGCCCGACAGGGATCTGTGATCAGTCAACGAACATCTGCTTCTGATGACAGTACCCAGTCTGGGTTGGTACTGGATACGGTCCGTAGCACCCCTGCAAGGCACAGGTACCGTGTCCGTGGCCAGAGACACTGACCTGTATGACCTGGCAGGTACAGTCTGTGGCTGTCCACAAACACCAGTATATGGCAGCCATGAGGTGGAACTGTGTGCATCCATACACACATGCGAATTGACAACACCTAGGGCTACCGCATACATGCACACACTGCATCAACATTGCCCCACCTTCTACTGCTGTCCCTCACCAACACACATACACATACATGTCAATTGGTAGTATCGGTGGCTGACTCAGGCATACCAAGTTCACACCCTGTGCATATGATGAAAATGTGCCACCTCCTGCAATCTGTAACAACTGTGCAGGTACAGGTTAACATGTTGCTGATGCACAGGGTGACCACATAGATGTGTAGTAATAGTATCATGTTGTTAACAGTACTGTGTGCTGAATTAATTGTGGGTATATCACAGCATGCCTGATGCAGTAAGTGTGTGATTGTCATGTCCTGTTGTCTACACCCATGGTAAGTACCATAGTGTATCATCTGCACATGTTGGCATACTGGTGGTAATGATGTCAACAGAAGGCTACATACATAGGTAGCACAGCGGATAGGGTAATGAATGTAGTAATACACAATGATGGACATGTAAATTGCAAGTGGCATGTTGCCCACACTAGACTCTGCAATGCAGATGTTTGAGGATGTTGATATGTGTGCAGTACTACACAACTGGTACAGGACACACAGGAGCACCCTAGCACTGCATGCTCACATCTCATACCATACTAGACAGCCCCAACACACATAACTAACTGTCACAGGAGGGAGAGTCCCCATATATGTCAGGGATACTGTGGTGGCAGGCCAGGGAGCATACATCCTACTAAGTATGGAATCACTGAGTGAAGGCTCAGTGTCTGTTATTTGACATGTGTATTACTGCAGGTATGAGCACATGGGTTTCTATCCAGTTATTGTACATCCTGACAGTACATGGTCTGTACACTTGTGTGCACTGAGACTGGACCCTAGCCATCTGACCCGTGTATTTCCATGTACATGTGCATAGTGCCTGCATATTTGCAGTGTTACCTACTGGAACTGGTACAGCTTGTTTGTTGTACAATGGACTGCATGCAGCCCTGTTTACTGTAGCTTTGTTTGCATGCATGTTTGCTTGCAATTACCCTGGAATACTGATCACACCTGCAATGCATAGTTATAGAGCTTCTGTGGACTCCTAGTGCCATCTGCATAGCCTACTATATGTATGTCCATGTCCCACTTGACAGGATGTCACTGTTTGTCCTGTTCACATGTACATTGCCTGTGACACAGTGCATATGACTTACCTGGCATGTGTCCACGTGAGCAGTCATATATGCTACTGCTAACTAATCACAGGCACTACACCTTCACACATTCATCTTCTGTTGAACTACCTGCTTTGCTAGGGACGGACTGCACCTGTCACCCCTGGGCTTTCAGATATTGGCAAAGGCTCTTGCTACCCCCATAGTGCCTATGTTAGGCAGGGCTCAAATGACAAACCCACCTTCATAGGTATCACAAGGGATAAGAAACTAAGAGCAATGCTACCCAACACCAGAAGTCTAAACCTCCAGAAGCATGCACCCAAAACACTCCTCGGCATGGAAAACATCGATATCTGTGCATTAACAGATGCCTGGTTCAGGGCTACTGAGAGCACACCAGCACTACCAGGTTTAACCCGGTTGATTTCTTTGAAACAGTCACCAAGGCCATTGACGAGGAGAAGGTGGTTCACACAGCCTACCTGGACCTTGCAAAAGCCTTCACAACAATACCCCACTTGGGCATTCTAGAGAAGCTCACCAGCTTAAATATAAGCCCCTATGTCACTAGATGGATTGCACAGTGGCTCAAGGACAGAACCCACATGGTTAGCATTGCTGGAGCCATGCCAGACCCCACACCAGTTACGAGTTGTGTCCCACAAGGCTCAGTCCTGGGACCTCTCTTGTTTGGTATATATTTATTGGAGGTACAGGCCAACACGGACGGACTGTGGCTGTCCAAATATGCAGATGACTGCAAACTGGCCATCATAATCGACTCTCCAGCTGACACAAGCATCTTCCAAAGGGACATCATAGCAACAGACAACTTGTGCCAGAGCCATGGCCTTCAGCTGAACAGTGTTTAGAAAGGGGAATGTGCATCCTGTAGTCTGTTCACCTAGTTGCCAAAAGGGACATTGTCCTCACACACACTAACCCCCCTCAGCCAAAAACACACACTTGCCATTTGCAGGATTCAAACCCCTATCTGACTATGTTATGACACTTGAGACGGACGCATTAGCAGAGCACGCTATTCGCATTACTGGGAGTTTTCCCTTCTCCTGCTATACTTATAGAGTGCTGACATCATCAGTGTTTAGAAAGGGGAATGTGCATCCTGTAGTCTGTTCACCTAGTTGCCAAAGGGACATTTCCCTCACACACACTAACCCCCCTCAGACAAACACACACACTTGCCATTCGCAGGATTCAAACCCCTACCTAACTATGTTATGACACTTGAGACGGACGCATTAGCAGAGCGCTATTCGCATTACTGGGAGTTTTCCCTTCTCCTGCTATACTTATAGAGTGCTGACATCATCAGTGTTTAAAAGGGGAATGAGCATCCTGTAGTCTGTTCACCTAGTTGCCAAAAGGGACATTTCCCTCACACACACTAACCCGCATCAGACAAACACACACACTTGCCATTCGCAGGATTCAAACCCCTACCTAACTATGTTATGACACTTGAGACGGACGCATTAGCAGAGCGCTATTCGCATTACTGGGAGTTTTCCCTTCTCCTGCTATACTTATAGAGTGCTGACATCATCAGTGTTTACAAAGGGGAATGAGCATCCTGTAGTCTGTTCACCTAGTTGCCAAAAGGGACATTTCCCTCACACACTAACCCCCTCAGACAAACACACACACTTGCCATTCGCAGGATTCAAACCCCTACCTAACTATGCTATGACACTTGAGACGGACGCATTAGCAGAGCGCGCTATTCGCATTACTGGGAGTTTTCCCTTCTCCTGCTGTACTTATAGGGTGCTGACATCATCGGTGTTTAGAAAGGGAATGTGCATCCTGTAGTGTGTTTTCCTAGTTGCCAAAAGGGACATTTCTCTCACACACTCAGACTTACACACACACACCCCCCACAGACTCACACACACACACACACACAAACACACACTGAGCATTATGCAGGATTTGAAACCCCTACCTAACTATGTTATGACACTTGAGATGGACGTATTAGCAGAGCTATTCGCATTACTGGGAAGTTTCTTTTCTCCTGCTGTACTTATAGGGTGTTGACATCATCTGTGTTTAGAAAGGGGAATGTGCATCCTGTGGGGAGGCAGACACCAAGCACACTCTGGCTAAGCTGTCATTCCCTAGGGCAAACAGCCTAGTGTTGACCTCTACACCCATATGGTTAATTGTCAAATGCACATTATTTGTTGCTGATAGACTGTTTGCACATCTTTATTGCCATAGCATTCCCTGTTTGTATGAACAACTTGTGCATCTGTGGAAGATGTTTGCATATGGGAGGGATCCACTATATCACGTATGTCTCTGTAGTCATTTAACTGTGTGCAATGGGCAGACTGCTGTAATGTGGTTGGTTCCTGGAATAACACATAAAAATACCAGATATGTGTGTCCAACTGCTAAACCGAGATTTGGCCTAAGTGTGTGAGCATGCCCAGTTCAGCCTTCCCATGGCATGTTGTCTGACATATGTCTCATTTATCAAAGTGTGTGAGCATGCCCAGTGTGAGCATTCCATATGTTGGACTCTGCAGCCCACCACATTTGTGGATGAGTGTGAACTTCAACAAATATCACCCGTTTATGGTTGTGTGTTTTGTGTCATGTTGTGTAGTTACTGTACAACTGCTTTGTGTGTGAACACAACAGGATTATACTGTGCCTGCAGTGTTTGCATGGGATACTTTGCATACAGTTGTCAACATCCTTTCACACTGACCTAACACTGTAGTACTGTATAGTGTACTGGTAGTACTTTGACTGTGGTGGACAGTATCCTGGGCTTTAGTGCTATCACTGCTTTACATTTCGATAGTGGGCACAGCAGCCTGGTTAGGGGCCAGTTGTGTACATCTGACCATGTTGCATTCTGTTCAGATATGAACTACTTAAACCAGGCTTGTCCAACATTGGTAGTGTATTCAACAACATAGGTGTACATTTGCAAACACAAGCGATGTGCCCTAGTCCATGTCTAATGCTAGTTGGAGAGTGTGTTTGTCCTTCAACACACATTGTAAGTGGAGTTTGCCATGACATATGTCATGGTTAGTATACTGTGCCTCTGTCTACCTGTGACATGACAGTGATACCCAGGATAAATCTACCATCTCCCATCCACTCATCAAGATTCCTATTGAGGAAGATTGATAAGTGACTCTATGGGTAGCCTGTACTGGGGGTTCACTCATGGGTGGGGGTGGCTTCTGTGTTATGGATCACGCAGTACAGCTTGTCCTATGTAAGTCAGTGCTGGGGTTCAGGTCTCTCATGTGCATAGCTCACTGCCATTCAGATTGTACTATGTGCAGCATGTTTATTGATGCCAGCAACACAGGCAACACATGGCATCTGTGCAAGCTCTTTGATACTCCTGATGAGGTACTGTTGGGGACTTTACGGTTGATGGAGGTGTCTGCTGAGGTACATCCCACAGGGGCTATTGTAGTCAACTGTACCACTGATGAAGGATGACTGCAGAGCCACAATGACCTCCCCTTATCTATATCTGACAACCTTCATGATTAGGTGGGTATATGGTATGTTTCTGTAAACACTACAGCACATGTTTGTCCAATGCAGGATATCTATCACCTTGTGTCCCCAGGTCTCTCATTACATGTTAACCACATAATGGGTTAACACCTATGTGGTAATTGGTGGGCACTTACTGTATATCCACGGGGGTTGACTATACACGTTTCTGCAATTAGCTTGCTGACATGGCTATGGCACCAGTCGTCTGTTTCTATGTGGCCCTTTTGTGGGATGCTTGTGTCAGCTGGTGGATCATATGTGGTGAGCAGTTTGTAGTCCTCTGCAAACATGTTCGGACACAGTCCTTCCATGTTTGCCTGTACCTATGGGACATATATACCAGACGAGGGAGAACCCAGGACAAAGCCTTGTGGGATGCCAGTTATATCTGGTTTGTAGTCTGACATGGCTGCAGCATGTCTGACCATGTCTGTTCTGTCCTTGGTCTGGTTTGCAACCCCTCTACTGACATGTGGGTTTATATTTAAGCTGGTGAGCTTATCTATAATGAACACATAGGGTATTGTATAGAAGCCTTTGCAAGGTCCAGCTACACTGTGTGGACCACACTGCCCTCATCAATGACCTT
The DNA here is from genome assembly GCF_019279795.1 of Protopterus annectens. NCBI lineage: Eukaryota > Metazoa > Chordata > Ceratodontiformes > Protopteridae > Protopterus > Protopterus annectens. The sequence continues at coordinate 610,037,585 of NC_056745.1, forward strand.
AATGACTGTTTCAATTGAGTCAAACATGTTTAGGGGCAGGATATGCACTTGAGAAAGCCACACTGGGTTGGGTCCGGTGTCAGTAGGTCCCCAATATCTTTATGTCTGTGGTACATGCTGATCCTTTCCATAGCTGTGCAAACCGAGCTTCTCAGGATTCTGGGGTAGTAGTTTTCAGTATCCATTCAGGCAACACCTTTGTTGAGAAGGACCACTGTTGTTGTACACTGCTCTTTGGGTACATATTCTGTGGTAAGGCTGACATTGAGCAGTAGTGTGATTTGGCATTCCATTCATCTTGGAGTCCATGTTGCACTAAGCCCAGGACACCATCTCATACCATTGCTGCTGTGTGTTTTGCTTTGTAGATGTTGGCTGTTACCTCAGCATCTGCAATGTCAGGGGGCCAGCAGTCTGCTGGGATAGATATTCTGCATTGGGGGGGGTTGCACTGCACCTGTCAGGATGTATGTTGGCAATATGTGTGTGTGTTTGTGATATTTGTGTGATTCAGGGCATATCTGTGAATTCCCAACATGGTTCCTACCATCAGTTGTGAAAGCCTTGGGATTATCCTTAGTGTCCTGTACAATTTGTATCTTCATAGGTTCATAGGTTCATACTAGGCTATCCACCCTAGGGCATTTGTTAGCCTAGCCAGAGTGTGTGTGGCTTTTGCCACCCCTTGCTATGTGAATATTATGGCCATTTATGATTTGCTTTGCTGTGCCTCTGTCTGGACATGACACAGTGAAGACCCCAGTGTAACTCTACAATCATCCATCCACTTGGCAAGATTCCTGTTGAAGAGTGTCAGTGAGGGGCTCTGCCTAACATGGAGTGGGATTCTGGTCCAGGGTGTGAGGAGCCTCTGGATTATGTATCTGTCCCACCAGCACATCCTATTTCATTATTTGTTGAGGTTGACATCTCTCACTCTCACAGCTCCGATGGATTTGAGTTTTCTGGAGTGGAGCATGTCCATTACTCCTGTGTTGGGCATGGCCTCCTACAACAGGCATGCAATGCCTCTGTGTAGGCAGTATGTGACTGCATTCAGCTGGGGTGTCTACAGCCAGGCAGCATATGACATATATTTGAGACCCTTTATCCTCTTGGTGAGGTACCTTTGAGGTCTTTCTAACTGCTGCAGGTGTCAGGTAAGGTACATCCCATATGAGGCATTGTACTAGATTATGGGTGTGATTAGAGAAAAGTATAGGGGCACAATGACCTCTGTTGACGTAGATGTGAATCCTTTCCTGATACGGTGTCAAATGTAGACAGTCTTCCTAGCCACATTGGCAATGTGGGTGTCACATAACAGGTTACTGTCCACTTGTGTCCCTAGGTCCCTGGTTACTCCTTCCATACATAATGGTTTACCACCTATGTGGTAATTTGTGGTACCTTGTTTGGTATTTGGTGGGACATTCATACTGTCCAGTGTCTTCAGGACGGCTGGGTGGGGTTACTGTGTGTGAGAGTGCGGTCTGTAGCATGCTACAGACTGTACAGCAGTCTTGCCTACAGTTAGTTGCACATGGGTGGACTCCAATGCCTTGTGCATTGTCAGTTACCTGGACGTATGGGTGTCTGTGCTGACTATGGATACTCACCCTCCTTTTATGTTTTGTTCCAGGTTTTGGGGCCATGACACATGATACGTGGTATAACCTGGTAGTGCTGGTGTGCTGTCAGGAGGCTTGCAGCAGGTTTCTGTCACTGCACAGACATCGATGTTCTCCATACTGGGGATGGCCTTGGGAGCATGCATATTGGGGTGTACACATCTGGCATTGGTCAGCATTTCCCTTATGTTTCTTCCCACTTATGTTTTCTAGGGTGGTGGGTCAGTCATTTCAGCCTTGCCTACAAAAGGCTCTATGGAGGTGGCAAAGGCCTTATCCAATATTCAGACGCCCAGGGGTAACAGGTGCAGGCCATCCCAAGAACAGCTGCATGGCTTATCAAGCATGACATCCCAAGCAGACAGACATTGGATCCCCTTGGAATGACACCAGTAAGTGTGCCACTTGCTATGACTGATCATTCCGTGTTTGTACTGTGGCATTATTCTTGGTAAGGGTAGGATGCTGCAAACGGTGAGTGTCATACCGGCCTGGACTACATAATCAGATAGCTCATCTATGTCTATTTTCATGTAGTCTAGGGCGGTACATATCAGGTCATTCACACCAGCATGGACTATGACTGCATCATATTTCTACTTGCTTTGGAGTGACCTGCATACCAATACTGTGGCATATTGTGGCAGCCTACAGGCAGCTTACTGTACCCTTTCCCTTGTTCAGTCTGGTGTGCGGGACAGCAGTGTGTCTGACTATGGAGTCACCTATTACAACTGTATCAGGCATGTTGTTTCTCCTTCTGGCCTGTGACTGTTTGGCACACCAGCTTTGTGTACTGTGTGTTGCATGTGCTATGTTTGGAGGTTGTTTGATTGGGTGTCTGCTTTAGAGGCCTCTGTTGGTGTGCTGTGTTTGTAATTTGTGCCTCCGGGAATGTTTTTCTGTGTTTATGTGTTTGGTTTGCAGTTGTGATAGGTCTATGTGGGACTGTGTTTGTGGTGTGTGTGGTTACCTTCTCCTCCTGACTTGTTTTGGGAGTACTGAGTTGAGGGAGCTCAGCCTCCAGTTTGGATAGATGGTTGCATCTCTCACATATATTTGTATTTCTTGGGTGGAGTTGGGGTTGTCTGTGTACTTGGGGCAGGTGTAACATTGCCTCAGGATTCACAGATTCCACTTGTTGTGGCTGGCCTTAGTGGATTGTATGTGTGGACAGATTTTATTGCCATACTACTGATCAGTGATTACTTCATTGTTTATGTTTGCTCTATCATGTAGTAGCTTCCTCATTCTCTTGCATGGTTTGGTTATGGCTGGTGTCCACCATGCCAGATTTCTCGTGTATGGCATTGTGTCTTGTTTTAATTTAGGACTGCATAATCCAAGCATTCCTGGCAGTGTTCATGGAATGGCTGTATTACAGGTTCTGAGGTGTGGCCCATATTTTGCACCTGCAGGACCTTTAATGGATTCCACATCAGTTTGGAGGAGTGCAAATACTGCTTAACACATGTTTTCCACTGTGGTTTTCTGGCCAGGGACTGTGGTCAGGATTTGTATATCCAGTGTGATTACTCTATGGTCTGGTTTTACCAGTGAGCAATACACTTCTCATCTTGCCATCCAGTACCCATGTTGCTGATTATCACATCCAGTATGCTTACCCCTCTTGTGGGAGTGGTACGTTGTTCCTGGGCCTTTTGGTTTATGGATTCTATGAACTTTTGTCCTACACTGTTGGAGCTAGTATAATGCTCCCAGTCTATGTCTGGGTATTTTCAGTCACCCAATATAATGTGGTTTGGAGGACTTGATATATTCATGTATTCCAGCATAGGCCGGGTGCAGTTCCTAGTGTTGGGACAGTAGTCTGTAGCAGGCTATAAACTGGGGGGCAGTTTTAGCCATTGTTACTTGAGCATGGCTAGTCCATGCTGCTTTTTGTTGTGGTACCAACATGGGGGTGTGGTTATCCTTGACAATTCTTGCTAGTCACCCTCCTTTTGTAGCTTGTTCCAAGTTTTGAGGCTGTACAACACAGTATGAGGTGTAACCTGGTAGTGTTAGGGTGCTCTTGTGAGCCTTGGCTCAGTTTTCTGTTACAGCGCAGATATCAACATTCTCCATACTGGGTGAGTTTAGACTGCATGCATCTTGCTGTTTCAACTTATCCCTTATCTTATTCTTATCCCTTCTGATACCTATGGAGATAGGTTTGTGTTTTGAGCCTTACCTATTCAGGGCACACTGTGGGTGACAACAGCCTTTGCCAGTATCCATACGGCCTGCATGTCATCCCAGACTGGCACATATTGGATCCCCTTTGACTAACTGCGATACTTCAGTCAATTGTTGCACTTGATCATCTCATTGTCATGTTGTGGCATGATGCTTGGTGAGGGTAGGATGTTAGTCAGGGTCCTCAGGTGTGCATATAGTACATGGTGTTACATTACTTAACACATAGCATTCATGCCTCAGGTGGTGCTGCAGGGCTGTCTCTGTTGGATGCGCATATTACACTTCCCTGTACATGTTTGAGAGCAGGTTGTGTCAAGTTAGGCATCCCTGTTACTATATGAGTGAGTCAGAGAGGGGTATCATTCCCAGGGTTCCTACTGAGCCAGTGTATGTGCTATGCGTTGCCTCTTTGCCAAGGCCAGGGCATACTGGGCACACCTCCTTCTGCCTACTGGGGCAGGCTCAGGTTGTTCCTCCTCCGAGTCACGCTCTGCCTGTGATGGCCTTGGCAATGGTGGGGGGCTGTTTGGCCCGGCCCTATGCTGGTCCTGCTGCAGCTGTTTTCGCAAGATAATATTATGTAGCATAGCACATACCATGACAATTTGGGTACATGTAGTTGGTGTGTACTGCAAGGCTCCACCAGATGTGTCCAGACACCGGAACCGTGACTTGAGCAGCCCAAACACACGCTCTATTACATTACGTGTTTGTGCGTGTGCCTCATTATGGCGTTCCTGTTCAGGTGTGTGTGCGTTTCTGATGGGTGTCATCAGCCACGGCTCCAGTGCATAACCTGCATCCCCCACTAGGTGTCCGTGCGGGATGTCCCCATTGGCAAATGTCTGGTACAGCTGCGTCAAATGCCAGATGTGGGAATCATGGTAGCTCCCAGGACAGCCAGCACACACATTCATTATTATGCCCTGGGCATCACACATGACCTGGCAGTTGATGGAGGGAAGCCCTTGCGGTTGATGTATGCCCTACCCCGCTCACCGGCTGGTGCTTTGATGCGTATGTGCGTGCAGTCTATTGCACCCACTACCTCAGGGTATTCCGCTATTTGCTGGAAGAGACGCATATTGCTGGCCAATACCTCACGGGCACTGGGGAAATATACATGATCACTGACATGTGCTGACATGGCATCCAGGAACTGGTGCAGTACCCTGGAGGCTGATGCCTGTGATATCCCCATCATATCACCAGTTGGTCTCTGGAAGGTACCTGTTGCTAGTATTCTTAGGCCAACACATACCTTGGTTTCCACTGGGATGGGTTCCCCTCTGTTGATTCTGTGTGTGAGGCGTGGCCTGCACAGCTCCACTATTTTCTGCAGGAGGTCTCTGTCCACTCTATAGCGCTCTACTATCTCCAGCTCATGTAACCCGTGGTAGGTGACCCTGGGCCTGTACACTCTTCTCCATCTCCTCACTGTGGGTTGTCTGGCACCATCTGCATTGTCACCACCCTCAGCAAGTCGCCTATGTCTCATTATGACAGCCCCTAATATTTCTGCTCTGAGTTCAGCTTTTTCAGTTTTCACTTCTGATAACTTAACTCCTGTCTTGCAGTGTCTCTTGAGAGAAACATTCTGCACTGCTGTTTGCAGAGTTTTAAGTGCTGGGCTGGGCTACTATTCTGCCTGTGTAATTGCCTGCATCTAATTGTTTTCACCTGCTAGCTCCAGCAGTATTCCCTGCTAACTTCCTACTAAATCTGTTGCTTCCTTTTTCCTTTCTGTTTCCTCAGGGAGGAGCCGTGTGCAAACCAGCAGAAACACGCTCACAGTGGCTTACACTCGCGCACACATACTTACACAGTTCAGAATCTGCTTATTCGGTTTAAAACGCGTGCACGCCCGCGCAAACGGTGTTAAACATCTCCCAACACGCTCCCACATGCTCAGTCTGTCTTACACGCGCGCACACTGCCTTACTCGCGCTTATGGCGCACCGCGATACACATCCAGCAAGAAACTTTGGTGTAGGCAACAGTGTACACCTTCCATTTCTTGACTTTCTCATGCTTTCTTAGTGGCACACCTCTTTCCATGATATCTGTCTGACATCTGTCATGTAACTCTAACCTCCAATGAACTGCATTTCTTTCTACCATTCCCCCCTGTGATGTCACCTATCTCCTACTCTGTTCCTCCCCCTTATGTAACTCTTACACTACTCAGAATGTGCTCATTTGCTATGTGACAGTGGAATTCAGTATCCTTACACTCATTTGCATCAGATTGCCTACTAATGCTTAGTTACATGTCTTAGACTCAGCTTCCCCCCTTAGCAACCACTACACGGTGGCCATGTTGGTTTTGGTCTGCTGGTCCCTGCATTGACATTCCATGTATTGCATAAAACCCACATTTGTGGGTTTAAAACCTTCGTTTTTATGTTCTATGCAGCGCAGCCCGTTTGCGTGGGGCTGCGCTGGGTTTAAACATCGGCAATCGCCGAAAAAAAAAAATTATATTTTTAATATATTTGCATCAGGTTACCTTGCCAATGGCCACATATTTGGCCATTGGCATGCTGCCTGACACATATGCACCCTTTATTTGGAGCTGACATGGCTCCATTGCAGTTTTTGCAGAAACGTACTCAGTTGTCAACTGAGTACATTTCTGCAGCTAAAACGGCTCTTACACGGGCTGTTCTGGGCTTCCTGGATCGCTAATCATCCTCATTTGCATGCTATTCGGCTGCAAGTGAGGTGATTAGCTTATCCACGCCCACTCCGTGTAAGAGCCGTTTTAGCTTGTCTCTTACACAGACTTTGGGCTGTTCCTGGATCGCGAAGGCTGCATGGAGTCTTACACTACTCTTAGACTCCCTGCAAGCCTTCGTGAATCCGGCCCAATATTATTCCAATCTGTTTCTGGTAAATTTAAGTCTCCAGCAACTATTATTCTTCCCCACTGCGTTTCATGCAAGAAATGTATGAATTCATGTAGGGTATCAGTACTTGACTTTCGTGGTCTAAACACTCAAACAATTGTTATATGTTCCAGGGTTGTCTTTACTGTCACAGTTACACAATCTATAGTATTACTGTTATCACTGAACATGAAATAATCACAGGTCTCATAATTATCTTTAATCCCTATCATAACACCTCCACCTGATTTTTTTGTTAGAATGTCTGTTACAGTAAAAACATTTATACCCTGACAGAACTAGTTTCCATTCATTGTTTTTTAACCATGTTTCACAGACAATAACAACATCAATCTTGTGGGAACTTAGCAAATTTTCCAATAATAAAACTTTATTAACACTCCTAGCATTAATAACCATCAGAGATGCATCAAATGTTGCTATCTGTGAACTGTTAAATTTTCGACATGGCAAAAATCCTGCCTTGTTGCTAATACTCTTAGCAATAAGGCATATAGTAGCTCACAAATTACTTTTGAACCAACATAATAAAAATATTAACAATCCAAAAAATGGGAACAAGTATTTAATATTGTATTAGCGTAACATCTTATATTTGAATTTAGCAAGAATTTCTACACTTTTAAGAGACTCTGTAACAGCAACTTGTCATTATTCGAATTTATCTTAACCACTTTTATACTCTTTGTGTATAACTCAATGTGTTACTTGGAAGCATTTATGTAAATATTGTATATATGTTATGGAGTTAGTGTTAGTTACATTAGTTGGTAGTTTTTTCTTAATTTTCTGTATTGTTTTAATTCTGTATGGAACATAAGAAACAATAAAAATTATTATTGAAAAAAAAATCCTGTCTTGTGTTTGTCAAATACTTCAAAATATCTGCAGAAAAAAATTATCTTTCCTGATCTTGACAAATGCACACCATCCTACCTAAAAACATGCGTGTCCAAAATTAGGCTTGGATGCTCTACACATTTCCATTTCTTAAAAAGGAACATTTTTTTCATGTAGGAATTTACCCACAAACTATTTTCATTCACAGTGACATTTCTATATGTGATTTGTGAAAAATATGTCCTAACACCAGTACATGCTATACTAAGAGGGCTGTAAGTTCCCTACTAACAGTCAGAGTCCTAGCGGATGACATCATTTGTACTGACATGAATAAATACAGATCCATACTTCCTCACCTTTAGGTGTTCTAAGGCTTGTCTCACATCCTCTATTTCTGCTCCTGGCAAGCATGACACAACTCTATTCTCATTATCTTTTCTGCAAATGTAAGCATTAGTTCCTCTAATAACTGAATCTCTAAATTACAAGAATATATTTTCTGACCAGATCTGAAAAATCTTCAACTTCTAATTCAGTAATGCTCTGTCAGTTGCTACAAAGGAATGATCTTCATCACCATTGGTCTTATTAATCCCACTGTTTTCATTAAGTATTACATTTGCAACCATACAGTTTCTCATCCGACTGGCTTTATATATCCACGGTTTGAGCCACGTTGTCAACATCTATCTTTCTCCTCTTTTTTTCTTACAGTATTGTTCTTCAATTCAACCATGTTCAGTTTTGATTTTTTTCCTTTTCACATGTCCCTTGCCTCTTTTTTCTACCTTCCCTTTTGGAAATATGCTGCCTTCTTCTGTAGACTGAAGGTTTTCTGACAGAAAAACGTTAGAATTCCCTGTAATCAGGTCTCCTACACATCAACGAATCGCCACTTACCTGAAACCCACATGAACGAACCGGGAACACAGCCACAAAACACCGACCCCCTGGAACACAGACTCGTAACTAACAGTAAGCAACTGCTCTGCCAGCATGTTGACCTTTGCCCCTTACCTCCACTGCAGTGAGATCTTGAAGTTAAGAATAATTAGTTAGAAGGGGTGTGGGGGGCAAAGCCCCCCATGTGGGTGTGTTGTCTTTTGTTCCGGTTTACTGTTTTTCCTGGTTGGCCAACAACTTACTTACTGTTAGTTCCGAGTCGGTGCTTCAAGCGGTCGGTGTTTTGTTGCTGTTAGTGTTCTCGGCTCGTTCATGTGGGTAAGTGGCGATTCGGTGATGTGTAGGGGATCCCTGTAATCTGGGTGTTACATAAAGCTGGGTCCTTTTTAGTATGCATTCTCTACTTTACAGGCATTTATCAGTTTCTTTTTTTTCCCTTATTTGTTGTGAATTTCCTCCTTTCTTTCTTTTCTATTTCCTTCTAAGCACTCTGAATCCTGATTGCGGAATACTTGTATCCAGAATTCCAAAGTTATCATGGGTGTTGTCTTGTTTCATAGGAGTTGAGTGATCTTTACAGACAATAGAAACATCCTTTCCTAAATGTGTTCTACTCACTCTTTGTCTAACATTATTGATCTCACCAAGCCAGTTATGAATATGTAACAAAAATTCCCCAAGCCGTGCCAATTGCACAAGTGCAATCATCATCAGTAAGGCTAGATTTACTACTAATAATGGTAAGAAAATCATCTACTTTTGACATAAGGAACACAGATCACCAGTGTTATCAGGTGTTATCTTTAAACATACATAGCATTTATTACACTGTACAATATATTTGTGCTTCAGCAAATCATTAAAGGCATACTCATTTAAGGAATCCATATTCAACTTCAAATGAATAAAAATTATAAAAGAATAGAATAATCAAAATCAGTTACCACAGAATTCAGAGAGAACTTAAATCAACTTGTGTGAGGAAAATCACACAAATAAATATACAAGTAAAGTAAATACAGTAAAGTTGTTGCTCTGACCATACAAGTTCTGAAAGTTAGACAAAAGCTGGAATTTCTTTACGATGTACATGAACGCGCGCAGTAGCTTCTGCTCACCATCACTTGCAGCTACACCTCTTTTTAACAGTAAAGATCAAAAATGACATACCATGACAGGATTGTTTAGATAAGCTCTGAATTGTCCTCTCTGCAATCTGTGTGACTTTATAGCTGACTAGATCCCTTAAATTGGCTAGAGTTTGCCTGTCTGAGACCTATCCCTTTCTAACAAACAGTGAAAATGAAAGGCAAAACAACAAAACATAAATCTTGTCTACAAGCTATCCCTTCCTTCCTATAAACAGTGAAAAACAATGGTAAGAAATAACATATAAATTCAAATAAAACTTCTCTTATCAGACAACTCCAGAGTAAATCACAAAGAAAGAAAGCATTAATTAGATAATGGTGGTGGTAGAATAAAGAAGTCCAGGAAGCCGCCAAAAAAGAAGATGGAGTACAGGAAAAGGTGGTAGAGAGAAAAGACAGGCCAAGCTAAGAAGAAATATTGTTTGGCTAACAAAGAGGCTAACAGCATACCCTCAAAAGCAAAGAACAAAATACCGGAGGCAAGCTGCCAGTTTCTGGACAGTGACTCAGCAGATGGCTTAAAGTAACTCTTATTACGTTATAAGGTAAAGATGGAATTATCGGTTATAAGGTAAAGATAGAATTACGAAGAAGACAATCATCAGAGAGCATTCAAAAGGGATGCCAGCAATAACCTGCATACCAGTCCACAGAACATCAAAGGAATATTTCTAGCAGCTTCTGAGTGAAGAATATACCACAGAAGCTGTATTGAGCCATACACAGCCTATGATGAAAGAGAAAGAAAATGCCAACCCTAGAAGTAAGAAAAGCAATAAGAAAAATGAAGTCAGCGAAAAATAAGTTATGTACCCACCATAACGTTCCATGTTAGTTGTCCTTCATCTCGCCTTCCTTCTTGCTGTTTTGGTTCAGAGCAGATCCTTGGCTCCAACTCGACCTACTTCTATAGCTCGAGAGCTATTTACTGACTTGAGGCTAACCCTTATCCCAGAATGCCCAGCGTCAGCTAGCCAGATCTCATTTGTGATAGCACACACTAGACATATAAAGTAACCAGTAACCTAAAACTGATTTACTAAAATAACAGATCAGAGTAAACTGTCATAAAATTGTCTGGCATGTGAACCAAGAAAAAGGAAATCAGCCAATGAAACCAAAGTGAACTCCTCTCAATCCTCCAGGAAGGGGGAAGGAGGAGGGGGGGGACGCAAGAAGGAAGGTGAGATGAAGGACAACTAACATGGAACGTTATGGTAGGTGCATAACTTCTTTATGTTAAGTTGTCCCATCTCGCCTTCATTCTTGCTGTTTGGGACAGCGTCCCTAGCACCTAAAGACCCCGGGTGGCTCAATGGAACAGACTCTTCAGAACAATGGAACCAAAGGAAGCCCTGCTCCGGGAGACCACATCCACTTTGTAATGAGAGATAAAGGTGTGAGGGTTTGCCCAAGTGGCAGCTGCACAAATTGAGTCTATGGGCAATTTAGACTGAAAGGCTACACACGTGGCTAATGCTCTAGTAGAATGACCTTTCGGTTTTGCTGGTAGATGTTTATGCTTTAACTGATAAACTGGATGGCCTTGCTTATTGTGAGCATAGGAGAGAAATAATTGGTCTTACTTTCTTAGCTCTTTGGTCCTATGGAGGTAAAAATGTAATTGTCTGTGCACATCCAGTTGGTAAAGACCGTATTCTGCCTTGTTGCTATAATTGGGAAAGAAGACGGGGAGATCGATGGATTGATTTAAATTGTTTTCTGAACAGACTTTTGGTATGAAGGATGGGTTGGTTCTCAGACAAACTCTATCTTTGTGAAACACCATATATGGAGGACGAACACAGAGTGCTTGGAGTTCTGAAACATGTCTAGAGGAGGTAATAGCAACCAGAAAGAGTGTTTTCCAAGAAAGAAATTTTAAGGGACATGAAGCTGGTTCAAAGGGAAGCAGAATCAAAGAAGTCAAAACTAAATTGAGATCCCAAGGAGGAGATGGATCCCTCACTGGGGGTCTAAGAACAGATGTTCCTCTCATGAAGGCTTTGCAGAGCTTATGAAACATTATGCTAGAATTAAGAATTCCAATATGAAAATTAGATATGGCTGCCAGTTGTACCCTGATGGTAGCAGCAGCCGCACCCGACTGAAAAAGCTCTGCTAGAAATTCTAGAATTTGATGGACTGGGGCTGAAAAGGGGTCTAAGTTTCTAGATTCTGCCCAGTAAGAAAATCTTTTCCATTTGCTAGCATAAGTCTTTCTCGTAGTTGACTTATGGGAGGATACAATAATATTGCGAACTGCTGGGGAGATACTTGGAAGCCTGGCTAAGGTAGGAAGTGGAGAAACCAAGCTGTGAGCTTGAGAGTCTGAAGGGATTGGTGTAACCCGCCTGGCTGATGAATCAAAAGATCTGGCACTGGGTCCAGAACACAAGGCTGGTCTAGAAGGTGAAGGTGCAGGAACGGAAACCATATCTGTCGAGGCCAATAGGGGGCAATGAAGATAATTTTCCAACCCAACGATTTTGCTTTCTGTATGAGTCTTGGAATTAGGGGAAAAGGGGGAAATGCATAAAGGAGTCCCTGAAGCCAATGGTGGACTAGAGAGTCCCTGGGAGTTTGACCTGGAGGAGGAAGCAGGGAGAAGTAGCTGCTGCATTTGTTGCTGAGGGGGGTGGCAAATAGATTGCAGCAAGGCTGGCCCCATTTGCGGAAAATAAGGTCCACATCTTCCTGATTCAGAGACCACTTGTGAGGCATGAGGATAGCCCTGCTGAGCCTGTCCACTATTACGTTGGATTTTCCAGGGATGTGCGTTGCTGTCAGAAAACGTTGGGAGGAAATCGCCCATTGCCATAGCCTGAGGGCTTCTCGACACAAGGGGTAGGACGTGGTTCCGCCCTGCTTGTTGATGTACCACACAACTGACATATTTGTCTGTTTGGATCGCAACAGTCCCGAAAGGAAGGGAGTCTTGAAGAGCTTGCAACGCTAGGAGCACCGCTCTCATCTCTAGGACATTGATATGCAGATGGTACTCATGAGGTTGCCACATGCCTTGGACTGCCCTCCCTAGATAATGCCCCCCCACCCTATCAGGGAGGCATCCGTGGTCACTGTGGCTACCGGAGGGGGTTGAATGAAAGGTCTGCCCTGAGTCACCAGTGGGGAGACCATCCACCAAGAGAGGTGTCTTTTGCATGTTTCTGTAATCAGAATCATGTGAGACATGGGTAGTTCCTGGAAGGACCACTGCGTGAAGAGAAGCCACTGAAGGACTCTCATGTGGTAACGCGCTAATGGTACAAGAAGAATGGCAGCTGCCATGGAGCCTAGAACTTGCAGGACATGTCTGACTTGGACCTTTCTGTCCTGCATTAGTAATGACATTTGTTGACGAATAGAGAAAACTCTTTCCTGAAGTAACCTTGCAAAAAAGAAGTTATGTACTCACCATAACGTTCCATGTATGTAGTCCATCTCGCCGAACATTATTACGTGTGGCTCCGACTTGGCCACTTTTAGAAAGCCTGAAAATTTCTGACTGGCTCATGGCTAGGAGGTATCCCATGGTGCATGAGCACACACCCCAGATCTTGTTTGCTGCTAGTCTATAAAAAGGAGAAAAGGTAGAAAAAGAGAGCAAAGGAACAGAAGAAAAACCTTATAAAAGTATCTTTTATAGTAGTAAGCCACCATAGAAACTGTTTCCAGATCCACCAGGAAGGGGGTTGGTGGGTGGGTTCGTAATAATGTTCGGCGAGATGGACTACATACATGGAACGTTATGGTGAGTACATAACTTCTTTATGTTATGTAGTGCTATCTCTCCTCCATTATTACGTGTGGGACAGTGTCCCTAGCATCTTGTATGGGTGGCTCACTGGAAAATACTCCGTACCGTGGAACCAAATGAGGTCCTACCCCTGGAAGTTAGGTCCAATTTGTAGGTATGAGGGATAACCCATGTTGCTGCTGCATATATATTATCAATAGGAGTCCTGGCTTGGAAGGCAGCAGAAGCAGAAAATGATCTGGTAGAATGCGTTTTGACTTTAAGGGGTAACTCTCTTCCCTCAGAATTATAAATGAAAGAGATGCAGATAGAGATCCAGTTTGTCAGTGTGACCTTAGAAACTGGCAAACCCATCCTTGTTACAGCAAAGGAAACAAATAACTGGTCTGATTTTCTAAATCTTTTAGTTCTGTGGATGTAGAAACGCAATTGCCTATGCACATCCAATTGGTGAAATCTATACTCTGCTTTATTGGTGTGATTGGGGAAGAATACTGGCAATTCTATAGTTTGATTCAAGTGAAAAAGGGAGCAGACCTTGGGGATAAAGGAAGGATTCGTCCAGAGAGAGACCCTATCTTTGTGAAAAATTAAGTATGGAGGTTTAACTGATAGGACTTGCAGTTCGAAAACTCGTCTGGCTGAAATTATCGCCACCAGAAAAAAAGAGTCTTCCACGATAAAAACTTCAATTGACAGCTATTGACAGGTTCAAAAGGTGGCGAAGTAAGTTTAGAAAGGACTAAATTTAGATCCCAGGGAGGGATGGGATCTTGATTGGGAGGTCTTATCATAGAACCTTTGAGGAAAGCCTTGCAAAGTTTGTGGGACATAAGATTAGAATCATTAATTCCCACATGAAAATTTGATATCGCTGCTAGCTGAACTCTGAGCTGATCCCTGATGAAAAAGTTCTGATAGGAACTCTAAGACATTAGGAATAGGAGCTGTGGGGGCGTGGCTAGGATGCTGAACTGATAGCTGCACTTCATTTCAGCTCTCTTACCTCAATACAATTCCTGACAGGAATTTTACAAAATAATATTTAATTTGAAGAAATTTTTATTACTAACTTATTTCTAATAACTCTGAGCATCTATAAGAAAAATTTTATTGTCAGAACTTGAATAATTCCTGTCAAATTAATTACTGGAAAATCAGCACCAATATCAGCTTTACAGCATGAGTCATCTAAGGAATACAGCACAAGACTCTTCTCTCAAAAAAGACCTGCAGTCTCTCATTACAAATATACAGGAACTTACAATAAAAATCGACAAGATGGACAATAAAATAGATACTTTTAAAGAAAAGTGCTCACAACAACTGGAACAGCTTCAAGAAATGTTTACACAGCAGAAAGGACAGATATCACTTATTGAACAGTCATTAAGTGACATTGACACTAGAGTCCAAATAGAAGAACAACAAACTGAATTCTTACTTCAACAGAATACATATTTACTAGAAAAGCTTGATGATATGGAAAACCGAACAAGAAGAAATAATATTAGAATATATGGTCTACCAGAAAAATCTGAAGGTGACAATATGATAAACTTTCTTACCACCTGGATACCAGATGTAACAAAAATACCTGAAGCTCTTTCATATGGTATAGAATGGGCATAGATCACTAGCAGCTTCTGGAAATGCTTCTTCTCCGGTAAGAACAAGCCGAGATCTATAATTGTGAGACTTTTTCTACACAAGATAAAGATCTTATATTAAGAAATGCTTGGGCAAATTCTCCCATCAAATACAATGATTCATTAATAAGATTTGACAATGATTATTCTACAAAGGTGGTTTCAAAAGAAAAGAATTTCTACCAATAAAAAACCTTGAAGAAAAAGCAACTGAAAGTCCATCTTTTATTTCCAGCAAGACTGAAAGTTTTTCTACCAAATGGAATAAAAATCTTTGAAACAGTAGATTCAGCAATAAAATACCTTACCAACAACAACATCCTAACACATGAAGAATCTATGGACTGGACAATAAGTACAATCAAGAGAAATGCTGAAGTAAATAATTGGAAAACTGTTGAGCAAAAGAAAAAAAAACTAAAGGACAAATAATCTTGCATATGTTATATTCTGTAAAAATCTAAATAATAATACTAACAACAAAAGAAAAGTTCTTACTGTCTTCAAGTTACACCAAAACAGGTACTGTTTTCAATTATATTTTAAATGTCAAAATTAGCATAAATGTAAATACATTTATCTCAAATCACATCAATATACTAAGCATAATTTAAACATTACTCTATTTTTCATTATTATCCATCTATTATTTTCATATTCTTAATCAGAGTAATCAATGCATAATAATGTTCCCAAATAGTTTATTTATTTATTTATTTATTTATTTTCTCTTTTGTGTTTTGTTGTTTTTATTTTCTCTTCTTTTTATAAAATCTTCATTAACTTATAATACTTTAATCAGTATATGGTTATATTGCTTAATAGGTATAGTAATGGCTGCTATATAACTTATTATTAGTTACATCCCTGATAGTATTGCTTTTATAAGTTAAAAGTGTCCCTGTTTGGATAAACGCTAATGCTGGGCAGAAATGTGTTGCTTTTGAAATGAAGTATTTCAGTTAGGATGTATCATAAGACTACTTTAAATAATCTTAAAAGATGTTCTGCCTTTGACCCATATGCACATACTGATATAGTCCAGTGAAAAAATATGTTTTAAGTGATATTTTGAGGCTATAAGTCATGTGTGTTGTGGCTCCAGACATCCGGAGTTGAAAGATGCTTGTGACTAGCTTAGATATCCTGTTGTCTTTTCTTTTGTAGAGAAATAAGGCATAGCATGTTTAAAATGCAAAGTTTGACAGTTGTGAACACTACTCCGTAAGCTAGAGTGCTTGCATGCACACTACATGAGTTTGTCACCAAATAAGAGGAGGGAAAAGAAAAAAGAAAAAACACATACCTTTCCCTGCTTGGTTCTCGAGACAATTTAACAGCCACAAACATCACTAGAAACTTGAGTTACTTATTGCTTGTCGCATTTACTTGTGTACGTCATCCCCTGACTCTTTCTAATTGACGTCTAGTCAGAAAATATGCTAGGTTCACATTTAAAGATACAGAAACCTAAATTCCTTCTAAGGAAACGTAAATAATATAAAAGGTTCATATAAATATACACAGATATTTATTTTTGAAGCACTTTCAGTTTATGGCTACTGATGTCTTCTAGCACCTTGATAGATAAGGACATATATCTGCTTGTCTTTCTATCAGTTTAGATTTCCAGACATTTTAGCTATCCCTTACTATGTTTTATACAGCAGAGTTTAAAAAGCAGAAATTAATCATCAGCAAATAAAATCACTGCTGTTTTACAAATTCTCTAAAGAAACTAGTAAATGTCAAGCAACTGACAGGTTTGTTTTGGGGAGGGTTGCCATTTCCCACGCTGGTGCTCCTGCAGAATACTACTGATGTCCTGCTGCCAAGGTATGCCCTCGGGTGGGCAGGTGGGATGCAACAAGAAGGTTGGATGTGCATTTGGCAAATCAAACATTTAGATGGTGTTATGGTATACTAGATGGAGAAAGTGGAAGCAATGATTGTATAGGCAACTATAATGAGTAACATAACAACAGTGGATTTGACCCGTGTGTCAATTATACAATGTTTATATCCCATGTGGCTTTGGGCTTTGTCGAAGCATCTGTGTTCTACACACATATTGTGTTGGATCTGATTTGAGTGGAAGGGGGAGAGGCTTAGCCCACACCCTAATTTGTTTCTGGGTTGCCATGCATTATGGGCATGCATTGTGGCAGGTACTCAACGGGCTATCCATCCTTAGATGGCTCATGCTGTTCCCGTTTGCTCATCTGAATGGTGACTGCGGCTGTGCTCTTCTTGTTATGTTGCCTGGCTGTGGCTTCACCCTTCTTATAATATTGTCTGGCTTTTTACATTTTCAAGAATGACACAATACTAGTGTATGCGGGTATATCATGTTACTGTTAGTGTGGACAAGGATGCTTGACAATGCAACTATGATTCTTGGACCTTTCTGCAGACAGGTGTGTTGTCTGGCAGTTGAGAGCCTGGTTGTTCCTGATCAGCGGACCTGTATTTTTGTGTTTCAATGTGACTGCATGAAAGGATGCCAGTATTGGTCTGCAAGTTTGGTGGGCAGTAGATTCATTGGGGATTGATTTGAGGAGACACTTGTATTATGGCTGGGGCACTTGACATTTGATAAATGTATCCTCTCAATGATGCGTTCTGTCTGGTCATTGGCTGTAAAACAGCTTTTCTGAGAAATATTGTTGTGGTGCCAGTTAATGATTTGGATTAAATGTTTCTATATACAGTCGTGAAGCAATTGCCAGGATAAAATGGTACTCTTGCAGTGCATGGATCATCGTGGCTGTCCTCCGATGTTGGAGGAAAAACAAGCTTCTTGGACACCTTTTTGACGTGGTAAAGGTGTTACCCCATGGTTTGAATACGTTTTGTCTCTTTGCTGCAAAATGGCTTGGGAATTTTGGCCTGTAATATTTTCATACATGGTGGTTTGAATCTTGGCAGCTTCCATTGTTTTGATGTGTTCTCCAGTATACTTTTGTTCAGTCATAGGATTGAATTACTGGTGTTGAGTAGGTCAGGATTGTATCTCCAGCACTTGTTGTCAGCAGATAGACTCACTGGTTGGGTGTCAGTCTAAGCTGTGGGAGTTGATGTGTGATATACATAGATGTTTGCTTTGAGGGTGTGGTCAAGTGCTGCAGTTTTACCTCTGTACTGTGTCAGTTTTCATTGTGCAGGGTCCCTCTGAGGGTTGATGGAAGTGTTGGCAACAAGACACTCAATCAGGTAACAACATTATGAGTGGTCTCTTGGATAAGGGAGCTGTCTAAATTGTGATCTTGTTGTCTCCAGACATGGGAATTGTCATTGAAAAGCTGAAAAATGCAATCAGAGGAACATATTTAATGTCTACTAAAGAAATATTAATATACTTATACATTGTATCGCATTTCAGTTTATGTTAAACATGAAATACGATGTGGTTTCAGAACTATTCATGTTTTTATTCCAATATGACTTTGCAAATATTAATTTAAACACTGGTTTCGGACTTGAGTAGTCTAAAACAATTGCACAACAATGGTACTGTATTATACAGTAATGTCAGTAAATAGTTTTCAACAGATGTATGAAATATACAGTTATAGATTTTAACATGATGTTTATTAATACCCTAAATTATTTTGAAATGATACTACCTTAATCTAAATATTTGTACCTTTTTGAAACCTGCTTAGAAGTAAGTATTATTGAATTACAATAAGATGAGTAAAGAATATATGTATATATTTTAGCTGATTAGCTGATTAGATTATCTTAATATATTATTCAATTATCTTTATTTAAAACTAAGAGGATAAGAGAAACTGATCCAAATATTATTTGTGAGGGTAGAAAGTTTGTTTGGTTAGATTCACTAACCAAACGAAGAGGTATATTACCTCATAGCAATAGGGAATGGTTTTTAAGGTTAAGAATTACAAGTTTGGAAGTTCTTTGTTTTTTTTTTTATTCTATCACTTTGGTGTCACTCAGAAACATGCAAAAATCATACAAGAAAAACTTTTTGAATTCTGTATCCAAGATGGAACTAAGAATAAACAATATTTACATAAACTTACACATAAAACAAACTCAAAACTAGGAAATGAAATGTTTATCCATAAATGTTAATGGTCTAAATAATAGTAATAAAAGGAGAAGCCTATTCAAGTACATAAACTTACATAAACCACAAATAGTCTTTTTACAAGAGACACACTTATTAGATAGAGATATAAACAACTTAAATATTAATAATTACACAGTACTAATAAACTCTCAATACAAAACAAAAAAAGAGGAGTAGCTATACTACTGCAACTCAACTATAACACCTAAAATAATTACTACTCATCAAGATACATCAGGTATGTTTTGTCTAGTTTCAATAGAGTTAAATAAGAGAATCTATACGTTAGTAAATCTATATTGGATCCCAGGACTAGGATTAAAAACAGTTAAACAGCATTTTGAAGAGATAATTCATTTAACTAAGGGTAGCCTGATATTGGCAGGAGACTTCAACTGTATAATGAATGAAAAAGATACAGATTCTAAATCCAAAAGAAGAAAACAACCCATCTCTAAAGCACTATCAAAATTTATAGATACATTGTATTTAAAAGATATAAATGAATTTGCAGAACCAGACTCACTAATCTTCACATTTTATTCTCATAGATATAAAACTAACTCTAGAATTGATAGAATATATGTTGCCAATGACCTAATAACAAAAATTGACAAAGTCAAAATCATAAATTGTCCTTTATCTGATCATAATGCCATAGTCTTTGAGATAGAGCTTACACCATTTTATTCAAATCCCATTACTAGGATACCTTCCTATATCACAAAATTGAGAGATTTCAAAGAATTTTATGAAGAAACAATCAAAAACTTTCTAGAAATAAATTACACAGAAGATATTTCAGAAATATATGTCTGGGATTCATTAAAAGCAGTTACATATGGGAAGATATTATCCTGGTACATAAATAAAAGGAAGTTATGGAATAAAGATATGCTAGACTTACAAAACAAAGCAGATAAATTGAAACTGGAAATACAAAAGGGTAATGCTACTCAAGTTCAAGAACTTACACAAATCAATAAGAAGTATACAGAATTGCTACACCATAAGATTATGATTAACTTAGAAAAGATAAAATAAACTCATACTCTACTAATTCAGCACACCTGAGATACTTAACTAATAGAACAAAAAATAATTAAATCTAAGCAAATAAAAGAAATATTTATTCCCAATACTAACAAAAGAGTTACGGAACTAAATGATATTTTAGAAGCATTCAGACTCCAATTTAACATTGATAATTCCATAAATACTCAAGATACACCTACTAAGGATATAAAAAATACTTAGAAAACAATATTCATATTAAATTAACACAAGAACAAATAGACATTATAAACAAACCAATCAATATGACAGAATTAAAATCACAAATTAAAAGCTCAAGACAAATAAAGCACCTGGCCCAGACAATATGCTACCAGAAATGTATAAATTAATACCCAATCAAGCCATATTTTTATTATTAAAAGTATATGATATAGCCAATAAAGATTTGAATATACCACCCTCTTGGAAATATTCATTGATATCCCCAATTATCAAACCAGATAAAGATGAGAAACAGTGTTCCTCATATAGGCCAATATCATTACTCAATATAGACTACAAGATGTTTATGGCTATATACGCAGATAGGATCAAACACTTTCTTCCTTTCTTAATTCACAAAGATCAAACAGGTTTTATTAAAGGAAGAAATACTTCAGATAATATTAAAAGAATACTAACATTAATAGATTATAGCAAACATAAAGTCCTAAATTTAAATGTAATCTCATTAGATATTAATAAAGCTTTTGATTCGGTTAATTGGAACTTTCTTTCACTAGTTTTAAAAGAATATAACTTTCCTTCTAATTTTAATAATCTTATCCAAATACTATATGAAAAATCTACTGCATATGTTAAACTGGGATCATATAGATCAGGCCCTATAACAATAAAAAAGGGAACTAAACAAGGTTGCCCTTTATCACCATTGTTATTTGCATTACTCATAGAACCATTTGCAAATCAAATCAGATCAAACAATAACATAAAGGGCATTTGTATTAATAAAATGTTAAACCTTAAAATCCAACTCTTTGCTGATGACATACTATTAACTCTCTCAGATGCAAATGAGTCTTTGAATGCTCTATTTAACTCCATGAATAAATTTCAAAATATTTCAGGCTTAAAATTTAATGAAAACAAAACTAAAATTATGCCCTGTAATTGTAAAAAAAAAATAATATAAACAAAAGATTTTCCAAATATATAGTAACAGAAAGTAAATTATTATATCTGGGAATAAATCTACTCAATGAATTAACAGATTCTCTAATATTTAACTATAATAAAATACTAGACAAAATAGAACAAACAATTGGTTACTGGAATAAATATATCTTTTCAACAGCAGACAGATTATATCTTATTAAAATAATCATATTTCCCAAAATATTATACTTAATACAAAATTTTTCATTGCCACCTCCCAAATATATTATTCAAAGATACAATAAACGAATTTTAAATTTTCTATGGTTTCCAAATAAACCCCGTATAGCCTTAAATAAACATTTGCCAGATTGGGAAGATGGTGGAATTAATTTACCGGATATTGATTTATATATTACCTCATCTGTTATTAAAAACATAACACTATGGTTAAATAATTCATACACACCTATATGGAAACAAGCCCATGAGCAGATTTACATAGAAATCAATTATAATCACATACAAGACAACTTAACAGTAATACCATCACCCCTTATATGGATGTTAAAAGATTATTTTTAGGAAAAGGAATAATATTAATAAATTGCCATCAAACTATGTAAGTTCTACACTTTCAGTGTTCAGAACATATATAAACAAAATACCAAATATTAATTCTTGGATTTTTCTTATTTTCCTATAGCTTTTACACCAAATATTCTAGATACATTCCAAATATCTAAAATAAATATACTTAAAGAAGAAACATTACTCTTTTGGCATCAACTTATAGAGAAAGGAAAATTCTAACAAAGGAACAGATAATTTATAATTATAATATAAATAAAGACAATTGGCTGTTTTACAAAATCTAAGGCATTTTCTTATAAATAAAATAGAACAAATGCAACCTTCAGTTAGACATGAAGCTCCAAAACTCATTGAATACCTTATTCTTATCACAAAACAGCCTTATCAGGGTACAGATTATTTGTCTAATATCTATAAAATTGTTAAAAACAAAAACTATCATGAAAAATCATACTGGGATTATTATACTTTAATAAACAACCATCCTCCAGTTGAAGAAGAAAAAGTAATATTCTAAAATCTTCCAAATTTTCTACATTATCAAAATACTGGCAATTATTCACTTGGAGATATCTACACAGAAGTTTCTATACACCACATAGGTTAGCCAAAATGTATTCTATTGAAGATCAATGTTGGAGATGCCATATCAAGATAAAAGCAGATTGGCAGCATGCTTTTTATGAATGTATATGTCTCAATATGTACTGGAAATCCATTAATTATTTATTTCAGACTGTTTATAATGATAATTTTCAATTAACAAAGTCTTTAATTTTATTCAACTCTCCTATTCCAAACTGTGTACCAAAAAAGACACTAAAATCCTATGGTCACTATTGGCAATTTCACGTAAAATCATAACTATACACTGGAAAAATTAGGCTTCGCCTACGTTCAAGGAATTTGAGACTTTAACAACAACAGTTGCTCACATGGAAATATTAACAGTGAAGAACAGAACTAAAAGATCTACTTCTTACTATTACTCTTGGATGAAAGTACTGGAAATACTTGAAAATATCGAAGAAGATATATCATCTTATGTTTCTAACTCTATATAATATAGAATTTCAATGTTATTTGCATAGACACCAATGTAAATAGTTATATAATGGTTTGAAGTTAGTAATGTTTTAGAATTGTAAATATGTTATTTATCTTTATTTCATGTAATGTTTAAGACATCTTATTTGAAATAATAAAAAAATATTTAGTGAAAAAAAGGAATAGGAGCTGTAAATGGATTAACCTTTCTGTTGTCTGCCCATATAGAAAATCTCTTCCATTTGCTGTTATACAATTTTCTAGTCAAGGGCTTATGAGAAGAGGTAATGATATGGGTTACAGCTGGAGACAGATCGTGAAGCCTGACTAAAGATGGAACTGGAGCAGCCATGCTGGCAGTTTGAGAGTGTGGAGACAGGGATGAAGAGAACCTGACATGTGTGTCAAGAGGTCTGGAACTGGGTCCAGGGTCCATGGATAGTCTAACAGGTGAGGCCCGAGGAAGGGGAACCAAATCTGACAAGGCCAGTAAGGAGTGATGAGGATCATCTTGCTTCCCAACAACATAGGTTTCTGCATGACCTTGGGAATGAGTGGAAAAGAAGGAAATGCTTAAAGAAGTCACGGGGGCCAATCATGGATGAGTGCATCTCTCAGAGACTCTCCAGGAGGGAGAAATAGGTGCTGCATTTGGCGTTGATAGGGCTGGCAAAGAGATCGCAGCAGGGTTGTCCCTATTTGTGGAAGATCTAATGGGCGACTTTTTGGTTCAAAGACCATTCGTGAGGTAACAAAATTGCCCTGCTTAGCTTGTCTGCTATCACATTGGATGTCCCCGGGATGTGCATTGCAATGAGAAAGCGTTGAGAAGAAAGCGCCCAGTTCCAAACTCGCAGGGCCTCTCGACATAAGGGGTAAGACCTGGTTCCTCCTTGCTTGTTTAGATAACATACCACCGACGTGTTGTCTGTCTGGATAGCTATCATCCCTAGAGGGAGAAAGTCATGAAGTACTTGCAACACTAGAAGCACCGCTCTCATCTCTAGGACATGGATATGCAGATGGGCCTCATGATCTTGCCATGTGCCTTGGACAGTCCTGCCTAGATAATGCCCCCTCCCCCATCTGAGAGGCATCCGTGGTCACAGTGACAATGAGTCTGTGCAGTACAAAGGGAGTCCCTGTGGAAAGGTGGCCTGGCTGAATCCACCAACGGAGATCCTTTTTGCAAGAATCTGTGATTAGTATCTGGTGATGTACGGGCAACTGCTGAAAAGACCACTGGGAAGATAGGAGCCATTGGAGTATTCTCATATGTAGTCCTGCTAATGGTACCAATGTTATAGTCAACGCCATTGTTCCAAGAGGTTGTAACACCACCTTCGCTTTGACTTTTCCAAGGGGAAGTATCCTGTGAATCTGCTGCGAAAGACTTTGTATTCTGTCTGTTGGTAGTCTGGCTATCATAGAGACCTTGTCTATGTTTGCTCCTATAAAGGTTATAGATTGAGCGGGCAAAGTTAAGGATTTTTCCCAATTTATAGAGATTTCCAACTGGGAATAGAGCTTGATTGTGGAGTCTCTGGATTGAACTAGAAGATGCCTGATGGTGGTGGTCAGGAGCCAATCGTCCAGGTATGGAAAAACTTGGATTCCCTGATGCCTCAAATAGGCTGTCACTACTGCCATGCATTTGGTGAACACCCAGGGGCTGTGGTGAGACAAAAGGGCAGCGCCCGAAACTGGTAATGATTGTCTAGCAGCCGGAAGCGTAGAAAATTCCTTGATACTTTGTCCATCTTGATGTGGTAGTAGGTGTCTTGGAGATCTATTGAGCACATCCAACTTACTTTGCCTAACAGACAGAGTATGGTTTGTAGAGTGACTATTCGGAACTTGGACTTCCTTACATACTCATTTAACCTGCTGTGGTCTAAAATGGGTCTCCAGTCTCCTGTTCTTTTTGGAACTAAAAAGAATCTGGAGTACGTTCCAAATCCTGTCTGGTCTGCTGGGACCTTTTGGATGACCCCTTTTAATAGCAGCTTTTCTACCTCTACAACTGCTTGATCCCTATGATTGGGTGGTACATCTGGGATCCTTTTGGGAGGGTGTGGTGGAAGGGAAAAGGGTATAGAGTAACCTCTGGTGATAATGCCTTGTACCCACTTGTCTCGGGTGATATTTAGCCAGGCTTCTGGGTACAAAGACAGGCGACCCCCAACCGGCTCCAGAGACGCACAGCCGGGTTCCACATCAGGAATGCTGATAGGGACGGTCACGAAAGGAATCGTGACCTCCCAGATTTTGTGGATCTCCCCTGCCTCTAGGGCGACATCTACCATTTGTTCCTCCCCTGCCTCTGAAGGAGGAACCACCCTGTGTATCTTGGAAAGATCTCTGTGATTTCTTGAACCACATTTTTCCACTCTTCAGACCTTTAGGGTAAGGTCTAGAAGGAATGGTAAAACGGACTCCCACGGCAGAGAGAGTCTTTCCTTCCTGTTCACACCTGGTGAGGGTATCTTTCACCTTGGGTCCAAAAAGAGAGGATCCATCAATGGGAGCATTGGTGAATGTAGACTTGAAAGGTTCAGCAAAATTGTATAGCCACAGCCAGGAGTGTCTCCTTAAGGAGACTCCTGAACCGGCCGCCCTACTAGCACCATCAGCTGTGTATGAGATCAGCCTCAAGAAGGAGTTAACAATGGATGTTAAGGTAGCCAACTGAGTAAATACTGTAGATGGGACTCCTTCAGTAGCGGTACCTTGAAGAGTATCTCCCAACTCCTTCAGGAGATCTCTCTGAAGTCTCGTAAAGTGTGATAGATAATTCAGCGATCGGAGTGTAAAGGCCGCTAAAGAGAATATACGCTTCCCGTATCTATCCATCGTTTGGGATTCCTTATTGGGCGGATGGATAGAAGAAGAAGTCTCTGTTAGCTCCTTCTTAGTGCTCGCCGCCACCACCATGGCATCTACAGGTAAACCCTTGGATAAAACATCTTTGTCTTTAGGGGCGGAAAGAAACTTGTTCGGTCTCCTGAGGACTGGTTCCACGGCATCAGGAGACTGCCATGCCTTCTGACTCACAAGATCCAATAACTTGTCAAATGGGGGTGACACCCATGAAGCTGAGAGTGAGACCCGAAAGCCTTCAGGTACACTGACTCCTCATCAGATGGGGTAACAGTGGGCAAGCCTCCTCTCTGCCTGTGGATCTCCAAGATGTCTGCAAAGCAGACATCTACAGAGGACGACTTAGGGGACCCCTCCGACTCATCGAGGTCAGGGTCAGATGTGAGAGACTCATCAGGGGAGTCTACATGCTTCCTCTTACATGATCTCTTCCGAGGGGGCTCCTCAGCGGGGTTCTCTGTGGAGGCCTCGGAAGATTGTGGGCCACCCAAGTGGGGGTCCTGAGGCTGTGCGTCTCTGCCATCCGGGGGACGAGAATATGCTGAGACTGTAGTCGGTGCTTGAGGGAGTATAGCATTGGTACTTCTATGTGGGGCAGATGAGCTATCCAGCATGCTCCTCATCTTCATGAAGACCGATTCCTCTGGCTCCGAAGGAGGCCTCGGTTCCAAAGAAACCGGCGGTGCTGATGGCTCCAGAAGGATCGTCTCCGAGAACGATGTAGGATCCGAGCTCACTCGGGCCAACACACCAAGAGGGAGACTCGGCACTGAAGAAGTTTGGTTCCAAGTGGCCCCATCGGGGCCGACCGAGGAACTTCGGTCCCTAGACACTTTAGACGGCGCCAAGAGTGTCGGAGCAGAACTCGGCTCCGAGACAACCACACAAGGTGCTGGAACCGAAGAGTCCACTGTAGTCGGTACCGGCAATATCGGCTCCAAAGGCCCAATCTGGGTTGGAGGAGGAATCACAGCAAGATAGGTAGAAGGAGTCGGCTGAGAGACCAAGTGGGTCAGAGCCGATAAAAATTTTGGTAAGGCCGACGACTTGAGTCTGAGCATCACTTTCTCGATGTCTTCTTCACATAGACTCCTGGAGGATCTGGAGGACAGCGTGGGCGACCTTGTTCCCTGTAGTATCGGTGATTTAAGGTTAGGGGAGACCAGTGGAATATCCATTGATCGGCTCCAAAGAGGGCTGCTGGTAATCGGCACCGAAACACTTGCTACCGATACTGCAGGGTATATGTCCAAAATCTCAATCGGCCCCGAAGACTGTGGAGCTGAAGAGAAAGATACCAACTCCGTTTTGTGTAACTTCTGTGGTGGTTCAGAGGCAGAAGTTGGAGCCGAAGAAGGCCGTTTTGAAGATTTACCCTTATCCTTCCTAGAAGACTGCGATTTAGAAGAGGAAGAGGAACTGGCTAAATCTTCTTCGAAGGAAGGTTTCAAAAGGCCTTTTAAGATAAGTTTATTCTTCCATTCCTGGAGCACTCTAGGGCTAAAAAAATGGCAGAAAAGGCAAGTTTCTTGCAGGTGTATGGCCCCTAAGCAATATACACAAACGCTATGTCCATCAGTGATGGACATTTTTGTGAACACTTAATGCACTTCTTAAAGCCTGACGGTTTGTGTTCTTTAGACATATTGACAGCCAATAAAAAGGCAACACATTCACACAACAAGAGAGTAACTAGATCCTCTAACTTAAAGAGATCTAGCCCTACACACTCTACGAAAAGGGAAGGGAGACGGACCTAGTGAAGAAAGAAAAAGGGGACAAAACTAGAACCTCTAACTTAAACGGTCTAGTCAAAGCAAAAAATACACAGACTCGCGAGACACCACACAGCAACAGGCCCAGAAATACAAAAAAAAAAATAAAACCAAGTCAAATCTGGTAGAAGTCACAAAATGATTTATCAGTAATAAGCTATGACAGAAGAATTCTCTATAAGCAATACATTTCTGAAAAAGGAATAATAGTAATAAAAAATAGTTTCACTTAGCCATGGCCAACCAAGAAAGCTTCCGACTGAAGACGCGGCAAACGAGATCTGGGGAGTGTGCTCATGCACCATAGGTTCATAGGTTGGTACTAGGCTATCAGCCCTAGGGCCTATACAAGCCTAGCCATAACAATTCCCTGGCTATTTCTTCCCACACTATTTACTTCCCTGGACCCCTGTCCAGCAGGGTGACTGACATGATCCCCGGGGTGAATTTCCTTTCTCCTATCCAATCTTCAAGGTTCCTTTTGAAGAGGACCAAAGAGGCACTCTGCTTGACATGTATGGGCAATCTATTCCATGGGATACCTCCTAGCCATAAGCCAGTCAGAAGTTTTCAGGCTTTCTAAAAGCGGCGAACCCACACGTAATAATGGAGACGAGATAGGACTACATAACATCATCTGTTTTGTGTTTAATTCTGCTCCTATATATGTAACAGATTGACAGGGCACCAAGGCAGACTTTTCAAAATTTACTGTAATTCCTAGTTGGGTGCAGGTTGATATTGTATAATCCAGTGCCTCTATGAGTTGATGCCTGGTGGTAGCAGTAAGGAGCCAGTTGTCTACATAGGGAAACACATGGAATCCTTGACGTCTCAGGTGAGCCATGACTACTGCCATACATTTGGTGAACACCCTGGGGGCTGTGGTGAGACCAAAAGGCAGAGCTCTGAATTGATAATGACTGGCTCCTACCCGGAAGCGAAGAAATCTCCTGGAGCGTCTGTCCAGTTTGATATGGTACTACGCATCCTGAAGATCTATGGAGCACATCCAGTTGTCCTGACACAAAAAGGGGAGAGTGGACTGCAGTGTTACCATCCGGAACTTTTCTTTTTGTATAGATTTGTTCAATCTGCTGAGATCCAGTATTGGTCTCCAGTCCCCTGTCTTTTTTGGTACTAAAAAGAATCATGAGTAAGTTCAGGATCCTAGTTGGTCTGTGGGGACTTCCTGAATGGCTCGTTTTTTCTAGCAGTTTTGAAACTTGAATAATTGTTTGATCCCTTAGATTGGGTGGGACATCTGGGATGGACTTTTTTGACTTTAGAGGGTGAAAAATGTATTTTAATTTGCGTGCTCTGCTGGATCCAAAGTCTTCTAAAGACACACAGTCTTGCTGTGCTGTTTACTGCTGAATCAGAGACACAGAGCTTTGCATGACTCCATCTGTAGTCTGTTTAAAGCACCAAGCTTTTCAAATTGCACACTGATAAAGAAATATATTTTGTAGCTATAAGCAAAGTTACAGATAACTTATTTTATAATAAACCACACATAGACTGTCAGAATTGTAGCATATATTTACAAAGTTTTCCTTCATTACAGATGTGAATGATGACTTCCACAAAATACCTCTCTCTGTCCTTCTCTTACATAACTGAATTACTACAATAGTTATATAGAGAGCTAGTCACGCACATAGATGTTGTTTCCTCTTGGTATTTTTTTTTGGCCTTCTGTGGGAAGTCACATCTATTGTCCTGTCAGCAGTTCTGCTGATGTGAAAATGCACGCAATCAAATAACAGAAGAATGAACGGAAATATCTGTTCTGTTCCTACTGGAAAAACATCACGTCTTGCTGACTTTATAAAAAAATTATGTCTGTTAATAGATATTTGTTCTGCAAACATGAGAAAATCATATAATCCTTGTTTCCCAATTCTGATGCTGTGAACAGAAGCCTGTCTATTATACATACAGTATGGATGCACATTTTATATATTCAAGCAAACTTTTTATTCTATGCTTTATCTTCCAGCATATTTACAACAGAATTAATTTCAGCCTTATATTCATATATAACAATTCCCTCTGTTTTTAAACATTAAGAAACAAAACCTTTAGTCTTTTTTTTTGATACAAGTCAAAATGCAATT
The DNA here is from genome assembly GCF_019279795.1 of Protopterus annectens. NCBI lineage: Eukaryota > Metazoa > Chordata > Ceratodontiformes > Protopteridae > Protopterus > Protopterus annectens. Next base: position 610,067,320 of record NC_056745.1, read on the forward strand.
TTACATAGTTAATACGATATAAAAGTATTACTACCAAAACTGAATGTATTTAACAATTTTTTCTTTAACAGACCATTCTGTGAAAATATTTCATCAATTATGAGCTGTGCCTGCTTTAATTTATTTTTTAACTTGATTAATTTATTCTTTTGCAATCACAGAATTTAATTTATGACTTAGAACTGTTCCATTAACTCTTTGCAACTGTTGAATTAACTATAAGAAACAATGTGCTGTTGGAAGCATTTATACACTGCTGAAAATATACAGTTTCAATGTCATTTTAACCATCACATTGTGTTCATGTCTCTGGACTGCCCATTAACACCTTGGTAAAATACTAAACTGGGCTTAGATAATAAATATTTGAAAGCAATTATTTTAGTATATTTACACTAAATAATGTTATGTACATATTAGTCCATTAGCTGCACGGGTACAATATTGTAATATAATTTTCCTCTAACTGGGGTAAAACTAGTGATATTACAACTTGACAAATTACTTTTGAATTTATTACAATGTATCCTGTACAGTATGTATTTACACAGACTGTTTGCTATTCATGCATTTCAATCTAGTAGGTACCCTGGACCCATTTTTTCTTTAAATATGGTTTTTCACACATATTCATTACTAGACATTAATTTCATTTGTACTGAATTCTTCTGCACTTGTACATACAAAGACTATCATTTGTACTGAATTCTTCTGCATTTGTACATACAAAGACTATAAAGTACATTTAGTCTAATCTTACAAATTTAATAACATTAATATTAAGCAAAATCTTGAAAAATGTTTATGTCTGTTTAGAAGTATTTAGTGGAATTGCCACCAGAGGCATACGTCCTGTTATTTTAAACTACATACTCAGCAATTAGAAACATTCATGTTTTTTATACCAACATAGTTTTGCCAAAAAACATATTAAAAATAGTGACCAGTCGTGCTATTAGAAACATTTATGCATTTTGTGTGTGTGTCTTTCGGCTTTTCCCAGTTAGGGGTCGCCACAGCGGAACTCCAGTCCGCTAATGATTGGCAGTAGATTTTTACGTGCCGAGTTTCCAGCTCTGATGCACAACCTTCACCGAAGGTACGCCCATTCACGCATGTCTCCACACAGAAGACGCTCTAGCTGAGAATCGAACAGGACGTCATACTGTGAGGCGACAACGCTACCGCAGCACCACCACTGCAGATCAGAAACATTTATGCATTTTGCATATCTTTATTCTCTCTTGTATAGCCGTAATAGAGCAATTTTAAATCATCTCTTGTATAGATTTGCAGTTTAACATGTTGCAAATACAATTTAATACTAAACAATACAATAATAACCATTATGATAGCTATTAACAACTTGTAAAATATCTTATCCTGTCAGGTTTAATCCAGTTTAACAGTATTTCTAATACACTAATACCTGTTTTTCCCTCCCCCTAAAAGAGTATTGTCAAGAAGGAATGAAATATTTTTTTTCCTGTAGCTCTATTTCAGACCCTTGTTTATTTTTTCTGTAGCTTTATTTCAGACCCTTGTGCAGTACTGCTTATACAATCAGTGTAAAACTCAGAAAGTACATCTCCCCCTGTAGTACTGCAGCACTGTTTACCTGCTTTATGCTGTGGGAATAGAATGTATGTCAGCCCAACACTTTGGTTATACATTTACTTTATTAGGTTACTATCAAACTATGGACTTTTATTTGATTTGATCATTTTTTATAAAGCTTTTGCTGTTTACTACCTCTAGTAGGTATTTATACCCTCCTGCACAATTGATTTGAACAATATGTATACTATAGCCCATTTGCTAGCTGTACTTGATGCAACTGAGGTTTTTTTTCTTTTAACATTTACTTGTAAACAGCTTATCAGTGACATCTGTGCACAATTGTGACATTTTATTACAATTACCAAAATAGTGTTGCCTGTAAACATTTTAACAATTATGTTTTAATAACAATAATGTTTTAGAAAAACTCAAGCTACTTGTCTGGCAATCAGTCTTGTTGTTTATCTTATCTTTCAAACATTTCCTGTAACTATTCATCTAGTCTATGAAGGTCTGAGCTCACATTTTACACTCTATAAACTATAGTTAATTCTTTTGGCATTTTTCCTTTAATTTGATTGTGATTTGCATAACTATGCATTTATACTACATTAGAATAGCAATAACCAAACGGTCAACTACCGTCAGCAATGTTTATATAAACTAGCGAGAGAAGCACGGCTCGGACTAAAATATCGCTTCAAATTACTTTAATAGTAATGAACATATCTAAATAAAAACGAACAACTGAGTTAAGCGCTTTCATCTCCTACAATGCAGACTTCATCAGAACAGTTGCAATGTATCAATACACTCCATTTAAAAACTATTTGGCTCCAAAAATGCGCTTCACTATTTAAAGTGCAAGTGCCTACATTGTTCTTATATAAACCCTTTTAAAAAATTAATAGCCTTCACTCAATATGTTTCAATACATAAATAATTGACAATGTTTGATAATAAATATAATACATCTAAATGATCTAAATTCATAAATAAGCATATAATAAAACAATTAGTAAAAACTGCTTAAACGTGCACCATAATCAATACATACTAAATAAGAATTAATGAAACATAAAAAATGTATTAAAAATGAATTTTAACAATCATATACTATTGCAGTTTGTACTATATTATCCACAACTATTTACATAAACTGTGGTGTATGTATATAATTATTTCAGCTCCAGAAATGGTTTTATAGATATATAATCATTTAACCCGGGTTCCCTGGTTGCATCAGTACGAATTTGCCAAACTGTCTCCCTTTTACTTAATAATGCTTTAAAATTACTTCCCCTGGTACTAGGATATACCTGATCAATAATAGAAAATTTAAAACTATGTGCTTCATTTTGTTTTTTTATGTGCCTATAAAGTGCATTCTTAGTGTCTTCTGTCCTTATTTTATATAAATGGTCATATATACGTTTACGGAACTGTCTCTCCGTTTTTCCTATATAAAACGCAGGACATATTTCACATTTTGCCAAATAAATGATATTTCTCGTGTTGCAATTTCCCCTCTTAAATTTTATATATGTCTTGTTTATGTCATCCAACCTACATCCTTCACTTTGGTTGATGACAAAGCACTGGTTACAAGACCCACATCTAGTTGGTCCATTCTTATTAATATTCAATATGTCACCAGACCCATGCTGTAGGTATTTATTAATATTCTTACCCATCTTATGTATGAAGACAGGTCTCAAACCCACAATATTTTTTACCTCATCATCAACAATTAATGAATTCCAATGTCTTATAATAATATTTTTAATTTCATTAATATATGGGGAATACATCAAAACACATACTCTATTAAATGAATTAGTATCCAAATTGTCCTTATTCACATTAATATTACTATTTTCTATACCCAAAATAGGGGGATACTTTTTACCCCACTCATTCCGAACATACATGGATACATCTTCTAATAACCAGCTGGGATAACCCCTATTGGCAAACATAGAGGTGATGAATACCAACTCCTTTTCCATCACCTCAAAATTTGACGACATTCGTGCCGCCTTAATGCATTGCCCTTTAAAAATATTCTTCAATATATGCTTAGGATGGTTGCTGGAATATTCTAAATATCCATTAGAGAATGTATCTTTACGATAAATTTCAAATTGAAATCCATTCTTAGTATGTCTTATGTATGTATCCAAGTAAGATATCCCTTCCATACTAATATTATATGTAAACTTCAAAAACTCACTTGTCTGATTAATATATTCAATGAACTCTTTTATAGCCTCTCCTGATCCATTCCATAAGATAACATATCGTCCAGGAATCTACTATAATAAGATATATATTTATAATACTCACTCTTAAATAGATATTTATTTTCCCACTCCAACATAACCAAGTTTGCAAAAATGGGGGCACGAGGCCCCCATTGCAACACCTCTAGTCTGTTTGTAGTATTCCCCTTCAAAATATATGAAATTGTTATCTAACACAATACCCATCATATCAGTAATAAGGTTAATACGATCCAAACTCAAATTAGAGTATTTTCTGAGGCTACAACAAAAATCATCCAATCCTTGATCTCTAGGAATACTTGAAAATAAATCCACCACATCAATAGTAATATAGGTTAGTTTTTCTTCCCAGATTTGTGGTGTTAGGTGGGATAAAAACATCCACAAATCCTTTACCAAATGCGGAATGTTGTTATAGATTGGTTTGATCCATCTATCTATAACCACTCCAATGTGAAATGTTTTCGATCTACTACCTGATATGATGCGTCTAAATGGTGGCTTAACTATATTCTTATGTACCTTGGGGATACCTACAATAGTAGCCAAAGTGGGAAAATCAACTTTTATATAATTATATATATCTTCAGATATTCTTTGATCTACAAAATATTCATTTAAGGCTAAATAAATCTTCTTATAGCTTATGTTAATCTCATTCAAGGACGTTATGTCATAATTACCTGAGTCCATTAATATTTCTTGCATTTCATTTATGTAGTCTATCGAATTATATATCACTATGCCCCCTCCCTTGTCTGGTTTCATAACTCTAATGTTTTTATTCCTAGATAATCTACCAGACACTGTCTCTCCTTCATATTTAAATTATCTTTATTCAAAGATTTTTTAGTTGATTTATTAAACCACTGAATATCAAAACAAACAAGTTCCTCAAAATTGGAGACTTTTTTGCGGTTCGGGTGTATATAAGTACTCATTTTCCTACATATATTTTTATTAGTACTAACTGTATTGATAGGTTTATCCGTCTTGTTGTTGAATGATAAAGCTAAATTTAATCTTCTACAATATAATTTAAATTTTGCAATAGTATCAACAACATCAAACTCTACAGTGGGTATATATTTCATACCCTTCATGAAAAGTGAACCATGTTCATCTCTGATACTACCATTAGTATAATTATAAATCTTTAAATCTTTAAATTGATGCACTATTTTTCCTATTTCATTTTCACATACTGTTCCATCATTAAGTTCATTGTGTGTAGCAAATATGGATAATTCATCAGGAATATGACCATCATATTTTACACAAACATTATCTACCATCGAGTTCGTTGATTCCTCTGAAAATATTTCTGCTTCTTGTGTGGTGTATAAAACCGTCCCCCTTGAAAATGTGTACCCCTTTCCTCATGTATCTCATCATTATTTACATTTTTCTTTAAGTTATCATATGTATTATATGCATATTTCCATATGTATGCCTTATTCTCCTTATATTGTTCAATGTCACGTAGTATCTTTTTATTTTTTCTCTCATATATTTTCCCCGCTTTACATTCTGCTAGTGTGAATTGTTTATTATACAAATCTCGCCATTGGGGAAAAAGTAAATCACCCATTATATCCTTATTCAACCTCTCCAACTCAATTACCATTTTACTCAATTTTTCATTGTTTTTCTTAATTAATAATCTCATGTAATTAATACCACAAGTATTGAATGAGGTATTAAATTCAACTTTGGTGTCATTGTCCAAATTAACACCCATCGGTAACTTAAAAAACTTAACCCCATGGGTACAATACCCAGGGAAATACATTTCATTAAATATGCATTGTCTATTTTTATGCTCTTGACATTCAATAACTGTTTACCCATAAGAAAAATCCTGTCCTTCAATGTTCCATAATTTGCACTTTTTCTTCTTTCCTGTGAAGCACTATTACTATAGGCACAACTTGTAGAAAATTCAAAGTCATATAACAAAAAATTGTCAAGTTTGTTAGCTTCCTTATCATTACTATTAACTGGTACTAAATTGTCTTTTGGACTTGATGAATTATAAACAGTACCTTTATCAACATAAGGCTTTGATTTGGTCATCGCAGCATAAGTTTTCACTGGCAACTGCCATTTAGGACGAGCACCATTTCGTTCAAACTCGTCATCAACTTTAAACAACGAAAAATCAAATGTAAGCTCATTATCAAATGTAGCACTTAAATTATTCATAGTGTTCCGGTGTGCTGGCTGTTCCTTAATCGAAGTACCACTCTTTGGGACTTCGCCCTGACCATTAGGTATCTGGTACTGTGTAGATGCTAAAATAGAAACCCCTTCACCAGGTATAGGATTTTCTTTTCTCTCCACCAACGCACTTCGGTCACTACCAGCATTAATCTGCATACGCCCCACTACCTCTAACAAGCTGGATACTTCTGTTCACAAATATTTCACTTCAGCCTTCAAGGATAACACTTCTTCTTTGTCCAATAAAGCCTCTGTCTCTCCGCATACACCTTCCATAGCTTACGACTCTCTCGTATCAATCAACAGAAACAACACCAGAATAGCAATAACCAAACAGTCAACTACCGTCAGCTATGATTATATAAGCTAGCGAGAGAAGCACGGCTCGAACTAAAAAAACGCTTCAAATTACTTTAATAGTAATGAACATATCTAAATAAAAACGAACTGAGTTAAGCGCTTTCATCTGCTACAATGCAGACTTCATCAGAACAGTTACAATGTATCAGTACACACCATTTAAAAACTATTTGGCGCCAAAAATGCGCTTCACTATTTAAAGTGCAAGTGCCTACATTGTTCTTATATAAACCCTTTTAAAAAATTAATAGCCTTCGCTCAATATGTTTCAATACATAAATAATTGACAATGTTTGATAATAAATATAATACATCTAAATGATCTAAATTCATAAATAAGCATATAATAAAACTATTAGTAAAAACTGCTTAAACATGCTACCATAATCAATACATACTAAATAAGAATTAATGAAACATAAAAAATGTATTAAAAATGAATTTTAACAATCATATACTATTGCAGTTTGTACTATATTATCCACAACTATTTACATAAACTGTGGTGTATGTATATAATTATTTCAGCTCCAGAAATGGTTTTATAGATATATAATCATTTAACCCAGGTTCCCTGGTTGCATCAGTACGAATTTGCCAAACTGTCTCCCTTTTACTTAATAATGCTTTAAAATTACCTCCCCGGGTACTAGGATATACCTAATCAATAATAGAAAATTTAAAACTATGTGCTTCATTTTGTTTTTTTATGTGCCTATAAAGTACATTCTTAGTGTCTTCTGTCCTTATTTTATAAATGGTCATATATACATTTACGGAACTGTCTCTCCGTTTTTCCTATATAAAACGCAGGACATATTTCACATTTTGCCAAATAAATGCTATTTCTCGTGTTGCAATTCCCCCTCTTAAATTTTATATATGTCTTGTTTATGTCATCCAACCTACATCCTTCACTTTGGTTGATGACAAAGCACTGGTTACAAGACCCACATCTAGTTGGTTCATTCTTATTAATATTCAATATGTCACCAGACCCATGTTGTAGGTATTTATTAATATTCTTACCCATCTTATGTACGAAGCCAGGTCTCAAACCCACAATATTTTTTACCTCGTCATCAACAATTAATGAATTCCAATGTCTTATAATAATATTTTTAATTTCATTAATATATGGGGAATACATCAAAACACATATTCTATTAAATGAATTAGTATCCATATTGTCCTTATTCACATTAATATTACTATTTTCTATACCCAAAATAGGGGGATACTTTTTACCCCACTCATTCCGAACATACTTGGATACATTCTAATAACCATCTGGGATAACCCCTATTGGCAAACACAGAGGTGATGAATACAAACTCCTTTTCCATCACCTCAAAATTTGACGACATTCGTGCCGCCCTAATGCATTGCCCTTTAAAAATATTCTTCAATATATGCTTAGGATGGTTGCTGAAATATTCTAAATATCCATTAGAGAATGTATCTTTACGATAAATTTCAGATTGAAATCCATTCTTAGTATGTCTTATGTATGTATCCAAGTAAGATATCCCTTCCATACTAATATTATATGTAAACTTCAAAAACTCACTTGTCTGATTAATATATTCAATGAACTCTTTTATAGTCTCTCCTGGTCCATTCCATAAGATAAACATATCGTCCAGGAATCTACTATAATAAGATATATATTTATAATACTCACTCAAATAGATATTTATTTTCCCACTCCAACATAACCAAATTTGCAAAAATGGGGCCACATGACAAATTACTTTTGAACTTATTACAATGTATCATGTACAGTATGTATTTACACAGACTGTTTGCTATTCATGCATTTCAATCTAGTAGGTATCCTGGACCCATTTTTTCTTTAAATATGTTTTTTCACACATATTCATTACTAGGCATTAATTTCATTTATACTGAATTCTTCTGCATTTGTACATACAAAGACTATCATTTGTACTGAATTCTTCTGCATTTGTACATACAAAGACTATCATTTGTACTGAATTCTTCTGCATTTGTACATACAAAGACTATAAAGTACATTTAGTCTAATCTTACAAATTTAATAACATTAATATTAAGCAAAATCTTGGAAAATGTTTATGTCTCTTTAGAAGTATTTAGTGGAATTGCCACCAGAGGCATACGTCCTGTTATTTTAAACTACATACTCAGCAATTAGAAACATTCATGTTTTTTTATACCAACATTGTTTTGCCAAAAAACATATTAAAATAGTGACCAGTCTTGCTATTAGAAACATTTATGCATTTTGTGTGTGTGTGTGTGTGTGTGTGTGTGTGTGTGTGTGTGTGTCTTTCGGCTTTTCCAGGTTAGGGGTCGCCACAGCGGAACTCCGGTCCGCTAATGATTGGCAGTAGATTTTTACGTGCCGAGTTTCCAGCTTTGACGCACAACCTTCAACGAAGGTACGCCCATTCACGCATGTCTCCACACAGAAGACGCTCTAGCTGAGAATCGAACAGGACGTGATACTGTGAGGCGACAACGCTACCGCAGCACCACCACCGCAGATCAGAAACATTTATGCATTTTGCATATCTTTATTCTCTCTTGTATAGCCGTAATAAAGCAATTTTAAATCATCTCTTGTATAGATTTGCAGTTTAACATGTTGCAAATACAATTTAATACTAAACAATACAATAATAACCATTATGATAGCTATTAACAACTTGTAAAATATCTTATCGTGTCAGGTTTAATCCAGTTTACCAGTATTTCTAATACACTAATACCTGTTTTTCCCTCCCCCCTAAAAGAGTATTGTCAAGAAGGAATGAAATATTTTTTTTTTTTCCTGTATCTCTATTTCAGACCCTTGTTTATTTTTTCTGTAGCTTTATTTCAGACCCTTGTGCAGTACTGCTTATATAATCAGTGTAAAACTCAGAAAGTACATCTCCCCCTGTAGTACTGCAGCACTGTTTACCTGCTTTATGCTGTGGGAATAGAATGTATGTCAGCCCAACACTTTGGTTATACATTTACTTTATTAGGTTACTAACAAACTATGGACTTTTATTTGATTTGATCATTTTTTATAAAGCTTTTGCTGTTTACTACCTCTAGTAGGTATTTATACCCTCCTGCACAATTGATTTGAACTATATATATACTATAGCCCATTTGCTAGCTGTACTTGATGCAACTGAGGTTTTTTTTCTTTTAACATTTACTTGCAAACAGATTATCAGTGACATCTATGCACAATTGTGACATTTTATTACAATTACCAAAATAGTGTTGCCTGTAAACATTTTAACAATTATGCTTTAATAACAATAATGTTTTAGAAAAACTCAAGCTACTTGTCTGGCAATCAGTCTTGTTGTTTATCTTATCTTTCCAACATTTCCTGTAACTATTCATCTAGTCTAGGAAGGTCTGAGCTCACATTTTACACTCTATAAACTATAGTTAATTATTTTGGCATTTTTCCTTTAATTTGATTGTGATTTGCATAACTATGCATTTATACTACATTACAATTAGCTTACATGGATTTCAGTAATTTTTTTATTTATTTATCTATTTAACTGTCCTGCCATTAATTTTACAAAAACTGTTTGACTAATACCATCTGTGATTTTATTTCTTTTTAAAATTCAAAACTTTAACTGCTTGGTGTTACTATACAATTATAAAAAAATTGTAAAAAAACACAATAGATATTAGCTTAACTAACACGTTTATATTTACATTATTTATATTTGCTGTTGTCTGCCTTTTGCTTTTGTGCATTGTAAACAAATGTACTCTAGATGAAAAGAACATACATGCATGTCTGTCTTGTATCTGTATATCTTTATACAAGCATGTCAGTCTTGTGACTTGAAATCTTTACTCTTATTAACTATTTTCATTTAATTTTATGCACTAAAACTGTTTCGTGTAACTATTTGTATTTAATTTGTATACACTAAAACTGTTGTGTACCTTTTGACTATGCTATTAGAATAGCAGTTATATAATGTACTACTGATAAATGTCTTGCTTTAACTGAATGAAAGTAAAACATTTGATAATGATTTGTCCAGACATCAGATCCTACCATCCTACCATGTATATTTAACCATTTTCAAAACATAAACATATTATAAAATATATTTATTTTGCACAGATTAGCTGTGTATGCAGGAAGTTCCCAGTCTCTGTCAGTTTAGCTAATTTATTTCCTTTATCCTGCAACTGCTGTTGAGTTTCCTGTAATGTTGCATGGTCTTTCTGACATTCTTTAGTAAGCTGTTCTGCTGAATTTGAAACTCCTATGCACTTTTGAAAAGATGTATGTATAACTTGTCTAAGCTTCCTGAACTCATTGTGTCTGTCTTTAAAAAGTTTACTACATTCTTTTGTAACAAAATCTACTAGAGACTCTATCAGTAACTGATTTGACTGTTGTAACGCTGAGATAAAAAAACCTTTCACATCTGATGACAGAACATAACTGTCCAACATCTGAATATAATAGCAACACTTTACCCTTAGTTAATTCTTTATCATGAACAGATCTGTCTTCACAGTCTATTTTTTTAGCAATATGATGCAATACTTTTTTATGGCATAATACACAAAATGCAGTTTTTGTTGAAGCACACAATAAACTTTTGTCATATTCCACATGGTTTTCTTTGAGATACCAGTCAAATATTGTAATACATTTGCATAATGCCTTGCTATCAACCTGCCCTAATAAGGTTTTACATTTACTAATGTGTTGTGTATACCAACATTGCAATTTACTAAAGCTTGGTTTATTCCTGCATGAATTATATAAATAATATCCATACTGTCTAATAACATCCAAACTGTCTCATAATATACAAACTGTCTAATAGCATAGTCAAAAGATACACAACAGTTTTAGTGTATAAAAAATAAATAAAAATAGTTACACGAAACAATTCTAGTGCATAAAATTAAATGAAGATAGTTAATAAGAGTAAAGGGTCACCACTGAAAAATTGATTTTAATTTGCGTGCTCTGCTCCTATGCTGTGCTGGATCCAAAGTCTTCTAAAGACGCACAGTCTTGCTGTGCTGTTTACTGCTGAAATCAGAGACACAGAGCTTTGCATGACTCCATCTGTAGTCTGTTTAAAGCACCAAGCCTTTCAAATTGCACACTGATAAAGAAATATATTTTGCAGCTATAAGCAAAGTTAGCTAACTTATTTTATAATAAACCACACACAGACTGTCAGATTTGTAGCATATATTTACAAAGTTTTCCTTCATTACAGATGTGAATGATGACTTCTACAAAATACGTCTCTCTGTCCTTCTCTTACATAACTGAATTACTACAATAGTTATATAGAGAGCTAGTCACGCACATAAATGTTTCCTCTTGGTATTTTTTTTGGCCTTCTGTGGGAAGTCACATCTATTGTCCTGTCAGCAGTTCTGCTGATGTGAAAATGCACAAATGCATGCAATCAGAATAACAGAAGAATGAAAGGAAACGTCTCTTCTGTTCCTACTGGAAAAACATCACGTATTGCTGAATTTATAAAAAAGGATGTCTGTTAGTAGATATTTGTTCTGCAAACATGAGAAAATCATATAAATAGAAGTTATGTTCTTACCATAACGTTCCATGTTAGTTGTCTTCTTCTCGCCTTCTTCTTGCTGGATGGGTTCGGAGCCGACCTCGGCTCCGACTCGGCCACTCTAAAAGCTCGAGAGTTGGTTCCACCGGCTCGAGGCTCCCCTTATATCCCACAATGCTAGGCGAGAGTTACCTCAGATCTCGTTTGTAAGCTAACCCCAGCTTATAATAGTAACAGAATAACTGTAAAACAGAGTCCACCTCTAACAACAGGAAGAAAGAAGGGTGACCTACATCCTGAACCAGGAAATATGCATAATAGCATATGTCTAAGAAAGAGGTGGTAGAAAGAGAGGTCACAATCACAACTCCTCTAGGTCTGTCCAGGCCAGGGGAAGGAGGGTGGGACGCAAGAAGAAGCGAAGAAGACAACTAACATGGAACGTTATGGTAAGAACATAACTTCTATATGTTAAGTTGTCTATCTCGCCTTCATTCTTGCTGGATGGGACCGCGTCCCTAGCACCTTGTCCCGGGTGGCCTAATGGAACAGACTCCTGAGAACAGTGGAACCAAAGTTAACTCTATGCCTAGAAGCTAAATCCAACTTATAATGAGAAATGAAAGTGTGAGGAGTAGCCCAAGTAGCCGCTGCACAAATGGTGTCAATAGGCAGTCTGTCTTGGAAGGCTAAAGAAGTAGCCAAAGCTCTGGTGGAATGAGCCTTAGGTTTATCAGGCAGCTTTTGATGTCTAATTTCATATACAAGGGAAATCAAAGATGTTAGCCATCTGGATAATGATACCTTTGAAACTGAAAGTCCCTTTCTGCTTTCCGCATAGGAGACAAACAGCTGATCAGATTTTCTGAACTGTTTTGTTCTATCCAAGTAGTACCTCAATTGACGGTGAACATCCAGGCAGTGTAATTTTTGTTCAGACCTATTGGAGTATTCTGGAAAAAAGACAGGTAGATCAATGCTTTGATTTAGATTTGACGTCGAGACCACTTTAGGCAAAAAGGACGGGTTAGTTCGTAAGGATACTCTGTCCTTATGAAACAAAAGATAAGGAGGACAACAGCTGAGTGCTTGAAGCTCTGAAACTCTTCTAGCTGATGTAATAGCTACCAGAAAAAGAGTTTTCCATGATAGTAATTTTAAAGAACAGGAGACTGCAGGTTCGAAAGGGGGAAGAATCAAAGAAGCAAGAACTAAATTTAGGTCCCAAGGAGAAGGAGGATTTCTTATAGGAGGTCTGAGAAGAAAAACTCCTTTCAAAAATGCTTTTCAAAGCTTGTGGGACATTAAGGCAGATTCAGAAATACCCACATGAAAGTTAGAAATAGCTGCCAATTGAACTTTAAGTGTAGAGGGAGATGAACCTGCATGGAAGAGTTCAGCTAGAAAATCAAGGACTAATTGGATGGAAGCAGTGAAAGGATCTATGTCCTTTCCTTGAGCCCAATATGTGAAGCGTTTCCACTTACTCAGATAAATCTTTCGAGTGGAAGATTTATGGGAAGCTATCAAAATATCTCTAACAGAGTGAGATAATTGAGGAAGCCTGGCTAAGGTTGGAACTGGAGGAACCAAGCAGTGAGGTTCAGAGAGGGGAGGGAGCGATGAAACTGACCCGACTGATGGATCAAAAGATCTGGAACTAGGTCCAGATTCCACGGTCGCTCCAAGAGAAAACGATGTAGAAAGGGGAACCACACTTGTCGAGGCCAGTAAGGAGCAATGAGGATCAATGAGGCCTTCTGAGCGATAGCTTTCTGTATCACTTGAGAGATCAGTGGGAAAGGAGGAAATGCATACAGAAGTCCCCAGGCCAAACTTGGACTAGAGCGTCTCTGCTGGGTTGGCCTGGTAAAGGGAATAGAGTGAAATATTCTCTGCACTTGCTGTTTTGGGGAGTAGCAAAAAGATCGCAGCAAGGCTGACCCCACTTGAGAAAAATTTCTCTCACTACAGAGTCTTTCAGAGACCACTCGTGAGGCATGAGTATAGCTCTGCTCAACTTGTCCGCAATTTGATTGGACTTTCTGGGGATGTGCGTTGCTATCAGAAACCGCTGAGAAGAAATCGCCCATTGCCACAGTCTGAGTGCTTCTCGACATAGGGGGTATGATCTGGTTCCGCCTTGTTTGTTGATGTACCACACTACAGACATATTGTCTGTTTGGATTGCAATCGTTCCCAAGGGAAGAGAGTCTTGAAGGGCTTGCAACGCTAAAAGCACTGCTCTCATCTCCAGAACATTTATGTGCAAGTGGCATTCGTTTGGTTGCCATGTGCCCTGGACCGTCCTGCCCTGATAATGCCCCCCCCACCCGATCAGGGAGGCATCCGTTGTCAGAGTAGCAACCGGAGGAGGTGGAACAAAGGGTCTTCCCGACAAAAGCTGATGGGAAGACATCCACCACATGAGATGATTTTTGCACGCTTGCGTAATCATAATGGTGTGAGACATTGGAAGTTGCTGGTATGACCATTGAGTAAAGAGCATCCATTGAAGGATCCGCATGTGGTATCTGGCTAATGGAAGCAGAGGTATGGCCGCTGCCATAATTCCCAACACCTTCAGAACTAACCTGGCTTTGATTCTGTTGTTGCTGAAAAGGAGTGATACCAATTTGTGAATGTCTATTATTCTCTGATGTGTTAGTCTTGCAGACATGTTTATTGTATCTAGATTTGCGCCTATGTAGGTAATAGTACGACAAGGCGACAAAACAGACTTTTCGCAATTTATTGAAATTCCCAGCTTTTGACAAACGCGAAAAGTGTAATCTCTGGCCATCAGAAGGAGATGCTTGGTGGGAGCTGTGAGGAGCCAGTCGTCCAAATATGGAAACACTTGGAATCCTTGTCGTCTCAGGTGAGAAGCTACCACTGCCATGCATTTGGTAAACACCCGGGGGGCAGTGGTGAGACCAAAGGGCAGGGCCCTGAATTGAAAATGACTGGTTCCCAGCCTGAAGCGGAGGAATCTTCTGGAGCGTCTGTTCATTTTTATGTGATAGTACGCATCCCGAAGGTCTATAGAGCACATCCAGTTTCCTTTGCCCAAAAGGGGAAGAATGGATTGCAGCGTGACCATCCGAAATCTTGTTTTCTTGACTGATCTGTTCAAGACACTGAGATCCAAAATTGGTCTCCAGTCCCCTGTTTTCTTTGGAACTAAAAAGAACCTTGAGTAGATTCCGGATCCTTGCTGGTCTGCTGGAACTGGCTGAATTGCTCTTTTGCAAGCAGTTTTGAAATCTCCAAAACCGCTAGATCCCTTTGAGCGGTGGAACATCTGGAAGGGATTTTTTGACTGATTTGGAATGCGAAGAAAGGGGATAGAATAGCCTTCGAAATGATGGACTGTACCCATTTGTCTTGAGTCAGGGATAGCCAGGCTTCTGGGTACAGTGACAATCTTCCCCGACTGCCTCGAAGATGGGCAGTCGGGCAACACCTCAGGGATGCTGAAAGGGCTTGTCAGGAAGGCTTCCCGATTGCCCTGGTTCTGCGGACCCCTGCCCCTAGGGCGACGTCTACCATTGTTATTCCCGCCTCTGCCTCTGGCGGGGAAACGACTCTGTGCGTCAGGCGAAGTCCCTTGAGATTGTTTATGGAACCACATCTTTCCACCCTTCTGGCCTTTGGGGTAAGGCCTAGAAGGAGTAGAAAAACAGACTCCGACGGCAGAAAGGGTCTTGCCATCAGTTTCGCACCTAGTCAAGGTTTCTTTCACTTGAGGACCAAAGAGGGATGATCCATCAAACGGGGAGTTATTGAAAGACGTCTTGAAGGGGTCCGCAAAATTGCATAGCCGCATCCAGGCATGCCTACGTAAGGCCACACCTGTCCCTGCGGCTCTGCTCGCTCCATCAGCCGCGTAAGAAAGAAGGCGCATGGAGGAGTTGGTTATGGAGTTAAGGGTAGCCAGCTGCGTGTTCATCTTATCTTGGAAACCCGCAGCTGTAGGGTCCTTTAACATTTCACTCGCTTCCTTGATCAAGTCCCTTTGAAGACGAGTAAAATGGCACAGGTAGTTCAGCGGACGCATGGTAAATGTCGCTGACGAGAACATCCGCTTCTCGTACCTGTCCATGGACCTAGATTCCTTGTTAGGTGGATGGACAGGTACTGAAGGATCAGCTAGCTCCTTCTTAGTGGCAGCAGCTACCACCATAGCATCCACAGAAACTCCTTTTGTTAAGAACTGTTTGTCTGCTGGTGCTGTTATGAACTTGGAGGGTCTCCTGGGAGTGGGGTCCACTGAATCAGGAGCCGTCCATGCCTTCTTAGCAACCACCTGCATGAGGGGGTCGAAGGGGGGGGACACCCAGGAGGTGGAAGGACGAGAGCCAACGCCTCAAGATACACAGATTCGTCCTCCGAAGGGTTGAGGGCTGGCCAATTTCCCCTGTTTCAGGATCTCCAGAATGTCTGCAAATGAGACATCTTCAGAAGGGGAACGGGGAACCCTCAGAATCATCCAAATCTGTGTCTGACGTGATGGACTCAGGTGAGTCAATGTGTTTCCTCTTACACTTCCTCTTCCGAGGGGCTCTTCTGCCAAATCAGGAGAGGCCTCGAAGAGGATGAAATCCCACAGGGGTTCCTGAGGAGCTGGCTCTCTGCGGTCCGGGATGAGGGAGTGAGTCGACTTAGCCTGAGGCACATAGAGGGAGGGGCGGACGGAGCCGACTGTGGAGTAGAGCCAGGCTCTAACACACTCCGCATGACCTCGAATGCACCCCTGTCAGGCAGAGCCAGAGGTCCCCGCTCCGAGCTAAGAACTCCCTCGGCACCGACAGTGATGGCTCGAGGCGATGTCGGAGCCGAACTCACCAGCGCCAAGCACCGAGAGGGAGAGGGGTCGGACAAGGGTCCGATGCCACTCACCCCTCGGAGCCGACGAGGGAAGTCCGCGCCGAGATTCTTCCAAGGAAGAAGCGGAGCCGACGACGGAGCCGAAGACAATTGTATCGGCTCCGACGCTATCACAGTCTCGGTTCCGACGACCCGGCTCCGAGCTCAAGAGAGTCGAAGGAGGAATATGTTGATGGACCGGGCAGGCATCGACTGATGAGTTGGGCTCTGAAGCATCTGGGCCAGTGCCTCGGACTTAAGAAGTCGACTCACTACCCTCTGAAGGTCATGATCCGACAGCCTCGATGACCTAGAGGAGTGAGATCTTTGGCTCCGTTCAGACAGCAGGGGAGATCCTGGAGCCGAATGAACGGAGCCAAGAGATGGTGACCTGGACCTCTTCCTAGTTGTCGGCTCCGAAGGTCTGGTCGGAGCCGACACGGGAACTTCTATTACCTCGGCTCCGGCCGGAGCCGAGGGAGCCACAGAAACTGTGGACTGAGACTTATCGGCTCCAGCCGAAGCCGATGAAGGCAAAGGTTGAGAAACCTTAGGTCTCGGCTCAGTAGTCGGAGCCGAAGACCTAGATGCCTTAGAGGGCTTCCCTGTTGAAACAGATAGGGAATCCTCTGGCTTGAGTAAGCCTCTAAGTATCAATTTATTTTTTCTTTCCTGCAGGACCCTGGGGCTGAAGCCATGGCACACAGCACAGGAGTCCTGCAGGTGCAAAGGCCCCAGACAGTAGACACAAGAAGTGTGAGCGTCTGTCAGAGACATTTTCTGACAGCACGCATCACACTTCTTGAATCCGGAGACCTTTGCTTCTTTAGACATTTTTAACAGGTGTAAACAAACACACACACAAACACACTAATTACACCCTGTCAAGTTAAATTATAATAAAAATCACTAACTAGGATTTTTAAAATAAAATAATACACACACACTCCACTAGGGAAGAGAAAAGGCCTGTAGGCCCGAGGGAAGAACCTAAGGTTCTTAAGGGAAAAAAACGGAAATTTTTTTGGAAAGGGATAAAAATTTCTCTAAACTAAGGGAAATAAGTAAATATATTAAAATTAAAGGGGTTTTGAAAGACTAAATTACACAAGAAAAAGTCACTTACCAAGAACCGGTAGAAAACCAACCTCGAAGCTGTAGCGGCAAACGAGATCTGAGGTAACTCTCGCCTAGCATTGTGGGATATAAGGGGAGCCTCGAGCCGGTGGAACCAACTCTCGAGCTTTTAGAGTGGCCGAGTCGGAGCCGAGGTCGGCTCCGAACCCATCCAGCAAGAATGAAGGCGAGATAGACAACTTAACATTCCTTGTTTTCCAGTTCTGATGCTGTGAACATAAGCCTGTCTGTTATACATACAGTATGAATGCACATTTTACATATTCAAGCAAACTTTTTATTCTGTGCTTATCTTCCAGCATATTTACAACACAATTAATTTCAGCCTTATATTCATATCTAGCAGAGGGGATTGGTGAAAGGGGATTTTGTAACCTCCAGATATGATAGATAGTACCCATTTGTCTCGTTATATTTTGCCAGGCTTTTGGGTACAGGGAAAGTCTTCCCCCGACTGCCTCCAAAGGTGAGCAGTCGGGCAACCTGTCAGGGATGCTGGAAGGGTTTGGCAGAGAAAGTTTCTCTGTCACCCTGATTTTGCGGTCCCCCTCTGCCACGAGGGCGGCATCTGCCATTGTTGATTCCTCCTCTGCCCCTGGGGGAAAAATCACCACGTATGTCAGACAAGGGTCCTTGGGACTTCAGAAACCACATCTTTCCACCCTTCTGACCTTTGGGATAAGGTCTGTTAGGAGTGGAAAAAACGGACTCACACGGCAGAGAGAGTCTTGCCTTCCTGCTCGCACCTGGTAAGCGTGTCTTTCACCTGAGGTCCAAAAAGCGAGGAGCCATCAAAGGGAGTATTTGTGAAGGATGCTCGAAGGGGTCCCGCAAATTGACACAGCCGCAGCCAAGTATGTCTCCTGAGAGCCACTCCTGTACCTGCGGCTCTACTCGCTCCATCGGCTGCATAGGAAATCAGCCTCATGGAGGAGTTGACTATAGAATTAAGAGTCGCAAGCTGGGAAGCTATTTTGGCTGATACTCCCTCAACTGTAGGATCTTGTAGGGTATCTCCAAGCTCTTTTAGGAGATCTCTTTGAAGGTGTGTAAAATGAGAGAGATAATTCAGGGACCTCATTGAGAAGGTCGCTGAGGAAAACATTCGCTTCCCATATCTGTCCCTCGTCCTAGACTCCTTGTTTGGTGGATGGACAAACGAAGAAGTTTCTGCTAACTCTTTCTTGGTGGCTGCTGCTACCACCATGACATCAACTGGCACACCTTTAGAGAGAAACTGTTTGTCCTGGGGGGCTGTTATGAACTTATTTGGTCTCCTCGGAGTAGGTTCCACAGAATCTGGAGCTGACCAAGCCTTTTGAGCCACTACAGACATGAGTGGATCGAAAGGTGGAAACACCCAGGAGGTGGGGGGCCAGGAACCGAATGCCTCCAGGTATACAGACTTGTCCTCGGTAGGGGCTAGAGGAGACCAGCCACCTCTCTGCCTAAGCATTTTAAGGATGTCCAAAAAGGAAACATCTTTAGATGGGGACCTGGGGGACCCTTCCGATTCATCCAGGTCTGTATCCGAGGTGACAGACTCATGGGAGTCTAGGTGCTTCCTCTTACACTTCTTCTTTCAAGGAGGTTCCTCTGAGTGATCAGGGGAGGCCTCGGAAGAAGAGGGGTCACCCAATGGAGTATCCTGGGGCATGGGTTCCCTACACTTCTGGGCAGGAGGAGGAGCAGAGGTTGGCATAGGCACCACAAGAGAAGGAGTCGATGGAGCTGATAGTAGGGCTGCTTCAGGGGACAGCACACTCCACATGACCTCAAAGGCGTCACGATCCCGAGGAAAAGAAAGCTCCAGCTCCGAAGAGACGGGAGTCCTTCTCCGCATCGAGGGCGACGGCTCAGAGGCCGATGTGGGAGCTGAGCTCACCTGCACTGAAGCTCCGAGAGGGAGAGGGAGGTCGGACAAAGGACCAATGCCACTTCCCCCTCATAACAGAGAAAGCTTTGGCGCCCACATCCCTTGATGAATGGAACAATCGAGGTGATCGGAGCCGACATTGGAACCGAAGAGGAGGTGATCGGCGCTGTCAGTTCTACTATCAGCGCATCCATGGTCTCCGGCTCCGACATAAGTGCAGTCGGAGAGGAATGGAGATGGAGGCGGATGGAGCCGCAACCTGCTGAGGTGGGCTGGAAAGTAATTTCGCAAGGGCCTGTGATTTAAGCAATCTGCTGACTACTCTCTCCACGTCTTGATCCCATAACCTGGAGGATCGAGACGAGTGGGATGAAGAGCGATGACTGCGTTCACTTCCTAATAAGGGTGACTGTGGCACCGAGTGGATCGACTCCAATAAAGGAGACCTTGCTCGCTTGTGGCTCCGAGACGGCTCCAAGGTGGCAGTTGGAGCTGAGGGAGGAGATGACTTGTCAATGCTAGTCGGCACTGACAAACTTGGTTCTTCAAGCCCAGGAGTCAGTTCAGAGGATGGAGCAGACGGCTTGACAGACAGAGGATTTCACTGGCTGAGAACCTTAACTGGAGAATCCTGTGGTTTCAATAATCCTCGAAGGATTAATTTGTTTTTGCACTCCTGCAGGACCCCCTGGACTAAATGCATGACAGATAGAGCAGGAGACCTGCAGGTGCTCAGCCCCTAAACAATAAACACAGCTAGTGTGCCCATCTGTCAGAGACATTTTCTGACAGCATGATTCACACTTTTTGAAGCCATAAATTTTGGCCTCTTTAGACATGTTACACTACTATACTAAAAAACAAACAGTTTTTTTTTTTTTTTACAGTTAAGGAACAAAAAGGAGAGCCTCTAATTTAAATGGCTGTCCTAAGTGGGGGAGGGAGGGAGGGAGAACTCTCTAATTTAAACGAGTTCAGGGGGAAGAGAAGGCCTGCAAGATATGGAGCGACAGCCAACAAAGCTACAACACACACAAGAAAGGCGATAAGGGATAAAGAACTATATCTTGACAAAATTTAAGAATAAACAACAATTATAATCATAGAAAAAAATGATACTAAGCCTGAGCCAGTAACAAAGCAACCTCGCAGCTGAAGTGGCAAACGTGATCTGGGAAGCTGATGCTGGGCATTCTGGGATAAGTGTTAGCCTTGAGCCAGTACATAGCACTCGAGCTATAGAAGTAGGCTGAGTTGGAGCTGAGGATCGGCTCCGAATCCAAACAGCAAGAACGAAGGTGAGATGGGACAACTTAACATGTAGCAAGTTCAAATAAGGTCATGGCAAACATGATTAAGCTGTAGGGTCACTTGGGCAGAATGGTTCTTAAGGGTACTTATTGAAGAAAAGGGAGAAAAGCATATCCCAGATGACTAATGCCAGTGTACAAGAACAAACAGGACATTAACTACTGTGAGTAGTAGAGCAATATACAGGTATCAGACTCCTGCCACACTGCATGAAAATGCTGGAAAGAGTGATTTATAAATTAAGTATCACATATAATTCCCCTCCACAAAGGCGGACCCTCCACAGAACTAACCAATTACCGCCCCATAGCTATTCTCTCTCCACTCTCCAAAATACTAGAGAGATGCGTACACTCTCAGGTCTCAGCCTACCTCCTTACTAACAACATCCTTTCCAGTACTCAGCATGGTTTCCGACCAAACCATAGCACCACCACTGCCTTACTCTCCTTTACTAACACTATCCTTCAGCATAAAAACAATGGCTATCTCTCCTCTGCTACTTTCCTAGACCTATCTAAAGCATTTGACATGGTCCCACACAAACAACTTATCTCTGTCCTCAATAACCTATCCTTCTCACAATCAGTCACCAACTGGTTTCAGAGTTACCTGTCTGACCGCCAACAATCCGTTGTATGGCAGAATGACATATCTCCCCAACTACCTGTCTCCATAGGGGTTCCCCAAGGATCCATCCTTGGACCCCTACTCTTCTCTGTTTACACCAATAATCTAGCCTCTGCCACCAAACATAGCACACTCATACAATACGCAGATGACTCAATCATCATCTGTTCAGCCCAGTCCCTACCAAAACTGCAAAAAGTCACACAGGAAGCCTTCTCCTCTGTTGAAACTTGGTTATCCAATGCCCAATTAATACTCAACCCGAACAAAACTAAACTACTCATCTTCCAACCCACCAAACATACTCAAAACAACTCTCACTTTAACATCACAGCAAAAGACAACACCACTATATACCCAACTGAACACAGCAAATTGCTGGGAGTGGAAATAGACAATAAACTAAAATTTGACATTTACATATCCATGACCATAAAAAAAGTCCACAATAAACTAGGAGCGTTATACAGAAATAAGCAATTTCTCACCAAAGCAGCGAAGATTTCAATAGCAAATTCCCACCTTATCTCCACCCTACTTTATGCCTCTCCAATATATACCAACCTAAGGCAATGTGATCTAAACAAGCTAGAGACCTGCTACAACAAAATCGCCAAATTCACCACAGGGGCATCCTACCGTAGTCACCACTGTCTCTCACTTGCTGAACTGGGCTGGCTTGAACTCCCTCACCTCCTTCAGTGGTATCAACTCTCATTCGCCCACAAACTAGTAAACCATCCACTAAATGTCTCATCCCTCCAGAATCTACTCCAACCCTATCGCACCACCAGACCACTAAGATCCAGCAACAAAAATCACTTGCAGATCACTAAAGCCAATAACTCTGCTGGTGAAGCACTATTCCCTTGCACCATAGCCAAATTATGGAACTCCCTTCCACCCACAATTACCTCCGTACCATCATGCACCCACTTCAAAACTTTACTAAAAGCGCACCTAAAAACATGCTGGCTATGCCCTTGCAACTCCCACTGTAATATCATCCACCCCATCCAACCACTACCTTTCTTTCCATTCCACTAACTACCTTGATTATAGCAAGCTCATAAGCCTAGTACTTATTATACAACAGGAACTTCTCATTGTAACATTTGTTAATGTCTGTTATGTACTTCACAGATAAAGATTCTAGTTGTCTACTGATGTACTATGTTCTTCATCTGTATATATGTTGTAAGTAATTACTATGTTAAATTGTTAATCGCTATGTAATCCAATGTAACTACTGTCTGTTTATTTTAACTGTGGAGCTTTTCTCCCCGGGCCTCAGCTGAAAATGGATCTACGTCCAGTCGGACACTCCCGGTCAACAAATTTAAATAAATAAATAAAATAAAAATAAATAAAATATGTACAGTAGTACAAAGTAAGATGGAGGATGAGCAGTTCAGATTTACATCAGGATGCAGCACAACCAGCCTGATTATGCAGTGATGTAGTCAAGAAGAAACTGGACAGGAGGAAAGAGTCCAACTGGGCATCCCTAGACATGGAGAAGGGATATGATGAGGTCCCAAGAAAGATAATTTAAACACTCCTGTGATGGTTCAAAGCTTCAGAAACATTTGTTGAATTTGTGCAGGCTATGTACAAGGACCCAGTTCCACAAGTATGAACAGCATTCATACTCGCAGAAGGGGTTCCAGTGAGAGTGTGCGTGCATCAGGGTTTGGTTACGAGTCCACTGTTGTTCACACTGATGGACTACATCGCCTATCAGGCTGGAGGGAACAGACCAACAAAGCTGGTATATGCAGATGATGTGGAAATACGTGAAGACTCTGAATGGGAACTTCAGCAAATGACAGGGGACTGGAATGCAAAACTGAAGGCACATGGGATGTGATTGAGTGCAGACAAGACAGTTGTCAAGGCAACAAATGGGAGAAATTATAAGAAGCTGAAACAGTGGAACAGGTTAACAGTTTGAAGTATCTAAGAGAAGTGGTTGTGGAAGAGGGAAGCTGAATGAGGAGGCAAAAACTAGAATCAGACGGGTGCAGCCAACTGGTACAGAGAATCAGTGGCGCTGCATGACAGAAGAATATCAAAGAAGCTTAAAAGTAAGGTGTACAAACCAATACTTCCACAAGGTGCAGAATCCTGGACACTGAAGGCAGAGCAGTTGAGAAAGCTACATGTGATAGAGATGAAGTGCCTGAAATGGGTGGTAGGATGCACACTGCTGTGCATGTGAAGAAATGATGACATCAGAGGAGAAGTCAAAGTAGCTCCAACTGCACTGAAAGCCAAACAAAACAGATTATGGTGGTCTGGGCACATGTCCAGAAAACAGAAGATGATTTGAGAGAGACAATAAGAAGGAAAGAGGAAATAATGGTTGCATGACAGAAGTCCTGTAATAGTCAGGCATGACTATAGAAGAAAGTAGGAACATGACACTGAATTTAGACAACTGATGCAATATCCTGACTGTATATAAAAAACAGGAAAAAGGTGGTTAATGATGACAAATTTAGGTTGCTCAAGTTTAATGATGGCCTAAGGTCCTTTATCTTTTTTGGGAACCAAACAAATCCTGAAGTAACACTCTAATCCTTTCTGGTCTGGTCAGACCCCTTGGATGGCCTCTTTTTTTTTACACTTTTTAATATCTTTTTTCTGGCTGCACTTTTGTCAGGGTGGGGTATCTGACAAGGAAATAGAGGGGATGGAGAGGGTTGTGAAACAGAAATGTACAGTCTCTAGATATCAGTATTCTTATCCACATGTCCTGCACAATGTGTGATAGCCTGCTATGACTGCCAGTGCAAGGACAAATGCCACCTACTGCCTCCAAAGTAAGACAGTTGGGCAATATCCGAGGGATTTGACTACCCTGCTGCTGCCAACGTTTCAGCCTCTGGGTTGACATATTTTATGAAAGCTAACATGGCCATAATGGCTTTTTGCAAACCTCTGGTAGTTTTGCTGCTGCTGCCCATGTTGAAATCTGAGCTTAGGTAGGATCCAGTGTGTCCCAGAAAAGATGCAAATCCAAGACTGAAATATTACACCAATAATAACAGTTCCCCCCCTTTCCATATTCCTAGGTGATCTTTAACATATGAGACAAAAAGAACAAATCGTTGGGGAGGCATTGGCAAGGGTCATCTTGGTGTCTTTGGGAAAGTCAGTCATGTGCAGCCAAGTGTGACTGTGTACAACAATATCAGCATCGAAAGTTCAAGTCACAGTCTCAGCTGAATTGTATAAAACTGTTGCAGTGAGGTTGGTTACCGAAGGCAAAGCAGCCAGCTACAATGCAACTTAAGTTAAACAATGCTGTTCAGCAACTGTTCCAGCAACTGGTTCATTTCATTCAACAGCTGTCACTGAATTCTTAATATGTGAAACAGATAGTTTAGCACCACGAAGAAAAAAGAAATGAGAACGAGTAAATATTACTTTCAAATGTGCCAACTGCCCCAGATCATTCCTTATAGAGAGGGCTCTGCCAGATCAAATCCTTTTTAAGGACAGATACAGCCACACTGGAATCAAGTTTATTAGTCTCATTCTAGCAGGTACACTCTATGCAAAGCTTGAATATCTTGTCTGGTCTGGCAGAAACAGGTGACACCACATCACTGTTTTCCTTGCTGTTGTAACTCAAAGTCAAACCATTTTATTCCTAGGAGGGAATCGCCCAGAAAACAGTCTGAGGTTGTTGAATCCATGGGCCATCCTCCTCAGTTTCATCATTTCCAGTATTTCTAGTATTTCATAAAATCTAGGTTCATTTAGAAGAAAATACAGTTCTGAAAGTAAAATAACCATAACAGTAGATGTTCCAATGATCATTGTCACAATATCCTTAACTATATGGGTTATATCCTGCCAGGATATAACAAATGGCCAGCTTTCAATGCTTCAGAGCATCTTCTACGTGCCCAAACTGTCAGACAGCTCAAGATAAGCTGGCTAAAAGACAAGTTTGGGTACAAAGCACTTCAGAGCTTTCCTGCCAACTAAGAGAGACAGAGACTGAGGCCTGAAAGGACAATGCTAGGAAGAAGAAAAGCTACATAACCACACCCTAACAAAAGCAACACACCAAAAATACAAGGAAGGGTGGAGTGAGGGAGCAGCTACTATGAAAGTGATCATTCAAACATTTACTGTTTATGGCAAATTTACTTACAGAACTGTACTATGCTCATCATATCGATCACTGCTGCAGTAGCTTCAGCTACATGGTTCTGGTCCTACAGAAGGAATCAAGCTTATGGTGCTTTGTTAAAGTATGTATAGAGGACCATGCTGTACATTCTGTAATCCTTCTAGACTCTAACCCTTTCCAAAAAGCCATAGATGAAGCCAAGTCCCAGTAGAGTGGGCCTTGACCCTGCCTGGGATAGTTTTGTTGTGGTGTGTATAACAAAATGTAGCAAATTTAGACAACCATTTGAAAAAAATCTGTTTTGACCCAGGTTGTCCCTTCTTGTTACCTTCACAAGAAATGAAAAATTGATCCAAAGATCTGAAAGGTTTAGTTCTATCAACATACTACCCAAGTTGTCTGTGGACATCCAAGGTGTAGAGTATCTTTTCTCCCTCATTTTTGAGTTCAGGAAAAAAAATGGGTGATGTACAGTTTTGCTTAAAGTAAACTCTGCTACTGCTTTAAGAATAAAAGGATCAGTTCTCAAAGAAATCCATTCCCTGTGGAAATGAGAAAGGGTTGACTCACCATAAGAGCTTGCAAATAAGATACCCTTCTTGCAGAGTTCAGAGCAATCAGTAAGAAACTCATGTCAGCCAGGTTAGCTGGTTCAAATGGAACAAATGGTACCTTCTCTAATACACAATTATGATTTGAAGGAGGGGCCACTGGTTTTCTTGGAGGCCTCTTATACAAAATCTATTTCAAAAACATTCTGACATATCAATGCATTGAAAGAGGGGGGGGGTCCATGGACAGACATGCTGAAATGGTGAATAAATGAACCATGAATGAGGAGTAAGAAGGGCTATGGGATAGTAACTCACACAAATATTGTAAAACCAGAGAACAACTAGCCCTGGATGGGTGCTGGTTATGTTGTTGGCACCAACTAGAAAATATTTTCCAGTTGCTAATACATGATTTTCTAGTAGCAGGCTTTCTTGTCTCCATTAGTACCTGCTGCTTTCCTCAGTAAACAGGTGTCTACAGGGAATTAAGACCCTTTTATCCAGGCAGTCAGTTGAAGTTGATTGGTATCAGGCTGTATAAAACACTCTTGTTCTTGTGTGAGTAGATCCCAGTCTGTGAGAAGGCTTGTGGTAACTGCTCCTGGGAATTTCCAAAAGAAGAGAGAAACAAGCGTGCCTGGGTCATAAGGGAGTCACCACAATGATCTTGTGGGATTCTTTCTGAATCTACCGAAGTGCCCTGGCTATTAGTGGAAAAGATGGAAAAGCATACAGGAACATCCCTATCCAAAGAAAAGGAAAGGCATCTCTGTCCCAAGCCTTCTTGCATGGAATCCTAGAGCAGAAACTTGTCAGCTGATTGTTCAGGGAGGAGGCAAAGAGATCTGCTTGAGGAACTCCCCACAGATGGATCAAATCTTGGGGTCTATATTAGAACATCGAAGTTTCAAAACTTCGAATGTTCTAATATTGACCCCTATTCAACGAAAGCTGAAAACATCGAACATACAGAACAGCAAATTTTTTTCCTAGGGAAAAAATTTGCTGTTCCAAAACACATAGTCACAACACAAGCACACCAAACAAACAGCAATCCACACACATACACCTAAAATCTTACACCTAACCCTACACTAAACTATACACACACCACTAACTATCCACTTATCTTAACCCAAACTCTAACCCTAAGGTCCATCAATATCACACACTCACCTCACCCGCGCCCTAACCCTAACTCGCCTACCCCGCCCTAACCCTCATGTCCACACAATCGCACACTTACCTGACCCGCACCCCAACCGTAACTCGCCTACCCCGCCCTAACCCTCACGTCCACACAATCGCACACATACCTAACCCGCACCCTAACCCTAAACTAACCTAACCCGCACTCAATCGCACACTTACCTGAACCCGACCCCTAACTTTCCACCACAACGCTGAAAATACTGAAGCAACAGAAACAGACAACTGAATTATTTCCTTATGAAAAAAATTGGTTTTCTGTTGCTTTGATATTTTCAGCTTTCACTGAATAGGGGTCGATATTAGAACATTCGAAGTTTTGAAACTTTGATGTTCTAATATAGACCCAAATCTTGGAAGACCCCCTGATCTAGTTTCCATTTGTGAGGGTCTGCCCTTGTCCTTCTCAGCTTGTCTGCCTCCCAGATTTGCTTTGACAAAATGTAGGATGCTAACAGAATGAGACTATGCTGTAAAGCTATATCTCAAGCTAAGATGGCTAGTCTGCAGAGGGGTATGACACTGATTGTTGATGTACCACATGATTGATGCACTGTCTTGTAGCAAAGTGATGAGGTCCCAGGGACCAAAGATGATTTAGAGAGTTGAATGTCTTGATCAGGTCAAGCATCTCTTTATATTTATGTGCTTGTGCCTGTACTTGGTGTCCTATGCATCTTGCACTTTTATCCATCTGGAAACTTCTCTTCAAGCAAAGTCTGAGCTGTATGTGGTGACTAGCTGCTTTGGATTAGGGAGGGAGAAGAGGAGACCTGGATTCACAGATATCTGTTGTCTTTATCAAGTGGTTTCCCTTCTGAAAAACTTCAGCACTGGGATCTGGAAAGACAAGAGGTGTTGGTGCTGGGACCAAAGAGACTTAAGGTACCACTGTATCTTTCTCATTTGGAGTCTTGCCTGAGGTTTCAAGAGAATCACAGAAGCCTTATGGCCCCAAATCCTGAGATATTATCTCACCAGTGACCAAAGTCTGGAGGAAAACCCTAGCAATAGATCTATATACAGATCTATTTTTTCCTGTGGTAGAAAAGCTCTTTGTGGTTTCTAGTTGACATCTCAAAAACCCAATTCTGTGAGAAAGAGTCAAGAAAGACTTTTGAATGTTCTCTTGGAATCCTAGCATGTGTAACAGATCTCTCCCCCAAGAAAGAGAGTCTTGATACTTTGAAAATGATGCTATAAAGATAAGCAAGCCATCTTAATTTGGAAAAATGTGGATGCCCTGTAGCCTGCAATGAGCTATACACAGAGCTATGTGAACACTCTTGGAGCAGTAGGTGGCCCAAAGTGTAAGGGAGAGAACTGATAACATGATTCAGACACACAAAATCTAAAGAAACATGCGAAGTCAGGATGAACAGGCATGCAATAAGCATCTTTTAAATCTAATGTTACAAGGAAACTTGGATGAGGAAGAATAGGAAGAGGTAACAGGGTGTGAAGTGACATTTTGAAATTGGGCATTATCACAAACAGGTTTAAGAAAAAAAGATCCAGAAATAAAATAGAAAACATGAAAATACTGTATATCTATTTACAATAAACACCAGAGTTTCAGTTCACAGGAAATATAAAAACAGCACAGATGGAAAGATTCAGACAGATATATAAAAACAATATTTAACTAGTCTCACTATATTTTCCTGACTGAAAAATTACTGTTCCCTACTTACTTGCTAGAACAAGGCAAGATGAAGTGTGTATCTTTGTTGTCAGATTCCTAAACGCAGGCAGCTGCATCTGAAATTACTGTGTGTATCCATTTTTGTTCCAAGTGAATGTACCTCACTAGTGTCAGTGGTGAGGGTTAAGGCTCCTTGATTACTAGCCCAAAGGACGGACAAGCATTTTCTTATTCTGGCAGTAAGAAGTTCCTTGAATAAAACTCCTTTCCCACCTAGGAAGGAGTAACTGGTTCTTTCAAACCGATTAAGGACAGGTGAAAACAAGAGTCTGATATGGAAAAGAAAAAAATTCCTCCCACTGCCAACTGTAGCCTTGATGAATGATCTTCAGAACCCATTTGTCTGAAACTATCTGTTACCAAAGAGAAAAGTGGAAGAAAAAGAGTATTGGGGAGGGGGGCAAAGCATCTTATAACAGTCATTCTGACTTTTTGGACTTTTCTTGGTTTTGGGAGTTTCCAGAATTCTTCTTGGAACCCCCTTGCTTTTTCTTCTTAACACCTGTATTTTATTGAGACTGTTTATTTTGTTTCTTGGCAAAATTGTATGAGGAGTTAAAGAATCCCTTGGAAAACTTGGAAAAGGAGGGCTGAAAAATCTTAAGAGATTCACTGTACCAGCTTACCCCTTTCATCACAATTTTGTTTGGCTCTGCAGTAGAGGGGTCAGAAAATAAATTTCTATCTAAAGGAGAATTCAAAATCTCAGTTTTAACATCTGGGAGGTTCTGAGAAAGCAGCCATGCAAACTTCCTCAAAACAGTACCAGTGGTCATAGCCCTTAAACAAGTATCAACAGTGTTTTGAACAACAGAAGAAATTAAATTATTTAAAGCAGATTTTTTTTCCTCACAAGAAGAAACTGCAGATAAAACACTCCTCATACTTTCACAATTAGTCAGAACAAACCTTAACATATGAGCTTAACAATACAGAATTCTGAAAATCAAATCTGCAGAAGCATGCACTTTTCAATAATTTTCCCATCCTTATCAGATTGGACTTAAGTGTTTAGCTGCAGAAGGATTACATAAAGCTATAGCTGATGGATCATGTTTGAGAAGTGTGTATAAAATCTTAAAAGACTGAGGAACTTTATATGTCCTATCTGCCTTTTTATGGGCAGCTGACTAGCTCATTGTTAGGAAAACTTCAAACAGTCACACACACAAACTACACAGCTGACAGAACTAGAGGAATAGGTGTGGGGTCCTGGAAATCCCATCTATAACAGCTCAGAGTATTTTCTGAAGGACTGAGAAACCTTAGTGTTCTCCCACTAAAAATGTTGGCATATTATACAAATAATCTCAGAGAAAAGACCCCTCCCCCCTTACAGGGAGAGAGAAACTGAGCACTCCTCTGAGTTTGAATCAGAAAATTGAGGAGAAAACCCTTTTCTGTACCTTCATCCTCCTGTCCAGATTCAGAATTATGAATCTCTTCCGGAAAGCAGGTATCCTGCTTTCTTTGACCAGAAACTACTTAATACGAAAGATCAATATCCTGAATCAGTCCCTTAGCCAGATCCAATAAACTACTTTTGTCTAAGAAAATTTGAGGAGGATTAACATGCTTAGTTTTCTGTTTCTTTTTGACAGGAAAAATTAGATCAACAGTGTTAATGGCAGCAGCAGATTACCCAGGGATAGGCGCAGCATTCTGACACAACAGGGAAACCTTCCCTATTCCCTCTCCCAGGACTGACAAGAGAGGCTCTCCCTTGCCCACTGAGGGTACTCCAACAGCTGCAGAAGATGTGGTTAGCCCCCAGTCCATAACAGCTGTAGATGCTACACCACAGGGATCCAGTGTAAAAAATGAGTGGTCTGAGATACAACTAATGGTGACAGCAGTCACCCACCTGCAGCGGAGGCAAATTGCTAGCCTGCTGTGATGGCAAATGCTATTTGCTTAACCTTTTCTTTTTGTGGCTGGAAGAAGGACTGACCATGGGACTGACAGACTGTTTCAAGGTCAAGCCAAAAAGGGTGCCTTTTCCCGGGGAGAACAAGAAACAAATGATGGTAAAATTTAAAAGTGTGCAAAAGTCACTTTTTCACAGACACGCACAGTAAAACGCACTTTACAACACTTTGCGAGCCCCACAAAGTAAAATAAGCACAATTTCTTCACATAAAAAATGGTTTTCAGTAACTTTAAGCAACTTTTAAATTAACAGGATTTTTTTTTCTTATATAAAATATTGACTTATACCTTCTGAAATCTTGGACAAATCTGTTCTGTATTTGTATTGCTCTTATACTATGTAATAAGTATGACTTTTTCTTTAAATGTACAACTTATGCTAGTATTTTTAACCTATGGTTAAATTCTCCTATATTTGCAATCTGCTGAAAATGGGTTACCCACCCTGTCGGACTATCCCAGTAAACAAATATAAAATAAATAAATAAATAAATTTAGAAGTACAGTACAATCTTGCAACAGTTTGCTACTACACAAACTCTTACCTTTAAAATAACTTTCCTAAAGAGGAAAGTATTAATTAAAAATATATATATTGAATGGCGATCATTTCCTCAAAAGGAACTTGTCTGCCCAGCAAGGAACAGCATAAGACACCCTTCAATCCTCAAAAGCCTCAGAGGAGCGTACTCTCTGGTGTCAGAAGAGATTTGAAGGGTTTGGCACCCATACTTGTCTTTTAATCAACTCAGATAGAGCTGCAGACAGTTAGGACAAATGGAAGGTGCCCTGAAGCTCTGGAAGCTGACAGGCTGTAATGTCCTTTGAAGGATATACAGCAGAAAAAACAACAAACCAATACACTGATGCACATAGGTCACTGCAAACACACACCACTATTTATTTCATAAAACAAATAAGCACTTTTGTCTCGATTGTCATAAAAGACTTCATCAGATACTGCAAGGTAAAAAACACAGGAAATTTAAAAGCTAGTGAGTCGCATAACTTCCTGAACTTCATTTCTTAAAGTAACATTGTAATATTATGTTAAAACCATTCATAAAAAATCAGCATAACAAGTCTAAGCTTTATTCTTTGAAGGATATTACCTATAGAGCGAAATCTGCTGTAGAAGTGATCAATATTATGAACATATGGGAAACATATGGGGAATCAACAACCTCTTTGTCCTTGATATCAGGGGTGGAAGACCCTTGGGGTGAATCTACATGTTGTTTTTTTATGTATATATACTTCTTACCCATCTTAACAGGTGACAAGTCTGAGCTTGATGAGGAATTTTCAACTGATTCAGATATCTGGGAGCAATCTTGCAAGATGTTTCTCGTACCTCTGTCCAGTTGAGTAAATGGTAAATAGTTAAAGGTCTACACTAAAAAGCATCTGCTGTTGAGGCTGACGTCCTGGGGAAGACACTGAGGGTGGTATATGCAAATGAATCTGCATCAACAAAGCTGACACTGACATCAATGTAACACTTATGACTGGGGTGCCAACTCTTGGAGGTAAAGACTGAAGCCTGCCAAGACTGGAACCAACAAAAAATGAGTCGGTGATGAGCCCAGCCCCATATGTCTGACCTCTGACAATGGAGCCAACATTCTTGTCAAATCAGGCCCCATATCAACAGCCTTTAACACACTGAGATCAGTACTGACACTGAACATCAGCACTGAACTCATCATCTAGTGGCTGGCCTCCAACAGTTAGGCCAGAAAACCTCCTACATGCTGACTGTACTGCCATCAAAGCCATCAACAGAGATGCCAAATCACCATCAAAGAAGTTCACTTCAAAGGCTGGGGTTCTAACAGAGCCCTCAGCTGATGCTGGTAAAACTGCCGATGTCTACATCACTGCCTGGTAGTTTTCTCTAGCCTCTATGGAATCAACAATGAAATGGGGCCCAGTAAGGAAGCCTGGGAAGATGTGAATGAAATGAAAGGTATTAAGTGCCTCTACCTGACCTAGTACCAGAGAACATATAGACCAGAAATATTCTTTGATGAACTCTCAGAAAGGCCTCAATTAACTTTTCACTGGCAATTTCTGGTGATGACATATAATAATATCTCTAAAGGACCTCGGCAGAGTCAGCAATGATGGTCTTCAGCCCATAACGGAGTGCATTTCAAAATTAGGAAAAAAGAAAAAAAATCATACTTTTAATCCAAACAAAATTAACTGATGATTTTCCAGTCAATATCTTAACTGCTGTTAAAAACACAAAAGCAGGTGAAGAAGTACAACTTACTCCACTCTAAGTTTTTTTTTGTGTGTGTGTGTGTGTGTGTGTGTGTGTGTGTGTGTGTGTGTGTGTGTGTATGTTAACATTAAGAAACTGGAGAGATTTACTAACTTTCACAGGTTTGTATTTCATCTTGTTGTCCTTATCTTTGTATCGGAGTTAAGGCTTTGTAAATATTTAAGGCAATGAAAAAGTGCTCTTCATGTTAGCAAGAGGCATATAAAGAATGTTTGTTCTTTATACACCACCAGGTGAATAAGTAGAACTTATTCTATTCTAATTTTATTTTGGACAAATACAGAAATAATGGAGGCATTAAGCCGCGGTGGTGCAGCGGTAGCGTTGTTGCCTCACAGCAAGAGGTTCTCCCGTTCGATTCTTGGCTGGAGCGCCTTCTGTGTGGAGTCTAAATGCCCTCCCCACGGTCGAGTGACATTCGAAAGACATGAGTATCATGGGCGTGCCTTCGTTGAAGGTTG
This sequence comes from Protopterus annectens, assembly GCF_019279795.1. NCBI lineage: Eukaryota > Metazoa > Chordata > Ceratodontiformes > Protopteridae > Protopterus > Protopterus annectens. Next base: position 610,101,436 of record NC_056745.1, read on the forward strand.
GGCGTCGAGCTGGCACCTGAGCACCCGTAAAAAATCTACTGCCAATCATTAGCGGACCAGAGTTCCGCTGTGGCGACCCCTAACTGGGAAAAGCCGAAAGAAAAACAACAGAAATAATGGGGGCAAAGGCCCAAACATAGGGACAGATTTTAAATATTGCTCTTATAAACATAGAAAGTTGTTAGAATAACAGGTTCTGCATTATTGTATATTTTCTAAAGGATATGAAGTCTGAAACTCAAATGCCTGTCATTATTTAATATTATTTAGTGACTTCAATCCTCAATGACTGTCCAGAAAACCCCAAACTTTATGAGGAACAGACCAAAAATATGAGGTAGAAATATAGTCATTCTGTGTAAATCTGGACAATTGAAAGGTATGTTTACTAACTTTCACAGGTGTGTATTTCTTTTTGTCCTTATCCTTTGAGTGCCATTCCAAATAAGAAATGGTTTGGCTCTATAGGTCAAGGGAAGTAACTACAAAACAAAGCATAGCATATTCGTGACAGAAACTGAACCCTGTTCCATTCTAACTAACTTCATTTTTTTTTTGTTTAATTTTTAGCAGTAGTCTGAGTTAAGGCTTTGTAACCATATAAGGCAGTGCATGAAAGCAACAAGCATATAAAGAATGCTTGTTCAGGGGTGGGACTCTATATCAAAACTTCACTTTTTAAAAGTTTTACTTTCATTCTGACTTAATTGCGGTGGTGGTGCTGCAATAGCGTTGTCGCCTCACAGTAAGACGTCCTGTTCGATTCTCAGCTAAAGTGTCTTGTGTGTGGAGACATGCGTGAGTGGGCGTACCTTCGTTGAAGGTTGTGCATTAGAGCTGGCAATTCGGTACGTAAAAATCTACTGCCAATCATTAGCGGACCGGAGTTCTGCTGTGGCAACCCCTAACCGGGAAAAGCCGAAAGATACAACAACAACTTTCATTCTGACTTAATACTAGAAAGCCAACTCAAACTCCACAAAAAGCAAACACCTACAACGAAACGCTTCAAAAACAGTAATACAACAACAAGAACAGGAAGACTGAGGTGATAAAAATACAAGACTTCTAAGAGACCTTAAGTAAAACTATCAAGAAATAGTGAAAAAAATAGAAGCAGTCTGACCTGATTAGACTTTCAAACTGAGTAAGTGAAGACTTAAAAATTTTCTCAGAAAACTGTGAATATGTACAATATTGCCTGAGACCACTTCCATGAAGCTTCTGCTTTGACAGTGGACAAATTAAATCTAGATAAGAAAGTAATTTCACAGAGCCTTATGGGTCAATCTGGAGGAGTCAGTAGCCTAGGAAGTTTTTAGTAGCCTAGGAAGTTTTTCAATGTCAAACAGCCTAAGACATTAGTCTTACCATTCACAATGATGCACATCCTCACACTAGATTCATTTTACACTTTAGGAACAGAATAGCAAAGTACAACTGTGCAGGCAACTTGCCAGAATGGTAGATGTTCAAATAGAGCATTGATGCAGTATTCCTTACATCTGAGAGTTTCCTCAAAGGTTCATCTGTCCATCCACCGTGCCAAAGCACAGAATCCTTCCCCCTCGAAGCATGCATCCTCCCCAGTCAACCACTACAGTGCTAGAACAACAAAAGCACATGTCCATGCTATATTCATAGCTTCCTTGCCCTGTCTTCTGAAAGTAATGAGAGAGAACACTGACATATAAATATTAATGGAGGTTAAAATAAGACAGTATCAGAAGTTTTTAGAGTGGGGGGAAGGAAAATATTTACAGAATAACCCACTCTGGCCAACCCACTACTGAAGAGATTACCCCATAAGAGGGATGGAGGAAGAGTACTGGTAGTGTAACAGTGATCTATTCAAACATCTACTATTATGGTAAGTTACCTACACAACTGCACTATGTTCCTCACTGGATCACATTTGCAGTATTCCTTTCATATGGTAAGTCTCACAGAGCTTAGTCAAAAATGGGTGGAGGAAGGAGGAGCTTACTGCAAATTTAGAGTGCCATGAAGGAGAGCCTTAGCAAATGCAGCTTTTGCTCTACATGGAATATCCAGTTTGCAATGCCTAGAAAGGGTATGGACAGAGGACCAAGTAGCACAGCTTTATTGATGATTTTAGAATGCATAACCTTGCATGCAAGCTCCTGAAGTAGTCATTTCTCTGGTACAATGGGCCTTAACATGCCCTGGTAATTGTTTCTCATAATTTGAATACCAGAAATTAATTGCACTACAAATCCATTTTCAAATAATTTTAGACACTGGAAAAAAGACGTTATGTACTCACCATAATGTTATATCTATGCTGCCCATTTTCATTCTTCCTCAACTGTTGGGTTTGGATCCAAACCTCGGATCTGACTTGGCCGTTACTAAAGCTCGTGGTAACCAAAAAACTCTCAAGTTTCTCTCTTTCCCATAATGCACCAACTCCTAACATACCCCAGATCTTGTTTGCTGATTTTACCTGAAGTGGTATCTACCAATGTGCATATAAAAAGATAAACAAATGTATATGTCCTACAAAGGAAACTACATCTGGAGCTCAATCATAAAGGACAGTGGTTTCCTTACAATGTCTCATTCTTCTAGAAGTTTGCTGAAATAAAGAATGGAGGCTGGCGGGCGGAAAGTTAAGGGAGAATGAAAATGAACAACACAGATGGAACATTATGGTGAATACATAACTTCTTTATCCATTGTTGTCAATTTTCATTCTATCCTCAACTGTTGGGACAGAGTCCCCAGCTACCTAGAACTCTGGGTGGACTCTAGGGAAGGATATTACTGAGCACAGTTGAGCCAAAAGCTGTTCTACCCCTCCAGAGCAGACTGAATTTGTCATGAGTGATAAAGGTATGAGGATTTGCTCAGGTTGCAGCTGCACATATGTAGTCCATGAAAGCTCTGGATAGAAAGACTGAAGAAGTTGTCATGGACTTAGCTGAATGAAGTCTTACAGGTTTTGGTAAGGTTAGACCCAGTTTTTTATAAATAAAAGAAATACAATCTGTCAGCCATCTGGCTAGAGTTACTTTTGCCACTGGCTTTCCCAATTTAAATTTGCAAAAGAAACAAACAAACTGGTCTGTGTTTCTGATTTCTTTTAAGTCGTGTCCCTTTACCTCTGACCAAGTCTAAGTTCCCCTCTAAGATTTTCCAATTGTTCTTAATAAAAGAACATATTAACCATATAGGAGCATACCAACTTTCTCTCTTCATTCTTACTTCCTCTGCTATTTTTAATGAGCTTGTCATTGCTGTATCACCTAAAATAAAATAAATCAGTAATGAATTTGGTATGAATTTGATTTCCTCCTCAAAAGCTCTATCATCAGAAGTCATTGTAGAAGCTGTTATATACTGACCCCAGGATATACTGTTGTTGATGAAACTGGGATGATTACTTTGAAAACTTAAGTAATTGTTACTAAAGGTATTTCTTCAACAAGAATGAGAAGTTATGTACCTACCATAACGTTCCATGTTAGTTGTCTTCTTCTCGCCTTCTTTCTTGCTGGATGGGTTCGGAGCCGATCCTCGGCTCCGACTCGGCCAATACTAAAGCTCGAGAGCTATTTTTACCGGCTCGAGGCTCCCCTATATCCCACAATGCTAGGCGGTAAATACCCAGATCTCGTTTGATAGCTAAAAGTATAGCATTGCTGGTCTCCTAGAGACAGAGAAAAATGAAATCCACCTCTATAGAAACTACCTGTATAACTATCAATCAGGGGCAATAGAGGTGGTTGACGCTGTGGAAGATAAAAGATCCCAAGGATCCTCTCGGTCTGTCCCGGCTAGGGGGATGGAGGGTGGGACGCAAGAAAGAAGGTGAGAAGAAGACAACTAACATGGAACATTATGGTAGGTACATAACTTCTCAATGTTAAGTTGTCAATCTCGCCTTCATTCTTGCTGGATGGGACCGCGTCCCTAGCACCCTTATCCTGGGTGGCTCATCGGAACAGACTCTTGAGTACGGTGGAACCAAAGTTAGCCCGGTTTTTGGAGGCCATATCCAATTTATAATGTGAGATAAAGGTATGAGGAGAAGCCCATGTAGCTGCTTGACAGATGGAATCTATGGGCAGTCTGTCTTGAAATGCTACAGACGTAGCTAATGCCCTGGTTGAATGAGCTCTAGGTCGTGATGGTAGCTTTTGGTGTCTGAGTTCATAAATGAAGGAAATTACAGAGGCCAGCCATCTCGAAAGGGACACTTTGGAAACTGGAAGGCCCATCTTGCCTTCCGCATAAGATAGGAATAGCTGGTTAGACTTCCTAAACTGTTTAGTCCTATCCAAATAATAACGAAGCTGGCGATGAACATCTAGGAAATGTAACTTTTGTTCTGCCTTGTTGGAACAATTAGGGAAGAAAACTGGAAGGTCGACTGTCTGATTCAGATTCGCCTCAGAAGAAACCTTGGGTAAAAAGGAAGGGTTGGTCCGAAGGGACACGCTGTCTTTGTGGAAAACTAAGTATGGGGGACGACTGCAAAGAGCATGAAGTTCAGATACCCGTCTAGCAGATGTTATGGCTACTAGAAAAAGGGTTTTCCATGAAAGCAATTTCAGAAAGCAGGAAGCGGCTGGTTCGAAGGGGGGGAAGAATCAAGGAGGCTAGAACCAAATTTAAGTCCCACTGAGGTGGGGGGTCTCTAATTGGGGGCTTGAGCAAAAAGATACCTTTTAGAAAGGCTTTGCAAAGTTTATGGGACATGATGCTGGAGTCAGAAAAGCCTACATGGAAATTAGATATAGCCGCCAATTGTACTCTAATAGTAGACGAAGAAGAACCTGAGTGAAAAAGTTCTGCCAGTAAGTCTAGTATAGACTGGATAGGTGCAGTGAAAGGGTCTATATTATTAGTTGCTGCCCAGAAGGAAAAACGTTTCCACTTGCTATTGTAAATCCTTCTAGTAGAAGACTTGTGGGAGGCTATAAGGATGTTACGGACTGAATGGGAAATTAAAGGAAGCCTGGCTAGGGTAGGAAGCAGAGCAACCAAGCTGTGAGGTTGAGAGATGGGAGGGAGTGGTGCAGCTGACCCGATTGATGGGTCAAAAGATCTGGCACTGGATCCAGATGCCAAGGCTGCTCCAACAGAAACCGGTGAAGGAACGGAAACCATATCTGACGAGGCCAGTAAGGGGCAATGAGGATCATGTTGACTCTCAATGCGGTAGCTTTCTGAATTACTTGAGAGATCAGTGGAAAGGGGGGAAAGGCATATAGAAGTCCCCGGGGCCAATTGTGGACTAGAGCGTCCCTGGCGGGTTGACCTGGTAGGGGAAAGAGGGTGAAGAAATCATGACACTTGCTGTTTTGGGGAGTAGCAAAAAGATCGCAGCAAGGTCGGCCCCATTTCTGAAAAATTTCTTCCAGCACTGACTGTTTGAGAGACCACTCGTGTGGTATGAGTATGGCCCTGCTCAACTTGTCCGCTATCACGTCGGACTACCCGGGGATGTGCGTTGCTATCGGAAACCGCTGAGATGAGATCGCCCACTGCCAAAGTCTGAGTGCCTCTCGACATAAGGGATAAGACTTGGTTCCGCCCTGTTTGTTGATGTACCATACTACAGACATATTGTCTGTCTGAATTGCAATAGTCCCGGTGGGAAGAGAGTGCTGAAGGGCTTGCAACGCTAAAAGTACTGCTCTTATCTCCAGGACATTTATGTGCAAATGGCTTTCGAAAGGTTGCCATGTGCCCTGGACCGTCCTGCCCTGACAATGCCCCCCCCCACCCGATCAGGGAGGCGTCCGTTGTCACCGTGGCAACCGGGGGGGGAACGAATGATCTGCCCTGAAGAACTTGAGGGGAGGTCATCCACCAAGATAGATGCCTCTTGCATGATTGGGTCAGCAGAATACTGTGAGACACTGGGAGCTGTTGGAAGGACCACTGAGAAAACAGCTTCCACTGGAGGATCCGCATGTGAAAGCGGGCTAGGGGAAGAAGTGTAATGGCAGCTGCCATGAGACCTAAAACCTTCAAGACAAACCTGGCTTTGATCCTGTCGCACTGAAGAAGAATGTGAACATGTTTGCAGATATCTGATACTCTTTGCTCTGTTAGCTTCGCGGAAAGATGAATTGTGTCTAAGGTGGTGCCTATAAAGGTAATAGCCTGACAAGGCAACAAGGCAGATTTTTTGAAATTTATGGAAATGCCTAGAGCTTGACAAGTATGAATGGTGTAGTCTCTGGATATGAGAAGTTGACGCCTGGTGGTAGCGGTAAGGAGCCAGTCGTCTAAATATGGAAACACCTGGAATCCTTGTCGTCTGAGATGAGCCGTGACCACTGCCATGCATTTGGTGAACACTCGGGGGGCTGTAGTGAGACCAAAGGGCAGGGCTCTGAACTGATAGTGACTGGCTCCCAGCCGGAAGCGGAGGAACGTTCTGGAGCATCTGTGCATCTTGATATGATAGTACGCATCCTGAAGGTCTATTGAGCACATCCAATTGTCCTGACCCAAGAAGGGTAGAATAGACTGCGCGTGACCATCCGGAATTTTGTTTTGTTTACAGATTTGTTTAGTCTGCTGAGATCCAATATCGGTCTCCAGTCCCCTGTCTTTTTTGGAACCAAAAAGAATTTGGAGTAGATTCCGGATCCTTGCTGGTCTGCCGGGACTGGCTGTATAGCTCTTTTTCACAGCAGCTTTGATATTTCTATAGCGCTGCTTGTTCCCTTAGACCGGGTGGAACATCTGGAAGGGGCCCTTTTGGTTGAGATGGGATGTGGACAAAGGGAATTTTGTAACCCTCAGATATAATCGACTGTACCCATTTGTCTTGAGAGTGAGAGAAAGCCAGGCTTCTGGATACAGTGATAATCTTCCCCCGACTGACTCCGAAGGTGGACAGTCAAGCAGCTCCTCAGTGATGCTGAAAAGGTTTGTCAGAGAGAGTCTCTCTGCTACCTTGATTTTGCGGACCCCCCCCCTGCCCCTAGGGCGGCGTCTATTGTTGTTCCCCCCTCTGCCTCTAGAGGGAAACTGACTGCGTGCATCAGGCGAGACTCCCTGTGATTTGCGGAACCACATTCCCCCCCCTTCTGACCCTTGGGATACGGTCTAGAAGGGGTAGAAAACCGGACTCCCACGGCAGAGAGAGTCTTGCCATCCTGTTCGCACCTAGTCAACGTGTCCTTCACCTGAGGTCCAAACAACACTGAACCATCAAAAGGGGAATTGGTGAAGGACGCCTTAAAAAGGTCCGCAAAGTTACAAAGCCGCATCCAGGCGTGACGTCGCAAAGCTAGACCTGTGCCAGCGGCCCTACTCGCCCCATCGGCCGCATAGGAAAGAAGCCGCATGGAGGAGTTGACGATTGAATTCAGGGTTGCCAACTAGGAGTTCATTTTGTCTCGAAACCCCTCAGTTGTTGGATCCTGCAAAGCATCACCCATTTCCTTGAGCATATCTCTCTGAAGACGGGTGAAGTGACACAAGTAGTTCAGCGAACACATAGCAAAGGTCGCTGAGGAGAACATCCGCTTACTGTACCTATCCCATAGTCCTAGATTCCTTATTAGGAGGATGGATAGGTACCGAAGGATCGGCTAATTCCTTCTTAGTGGCTGCGGCCACCACCATAGCATCAACAGAGACGCATTTGGATAAGAAATCTTTGTCCTTAGGAGCTGTAATAAACTTGGACGGCCTTCGTAGGGTAGGTTCCACAGTATCAGGGGCTGTCCATGCCTTCCTTGCCACCACTTCCATGAGGGGGTCAAAGGGAGGAGATACCCAGGAGGTGGAAGGGCGAGAGCCAAAAGCCTCAAAGTAGACCGACTCGTCCTCTGAAGGGTTAAGGGTGGACCAGTTCCCCCTCTGTCTAAGGATCTCAAGGATGTCTGAAAAGGAGACATCCTCAGAGGAGGACCGTGGGGACCCTTCTGACTCATCCAAGTTGGTATCCGAGGTGATAGACTCGGGGGAGTCAATATGCTTCCTCTTGCATTGTTTCTTCTGAGGGGGTTCCCCTGAAGGATCAGGAGAAGCCTCGGAAGAGGAGGATATTCCCAGTGGGGAAACTTGAGACGTTGGCTCTCTACGGTCTGGGACGAGAGGGTGGGTAGAGACCATCGCAGGCACTGTAGAGGAAGGAGCTGAGGGGAGCCGACCGTGGAGCAGACACCGGGTCTAGCACGCTCCGCATGACCTCGAAGGCGCCCCGATCAGGTGGGGCCGAAGATCCCCGCTCCGAAGAGATGAGGACTCCTCCCGGCACCGAAAGGGATGGCTCCGAGGCCGATGTCGGGGCCGAGCTCACCAGCGCCGAAGCTCCGAGAGGGAGAACGGGCTCGGACAAGGGTCCGATGCCACTCACCCCCTCGGAGCCGACGAGGGAAGCCCGGCGCCCAGATCCCTCCAAGGAGGAGATCGGAGCCGATGACGGAGCCGAAAGTGGAATTATCGGCTCCGATGCACCGACAGTCATGGCTCCCAGAAGCTCCGGCTCTGAACTCATGGGAATCGGAGGAGGAACTGAGGAAGGGATGGGTATAGCCACTGACCTTTGGGTAGGGCTATGCAGTATTTGGGCCAGTGCCTGGGACTTGAGAAGTCTGCTCACCACCCTCTCTAAGTCGTGGTCGGACAGTCTGGAGGACTGAGAGGAGTGGGACCTATGGCTCCTCTCTGATAAGAGTGGAGATCCCGGGGCCGAGTGGATAGAACCAATGGATGGGGATCTCGACCTCTTCCTAGTAGATGGCTCCGACAAAACTATCGGAGCCGTCTGAGTCTCGGACCTCTCGGCTCCAGCCGGAGCCGAGGTAACAGTATGGATCTTCGAAACATCGGCTCCAGACAGAGTCGATGTCGAAGCAGCCTTAGAGCCACCAGCAGACGGCTCCGAAGCTGGAGCCGACGCCTTGGAAGGCTTTGAAGGTTTTCCTGACGCAGTCTGGGTCAGGGAGCCTACAGGCTTTAATAAGCCTCGAAGTATAAGTTTATTTTTGCGTTCCTGCAGGACTCTTGGACTGAAAGCGTGGCAGACAGAACAAGAGTCCTGCAGGTGCAAAGGTCCCAGGCAATAAACACAAGAAGTGTGACCGTCTGTCAGAGTCATTTTCTGACAGCACGAGTCACACTTCTTGAAGCCTGAGACCTTGGCTTCTTTAGACATCCTAAAGTATCTGTAAAACACAGACACACACACAGACACACCTTTAAAGAAAGGGGAAAACTAAGCCAATCACTCACACAATAAAGTATGACTAAGGGAAAGAAGTTAGGAGGGCCCGAAGGCCTAAGGAAAATAACAGGGGATAAACGGGAAAAACAATTAGGGGAACCCGAATGAAACTAGGGATAGATAACTAAAAAAAACTATTTAGAGAAACTATCCAAAGAAAAATAAGGGGATTTTAGAGTTTAACAACTATAAAAAGTCACTAACCTGCAGAGCCGGTAGAAACAAGCACCTCGCTGCTAAAGCGGCAAACGAGATCTGGGTATTTACCGCCTAGCATTGTGGGATATAGGGGAGCCTCAAGCCGGTAAAAATAGCTCTTGCGCTTTAGTACTGGCCAAGACGGAGCTGAGGATCGGCTCCGAACCCATCCAGCAAGAATGAAGGTGAGATTGACAACTTAACATTGTGGGTTAAATGTTTGTTTTCTAGACGTATATCTTATATGGAATGATACCTAAAGGATATTTAACAGAAAAGGAGGAAATCAAATTCATTACTGATTTATTTTATTATAGGGGATACGACACTGACAGACAGAGGAAGTAAGAATGAAGAGAGACAGTTGCTAAGTGCCTATGTTGTTAAAACCTTTTCAAAAACCTAATAGTGAAGTTCTTCATGATAGAAATGAAGTGTTTTGTAATATAGATATGACTGTTGACAGTCGTGAAATATGTTGAAGGTTGGGTGTCGAGCTGGCACCTCGGCGTTTCGTAAAAATCTACTGCCAATCATTAGCAGACCGGAGTTCCGCTATGGCGACCCCTTATCGGGAAAAAGCCGAAAGACAAACAAACATTAAGAACAACTGGGAAATTTTAGAGGGGAGCTTATACTTGGTCAAAAGTATTGGCACATGGCCTAAATTTGTATTTAAAAATACATATAATCTTAAAAATATTTTACAAAATGATAACACCAAAACAACAGTTAAGGGACAATTATCAGATAAAGCAAAAGGAATATACAAATGTGGGATGTGCTCAATATGTAGGTTTATCACAGAGGCACCATACTTAAGTTTAGAGCACATCAATTATACCATTGAGATCCCAAGGATTTTAAATTGCAAGTCAGAGGGTGTGATCTATATTAGTACTTGTACAGGCTGCAGTGTATATTATTATGTAGGCATGACCACTTGTAGTTTAGAGGTGAGAATCAAAGAGCATTTATATGCAATAAAAACTAAAAATGAGAAAAATGCTTTATGCAAACATGCATGCGAATGTAAAAACTTTAAAAATTTATGTTCACCGTGGTAGAACAAGTTTCAATGGACAGAAGAGGGGGAAGATTTAAAAAATAAGGTTGAGCAAAGAGAAACTCTTTGGCAACTAAGGCTTGGGGCTGACTGTTTACCAGGACTTAATGGTACTATTAACATTAAATGCTTTGAAAAAAAAAATCTGAAGTTTAAAGTATTATAAAATGTTTGTAAAGATACATTTTATGTGCTTTTTAGAGAGTTTGTATATAGTTTAATTATTAAATTGATGAGTATTTAGACGTTAAGTAGGTGATGATGTTTATTGGTTTACAGTGTGTACAAATTAAAAATGGTGACTGCATTTTACTATTCTGATGAAGTCCATTAGGACGAAAGCGGAGATTAAACTATTGCTATGCTAAAAGTGGCTTGTTTCATTCCTTACATTTCGCTCTGTTAACTGCCTCAGTGTTTTCTTCTTTTTAGTCATTCCAAGTTACTACTATCTGTTTGGGCTGTTTGTCCAAACAAAGAACTCCCGTCAAAAGTAACATTGAGGTATGAGGTCTTGAAGGGCTGCACAAAGTCACAGAAGTGCATCCAGGCATGCCTCCAAATCGATATGCCTGAACTCGCTGCCCATGAGGCACCTTTGGCTGCATGCGAGATACGCCTCATGGATTAATTTGAAATGGACTGCAGGGCAGCCAACTGAGAGGCCCCAGACATAACAGTTCCTGAAAGGGATTTTAAAAATTCCTCGATCAAATCACTTTTCAACCTAGTAAAATGTGCCAGATTATTCAGCGACCTAACACCAAAGGTCAATGAAGCATAGACACACTTCCCAAATCCATGTTTGCCCTAGACTCCCTGTTAGGGGGATGAACAGAGGAACTTTTTTCAGCAAGTTCCTTCTTAGTGGCCGCAGCCATGACCATGACGTCCACAGGTATGTCCTTACCCCAAAATTTCTTCCCTAGAGGTGGAGACAGAATCCTATCTAGCTTTCTAGGTATTGGCTCAGCTGAGTCAGGCTTCTTCTATGCCTACCAAGAGAACAAATGAATGAGCTCATCTGTGGGCAGAGTAACCCAAGAGGTAGACTGGTCAGCTCTGAAGGCCTCCAGAAATACTGACTCCTTCATTGAAGGGTTGCTGGGGGTCCAAACACCTCTCTGTTTCTGGATCTTAAGGATGCCTCCACATATGAGCTGTATTCTGGAGGTGATCATGGAGATTCTTCACCATTGTTGAAGTCCATATCTTCAGTGATTGACTCCTGTGGAGGGTCCAAGTGCCTCCTGTTGCACTTTCTCTTCTTAGGGACTTCCTCAGTGGGATGTTCTAGGGAAGTGTCAAAAGAGACTATGAAACCCTGCTGGGTAGTCTGAAGGTTTCTAGCTGACTGTCTCTGTGGTGTCGAACGATGAAGCACCAAGTGCAGAGACATTCGGGAGCTGGATTGGTGATCCGAGTGGGTTAGATTTGTCAGCCCTGTTGGAGAAGAGGATACCTTCTTCACAACCTCAAAGGTAAACTCCCCTGGAGAAAGAGAAGAGCCCAGCACTGAGAAGCCAGGCTTCTGGACTGTTGACATCTTCCATTCCAAAAGCAATCTCTCCGAGGAGGATTTCAGAGCTGAGCTGTCCAATGCCAAGGCCTTAAGGAGCAGAGACAGCTCTGACAATTTTGGAGTTAATCCCAGTACCTCATATCTGACAAGAAAGCTTCGTCTCCAAGAGTTGTCTGGATCTGAATATGTCAGATCCAAGTCAGACAGACCTGGAAGACCTGGATCCAGAAACTCTGAAGCAAGCAAAGGGATCAGATAAGGAGTCTGAGCTGGTGGAGTGGTCAGTGTACAGGCCTCCTGACCTGAAGTGGTAGGAGCCAGTAACAAACTCATCTGAATCTGCACCAAGAGAAATTTCCTCATCATCCGATCCATATCTTCTTTAGTCAAATTCCTGGATGAACGCGACGAGGCCAGGGAAGGTGACTTTGTATGGCACCCTTCCAAAAAGGGAGAAGAGAGACTGGACGACAGTGGATCCACAGAGGGGGGAATATCGAATCCTTGGCAAAAGAACAGGATCTGGAGCAGTAGGATCCAAAGGCTTCTTGGTCAGATCCGAGGATGTATGATCCATTAACCTCGTTTTCTTCGGATCCAAGGGGGAAGAGGTTTGAGACCTCCTTGAATCTGATTTAGACCTCTTCCTGGAAGGCTCAGAAGATGGAGCCAAGGAAGTGGATGAGGTTGGAGACTTTGACTCCTTAGTCTTTGGTCTGAAAATTGAGGTCTGAAGATTGAGCTCCAGTGACAGCTTCACTGAAAGAAGAAGGTAGTAAGCCTTTCAGAATCCGCTTATTCTTTTTGTCCATAAGTGCTCTAGGATTAAAATTATGACAGATAGAGCAATCCTTCTGCAGGTGTTGTGGACCTAGGCAGTAAACGCAAAGTGCATGGAAATCCAAAAGAGGCAACTTGTGCCCACACTTGAAGGATTTTTTAAAACCAAAAGGACCCTCCTCACCCATATTAAGAAAACAAACAGTAAAGGGAATTATAAGAATAACAAGAGGCTTTTTTTTTTTTAATTTTTAAACAGAAAGTTAGAAAGAAAAATGTTATCAACAATGGTACTTCAGGAATACAAAACACAGAAAACAAATGAACCAACAGAATAAAGCAGGAGCCGAAAAATAATACAAATAAATGTTTAATATATAAAAAAGAGTAAGCGCTTTCACAACAGCTTGCTCAGACCTACAAGATCCAATAATCATCATCAATTTATATAAAAATCTCAATAATCAAACAATTAAAAAATAACTGACAATTAAGCACCTATCCTTAAAGTTCTAGGCATTCTAAAATACAGCTATAGTACATAACCTACTAATAAAATCATTCAACTTCCATGTAATAACAAAAATAATACTTACATGAACAATGTTTTTATGGTTGATGGTGTTTATTACCCTCAGAAAATGGCATAGCTATAGGCACCTCGAGTGCCAATAGCTACGCCAATATGGTAATGGCTATGTGGGAGGAGGACCATATACTTCAGCTACCCACATTTGTAACTCATGTTTTATTCTATCAACAGTTTGTTGATGATTCTTTGAATAACCACTTCTTTTTTGAAATTTACTATGACTTATTCTAGCAGAGAGCTTGATTTCTTAGATATAACTGTAAGTAGGTCAAGTAGTGAGATGTTGAATACAAGCGTCTATAGGAAATCTGTTATAAAAACTCACTACTACATATGCATCCCATTACTTGACCTACTTACAGTTACATCTAAGAAATCAATCTCCCTGCTAGAATAAGTCATAGTAAATTTCAAGGTTCAATGCCTCAGAAGAAGGCTTCCTCTCTGAAATTTCTGACATTAAGAATAGGCTCCATAAGAGGGGCTATCGTCCATTTGAAGTGGATAGAGATTTAGATGTGATCCCTTCTTTGAGAAGAAGTAGTACAGCCAAACCCTATTTCTCTGAACATCCTACGTCCCCTATGAGAGTTAATAGCAGATCAACAACTGAAGTGAATAGGATTGTTTCTATTTACATAACCTACACTACTGATGTTAGGGTGATTGCTAAGATTACAGGTAAACATTGGGGCATCTTAACCTCTGATACCTAGATAAAAAGGATGGTACAGGAAACACCAAGGTTTTGCTATAAGAACAAGAAGTCGTTAAAGAGGCTACTTCCTATCCTAGCACACCTATTGCCAACACGGGTCAAGTGGATGGTGTTACTCACCCCTGCGGGAAATGTAATTACTGCTGTTGTATTGATAGCGGTGGTGTTTTCATACATCCTGACACAGGGATGAAGTATACATTTAAGGTCAATGCTGATTGTACAACATGTTGTTTATTTGTGTTACTGTATAGAATGTAGAGCATTCTACACTGGCAAAACTGATAGAATGTCAAGGGATAGACTGAGGGAACATTTATATAACATTTGCATTGGTTCAACAAATAACGCCCTGTCCAAACATGATAGAGCTGAGAATGCAGGACATACTTTTAGATTTATGGTAACAGACATTGTGCAACCCAGTTACGTGAAGGTGACATTCGGAACCTTACAGAGACTAGGGTGGTTAGATCATTCGCCTAAGGGCAGATCAAGGCAAGGGGCTGAATGAGAAAGTTCCCTTCAAACGATTTTTAAAAGAACATAGTCTGAGAGTTTGAATTATTCTATAGATTCATAGGTGTTTCCCATTTTTAGAGGCTGTATTATTATTTTTATTATTATTACATGGAATTTGGATAACTTTATTAGCAGGTTATGTACTGTAGATGTATTTTAGAATGTCTAGGGCTTTAAGGATAGGTGTTTAATTGTCAATTCATTTTTAATCGTTTGATTGATTATTGAGATTTTTGTATAAATTGATGATGATTGTTGGATCTTGTAGGTCTGAAGAATATGTTGTGAAAGCACTTACCCTTGTTTATACATTAAACATTTATTTTTTATGATTTTTCAGCTCCTGCTTTATTCCATTGGTTCATTTGGTTTCCCTGTTTTGTATTCACTATACAATGGAATACTAGTCTCTATCTGCGTATTTTGGTGGACAATTTTGTTACTTCAGGAATACACAAGCATGTAAAGATAGTGAAAGTGGGAAAAAGCTACCAACAATGGTAAAGAAGTGGTACTCTAATGTACAAGGGTAAGGGATAATAAGAAACCAGGAAATGTACTCAGAATATAAAGTTTTTTTTTTCTTGAAGAAAAATTTTACTTATCTGCTTAATAACAATTGAAACTAGAGAGCTACAGCTGGCCATTTCTTATGCAAAACCAGCAAATGAGATCTGGAGGTATGTTAGGGGTTGGTGCATTATGGGTAAGGGAGAAAGAAGCTCAACAGCTGGTGGACGATTTATGAGCTGCCACCAGAATAGTTTTGACCGGGGAAGACAGACCAGGAGTCCTAGCAATCAAGGGAACTGGAGCTGCCAAGCCATGAGCTTCAGATTGCCCAGGTCTGGATGAAGGCCCCACGAGGGGTGCAAAATGAGATACGGTATCAGATCCAAGATCCGAGGAGGAACTACCAGATGAGACCAAAGGCAGGGAAACCAGATTTGGCGAGGCCAGAATGGGGCAATGAGGATGATTTCCTCTCCAACCAGAGAGCCTTCTGTAGAAATTTTGTCATGAGAGGTAAAGTGGGATAAGCATAAAAAAGACCGGGAGGCCAAACATGGACCAGAGTGTACCTGGGGGATTCCCCCTGTGGGGGGATCAGAGCGAAGAACTCGCTGCACTTCGCATTGGAAGGAGATGCGAAAAGATTGCAGCAAGGCCAACTCCATTCGAGGAAGATCTGCTCCACTAGAGAAGTTTTTAGAGACCACTCGAAAGGCATTACAATAGTCCTGCTCAGTTTGTCTGCCAGTATGTTGGACCAACCTGGAATGTGCATTGCTACCAGAAAATGGCTGGTGGAGGTCGCTCATTCTCATACTTTCATGGCCTCACGACAAAGGGGGTAAGACCTGGTTCCTCCCTGCTTGTTGATGTACCAAACCACTGACATATTGTCTGTCTGAATTGCAATTGTTCCCAGAGGAAGAAAGGCATGAAGGGCCTGAAACACTATTAAGACCGCCCTCATCTCTAGAACATTGATATGCAGTTTAGTCTAGTTGAGGGATCACATGCCTTGGACTGTCCTGCCAGAGCAATGCCCCCCTCACCCTAGTTGGGAGGCGTCCGTGGTCACCATGGCTTGGGGAAGGGCTGCAAGAAATGTACATCCCTCTACTAGTGGATATCCACCATAGGAGGGACTTCCTGCATTCATTGTTTATGTGAATAGGATGCGTCAATGGCAGATCTAAAAAGGACCATTGGACTGTTAACATCCACTGCAGAACTCGCATATGAAGACGAGCACAGGGAAGAAGAGTAATGGTGGCTGCCATGGAACCTAAGGCTCTTAAAACCGCCTCGGCTGGAGGAAGATAAGATTGAAGGATCACAGATATAAGAAGTCGCAAGTTTCGGACTCTTTCTGGAGTTAGAAAGACCTTGGTTTAAAACGTATCGCTTCTCGCTCCTATACAGTCTAAGACCTGAAGAGGGTCTAGAGAAGACTTGGATATGTTGATTGTGATGCCCAGCAAGTCTGATCATTTCAGGAAATAGTCTCTAGCCTGGCAAAATAGACGCCTGATCGGAGCAGAGAGAAGCCAATTGTCCAGGTATGGGTAGACCTGTATCCCCTGAAGCCTCAGGTGAGCCGCTACTACTGCCATGACCTTGATGAACACCCTGGGGGCTGTGGTGAGACCGAAGGGTTGGGCTCGGAATTGATAGTGATTGGCTCCTAGCCGAAAGCGGAGGAACCTCCTGGAGCATCTGTGCATTTTGATGTGATAGTATGCATCCTGAAGATCTATTGAGCACATCCAGTCATTCTCCTGAATGCAAGGCAGAGTGACCATCCGGAACTTTTCTTTGGCAACTGACAGGTTTAGAGTGGAAAGGTCCAGAATAGGCCTTAGGTCCCCTGTCTTTTTTGGCACTAAAAAGAACCAGACAGAGATGCCTGACCCGGACTGATCTAGGGGGATGGGCTGGATGACTTGTTTCTTTAGCAGCTTTCTTATTTCTAGTGCTGCTGCCTCCCTTTGCGTGGGTGGAATGTCCGGGAGGTGTTTTGGTGGAACAGGAGGAGTTAGAAAGGGTACTGTATACCTTCTGGATATTATCTGAAGCACCCAACGGACTGAAGAGACATGGACTCCCATGCCGTCAGGTGCATCGAAAGGTGACCCCCGACTGCCTCCAGAGCAGAGCAGCCGGGCAACCCCTCAGGGCTGTTGTGAGGGCCTGTCTGAAAATGGTTCTCGAGACCCAAAATTCTCTGACCCCCACTACCTCTGGGCCAGCATCCGTCCTGACCCCCTCTGCCTCTAGGGGAAGGAGAGTCCCGAGTGTCCCGGGAATACTGAGACTTCCGGAACCACATCTTCTTTTGCCCCCTCTGATTCCAGAAGAAGGATCTTTGGGAGTTAGAGAAGTGGATTCCGATGGCAGACAGTGTCTTCCCATCTTTCTCACTCTGGACTAACGTCTCATGAACCGTCTTCCCAAACAAGGAAGAACCATCTTAAAGGGCATTTGCAAAAGACACCTTAAAGGGTTCCGTGAATTGACAAAGCCTAAGCCAGGCGTGTCTCACCTCATGGTAATGCCGAACCCGTTGCTGCTCCTTCACTGGCATGTGAGAGGAGGCACATGGACGTATTTGTAACTGCTTTGAGAGTGGCCATTCTCGCGGAGATTGTGCGTTTATCCTCTGGAGACATAGACTCTGGGGGGGTGACTCAGTGAACTCCTTAACAAGGTCTTGCTGTAGCCTAGTAACATGGGCCAAATAATTCAGTGCCATTATAGAAAACGTGGCTGAAGCATATGTCCGCTTTCCCAGATGATCCATTGTCCTAGACTCTCGGTCGGGGGGATGAAACATAGAACTTTCCTGGGCTAGTTCTTTTTGGTGGCAGCCGCTACCACCATGGCGTCCACCGGGGACCCCCTTGTTCCAACTCGGTCTGTCTACAGGAGGGCTTAAGATCTTATCGGGCTGCCCGGGGATTGGCTCCATGGTGTCCGTTTCCTTCCATGCCCTGGTGATAATGAGGTCCACCAAGGGATCCGCGGGGGGGGGAGACACCCAGGAGGTAGACAAGCCCGTGTCAAAGGCCTCCAGGAACACTGACTCATCAGAGTAAGCTTGGGGGCGGATCAACCCACCGCTGGCGCAGGATTTCCATGATGTCTCCAAAGGAGAGATCGTCGGGGGGTGATCTAGGGGAACCTTCCCCTTCCTCCAAGTTGGTATCCTCAGTGAGGGACTCTGGAGAGGAGTCCAGGTGCCTTCTTTTTCACGTTCATTTGTGAGGGATCTCTTCAGTGGGACTCTCCGGAGGGGTCTCGCAAACTACTTGTGGTTCCTTGAGGGAAACAGTCTGGGGCACCTCGAGCACGTGCTGTCCCTGCATTGTCAAAATGGCAGAAGACACACCCAGAGGTGAGGGAGTTGGGGCGGAATCTGATGAGATGGTCAGGGGCCTCAATTACCTGGCAAGAACCCTCTCCACTACGTCGAAAGCCGAGGGAATGCGAGCCTCCTGAGAAACTGGCAAGGAAACTGCTCTCCCTGGATCCGACATGGGGATTGGAGCCGAGCTTGACAGAGCTGAGATACAGAGGGGTAGGGCTTGACCCAACAGCGAAGGAGCCAAAGGAGAAAGGCCTAACCCCCTCAGATCCGATGCCCAGGCTTCTGCTCAGAGAGCCACTCGGGTCCGAACCAGTCGGATCCGATGTGCTCAAGGTAATGGCCGGCGTTGAGATACATGGTACCATCGGCACTAGCTCCTTGACTCCGGGACCTCTTGGATCCAATAACTCCAATACCAGGGTCAGACCGGAGAAGGAGGTATCGTGGCAAAGAAGGGAAGCAAGCTCCCTACTCTTGAGGGAGAGGGGGGCTGGTAAGACCCCCATCTGAATCTGGGTGCGAATAAACCTTTGCATCATTTTGTCCATGTCCACTTCAAATAGACGTCTGGTGGACAGAGATGAGACCACCGACGCTGGCCGGGAGGGTCGGTGTACGGAGGCCCTGGAAAGAGGACTAAGCTCCTCCGGCTCTGCTGAGAATCTCGGCGATCGGAGCCAAGGAGAAGCTGGCCTGGAAAAAGCTGTCTGTTTAGGGGTAGAACCCCTCGGATCCGATTGGTCCGGTGATCTCTTCCTTCCCTTGTCTCTCTCGCTGTCTTTGCTCCTCTCTTTTTTTTTGAGTCCCTATCCGCAGGCCTTTGTCCAGGAGGTTGAGTCCAGGCCTGGGAGGGAGAGGAGACAGTGGCCGAAGTGGAAGATGAATAGAAGAAGAAGAGGCAGCCACCTCCGTAGCAGGGAAAAATCCCTTGAGGATCAATTTTGCCCTATGATCCTTTAGGGCCCTGGGGTTGAACCCTGCACAAATAGAGCAGTCCAAGGAGAGATGGGCTTCCCCCAGACACACAACACACAGAGTGCTTCTATCCACTGGAGACAACTTATGGCCACACACTGTGCATTTTCTAAAGACCATCTTGGTCTGCTGATCTGCCATATCCAACACAGAGGTGCGAGGTACCAAAAAGTTTAAACTAACAAGGTTTAAACTAAACTACCTGACCCTAACACTCACACACACTCACTCGCAAGGAGGGGAAAGGGAGACAAGGCCTAATCTACAACATGAGAAGCAACTTTTTTTTTAAATGGATACGCCGTGCAAAATGAGGGAAGAGGAGGCAAGGGACAGTAGGAAACCTACCTACAGTAACAACAACTAAGAACACCCAGAAAAACAGTAGAAAAAGTGCCTACCATGTCTGGAGATCTAGACCACACTGCTTGGCAAAGCCATGGCAAATGAGATCTGAGGGAAGGAAGGAGATGGAGGGGTGCTATGGGTAAGGGGAAGAGCTTGGAGCTCAGATCAGATGCTGGTGAAACTGCCGTCTCAGATCAGGTCTGGATCCGGCATCCCACAGGTTGATGATCAAATGAAGTTAACTACTTCAGATTGTTTATTTTTATGATTTTTTGGCTCCTGCTTTATTCCATTGGTTCACTTGGTTTCCGTGTTTTGTATTCACTATACAACAAAATACTAGTCTCTATCTGCGTATTTTGGTGGACAATTTTGTTACTTCAGAAATACACAAGTGTGTAAAGATAGCGATAGTGGGAAAAAGCTCTCAACAAGGGTAAAGAAGTGGTACGCTAATGTACAATGGTAAGGGATAATAAGAAACCTGGAAATATACTCAGAATATAAAGTTTTTTTTTTTTTGAAGAAAAAATTTTACTTATCTGCCTAAAAAACAATTGAAACTCGAGAGTTACAGCTGGCCATTCCTTATGCAAAACCAGCAAATGAGATCTGGCAGTATGTTAGGGGTTGGTGCATTATGGGTAAGGGCGAGAGAAGCTCAACAGCTTTTTGGTTACCATGAACTTTAGGAACGGCGGAGTCAGATCGGAGTTTCAGATACGAGGACAGAATGAAAACTGACATCAGATGCTATTTTTTTCTTCAAATGTAGCCTTTGAAGTACTAAATAACCCTCTTAGCTGCCTGTCTAGATTGGTCAGGGGACTTTTAATATGTATGGCTTTGTTCCTCCTATGCTTAGCCAAGATTATTTTTCTTTTGTTGTATAACCGACTGATATTGTGATTCCACCAGGGTGGCTTGTCTTGTGAGTTTGTCTTATTTTTAATTCAAGTAGGCACAGCTCGCTCTATACAGCTATCAATACAGCTGTAGAGAGATTTTGTAAATAGCCCAGTGTATTCTATGGTGTTTGCTGGTTTGGGGGTGCTTGGAATTTAGCCAAGGTGTTGCTTAGTAGAGGCAGGTTAGCTTTGGAATAGTTCCTAAAGGTTTTTGGTTTTGCTGGATCCCCAGATTTAATTTTTATTTCAAGTAATACTGCCTTATGGTCAGTTCTGATGAGCAAAGATATTACACTGTGTAAGGAACATTGTCTCCCCATGTTCATGAGTACAAAGTCAAAGATGTTTATACCGCTGGTAGGAGAATGGACCAACTGCTCCAGGATGTTGGTATTAACAAAGTTGAGGAATCCCTGGTTTTGTGCATTAGACATGATATAGGATTCCCCAGTCTACTGAGGGGTAGTTGAGACCCCCCCCATGAATATTGTGTTGGGTTGAAAAGTGAGGGACTCTAGTACATTGATATAGGTAGTATGGGTTACCTCGGACATGGAAGGTGACCTATATCTTGAAAGGATATGGTATGACACCCTGTTTATTTTGAGTTGCACATGTATGAGTTCCAGTGGGTTATACACTTTAAATAATCGGGATGTGAGACTGGTTTTAACATAGACTGACACTCCTCCATCTTTAGTTCCCTCCTCTGCAGTATGTGGCCTAAAGGTGTGAATGGCATTATAATCTTGCATTGCTGGTACTATCAGCAACTTTATACCTGGTCTCTGTTACCACACAGATGTCTAAACTCTCCAGGGAGAGGAAGGCTTGCAGGGACTGGAGTTTCTTAGAACTTCTAGTATTGAGCAGTACCACCTTCAGATATTCCTTCATAGGTTCAGTTAAGTCAGTAGGTTTATCAGTTTGGCATTGCCTAAAAAAGGCACTAAGGTGGTAGAAAAGGCCTTTGCCAATATCTGAAAGCCTAGAGGGGTTAAATGCAGACAATCCCTGGCAAAGCAGTGTGGTCTGTCAACCATGTCCTCCCAGGCAGTCAAATATTGTACCCCCCACCCCCGGATTGACATCAGAACCTCAGCCAATAGTTAAAATCAATCATTTTCTGCTGGTAAAGTGGCATCATCCTTGGAGAAGGTAGTATGCTGCTCAGTGCTAAGCTCATTCCTGCCTGAGACATAATCAGCTCAGTGCTAGGCTCATTCCTGCCTGAGACACATAATCAGTAGGCTCAATCATGTTTCGCTTCATATGATCAAGGGAGGTACTTCTCAGGTCATTAACACCACCATGGGCTGTGACTGAGTCATACTGGTACCTGTAGTTTAATGACCTGAGTGCCTGTGTGACATGATGGACCCTAGCCCTGGAAAGGCAGCTAACTGTGATGCTCTCCTTACTCAGTCTGATGAGGGGGGCACTGGTGTGCCTCATTATAGAATCACCAATGACCAGGAAATTTGGCTGTGTGCTGGTTTGCCTTAAGGGCTTAGCAGCAGAGCACTGAATACAGTGTCACTATGTGCAGCTGCGGATGTTTTAACAGAGTGCTTACGTGATGGCTGAGAACTCTTTCTTTGATTGTACTGTGCAAGAGATCTTAGTGTTTTAGGAAGGTTACCTGTAAGCCTCAGCATAAGTAGTTTTATGTGTAGGGTCTTTAACCTGTGCAGTAGGCGTGGTGCAAGTGTCACTGGCAACCTCTATACAATACGTTTTGTTTGTAGCAGACAGTTTTGCCTCCAGCATTAAAGTGTACTTACATCTCTCGCATACACTATCTGTTTTGTAAAGAATAAGTGGGTTGTCTGTGTACATGAGGCAATTGTTACAATGCCTCAGAATATCCATCTGGACCAGACTGGCCATTGAGAGAGTTGAGAAGTATATGTCAATGGCCACTGATCTACTAGGGAGGAGTGAGGAAAACTTAAATATTGAACAAGTCAATAAGAGAAGCAATGTGATGAGCAACGCTAAGCTATGAGCAAACTAAGATGCTCTAGTAGTAAAAAAAAAATCTGTCTAGACAGTAATGCCACAAGAGTGCAGACCACAGGCCAGAACAAAACCATAACAGGCACAATAAGCCTTTTCCAGTAATTCCCATCTCAGAAGGGTGAAGCTAGTCTCTCCTCCCACAAGAGTGTAGACCACAAACCTTCCTAATGTAAAATAACTGGTTTGAAGCCCAAGTGCTTAAACCAGAACAAATACACCTAGAATAAAATACACAATAAGTCTTATACAGCCAAAACAGTCATCAGCACAAAGAGCACTGGTGTGGCTGAACCTAAACTTGTTGTCACTGAAGGAGCAGCTAAAGCCACGTGTCGATTCTATTTCTGCTAGCACCAAAATGGGGGCCAGAGGAGAAATAGCTGAAATTGAAGGTAGAGGGTCTTCTTAAACTGCCCTAGGCATGGAGGGGACAGAGACAGCACCATAACAAAGCTGGACCTTAAAAGCTGACATCATTTGTTCCCAATCAACTAATATAGGGCCCTGAAGGGACATGTCAGACCCTAGTGAAGTTGCAGAGGCAAGATAAGAGGGAAAGAAAGTAGATAACTCCTTTTCAGATGAAAAGTTCCCAGCCCTACCTCTCAGCACTAAGTCTGCACCACCTGAAGAGTATTGCATGGAGGGAGTGAAGACTTAGAGAAACAACACCTAAGGGTCCTGGCCTGGAAGGTGAAGATGATCTAGAAGCTTTAGCTAGGAAGAACTTCTCAAGCATCACTTCCCCTTTCAATCCTTTTTTTCCTGTCTCAGACCCGTAGTAGACTTATCCTCCATAGCAGATTCTTCATCCTGTGCCAAATTGGAAGGGAAAAGAACCTTTATCATTAACTTGTTTCTCTAGTCTGATAAGATGCTGGAACTAAAATCATTACAAACAGTGCAGCCTCTCTGTAGATGACCAGCCCCTAAACAAATCACACACATCTCATAAGAATCCTGTCAAGGAATCTTACAGCCACATATTTTATACTTTTCTGTGCCATATTAGCATCCTTATCCATTACTGCAACAAAAGCCATTAGTAAAAACAAAAACAAACACAAGGCTCTTAATAAGCATCCAAGTAATCCACAAAAGTAAAAGACAATATAATAATAGTAGGAAAACAGGTGAGATGAAAATTGAAAAGATTTTTTGTACATGGGAATTAAAGAGTATGGGGAAGAGTCCATTAAACAGCAGACAAAAACAAAAGGTTGATAGGAATCACAGACCAACAGAAGAACGTCTTGAGCTAGGTTTACTCTCATAGGTAAGTACAAGGTAATCAGTCTGTAGACCACTCCAAGCCACGCCAAAACAGCATCTAGGGTGACCTTCAAGGTGACAAGGGTGCTACTCTGCTTGACATGTAGTAGAAGTTTGTTTCAGAACTGAGTATGTTGGGATATGAATCTATCATGTTAGTGTATCTTATTTATCTCCTGATGAAGGTTTAGCTCTTTTAACTGAGTATTTGAGGTATCACTAGTTCTGTGAAGGAATAGGAGGTCAAATAGGGTTGGATCTTTCATGGCTTGAAAGGCTATGTACAGATCTTTTTACAGAAGTAAGAGACTGACTACAGTTAAAGGGCTGACAGTCTCTCCTGATAACTAAGATTTTTGTGACCACTGCTATTTGTAGTTATAAATCTCTGTGGTATCTCTATACATGCCACAAGGTGCATTATATATTCAATAATGGGTCAGATAAGATATGAGCAAAGGGGAATTAAGACATCTTTGGAGCTAGTGGAGATACCTTTGGAAATCAGATGAGCCACATAAAAGGCTTTCCAAATTACTGTGGAAACATGCTGGTCAAATGATAAGGAATTATCAACAACTATCTTACAACAGTGCCTGATTTGAGGGGTGCATCATCTATGTGGCAAGTGAAATTTTTTATTTACTAAAATGAATTATGCTACATTTTTTTGCATTTCATTTGAGACCACTGTTCTTGCACAAATTGTTGTCTAACCCATGTTGGAGCAACTGTGAATCAATTGAAGACTGAATAACACCCAATTTACAGTCATCTACAAACGTATGCTTCTCCCCATTCACTGAGACCTTCGGCAATACACAAACTAAATTGAAGAATGACCAGAGTGAAAAGACCCAGTGACATTAAAGTAATTCAATGTAGGTATTTTGCAAGGAAGACTGTAAAAAAACATTTTTGACTATGAAAAGGTCCTGTATTACACAATATCCTGCTGAGCCCTATTTATTACTGTTACTGAAGTGCACGCCACTAGGGACAACAGCTGCTTCCCACAGGAACTTCCTCATCTTTTATTTAACAAAACTACTTGTCGCTCCAAACAGCTAAACCAAGAAAATTGTGTTGTCTGTTACTTAATATTATTGGCATCCTCGGTAAACTTAAACAGGTAGTATTCTGCCCTTCATAGCAATTCAGGCAGTTTATATCATAGTTGTACAGTTTGAGCATTTTTGATCTGTTGCTGCCATCTAGTGGCCTTTTATTTATAACAGATTAACTTGTTTTACAGCATTATAGCAAGCCTCAGGAAGTGATGTAATTCAGTCAGGAAGCAGCTTTCTTTCACTTCTAGCCCTCATAAATTGCAGTCATGATCTTTTTTTCCCAGGCCCTGGCATTCACATCTCCTGTAATTTGTATGTTGTAATTCTTTGTATTTAGAAGTGCTGTATATTGTATATATTCTGATATGTTGCTATTTGTATTGTGCTGCAGTTTTACAAAGTATTAAAGTTAAGAAATCTCAATAAAGCTACAAGAAACCCTGATTCTTTTGCTTATTGGATTTTTTTAAAGTGTTAAGCTGTCCATTTAGCTGTACTACGCCTCACACAGTGCTGTGAGAATGGAACAAGTAACACACTAAAATATAGGGGCTAATCTTGAGAAAAGGATACTCACTCATAAAGAACAAGGCCACTTATTGTTTTTATTTTTCACTTTCAATCGCTCAATCACGAAGACTGGGGTGGTGTTTACCGGCTCTGTTCACTCTGCTCCCCTAACCTACCCGCATTCTCACCCACCCCCACACACTATAAAGATATACTCTATCCACCTGACTTCCTCCCACATTCAACCAATCATCTACCTACTTCAAATCACTCTCCACCAACTATTCCAACCAAACCACTCCAAAACATTTCATCTTACATCCCTCTTCCACCCCCTAGTGTTACTCCTTCTTCAATCAATCCTCCAGCATACATGCTCTCTAATATTACACTCAAACTTCCTGCACCACCCTAATCCTACCTCTCTGACACTTCTTTCTTTTCTAACCCCCTCCTGTTTCATAATAACCCACTCTCTCCCACTCACTAACTTCCAAACCATGCTTCTCAACATACTAGCAGCCCTTACTCTACTTCTCCTTTCCTCCTTGACCTCTTATCACACCAACTTATCTTATTTAAAACCATCACCAACACTCTCCCAAGTATGTAACCACAACATCACCGTCATGCTCTATTTCTCCCTATCTATATAACTTTTCCTACACTCATCTCCTCAAAACCAAAGTCTTGTCTTACCCCCCCCTCCTAGAATCAATCATCTCTACAGCTCCTACACTCCCAAGCTCACCCTACTTGCTAGAATTCTCCTTCTAGTTGGTGCCATACACCTTAATCCAGGTCCCTCCACATCATTATCTACTTCTATCCAAACAACTTCCTTCTCCTCCACCCATACCTCCTCAGTCCCCTCTTTAACCTTCACGTCTTCCTCCCCTAAAACCTTATCCATTTTATCTATAAACATACAAAGTCTACTAAATAAAACCACTGAATTTCACACATGGCTTTCCCATTTTACCCCACATATCTTAACCTTGTCTGAAACCTGGCTAAAACCTCATATCTCAAACAATGAAATTTTACCCCAGGCTACAATATCTATCGCCAGGTAGAATCTCACAAGAAAAAAAAAAAAGGAGGTGGTGTAGACATACTCTACTCTGAACGACTGAGCGTCTCCCCACTATCCACCCATCCACCTCATTTCCACACTGCTGAACTATTAATACTAGACTGTCACATAAATACCCACAAAAAAAATTAGCTATTGCTTCCATCTATATCCCACCAGGTAAAAACATCTCTATTCTTGAAACTATACTGTCATGGATCTCGCAAAACATACCCTATGAAACTGTCATAGTGGGTGATGTAAATATTGACTGGAAAACATCAAGTGCACACTCCCCTATCCAAAACATCAATCTCTTTAGATTTACCCAGCTCATCACAACCCCAACTCACTTGAATAGACATTCCAACTCCGGCACTACCCTTGACTGGATACTGACTACCGACCCACACCTTTATCACAACTCTAGTACACTTCCTGATACCTTAAGCGACCACCTATCCACAACTATGCAGACCTCATCTTTATAAAGAATGCAGTAAACTTATTAGCTTCTACTCCACAACATTTAATGAAAAAGTCTCTTCAATAAATTGGTCCAGCCTGCATAGTCTTCCCCTTAATGATGCCATGCTAAAATTCAACCACATCTTCCTAGATATCCCCAACACACTAGCACCCCTTCAGAAAATTAGGATAAAATCAAATTATACCCCCTGGCTTACAAAATATATTTCTTCCCTTATGCATCAGAGAGATTCTGCTTGGAAAACATGGCTAAAATCCAAATTCCCTACTTACCATCAAATTTTTAAAGAACTTAGAATCCGTACAAAAAAAAAAAACAAAAAACAAATCTACAATGACAAGAAAAAATTTATTATAAGGCCCAAACTAGCCATCACTCTAATTCCACAAAGTTCTGGAGAACTATCAACTCTACCCTTTGCTCCAGAAGCCCTGAAACTCCTAATCCATACCCTAACAATTCACCTCAGGACACTGCCTCCCTCTTTAACCATTACTTTATTGATACTATCGATAAATTGACTAACACTGACCAGAACTCCAACTCTACTATTCCTCAACAAACATCTTCTAACCAAACCCTCTTCCCTCATAAATCTATCCTCCAAAGACTAAAACCATGTTCTCCTTTTGCTGATAATCTATCCCCCTTTCTCAAACTTGCAGCTGACTCCACAATTCTATACTTATCAATAGATCAATTTGTGAAGCCACTGTTCCTGATAAATGGAATCTTTCTATGCAACACTCCTACACAAAGGAGGTAACTCCACTGATCCATCCAACTTCAGACCCATAGCTATTCTCTCCCCTCAATCAAAAATCCTCAAAAAATGTATACACAGTCAGCTGCTCAAATTTCTTATTCAAGAAAACCTTCTGACACCTACTCAACATGGTTTCAGTCCAAACCATAATACTACTACAGCCCTTTTATCTGTCACTCATAGAATAGCTGAAGCCAGTGATAATAACAAACGTGTCTCGTGTCTATTTTTGGACCTGTCAAAAACCTTTGACATGGTATCCCATCCTAAACTCCTAACCAAATTAGCCAACCTTAATCTCTCATCTTCCATTTTTGAATGGTTGTCTGGCTATCTCTCAAACAGACTGCAATCTGTCAGATGGCATTCCTCTTGCTCCCCCTTCCTACCGATCCATATATGTGTTCCCAGGGCTCCATCCTGGGACCCCTTCTATTCAACATCTTCCCTAACAACTTCTTTACATCTTGTTATGACTCCACTTTTATTCAGTGTGCTGATGACTCTACACTCATGTCCTCTTCTGAAAGTATCTCTCAACTTCACACTCTTATCCAAAACTCTTTTCTGCCTGTAGAAAAATGGCTCACCAAAAATCAATTCATTTTAAATCTTAAAAAGACTAAACTTTTAGTCTTTTTCCCAAAACTTTGTCTTTTTCCCAAAATCATTTTCACATCTCAAACCCACCAGTACCATTTCATCCTTAAATAAAAAAACATCATTAATGTAGAATCCCATACAAAGCTACTTGGGAATGATAACAAATGATCAATTAAAATTTGGCCTTTGTATTCATTAAAAAAAAACTGGGCCTCCTTTACAGGAACAGAACATTCTTAACTCTCGACTCTAGACTCTCCTTGGCTAAGCTTATCTACTTCCAAGCCTTCTCTATGCTGCTTCAATCCTTACACACCTTCAATCTTCCATAATTACTAAACTGGAATAGGAATACAATAAAAATGCAAAATTTGCTGCAAACCTACCAATTCTCTAGCTAAAGTATTGATACACCCTTGTCATGACCCCATGTAAAAATATTTTAAAGATTTTCTCCTTGGGTCTCCACTGAAAATGGGCTTGAGCTTAGTTGGACCAACCCAGTTAACAAATGTCAAATAAATACATAAAAATAAATAGTTAACCATATGCCTGAAGCGCTGGCCTGAAGGTTTGAGTAATAAATGCACAATAGAAGAGGGCCCCAAAATGAGCTCTGTGGTACACCACTGATAACTTTTTTGTTTTCAGAAGTGGCACCTGCATCTCTAATTGCATGGGTTCTAGCAGACAACCAGTTAGCTATATACCATAATGCCTGCATGGGGAATAGTGTCAAAGACCTTAGCCAGGTCTAGATATGCTGTATGCAGTGCTTTATCCACTATCCACTGCTTCAGATACTTTTTAAAAGAAATTAATGAGGATGAAGTAAGAACTTCCTTTGAAAAAGCCAAATTGGTGAGGGTCCAGGAATAAGAGATTTTCAACGTCCAAATTAATGAGGCCTGGGATAATGCTCTCCCTAGCTTTACATATAAGGCTAGTAATAGTAAGTCTAATGGGTCTACAGTTACCAGGGTCTGTAGTTGGGCCACCCTTGTGTAATGGCATTACAATAGCTGTTTTCCAGGCTTTAGGAATATAACCAGTGGAGAGGCTTACACTGAAGAGGTTTAGTAGGGGATTCAGAAAGTCCATATTTGGCATTGATAATCAGTCAGCCTAGTATATTATCAGAGTCCATGGATGAAGTATTCCTAGTTTTTGAAAGGGCTGTGAGATTAGTTCCACAGTAATTAAAGGGGTGGATGGGATTCTGGAACTTGTGGAATAGTTATATCTGTGGATGTAGTAAAATTTGCAGTAAATTTGTTAGCAAGGATATTAGCTATTTCCTTTGGGTCAGAGAGTGAAGCATTATTGTGGACTAGCTCTAAACATTGTTAGGTGTTAGTTCTTATCTTCCTCATACAGTTAAAGAAGGATTTGTAGTTATTTTCCATGTTAATGGCTATTTTATGTTCATACTCAGCTTTGAGTAATGCTGCAATAAAATGAATACTTATCTGCAGACAAACATGCAAAACAACACCTTCTAAGTTCAAGTTCACTAAAAACAATGTTGAACCTGCAATGACAGCAACAAGACCTGGATTATTTCCTCAGGGCAGGGAAATATAGGATAGTGAAGGAGCTTGAGCCTGAAAGCTAATTCATTGCAAGCAGAAAAGATGCTAAGTCAGCTTGTCCTTTTGTTCCAGTGTCCTAAGAAGACCAGACCAAATTGTTTAACTTTTTTGAATGCTTTTGTCTTGTAAAGATAAAATTTAAGCTGTCTATGCACATCTAGAGTGCAGAATGTATTCACCTTTGTTAAAATGATTTGGGAAGACAAGAAAACATGCAAAATTGGACTCTGACAATTCTGGGTTTACATAAGGACTACTTCAGTGAGTTACTCTGTTTTTATGAAAGATCAAAAATGGAGGGTTAGATGACAAACCTTGTAATTTTTAAATTCTTCTAGCAGATGTAACAGCTACTAAGGAAAGTGTTTTCCAGGAAAGGAATTTTAGCTGTGCATAAGTTGGTTGTTCAAAAGGGCTTTTTTCAGTACTTCTAAGACAAAATTCAGGTCCCAAGGGGAACTGGCTCATCATTATGAAAGCTGGAAATGGATGCTAGTTGTACTTTGGAATAACTTGACCCAATATCAAATAAAGTAACACAAAAGTGAAAGATCACTGAAATGGCTTTTGAAATCACATCAATACCCTGACTCGCTACCTATATAGAGATGAATTTCCATTTGCTTTTGCACACTTTATGAGTGAATTCTTTTTGAGATGTAGAAAGAATTCAAACTATGCTCTCAAATAACATGAAGTCTTTAGCCTTCGAGGGAAATGAAACCATACTGTTAATTTCACGTTCAGTAGGGCTCAGTGAGGATGCTCAGATGTATGAGAGAGAAAATTTGGATAAGGATCTAGTAGCCATGAGTGCTTCATTAGCACACCTAAGCAAAAGACAACGGATATGCCTTGACCAAAACTCAACAATGAGAATCACAGTGACCTTGTATGCTGCTGTTTTCTGAAAGAATCTTCAAATTAGCGGAAGAGGGAGTTTGACAAAGAGCAGTCTGGTGAGCCACTGCCGGACTACAGCATCTCTCGGGTACAGTCCCTCTGGAGGGATCAGGACAAAGAAGCTGCTGCACTTGGTAATGGATGGGGTTGGAAGGCTAAGCTCAGTAGCAGAAAATTTGCTGGGCTACTGTTGAATTGAGAGACCACTCTTAAAACATCAGGATGGAACTGACCAGCCCTTCCGCTATACAGTTAGCTGCCCCCGGTATGTGCACTGCAATCAGAAAGTGATGCAAAGAGATTGCCCACTGTCAAGCCTTCAATGGCCTCTCAGGAAAGGGGGTAGGATTTGTTTCCTCCTTGCTTGTTCAAATAACACACTACAGACTCGCTTTCTATTTGAATGGAAATCACTCCCAGAAGATAAAGGTACAGGAATTCCTACAATGTGAGGATGATTGCACACATTTACAGAATACTAATCTAAAGATTGGCCTCTGTTTTATTCAAAGCTTGAATGCCCATCCTCTCCTGGAAATGCCCCCCCCCCCCATCTCAGAAAGGAAGAAACTATTGTGACCATGACCAAGGGTGGAAAGAAAAATTACAGTTGTCTAAAATCTTACCATAAACGTAGATGTCCTTCTCTTCACTGTTGCAGTATTCTTTACAAAAGGGATCCCCTGCCAAGAGCAGCCTGATGTCCGGCCGGTATACCAAAGCCTTTTCGTTGTAAGGGGCATGCTGTATGTAACATGTATGCTCCCCACACGCAGCATATGACAAAGGTGACGTCCGGATATACCATCCTCAGAACTGAAAAGCCCCAGTAGGATTGACAGTCCAAGGATAAATAGGTAACAAGCACACCCAGAAGGAAAAGGGACCAGGGGGAGGAGGAGGGAGGGAATGAATACATTCTGATTGTCTCTACAATAGTCATGGTAACTCACAAATGCTTTTACATCCGCATACTGCCATGGTAACTCTGAATTTAATGGTCTCAGATTTCAGATCATCTCATCAGCTCCAGTATACATCACCCAGTTGTGCAGGGGCTCATTTAAAATGGTAGCTAACTTCTCCATCACTTTCTATGGGAAACCTTTTGATGTCTTTCCATATCACTGTGCAGTATTCTTTAGAAAAGGGAACCCCTGCAAAGGGCAGCCCAATGTCCAGCTGGTATAGCAAAACCTTTTTGTTTGTAAAGGGTACGCCATGCATCACACGTATGCTCCCAGTGCAAGGCATATGCCATAAACGTGACAACTGGACATACCATCCTCAGTACTTCTTTGCCACCAATCCAAATACTACTATCTTTAATCATTTGTCTGTTGGTTCTACCACTTTCAGATAAGTCCCATGTTGGGGTTTTTGATTTTCTTTATCTTACATTTGCCTTGTTCTGGTTGCTGGGTTTCATGTCATCCAGAAAGAGGAAATGCCAGTGTAGGAGACAGATTCCCTATAAAGATCTTCATGAGCAGTGTTTGTTCTGTTTAGATACGGCCATACATCTTGCACGATTTGTCAGTCCTTTGTCCCTAAGACACTGATAAATTGGCTTTCTTCCCTAGTGATTTACCTAGAGAACCAACAACTTAAACTGTTGGCTAATGATACCATGGACGGATCTTCCCAGCCCAAGAGCCAGCCATCTACAAAACATGACCAAAAAAAGAAGTCATGTACCTACCATAACGTTCCATGTTAGTTGTCTTCATCTCACTTCCTTCTTGCTGTTTGGGTTTGGAGCTGATCCTCAGCTCCAACCCGGCCATCTTCTATAGCTCGAGAGCTATTTACTGTCTCGAGGCTACCCCTTATCCCAGAATGCCCAGCGTCAGCTACCCAGATCTTGTTTGTGATAGCGCACACTAGACATTAGTAGAGTAACCAGTTACTAAAACTGGTTGTCCAATACACCTAAACAAGGAAAGAGTTATAGATTTACCTGGCATGTGAAGTAATAAAAGATGCTCAGCCAGTGAAAACAAAAGGGAACTCCTCACAATCCTCTAGGAAGGGGGAAGGAGGGAGGGATGCAAGAAGGAAGGCGAGATGAAGACAACTAACATGGAACGTTATGGTAGGTACATAACTTCTTTATGTTAAGTTGTCTATCTCGCCTTCATTCTTGCTGTTTGGGACAGCGTACCTAGCACCTAAAATCCCGGGTGGCTCATTGGAACAAACTCTTCAGAACAGCAGAACCAAAGGAAGCTCTGCTCCGGGAGACCATATCTACCTTGTAATGAGAGATAAAAGTGTGGGGGTTTGCCCAAGCGGCAGCTGCACAGATTGAGTCTATGGGCAACCTAGACTGAAAGGCTACAGAGGTGGCTAATGACCTAGTGGAATGACCTTTTGGTTTAGCTGGTAGCTCTTTATTTCGTAACTGATAAATAAAGGCAATAGTATCAGATGGCCATCTGGATAAGGTCACTTTGGAATCTGGAAGGCCTTGTTTGTTGAAAGCATAAGAAATAAATAACTGGCTGACTTTCTTAGTTCCTTAGTTCTATGGAGGTAAAAACGCAATTGTCTGTGTGCATCCAATTGATGGAGCTTGTATTCTGCCTTGTTGCTGTGATTAGGAAAGAAAACTGGCAGATCTATGGTTTGATTTAAATTGTTCTCTGAGCAGACTTTAGGAATAAAGGATGGATTGGTCCTCAGAGAAACTCTGTCCTTGTGAAACACCAGGTAAGGAGGACGAATACATAGTGCTTGAAGTTCTGAGACACGTCTAGCTGAAGTGATAGCAACCAGAAAAAGTGTCTTCCAAGAAAGAAATTTTAAAGAGCATGATGCTGCCAGTTCAAAGGGAGGCAAAATTAAGGAGGCTAAAACTAAACTGAGATCCCAAGGAGGGGGAGGATCTCTAACTGGGGATCTAAGAAGAGTTGTTCCTTTCATAAAGGCTTTGCAGAGCTTATGAGACATTATGCTAGAATTAAGCATACCGATATGAAAATTAGAAATGGCAGCTAGTTGTACTCTAATGGTAGCGGAAGCTGCACCAGACTAAAAAAGCTGTGTTAGAAATTCCAGAATTTCGTGGATGGGGGCTGAGAAAGGATCCAAATTTCTAGATTCTGCCCAGTAAGAAAACTGTTTCCATTTACTAGCATACGTTTTCCTCGTAGTAGACTTATGTGAGGAAACAATAATATCACGGACTGCTGGGGAGATATTGGAAAGCCTGGCTAAGGTTGGAAGTGGAGCAACCAAGCTGTGAGCTGGAGAGTTTGAAGGGATTGGTGCAACCCGCCTGACTGGTGAATCAGAAGATCTGGAACCGGGTCCAGAATCCACAGTTGATCCAGAAGGTGGAGGTGTAGGAACGGAAATCATATTTGTCAAGGCCAGTATGGGGCAATGAGGATCAGTTTGCAACCCAACGATTTTGCTTTCTGTATGAGTCTTGGAATTAGGGGAAAAGCGTAAAGGAGTCCCTGAGGCCAATCGTGGACTAGAGCATCTCTGGGTATATGACCTGGAAGAGGAAGAAGGGAGAAGTAGCTGCTGCATTTGCTGTTGAGAGGAGTGGCAAATAGGTCGCAGCAAGGCTGTCCCCATTTATGGAAAATAAGATACACAACTTCCTGATTCAGAGACCACTCGTGAGGCATGAGGATAGCTCTGCTGAGCCTGTCCACTATAACATTGGATTTCCCAGGGATATGCGTTGCTATCAGAAAACGTTGGGAGGAAATCGGCCATAGGCCACAGTCTGAGTCCTTCTTGACACAAGGGGTAAGACCTGGTCCCGTCCTATTTGTTAATGTACCACACCACTGACATGTTGTCAGCTTGGATTGCAATGGTCCCAGAAGGAAGAGAGTCTTGAAGGGCTTGCAATGCTAGGAGAACCGCTCTCATTTCTAGGACATTGATATGCAGATGGTACTCGTGAGGTTGCCAAGTGCCTTGGATTGTCCTGCTTAGATAATGCCCCCCCCCCACCCTATCAGGGAGGCGTCTGTGGTCACTGTGGCTACCGGAGGGGGTTGTATGAAAGGTCTGTCCTGAATTACTAGTGGGAAGACCATCCACCAAAAAAGGTGCCTTTTACATGTTTCTGTGATCAGGATCATGTGAGACATGGGTAGTTCCTGGAAAGACCACTGTGTGAAAAGAAGCCACTGAAGGATTCTCATGTGGAAACGTGCTAATGGTACAAGAAGAATTGCAGCTGCCATGGAGCCTAGAGCTTGGAGGACATGTCTGACTTGAACCCTTTTGCTCTGCATTAGAATTAACACTTGTTGACGAATAGTGGAAACTCTTTCCTGTGGTAATCTTGCAAACATTTCTTTTGTGTTTAATTCTGCTCCTATGTATGTAATAGACTGACAGGGCAACAAGGCAGATTTTTCAAAATTTACTGTAATGCCTAGTTGAGTGCATGATGCGATTGTATAATCCCGTGCCTCTAAGAGTTGATGCCTGGTGGTAGCAGTCAGGATCCAATCATCTAGATAGGGAAACACCTGGAGTCCTTGATGCCTCAGGTGAGCTGTGACTACTGCCATACACTTGGTGAACACCCTGGGGGCTGAGGTGAGACGAAAGGGCAGAGCTCTGAACTGGTAATGACTGGCCCCTACCCGGAAGCGAAGAAATCTCCTGGAGCATCTGTCCATCTTGATATGGTAGTACGCGTCTTGAAGATCTATGGAGCACATCCAATTGTCCTGACCCAGAAAAGGGAAAATGGACTGCAGTGTCACCATCCGGAAATTTTCTTTTTGTACAGATTTCTTCAGTCTGCTGAGATCCACTATTGGTCTCCAGTCCCCTGTCTTTTTTGGTACTAAAAAGAATCTTGAGTAAGTTCCGGATCCTAGTTGGTCTGCGGGGACTTCTTGAATGGCTCTTTTTTCTAGCAGTCTTGAAACTTCTGTGACTGCTTGATCCCTTAGATTGGGTGGGACATCTGGGATGGGCTTTTTCGATTCTATGGGGGATTGATGGAAGGGAATTTTGTAACCTCCGGATATGATGGATAGTACCCATCTGTTTCTTGTTATATTTTGCCAGGCTTTTGGGTACAGCAAAAGTCTTCCCCCGACTGCCTCCAGAGGTGAGCAGTCGGGCAACCCTTCAGGGATGCTGGAAGGGTTTGTCAGAGAAAGTTTCTCTGTCACCCTGGTTTTGCGGTCCCCCACTGCCACGAGGGCGGCGTCTGTTATTGTTGTTTCCCCCCCTGCCCCTGGGGGGAAAATCACCACGTGTGTCAGGCAAGGGTCCCTGGGATTTTCGGAACCACATCTTTCTGCTCTTCTGACCCTTGGGATAAGGTCTGGAAGGAGTGGAAAAATGGACTCCCATGGCAGAGAGAGTCTTGCCTTCCTGCTCACACCTGGTCAACGTGTCTTTTACCTGAGGCCCAAAGAGAAAAGATCCATCAAAGGGAGTATTGGTGAAGGATGCTCGAAAGGGTTCCGCAAACTGACAAAGCCACATCCAAGCATGTCTCCTGAGAGCCACACTTGTCCTTGCGGCTCTGCTCGCCCCATCGGCTGCACAAGAAATCAGCCTCATGGAGGAAAACTATGGAATTAAGAGTCACAAGCTGAGAAGCTACTTTGGCTGGTGCTCTCTCAGCTGTAGGATCTTGAAAGGTATCTCCAAGCTCTTTCAGGAGATCCCTTTGAAGACATGTAAAATGGCATAGATAATTCAGGGACCTCATTTAAAAAAGTCGCTGAAGCAAACATTTGCTTTCCATATCTGTCTATCGTCCGAGACTCTTTGTTCGGAAGATGAACAGATGAAGAGGTCTCTGCTCTTTCTTGGTGGCTGCTGCTACCTCCATGGCATCAAAAGGCACACCTTTTGAGAGGAAATGCTTGTCCTAGGGGGATGTAATGAATTTATTTGGTCTCCTCGGAGTAGGTTCCACAGAATCTGGAGCTGACCAAGCCTTTCGAGCCACTACAGACATGAGTGGATCGAAAGGAGGAGATACCCATGAGGTGGAAGGTCGGGAACCGAATGCGTCCGTGTATACAGACTCATCCTTGGTAGGGGCTAGGGAAGTTCAGTCCCTCCTCTGCCTAAGCATTTCAAGGATGTCCGAAAAGGAAACATCTTCAGAGGGAGACCTTGGGGACCCTTCCAATTCATCCATGTCTGTATCTGAAGTGAAAGACTCAGGGGAGTCTATGTGCTTCCTCTTGCATTTCTTCTTCCGGGGAGGCTCCCCCAAGTGATCATGGGAGGCTTCGGAAGAAGAGGGATCATCCAATGGGGTGTCCTGGGGCATAGGTTCCCTACGCTTGGGGTCTGGAGGAGGCGTAGAGGTTGGCACAGACACCATGGGGGGAGGAGCCAATGGAGCTGGCAGTAGAGCTTTCTCGGGGGACAGCACACTCCGAATGACCTCGAAGGTGTCCCGACCTCTAGGCAGAGAAAGCTCTGGCTCCGAAGAAACAGGAGTCTTTCTCCACATCGAGGGTGACGGCTCCGAGGCCGATGTTGGAGCAGAGCTCACCTGCACCGAAGCTCCGAGGGGGAGAACAGGGTCGGACAAGGGGTCTGATGCCACTCCCCCCCTCGGAGCTGATGAGAGAGCCTTGGCGCCCAGATCCCTCGATAGAAGGTACAATCGAGGTAATCACAGCTGATGTTGGAACCGAAGGAGAAATGATGATCGGAGCCAATGGTTCTATTTCCTGCGGGTTCATTGTCTCCGGCTCCGAGCTAAAAGTAGTCGGAGGAGGAATAGAAATAGAGGCGGTTGGAGCCGATACCTGTTGAGGTGGGCTGGACAGAATTTTTGCCAGTGCCTGTGACTTAAGCAACCTACTTACTACTCTCTCCACATCATGATCCGATAATCTAGAGGCTCGAGAGGAGTGGGAAGAATGATGGCTACATTCACTCTGTAATAAAGGTGACTATGGTGCCGAGTGAATGGACTCCAAGGATGGCGACCTCAGTCTCTTATGGCTCCGAGACGGCTCTGAAATAACAGATGGAGCCGACTGAGGAGTTTGTATTGTCAGTGCCAGCCGGTACCGACATACTTGGTTGGTCAGGTAAAGGAGTCGGCTCTGAAGGTGGAGCCGACGGCTTGACAGACTTCGGGGATTTCGCTGGCTGAGAACTTTTAGCCGGAGAATCCTGAGGCTTCAATAATCCCCGAAGGATTAATTTGTTTTTGCGCTCCTGCAGGACCCTTGGACTAAAAGCATGACATATAGAACAGGAGTCCTGCAGGTGAACAGCGCCCAAACAATAAACACAACTAGTGTTCCCTTGTCAGAGACATTTTCTGACAGCATGAGTCACACTTTTTGAAGCCAGATACCTTAGTATCTTTAAGCATTATAGTAACAACAACACACAACAAATAATGAAACTATACTATAAAAACAAAAACAAATAGAGTTTTTTTTTTTTTTTTACAGTTAAGAATAGAAAGAAAACCTCTAACTTAAATGGCTATCCTGTGGGGAGGGGGGAGGGAGAACTCTCTAATTTAAACGAGGTCAAGGGAACAGAAGGCCTAAGAGTTATGGAGCGACGGCCAACAAAGCTAAAATACACAGAAATGTGAAAAGGGATAAAGGAATATTATCTATATACTAAAAGACAATTACTTGACAAACTTTCAAGAAAAAAAGTAACAATATATAATATCAAAAAGATTATACAAGCCTGAGCCAGTAAGGAAGCAACCTCGTAGCTGAAGCAGCAAACAAGATCTGGGTAGCTGACGCTGGGCATTCTGGGATAAGGGGTAGCCTCGAGCCAGTAAATAGCTCTCGAGCTATATAAGATGGCAGAGTCGGAGCCAAGGATCGGCTCCGAACCCAAACAGCAAGAATGAAGGCGAGATAGACAACTTAACATAGTTAGTTCTGATTCTTCGGCTGTACCACCCACACCTGATGTCTGTCTTGAGGCTGGTGAAAGCCAGAGGAACACCTGGTTTCTTTCTGAGAGTCCTCTCCCTCAACTGCTTCGGAGGCCAGCATGGACCCAACACCAAGCACGCCCATGAAGATTTTGCAGACTTCTGCCTTGGATGTACAGGGGGAACCATGGATAGTTATTATGGAAGGGTCTAGGGGTGTTCCTCAAATTTTAGTTAGGGAAGAGGTCCTGACTACGATTAGAGTGCCATCGGGTCAAAGCCTCCAATATCTTTCAAGGCTGACTTCACACTCAAAACTACACAGAAAACTAAACATATTTCACCTGCTCCCAAAGATCCTCAGAGTGAATGGCAGAACTTCATTCAAGGCTTGTTTAATTCCCTTACAGCTCTCAAGCCTCCACAAGCTGATTCTGTTCCTGCTGCACCCTGTTCTTCTACCCTCTTAAGAGGGCCGGGGAACAGAATTCTTTTTCTGAGGAGGATGCTGATTCTGACAAAGAATTCCTGACTTATTCCTCCCAGATTCCTTTGCCACTTGACTATGGTCCTGAGGAATAAGATCAGTCCTGACTCTCCTTTTGAGGAGATTTCATTTGGTGATACCGTTTCCAGAATGATGGAATTTTTCAAATGGGACTGTGCTCACGTGTCTGATATTCAGATGAGATACTATGAGCTTTTGCAAATGGCATCTCCTAGGCCCTCTGCTGTTTCTCCAATGCTTGCTGCCTTGTTGGATGCCTTTTCTGCTGCTTCTCAGGCTCCTGATTCTCAACCCCTTAATCCCAAAAAACTGATAGCTTTACCTAAGTGCCTGAGGACTGTCCTCTGCTGACCCTTCTGTGGTGTCTGCGGCTTCAGAGACTCCTTCCAAATTGCTGCTTTCCACTAAATTGCTGCCATCTAATAAGGATAGCAGAACCATGGAAACACTGAGTGAGTAGATGTATACTTCTGCTACCCTGGAATTCAGAACATGACTAGGTACGTTCTGGCTCTTCTTTCTAAAGCCTGTCAGGCTATTTCTGATCTTCCTGATTCTGAAGGGAAAGTCTCTGCCCTTGCCTTGCTTTAGATATCCTCCCAAGTGGACTGCCATTCCATTAAATGCAGCTATGATGCAGCTGGTGCTTAATCTAAGGCTGCTGCTTTTGGGTCTGTTACGAGGAGGTATTCCTGGCTCAGACTTCAGCCTTTACCTGATGATATCAAGATTAAACTGATGGATGCTCCTCTGGACAATAAGCACCTGTTTGGTGCTGCTGCTGCAGAGTTAAGTCCCTACAAGGAAAAGGCAAGGCCTTACAGGAGTTGAAGCATATTTTTGTTTCTCCTGTGCCCAAATTTTAAAGGAATTATCCTAATAACCCTGCCTTTGTTTGCAGACAGTTTTTCCCTCCCCCCAAAGGTAAGAAGGGTGGTAGAAGGGCTCCCTCTGCTAAGGCTACCCAAACTCCTTCTTCTTAGAAGCATCCTTTTCCTGACAAACCAGGTGTTGTTGGACTATCCTGTTCTTCTTTGTCACAACCCTCTTTCTCTGCGTCTTTCCCTGTCTCTTCCTATTTGGGTAAAGGCCACTCAAGACTCCGGTGTTCCTTCCATAATTCACCAGGGTTGTTACATGGTTTGGAAAATATCTTCCCCCCCCCCTTTTTGGGCATCACTCATCCTCCTCAGGGACAACTGCCCTTTTTTCTGGAGGTGTTCAAGGCCCGTTGGCTCAAGGAACAATTCAAGAAGTTCCAACTCCTCATGGGGAGAAGGGGTTTTACTCCAGAATGTTTTTGGTACCCAGGAAAGAAGCACCCGGAGACCCATTATGGATCTTTCTTAGCTAAACACCTTTTTGAAGGTCCCTTCATTTTGGATGCTATCC
Source organism: Protopterus annectens (assembly GCF_019279795.1). NCBI lineage: Eukaryota > Metazoa > Chordata > Ceratodontiformes > Protopteridae > Protopterus > Protopterus annectens. The sequence goes on from NC_056745.1 coordinate 610,142,241, forward strand.
TTTCAAACCTTGTTTCCTCTACTACTTCCTCGGGCTTTTCTGGTTTCCATAGATTTCAAGGATGCTTATCTACATATTCCTATTAATCCCCTTTTCATTTCTCTGCTGCTTCCTGGCATTTTCAGTTCTCTGTTTTGCCTTCTGGCTTCTATAACCACCCTCTGGGTTTTCACCAAATGCCTCGCTACTGTGACTGTTTTCTGCAGGCTAAAGGGTATACAAGTCTTTCCCTACTTGGATGACCTGCTTATTCAGGCCTCATCTAAAGAGATCTTACTTCAGCATCTACACTTTACCATTTCTCTCTCCTGTAATGCCTGGGATTTACTGTAAATTTCCAGAAGTCATTTCTGACTCCTTCTCAAGATCAGGCTTTTCTGGGTTGCAGGATCCAGACTGTTCTAATGATGGCATCCATGCCTCTTCTCAAGGCCTTAACTCTCATTGCTTTCTTACAATCCCTTCCTCCTCTGGCTTCAGTCATAGCCAGTGAATTTCTGAGGGCTCTGAGTTACATGGCTTCCACCATTCCTATGCTCCTTCAAGGTCCACCTGAGAAACCTTCAGTAGTTTCTAAAGTCAGTTTGGCTTCAATATTCTCATTCCTTAGAATTTCCACATCATGTGGTATGACAGAAAATAAGTCCCTGATGTCTACTGTAACAAATATTGGGACTTCCTAAGTAACATATCTAAGGAAATGTACACAGACAACCTGATATTTGTTACAATAGACATCAGGGACTTATTTTCTGTCATACCACATGACCTAGGACTGGATTGGTTTTATATAAACCTATGCCAGTGGTCTAATTTAAAACATAACAGAATACTTACCATCAGAACCTTAATGTAACTGGTTTTGGACAGCAACATCATTACTTTTGAAAAAACTGTTTAAACAAAGCACAGGGGTACCTATGGGGGCAGCATGTGCTCCCACTTTTGCAAACATTATACTAGCATTCTGGAAGTTAGAACATGTACTAAATAGCCCTTTCTCTGGAAATTGGACATACTATGGTCGTTACCTAGATGACACCAATTTTTGAAAAGGTAACGAAGTAGAATTGGAAAGATTTTTTAGATATATTAATGAGACTACAAATTTCCTAGAATTTACTACCACTAGGAATACTGATCAGGTAAACTATCTGGACATCTCTATTCTTAAAGCCAGGCAAGGCAAAGGGTTTCATTCTACAATCTATAAGAAACCTACTTACTCGAATAGTTTACTGCACTTTGCCAGCTGGCACCCTCAACATCAAAAAAAGTCCCTAGTCAAGGGTCAAGGGGTCAAACTGGCCAGAATGATCACAAACAGCGAAGAATTAAAAAAAAAAATTGTTATTTTAAAAAAACATGTTAACCAGGAGAGGGTACCCTTTAGACTTTTTAAATGTGATTTTTCAGGAAGTCATTAACAAGAGAAATAATGGGCGGTATTTTCCTCTAATAGGTACAGCGCACACTTTAAATGTGAATAATCATGTGCAGGAGAGGCAAGAATATAACAAGGCTATTGTTTTAACATATAATAACCAATTCACAAAACTGAGGGACATCATTTGGCGTAACTGGAATATTTTTGGTATTGACAAAGAATTTACTAACATAGTAGGAACAGTTCCAAAAATTGTATATAGGAACGATACCAATATAAAAATCTTGACAGAAAGAGGTAATGACACAGGATAAAATGAAGCATGTCTAGATGTGGATATTGCTCCCAATGCAAATGTATGTTGGAAACAGATACTATCCATATCCCTAACATTGGTAGATACACACTATACAAGAAGTTTAACTGTAAAAGTAAAGCAGTGGTTTATCTAGCGCTATGCACATAATGTCCATGTTTCTACATAGGAAAAACTGTCAATGCTATTAGAACTAGGGTATATCAGCATTATTGAGACATTCAAAATAAAGACAACAAAAATATCTTAGCTACACGTTTCTAATAATGAAGGGCATGGTTTCAAATTTATTATTACTGACCAAGTAACCTTGGGGGACAGAGGGGGACCACTGAATGACTACTAAGAATACAAGGAATTAAAATGGCAGCTTAAAATAAATGCAGGTACACATCCTGGATTAAACAGCTCTATATCCATTAGCTCTATTCTTAGACTTAAAGCTGATTTTTTATGACATGAACAATGATGTAAAAAATACATTTAATTTAATATTTTAATATTATCTAATTTTTTTATAAGGGCTTCAATGTCTTGTAATTTTATGTCCGTAAAACTCCATGGAATGGAAGACTGTAAATATTTATTGCATTTTAAGTCTTTTACTGATTTTGTCTTTTTAAGAGCTAATTAGGAACATAATGAAATAATTAATGTTGAATGGAGTATATAAAAAGGCTGGGTAGTGTAACTGGGGTGTATTCTGAAGAAGTTTCTCATTTACTGAAATGAAAGAGCTGAATAAACTTGTGGTAGATTGTATCCTGGTTTCCTGTTTGTCTTTTCATCAGTTTTTGTGGATTTTTCCAAGTGTTACAGTTGGTAGATATCATTCTTTTAAGACTTTGGCTGTTTGTCTTGGATCACACTGTGCAGTGGTTCTAGCAGTTCAGATGGCTTAGTGGTTATATGCTTTGATATGGTACGCGCACACACACACATATACACACACACACACACACACACACACACACACACACACACACACACACATAAAAAGCAGACCCGCATCAGAAGAACCATCAATTGGGCTTCTTCAGAGTCAGTGCACAGTAACAAAATGAGTCACTTAAATACCAATTAAACACAATTAAACACATGAGTACCTGCAGATGTCTAAAAAATTAACCCTATAATGTCCAGTTCACTTCAACCCTAGTATTTGTTTGTGCATCAAAAATACAATATTAATATGTCATTAAATAAACATATATCACACTAACTGAACACAACTGTTAAATTTAAAATTCAGTCATAAAAAATGTGTGATCATGAAATATACATAAAAATGTATTTTATATAAACTGAGATTTATATTTTAGCACACAGACTATAGAAATGCTGTCATTGATGCCTGGTGCATGAGCTGCATCAAGGCGTAGCTGCCACAGGAATTCCCTGACTTCTAACAGAGCTTTTAAATCTCCCCCAAAGTCCCTCTTGGGCAACTTGTCGATCATAAAAAATAAAATGTTTTTTTTAAATTAACACAACACTTACTGTGACTGAAAAGGGCATTGGTAGTTTTTTTATTTTTTATGTCCCTCTTGTGTTCCAAGATTCGAAGTCTAAGTTTCCTTGTGGTCATCCCAACATAAAATGCGGTACATGATAGACATGTAACCACAGCGATTACCATTTTAGTATTACAACTGCAGTGTCCTGGACAACTAAGTGTCCTCTTGTAACTGCTAATCTGTACATATGATCCATCATTAATATATTTGCACACACTACAACTACCGCATTTGCTCATTCATGCAGGTCTATTGTTCTAATGCATGGAATTTTTCTCAAATAATTATTTTAAGTTGCAACCTCTGCTGTTAATAAACATAGGAGCTGGACCTAGTACATCTTTGATTTCTTGGGTAAAGACACTATCACACACATTATTCATGATGTTCCTAACTTTTGTTCCTGTTGGATTGAACTCCACAACCATGCCTGCAGAATAGTTTTGACTGGGGTTGTCTATAACACAAGTGTGGGCATTGTTGTTTTTTCTCGTAATACCCAGTAGAATGGGCCTAAAATCACAGTGTCTTCTCCTCACAATTTCCATGTTGAATTTGTAAAGTAATTCCATAGGATATCCTCTATTTCTAAACATATCGATAAGGTGTAACATTGCAGCTTGGAAAATTGTTTCCTGGCTTATCACTCTAGATATCTGTATCATTTGCCCCTTTACCACGTTTTTCTTTTGGTGGTCAGGGTGGCAACTATCATAATGCAACAAGGAATTGCTGTATGTTTTTTTACGGAAAATTTTAGAGTGAATTTGGACATCCTCTTTATACAGCTGAATGTCCAGAAACTTTTTGTTACTGTGTATTGACTCTAAAGAAGCCCAATTGTGGGTGAAAGCGCTTAGTCAGTGTGGATTTTTTTTTACATTAAAGCTGATGGTTCTTCTGATGCGGGTCTGCTTTTTTTTTTTTATTAGTTTCTTGGTTCATAATTTTTTACGTGTTTTTGGCCATGGATTCGTTACACACACACACACACATATATATATATATATATATATATATATTTGTCACTGCTGAAGTGACACCTCGACCCCATGTGCAAAAATGGGAAAAAGAGTTGTAAATGGATGGATGAGTATACACACACACACACACATATATATATATATATATATATATATATATATATATATTTATACTACATATATATTTACATACGTATGTATACACTATATGTACATGTATATATATATATATATATATATATATACATATATATATATATATATATATATATATAGATATATATATATATATATATATATATATGTACATACATATAGGACACCTGAAATGCTCAGGTTTTCATTGAGTCCTGGGGATGTGTCTGCCCACAATTCTATCTGCCATAGACAACCCCAACTATGAAGCATGTTCAGGATCCCAAAGATCAATAAGGACACCTCTGACCCCCATTCAGATATACTGCGTCTTCCAAACGTATGAAAACAGAGGACATTTCAGAGTTCTTGGACTCCATCCTGAACCCGGGAGTTCAGGAATCCCAATTCCACCTTAAGGACTCGTGGCTACTACTCCACCAGACCAAAACTGAGGCCACCAACCACTTACTGGTCATTCTAGATGTAGTAGCCCTATATACCAGTATCCTTCACCAGGAAGGCATTGAACTGGTATGCAGCTACCTGCACACAGACATACACACACACACACAACGGTTCACCCATTTTAAAAATCAAAATGATTATGGAATTACTCTTAGTAGTGTTCAACAACAATTTCTTGGTGTTTAACAAAGAAATTTACCAGCAAAAACAAGCAGTGGCAATGGGGCCAAAATGGATCCTGAATAAGCAAACCTCATCCATAGTGCATGGGAGGACGACACCCTCACCCAACTGCAAGGATTCAAGAAGGTTTGTCTGTATAGATGCTTTACTGACAACATCCTAGTCTGTAGAAAGGCACCAGCTTACAGCTGGAAACCTTCCTTCAGGAGACTGAAGCTGGCATCCATTTCCTACAGTACACAGTTTCAGGAAGAGGAACCCAAGTCCAGTTTCTAGATCTGGAATTAACTCTGGATCCCTAGTCCAAGACCTTCAAATTCACCTTACACAGAAAGAGCACCTTCCGTAATAACTACCTTGATTTCCATAACCAGCACCCCCTTTCATGAAGTGGAACATCGTGAAGGGGCAGTACATACAGCTAAGCAGAACTGTTAGTGAGGAAGATTCTTTCCCCCTTGAATAACAGCAGCTCAAGGACTTCTTCCTGGAAAGGCACTACCCACCAGAGGATCTAGTCTCCAGAGTCATGGGAGTGGTAATCACAAGGAGAGAAAAGCCTGTACCCACCATTCCTTAAACACAGATTCCACTCCAAAGCTTAGGCACCAGAGGATACCACCCCAAGGTTTCCCTTGCTCATATCTCTAGACACAGCTAACACCAAAGACATCCTCGTTAAAAACTCGGCACGTATATAGGAGCACCTAGAGCTAGCCCTAATTCTTGGAAACCAGCCAAAATTCTGCTACAAAAAGAGCGTGTCCCTCAAAGTCACTTTTGAATCAGAAAAGAGGCTGCAGGCACACACCCTCGAAGAACCCCCAAGCATGCACCAAAATGAGAAATGCCACTGGTGCAATTTTGTTAATCAAACCCACAAGGTATGTCTCACCACCCCACAGCTGGTTATTCACATAAAAGACCATTAAGACCCGAAACGTGGTTTACATTGCAGTATGCTCTTAATGTGAACCATACTACATTGGAAAACCACAAGACTACTTAAGATCCGGATTAAAAAACATATGGGAACCATTAGGAAGCGAGGCCAGTACAACGCACTAGCCAGGCATAGTAGGACCTGCTCCCAGTTCTCCAGATTCCAATTTACAGCAACTGAAAAAGTCACAGATCCCTATGCATTACAAACCCCCTCTGGAACACAGACAACTTAATGTTAGTTAAAGAGTTAAAATGGCATATACAATTGCTAGCAGCCCCCCCCCAGGACTAAATGAAAACCTGAGCATTTCCAGTGTCCTTAAATTGATAAGGCAACGCCCTAATCCATCCCCCGCTCGCCACACCAGTTAAACAATAAACCTACGTTCATGGATTCCCTAACCCATCCTCCACTCACTACACCAGCTAAATAATAAGTCTAGGTTCATTTTATGTTATTTTCTGATGAAGTTTCACTGAAAACTCTACAACAAATGAAAGCGCTCAAAATGTGACTTAAATGAATAAAAGAATGACAGAGAATAGCCTAGTGTCTATGTTCCTTCCAAAATAGCAAAAGTTTCTTAAGATTTTAAATAGATGTTTATACATTTGCGCTAGTGGTGTTACGACTTATATATATAAATATATATATATACATATATACATATATATATATATTGTTTCACTTTGAAACCTCAATGCTCATATTATCGAGCGTCAAAATCTCGAGACAAAAATACCGAAATAAAGGAATTCCGAACAGCAGGTGTCAAACATGGTAAGTAAACTCTTGGCCAACTGGAACCCACGCTAAGGCCAACATGCCCTGTTCCCCACTACAGTGCAATCCTGGAGTTGGTATATTTAGTTGGGGGGCAGCATCTAGGTAGGTTTTATGGGGTCTACATTAGAACATCGAAGTGTCAGAACTTCGAATGTTCTAATATCGAACCCAATTCAGTGAACGCTGACAACATCGAACATTCAGAACAGTGAATTTTTTCCTAGGGAAAAAATTTGCTGTTCCAAAACACATACATACAACACAAGCACACCAAACAAACAGCAATCTACAAACATACACCTAAAATCTTACATCTAACCCTACACTAAACTGTACATACACCACTAGCTATCCACTTACCTTAACCCTAACCCTAAGGTCCATCACTATCGCACACTCACCTCACCAGCGCCCTAAACCTAACTCACCTACCCTGCTCTAACCCTCATGTCCACACAATCGCACACTTACCTGACCCGCGCCCTACCCCTAACTCATCTAACCCGCCCTAACCCTCACGTCCACACAATCGCACACTTACCTGAACCTGACCCACAACAATCCACCACAGTGCTGAAAATAGCAAAGCGACAGAAACGGACAACTGCATTATTTCCCTGGGAAAAGATTTGGTTTTCTGCAGCTTCGCTATTTTATTAGAGCATTCGATATTCTGAAACACTGATGTTCTAACATAGACCTGGTTTTACTTACCTCAGCGTGAAGTTTGGTGCAAGTTGGCCAAGCGTTTACTTACCATGTTTGACATTTGTTGTTCAAGATTCCGTTGTTGTGGTATTTTCGTTTCGAGATTTTGATGCTCATTAATATGAGCTTCGAGTTTTCAAAGTGAAACCATATATATATATATATATATATATATATATATATATATATATATACACACACACATAGATATATAGGTGTGTGTGTGTGTGTGTGTATATATGTATTTTTATATATATATATATATATATATATATATATATATATACACTATATATATATATATATATATATATATATATATATATATATATATAATATACACCGTGCACTAGAAGAATCTTAATTATATAAATTCAGACTTCTTTTAGGCGTAGTAATTAATACTGAGCTAGTAGAAAGGAAATAAAAACTCAGACACTGAATAGATGATTAAGCTTTCGCTCTTATTCAGGTGGAAGAGCTTCATCAGAATAACCTATAGTCAACAATACTTAAATTATATGTAACTAGAGTCACACGTAAACAAAAAAACAATGAACTACTTATAACTTATTAGTACAGTAACCAATAGTACAACCAGACAATATTTAAACTGTGCCAATCATCTTAACACAATAACCATGAACATACATATGAATGACACGGGCATGAATATTAAATAAACACTCCCTTGTGTTAGCTTATCATTTAACAAATATACAGTGTGCGCACTAAATATGCATGTAGGAGACATGAACATTCATATAACTGTACAAATGGTGACTTACAAGTGTGTCAAAGGTCAAGGATGGATGCAAACATATTTTGTAGAAAGAGAACAACTGTCAAAATAGAACAACTGTCAAAATAGAAGTAATCTTCCATTTTAAAGTGCATTTAATATTAACACTTTCATTCAGACCAGGGTATGTTTCTGAATTAAGCAGTAATTGCCATTTAAGTTCTCTTAGTTCTAAATATAATTCTCAATCTCCAAAAAAACAGTTAACTTGTTCTAATACTATGAAGTAAAATTTACTAAAAGAAATACAAAAAATGCTATGTTTAGCAAGGGCATTATTTAAGTTCTTTGCCCTGATGGCTCCAAGATGCTCCTTAATTCTATCTGAAAGTTTTCTTGTAGTTTTACCTACATAAAATGCTTTACAAGATGCACAAATACCTGCATATACTACTGCTGTGGAATGGCAGAAGAAATATTTTGAAAACTTTATAGTATACTTACAATGTGTGAATGTGTATTGAGATCCTATGAAAATGTTAGGGCATACCACACATTTATTACATGAATGCATCCCATTTTGAGAGTTAGAAGTTGAAGTAGAATTAATAAGAAAAGGTAAATCTCTGTTTTCTAAACTCATTCTCATGGTTTTGGTTCTTTTAAATGAAAAGGTAGGTGCAGTGCCAACAGCAGCTGACATAAATTGTGATTCAGTTAATAAATCCCAGTTATTCGAGATGACGTTTCTAATTTGTGACATGTCCCTAGAGATAGGTAATGGGAAACTAAGGGTTCTGTTAATGTTACTTGGTTCTGAAATATTAGTTGTAAAATCATGTAGTAAAATTGGTAAATATTTAGTGTGTCTGTCATTAGAGATCTCATTACATATATTGTTAATAAGAGATGGAGGGTAATTCCTTCGAAGAAACATGTGTTTTAACAAAACAGCATTCTTTTGAAAGTCATAATCTTGACTGATAATTCTAGAGATGCGAATAAATTGATTTCTGACAAGGTTCCTTTTCATAAAAAAATGATGGGAGCTAGTAAAATCAAGCAGATTATTTTTATAGGTCTCTTTTTCTATATATAGTGGAACATACTGTATTAGGAGGTACTAAGTATATCTGTGTATCTAAAAAGGAAATAGAAGACCCTATTCCAGACAAAATCAAGTTCAAAAAACCTAAACTGTCTCTCAAATCAGAAATAAAAAGATCTAAAGAAGATTGGTCACCCTTCCACGCAAAAAAAAATATCATCAATAAATCTTTTGTAAATGTGTACTAGATTAAAGTTCTTCAAGGTATTTAATTTTTCTAATTCCCATGTGCTCATGACAATATTAGCAATAGCGGGTGCTATCTTGGAGCCCATAACTATTCCCTTGGTTTGTTTGTATATATGTCCATTAAAGAAGAAAAAGTTATTATTCAGTACCATTTCAACTAAAATACATAGTGTATTCATTTTAATTTTTGAGAAGGTGTTGTATTTGTTAAAAAATAATCTGAAAAGTTGCATACCTTCTTTGTGAGGTATATTAGAGTATAACCCTTCTACATCCATAGTTACTAAAATACATTTGGATAACCCTTCTTTTTTGTGGAACAGTTCGTCTAAGAAAGCCCATGAATCTCTTAAATAGTTGTTAGTCTTTTGTACTAAAGGGTTTAAAACTGCATCTAAGTATTCCGCAATTTTTTCAGTTTTGTTTTTTTTTGTTAGAAATGATGTGTCTAAACGGTGGGTTAGAAGCATTCTTATGGATTTTGGGAATACCAAATAATCTCCCTAGATTAGGTGAGGGGACTGACAAAAACATGTAATCTTCTAAAGAGATGGCATTAGTGATCTGTAGACTTTTCAAGGTCTTGTCAATATTGGTAAAGTGTGTGTCTACTGTCTGTTTGTCTACTGGGGTGAAAAACTCATTATTATGTAGTGTAGTTTCCATTTTTTTAATATATTCTTCTTGTTCCATCAAGACTAATCCCGTACCCTTGTCCACAATCATAATGCGTAGTGTTTTATCATTTAACTGTAATAGCGCTTGATTCTCTAACTCAGATAAATTAAACCATTTGTTAGTACTGTTTGATGCACATAATTTCCTAAGATCCCTTTTACATACTTTTAAAAAAGTCTGTATAGAGTTATTAAGAGTTGGGTTGTATGTACTCAATCTGTGGAGTAGTGACATGTCTAGGAATGTAGTTGTTAGAAGCATCAGATAAATCAGAATCTGCGCATTGATCATCAGTAGTATCGGAAATATCCCTATTTTTGTTTCTTTCATTATGACAATTAGCGTGTAAGAAACAGGCTTAATTTTCTAGCAAACAACTTAAGGTCAAGCATAAGATCAGGTACATGCGCCCTTTGCACTGGAATGAAATTAAATCCCTTTTTTAATACTTTTATATGTTGGTCAGGAAAGCATCTGCCAGTTAAATTGAAAACTGCTGTATTCATTTGCTGTAAAACAGCTTCTAAATCAGTGTTAGTTGAAGTAACATTCATGTTAGTGGCTGTGTGTGGTAGTGATACATTAGTAGAGGTTGAAGTATTCAATAGCGTAACATTTGTATGGGCAGATGTATGAGAGTGTACATCTGTTTCTGCATTGACGTGCTAAAGCTGCATTAAAATCAGCTATTTTATTTTTAATGTAGTCAGTAGTCTTAGGCTGAGAAGCAGTATTTAGTTCTTTGCAGAGCTCCTTGTGATGATTCTCGAGCCTAGAGATTGATACCTTTGCGGTCTTTTGCTGGTCAACATATTCCTGGCTCTTCCTCTCCCATCCGTCAGACCGGGCTGCTCTACGTCACTGCTGGTGACAGTTGTCAAAGACAAAAAAACACTACTAGACATATCATTTCTAACAAAAAAAAAAAAACAAAACTGAAAAAATTGCGGAATACTTAGATGCAGTTTTAAACCCTTTAGTACAAAAGACTAACAACTATTTAAGAGATTCATGGGCTTTCGTAGACGAACTATTCTACAAAAAAGAAGGGTTATCTAAATGTATTTTAGTAACTATGGATGTAGAAGGGTTATACTCTAATATACCTCACAAAGAAGGTATGCAACTTTTCAGATTATTTCTTAACAAATACACCACCTTCTCAAAAATTAAAATTAATACACTATGTATTTTAGTTGAAATGGTACTGAATAATAACTTTTTCTTCTTTAATGGACATATATACAAACAAACCAAGGGAATAGCTATGGGCTCCAAGATAGCACCTGCTTTTGCTAATATTTTTATGAGCACAAGGGAATTAGAAAAATTAAATACCTTGAAGAACTTTAATCTAGTACACATTTACAAAAGATTTATTGATGATGTTTTTTTTGAGTGGAAGGGTGATCAATCTTCTTTAGACCTTTTTATTTCTGATTTGAGAGACAGTTTAGATTTTTTTAACTTGATTTTGTCTGGAATAGGGTCTTCTATTTCCTTTTTAGACACACAGATATACTTACTACCTCCTAATACAGTATGTTCCACTATATAGAGAAGAGAGACCTATAAAAATAATCTGCTGGATTTTACTAGCTCCCATCCATTTTTTATGAAAAGGAACCTTGTCAGAAGACAATTTATTCGCATCTCTAGAATTATCAGTCAAGATTATAACTTTCAAAAGAATGCTGTTTTGTTAAAACACATGTTTCTTCGAAGGAATTACCCTCCATCTCTTATTAACAATATATGTAACGAGATCTCTAATGACAGACACACTAAATATTTACCAATTTTACTACATGGTTTTACACCTAATACTTCAAAACCAAGTAACATTAACAGAACCCTTAGTTTCCCATTACCTATCTCTAGGGACATGTCACAAATTAGAAATGTCATCTCGAATAACGGATTTATTAACTGAATCACAATTTATGTCAGCTGCTATTGGCACTGCACCTACCTTTTCATTTAAAAGAACCAAAACCATAAGAATGAGTTTAGAAAACAGAGATTTACCTTTTCTTATTAATTCTACTTCTACTTCTAACTCTCAAAATGAGATACATTCATGTAACAAATGTGTGGTATGCCCTAACATTTTCATAGGATCTCAATACACATTCACACATTGTAATTAGACTATTAAGTTTTCGAAATATTTCTTCTGCCATTCTACAGCAGTAGTTTATGCAGGTATTTGTGCATCTTGTAAAGCATTTTATGTAGGTAAAACTACAAGAAAACTTTCAGATAGAATTAAGGAGTATCTAGGAACCATCAGGGCAAAGAACTTAAATAATGCCCTTGCTAAACATAGCATTTTTTGTACTTCTTTTAGTAAATTTTACTTCACAGTATTAGAACAAGTTAACTGTTTTTTTGGAGACTGGTAATTATATTTAGAACTAAGAGAACTTAAAATTGCAATTACTGCTTAATTCAGAAACATACCCTGGTCTGAATGAAAGTGTTAATATTAAATGCTCTTTAAAATGGAAGATTTAATTCTATTTTGACAGTTGTTCTCTTTCTACAAAATGTGTTTGCATCCATCCTTGACCTTAGACACACTTGTAAGTCATCATTTCTCCATGTCTCCTACATGCATATTTAGTGCGCACACTGTATATTTGTTCAGTGATGAGCTAACACAAGGGAGTGTTTATTTAATATTCATGCCCCTGTCATTCATATGTATGTTCATGGTTATTGTGTTAAGATGATTGGCACAGTTTAAATATTGTCTGGTTGTACTATTGGTTACTGTACTAATAAGTTATAAGTAGTTCATTTTTTTTGTTTACGTGTGACTCTAGTTACATATAATGTAAGTATTGTTGACTATAGGTTATTCTGATGAAGCTCTTCCACCTGAATAAGAGTGAAAGCTTAATCATCTATTCAGTGTCTGAGTTTTTATTTCCTTTCTACTAACTCAGTATTAATTACTACGCCTAAAAGAAGTCTGAATTTATATATATATATATATATATATATATATATATATATATATATATATATATGGATCTAGGATGTTTAATCAAAAGATCAAACGTCCAAATCCATTAAGGGGGAGCATACTTACGTGAACGTGCTTTTCACCGAAGAAGCGTAAGTATGCCTGTTGCCGAGGCTGTACAACGGTGTAGATAAGGGAAAATTCCCTTTTCCCCACTGTAGTGCGGTCTCGGAGGCAGAATAAAACGTTAATGCAGTGTTTTTTTTTTTTTATCAACACGGTTTAACGAAAGTGCTTTTTCGATGAAAGCGCTTTCATTAAAAGTGTGTTCGGTGGTTATGGATTCGGACGTTTGATCTTTTGATCAAACGTCCTAGATCCATATATGTAAATGTTTATATACACACACATACACACACACACACACAAATACACCTCCACACCTGGGCATAAAGCATGAAGGGTTATCACCTGTCCCACTTTGTATGGGACAGTCACTTTTTGGACAGTTGTGTCCTGCAAAAAAATTGTAAAAATGGCAAATGTCCTGAGATTGTAGGACAAAATTATTTCCTATATTTTATGTAATAGTTGCATAAAACAGTTATTCTGTATCTGAAACACTTAATGTTATAAGAAACAGAATAAGCAACTAAAATCCTATAAGAATAAGCTTTTATTTAGTCAAAAAAAGTGAAGATCTGTCCTTTGTACTGACCACGGGTATGTTTCAGCTTGCAAAATCTGACGTTTGTACCAAAAATGTCCCACTTTGGGCATTTAAAAAGGTGGCAACCCTAAAAGCATAGAACACAATAAAAGAAGTAGGGTGGGAGGGTGCTCCTACTGCAACAGTCATCAATCAGAACATCTACTGTTGTGGTAAGTTTCCCAGCTGTACTATGTTTAACATTGGAGGATGTTGTAGTAGCATAAGTTATTTGGTGGAGCCGCTGCAGGTGCATATCTTGGTCGTGGTAGCAAATATTCAAATGACGGCTTTGAAGGCTGAAATGGAGAAGGGTTTCATGTGAACAGCAGTTGAACATGGGTCAGTCAGTCTTGAGAGATAGGCGAGCGCCATTCCAAAAGGACAGGCGATGTCCACTGTCACCCTTGGGCATCTTTTATTAAAATTTTCTCCAGATCTGCAGTGTTTCCAGTGGTTTTTGTTATCTTAGTTACTTTGTTTTATTGAGACCTACTGAATTATATCACTATTCGAAGATATTTGTTGAACTTTCTAAGTCATTTAGAGAGTTGAGTGCCTTGATCAGGGCAAGCATCTGTCCTTGGTGCCCCCCCCCCCACAAAGTCTGAAGTGTCTGTGTTGACTGATTGCTTTGCAGAAGGGAGGGAGATGGGGAGACAGGGATTTAAGGATATCCGTCATCTCCATCAAAAGGTTTCTCTACTGACAAATCGTACTGGGATTTCTAAAGATAAAGGGCGATGATGTTGGGACCAAAGAAATTTCAGGTATCACTATATGTTTCTCACTTGGAGTCTTGCCAGGTGTATCCTGAGAATCATAGCTGCCGTAAGACCTAAAATCCTATGGTATTCTCTTGCAGTGACTGCAGTCTAAGAGTGGAAAACCTTAGAAATGGCTCTAGATAAAAATCATTTTTTTTTCCGGTGGAAGAAAAGCTCTTTGAAAAGTGTCTAGTTAACACTCCACGAACAAAACTCTGTTTGAAGGAGTCAAGCAAAACTTTTGAATGTTCTCTTGGAATCCCAGCTTGTGTAAAAGATCTCTCACCTGAGAAACAGATTCCTGGCTATTTGAGAAAGAACCTGCAAAAATAAGCAAGTCATCTAAAGATTGTAAAAAGTGGATACCCTATAGTCTGCAATGAGCTATAACTGCAGCCAGACTTTTGTGAACACTGTTGGTTAGGCAGACAGTCCAAAGGGTGAGGCAGAGAATGGATAATGTGATCTAGACACACAAACCCTCAAGAAACATTTTAAGTCTGGATGAATAGGAATGTGATAAGTTTGGTGTTGCCAGAAAACCTGAAAGAGGAAGAAGAGGTACGAGGTTATGAAGTGACATTATTTTGAATTTGGGCACTATCAGAAACAGGTTTAGGAAAGAAAGATTCAGAACTGGTCTCAAAGCATTTTCTTTCTTTGGCACTAGAAACATCCTTGGAAAAAAAAAAATCTTCCTTGCCTGGAAAGGAGAACTGGTTCTATCACTCTTTGAGATAGCATGTGATGTACATCTGATGGAAATAAAAGTGTCTGATTTGGAGGATAAGGAATACCCCCCCCCCCCCCAAAGGAGGAATTTTCTCCCACTGCCATCTATAACCTTGATGAATTATTTTCAGAACCCAGCTGTCTAAAACTATCTGTTGCCAAAGAGAAAAATGTAGATTTACACTTTCTGGAAGAAAAAAGGGGTCAGAGTGGGATGGGTTCACAAGGCCTCTTGAATAGTAAATGTGAAGTTGTTCTATCTCGCCTTCATTCTGTACTGATGGGTTCGGAACAAATCTTCTGTTCCGACTCGGTGGTTTACTACAGCTCAAGTTCTTCAACCAGCTCATGGCTTACTCCCTATCCCATGATGCTCTTGGTGCCTTCCTCAGATCTTGTTTGCCACTGAAACAGATTGGGTGATTCTCCAGCTCTGGCTAAGTCAAAAAATTCCTTTTTGTATATTTACTAAGTTTTTGACAAAATTATTATATCTTGTTTCTCTGTTTACTTGTTTGTCAAACATGCTTATTTAAATAGAGTTCCGCTTGTGTTAAGAGTGTGTGGTGTTAAATTTATTGGCTGTGTTTTTATTTCGGCCTATATAGTTCCCCTATACTGTTTTTCTCTATACTACTTAGGTGCCATTTGCTTAGTTTTCTAACTTTTTTCCCTTAGAAAAAATTCTGATATATATTTTTACGTTTATATCTTTTTTTTGATAATACGCGTTTTAGCTGGTTACAGAGTGTGAGTGTGCGACTGCATTGTCAGTGGTTAAAGCAGTCTTGATTACATTTCTTTAGATGTGTGTTATTTTAGTGTGAATTTCCATTCCTTTCCTGTCTAGCTGGCTCGTTTTTTGATTAGACAGCTGCCAGTCCATTTGAATTAGAGGGCTGTTCTTTTCTTGTGTGGTGTTTTAGATTTAGACCTTTTTCCTCACATTATATATTAGAGGTGTGTTACAGTTGTTAAAAAGTTTTTCCTTGAATTGTTTTCTTACTACTTAGACAAGCTTGTTTAATTTAGAGAGCTTTTGAGCTTGTTTTAATTAGAGGGCCTTTTTTCATTTTGTTGTTTAACTATTGGATCTGACCGGTGCATATGTCTAAACAAACTAAAGAGATTAAGTCAGGGTTTAAGAAATGCCTTAAGTGTAATCACTGATGGACATACAGAATGTGTTTACTGCCTGGGAGCAGTTCACTTACAGGAGTCATGCGCTATTTGCCACTCCTTTAACTCCAGGGTTCTTCAGGAGAGGAAGAACAAATTAATCTTGAGAGGACTAGTGAAATCTTCTTTTGCAGAGGCTTTGGAACAGGGTTAAAGTTCACCAAAGGAACCTACTTCACCTACCCAAAAATCAGACAGTACAAAAACTTCAAAAAGATCATCTTCTGCTACTTCAGACCAGTCGGAGCCATTGAAAAAGTCAGCGAAAATGTCTCCGAAGATATCCAAGTCTGTCGGATCTGAGACACCGTCTACCTCGGCTCCATGAGTTTCGGAGCCATTGGTTTTCCAAGTTTGGAGCCAGTCCCCTGTACTGAAGCTGGTATCTCCTACTTTAAGGTCTCCATTTTTACAGACCACAGGATATCCAGCTCCTTCTTCTCAAGCCTCTAGAAGCCTTTCTGACTACGATGTGGATTGTGAGGTGCAGAGACTTTTGAAGACACCGTCGCTGGCAAACTTTTGTCGGAACCGACCCAGGAGGCTTCGGAACTGACTACACCTATCCCAACAACATCAATTCCTCCTCTGACCTGAGTTGTGGTTTTGGAGCAAGGAACTGAGATCTGCACCAGGAGTTTCGCTTCAACCACTCAGACTACCTTGGCGCTGTCCAAGGGGTCTAGGAACCGACATTCTCCAGTCAGGTCCGGGAAGGGGAGTCCAGCAGAGTTTTCTTTGGATCCGACCTTGCCTCTCAGTGGTTCGGCACAGTTGAGTTAGCTCCTCCCTTGGCTTCGGAGCCAATCCCCATGAGGCCGAGGGGACCTTCTGGTTCTTCGGATCCAGGAGTTTCCTTTGATCATGGGCAGGGAGCTTCTGAAGCCATGAGGAGAGCACTGTCTCCACGGACAGCCACACTCTCAGGTGCAGCCATTCCTCCCCCAAAGGCACTGGTGTCCATCTCGGCATTACCGATTCCACACAGACATAGAGACCCAGAGCCTCGGGATGCCCCAACGGGCGAACCCTTCTCTTCCAAAACCTCTCCAGAATGCCCTTCTGAGGAGGTCCCTCAGAAGAGATTATGCAAGAGGAAACATTTGGACTACCAACACAGAAGTCAGTCACGTTTGACACAGACCTCGATGACTCAGAGGGGTCCTCGCGGTTGCCCTCTGAATATGTCTCCTTTGCAGACATTTTAGAGATCCTTAAATAGAGAGGCAGTTGGAAACCCATCACTCCTTCTGATGAGGAATCTGTTTACCTGAAGGCTTTTGGGTCTCACCCTTCCTCCACTTGGGTTTCTCTGCCTTTCGACGAACTCATGGAACTGGTTTGTCGAAAGGCGTGGGAGTCACCAGACACAGTGGAACCTGTCCCTAGGAAGCCGAATAAATTTATCAATGCTCCAGAAGACAAAAGTTTTCTAACGAAAGGGGTCCCGGTACATGCTATGGTGGTGGTGACAGCCACCAAAACGGAGTTGTCTGAGATGTCCACCTCTGTCTATCCACCGAACAAAGATTCATGCATGATGAACAGATACGAAGAGCGCATGTTTTCTTCAGTGACCTTCACACTCAGGTCACTGAATTATCTTACCCATTTCACTAGGCTACAGACAGATTTCCCCTAATTCAGTAGTGAATCCATCTATGAGGCTCATTTCTTATGCAGCCGATGGAGCGAGTAGGTCAGCAGGTTCAGGAATTGCTCTTAGGAGACATTCCTGGATGCACTTGTGTAACTTTAAGGAACCCTTCAAGTCATCCTTTATTAACACCCCCTTCGATGGCTCTTCCCTGTTTGGGCCTAAAGGCAAAGAAACACTAACCAGATGTGAACAAGAAGGAAAGACTCTCTTCCATCAAAGTCTGTTTTTCCACACCTTCTAGACCCTATCCCTAGGGTCAAAAGGGAGGGAAAATGCGGTTTTGAAAATCCCAGAGAGCCTTTCAAGACACACATGGTAAACCTTCCTCCAGCGGAAGAAGAGAAGGTAATAATGAAAGATGCCGGCCACAAGGCAGAGGGGGTCTGCAAAACCATGACCACTGAGAATCTTTCTTTGGTAAGCCCTTTCAGTGCTCCTGAAAGGAGGCCCGCCTGTCCCTCTCTGGTGGCAATCGGGGGCCACTTATCATTATACCCAGATGCCTGGCTAAAAATAGCAAAAGACAAGTAGGTACAAAGCATCATATCCAGAGGTTACTCTATACCCTTTTCCATGCCACCCCCACTAATGAAAAGGATTCCAGACGTTCCACCCAGTCACAGGAAACAAGCAACCATAGAAGTTCAGACGTTGCTAGAAAAAAAAAAAGAGTCATTCAACTGGCCCCCGCAGACCAGATAGGATCCAGGACTTACTCAAGGTTGTTTTTAGTTCCAAAGGAAACAGGGGACTGGAGACCCATGCTCTATCTCAGCAGACTGAAAAAATCTGTAAAAAAAGACAAAAGTTCCGGATGGTTACACTGCAGTCGGTACTCCCTTTTCTAGGAAAAGACAATTAGATGTGCTCTGTAGACCTTCTGGATGTGTACTACCACATAAAAATGGACAGGCCATTCAGGAGTTACCTGCACTTTCAGCTGGGAGCCAGTCATTACCAATTCCAAGCTCTGCCCTTTGGTCTCATTACAGCCCCCGGAGTGTTCATCAAATGCATGGTAGTGGTTACTGCTCACCTGAGGCATTCAGGATTCCAAGTGTTTCCATATTTAGATGACTGGCAACTAACCGACGCCACCAAGCATCTACTTTCACAAGCAAGAGACACCACTTTGAATCTCTGTGCTCATTTAGGAATTACAATAAACTATGAAAAATCTGCCTTATTGCCATCTCAACATATCGTTTTTATAAGTGCAGAGTTAGACATTATTACAGTGATGGTACAACTTCCACCACACAGGATACAGACCCTTCGAGCACAGGTTCGAGACCTCCTCTTAAAAACAAAGACTCAAGCAAGGATAATTCTCAAAAGTATTGGGTACGATGGCAGCAGCGATCAGTGTAATCCCCCTAGCTCAAATGCACATGAGAATCTTACAGTGGCTCCTATTCACCCAATGGTCCATGCAGGAACTTCCGATGTCACATCAGATAAAGCTAACAGAATCTTGCAGGAGAGACCTACATTGGTGGCTACACTCAGATCAAGTGACCTTAGGTCATTCCTTCATTCTCCCATCCCCTCTAGCCACAGTGACCACAGATGCTTCCCAGATTGGGGGGGGGGATTATCAGGATCACGAGGCCTATTTGCATATCAATGTCCTACAGACGAGAGCGGTGCTTCTGGCATTGCAGGCATTCCAATACTCTCCTCCATTAGGAACAGTTGCAATTCAGACAGACAACATGTCAGTTATTTCGTATATAAACAAACAAGGAGGAATCAAATCTTACCCCCTTTGTCGAGAGGCTCTGACAGTATGGCAGTGGGCAACTTCCTCCCAACTCTTTCCGATAGCAACGGACATCCCAGGGAAATCCAACGTGATAGCAGACAAACTCAGCAGAGCAATTCTAATGCCTCACGAGTGGTCCCTGAAACACGAAGTGGCAGAAATGATTTTCCAAAAATGGGGCTAGCCTTGCAGCGATCTTTTTGCCACGTCCATGAACACAAAATGCAGCAGCTATTTGGCCCTAATCCCCCCTCCGGGAGAATCCCCAAGGGATGCAGTTGTACACGACTGGCCCCTGGGTCTCCTCTACGCTTTCCCCCACTTCCATTGATACCCAAAGTTCTTCAGAAAGACAGTGTTTTAGGAAGGAACTTAATTCTGATAGCCTCTTACTGGCCTCACCAGATTTGGTTCCCCTTCCTATGGCCTCAACTTCAGGAAGAGCCTTGTATTCTGGACCCAGTACCAGATCTTCTGATCCATTCATCAGGGGCTCTCCATTCATCCCCATCCCTTCAGACCCTCAAGTTAACAGCTTGGCTGCTTCAATTACAAGTATAGCCAGGCTACAAAACATTTCCTCTGCAGCACAACATATCCTGATTTCTTCTCACAAGACATCTAACAGAAGATTATATCTCAGCAAATGGAAGAGATTTTCAGTCTGGGCATTAGAGAATAATACATCATTAAGCATAAAGTAGATAACCACTACCAAGCTCTCTATAAATCTTTCAGAAACAATAAGAACTTTAACTCCACTGACTTTCAGAATGAACTCAAAGCATGCAATTGGGCCATCCTAAAAGATCTTCCACTGGATGATGCTGTAGCCTATTTTAATTCTAAATTCCTCAACATTCTAGATTCTCATGCTCCTATCCGCACCCTCAGAGCCAAAACTAAAACTGCCCCCTGGCTCTCTAAAGTAACCAAAACCAAAATCATATCAAGAAACAAAGCACTGGACAAATGGTGCACCTCAAAAGACCCACTCGACCATATTAAATTCCGACAGCTAAGGAATGATACTAAGAAAGCCACATTGTTAGACAAAAAAAAACTTCTATCAACACCTTCTGCAAAAACATCAGAACAAACCTCAAAAATTTTGGGCAGGAGTAAACAAACTGCTCCACCCCGGTCAAATCACCACTCCCACCCCATCAGCTTGTAACCTAAAATCTCTAGAGGAAACTGCAAACATTTTTAACAACTTCTTTACCAAAACCATCCAATCACTAGCTAGCCAACTACTCCCCTACCAGCTCCTTTCAGAATTCCTCCTCAACCACTACCCCACTCCCTTTTAACTTCCAGCCTGTATCTACATCTATCATCAGATCTCTAATTAACAAACTAAAACCCACTACCCTAGCAGCTGATCTCCTCCCACCAGAATATCTGCAGAAAGGGGCAGAAGCCATTGCATACCATATTTCTATTATAATAAACCGCACCTTGTCTGAAGACACTATCCCCTCTCTCTGGAAGGTTTCCCACGTTATTCCCCTCCATAAGGAAGGAAACTCATTAGACCTCTCAAACTACAGACTAACAGCCAAACTATCACCACTGGCCAAAATAATGGAAAAATACGTCCATAACCAATTAATGCACTATCTCACCCAGAATAAACTGCTGGCCAACTATCAGCATGGCTTTAGACCACACCACAGCACCACCACAGCCCTCCTATCCTTCTCTAACTCTATCAACATCAACCGAAACAATAACAAACTTACCTTGGCTCTTTTCCTAGATCTCTCTAGATCTCTCTAAGGCCTTTGATATGGTCAGTCACCAAACAGTAGCTCAATTAAATGGCTCCAATCTTATCTGTCTGACAGACAATAAGCAGTTTTATGGCAGAATACCCTAGCCACTCGTCTACCCATTACTCTAAGAGTCCCCTAAGGCTCCATACTAGGACCACTCCTCTTCTCAGTCTTTAGCAATGACCTACCCACCATCACTCCCAAGGCCACCTGCATCCAATATGCGGATGACTCTACTTTAGTCTGAACTGCCTCCTCCTCAACTGAGCTTATGACCCTAACCCAGAATACTTTCAATGATATAGAACAATGGTTCAAAGTCAGCTTCTGTTAAACCTCAACAAAACTAAGCTGCTAATCTTTTCCCCCACCTGTAATTCCTCCTCACCATTTTTTACTTTACGTTCCAACAAAGGTACAATTATATCCCCAGATACTCACACAAAACTCCTAGGGGTCACAGTCAACAATACCCTAAAATATGATACCCATGTCACTCAAACCATCAAATCTGTCAAGAAAAAACTGGGCTCCCTCTACAGGATCAAACCTTTCCTCACTCCATTTGCAAGAACAACTATCGCTCGATCCCACTTACTATCTACCCTCCTCTATGCCTCCCCCCTTTTCACTAACTTGAATAAAGCCACCCTTACCAAACTGGCTAGCTGTTACAACCATATTGCTGGATTTGCTACAGGTATGACCTCTAGGACCCACCATTGTATCAACCTAAATCAACTAGGATGGTTTGAATGGCCCAGTCTTCTCCGATACAACCAACTTATAATAGCCAACAAAGTTCTATACCAACCCAAAAAAAACACCAGCACTAAACAAGATCATTAACCCATACAGCAACCTGAGGTTACTGCGCTCTGCTGACAAACTGCTGGTGCAAACAACTAAGAGTGTAAATGTGTCTGGGGACTCTTTATTCGCCAAATCTGTAGGCAAAACATGGAACTTGCTACCTGCCGAACTTACTCTCCAACCCTCCTTAACCCAGTTCAAGAAAAGCCTCAAACTACACTTTCAATTGCACTGGCAATGTCCCTGCTCAAACCCTGACTAACTACCACCCGCTGGTCTTGGAAACTCTGCCTAATCAAATCAATCATAGATTCTAAAAAGTG
This sequence comes from Protopterus annectens, assembly GCF_019279795.1. Classification (NCBI taxonomy): domain Eukaryota; kingdom Metazoa; phylum Chordata; order Ceratodontiformes; family Protopteridae; genus Protopterus; species Protopterus annectens. Next base: position 610,165,084 of record NC_056745.1, read on the forward strand.
TCTGAACTCTTAAAGGGACTAAGCCCTCAAATGCATGTATCAATGTCTGAAACTTAATATGTCAACAATGTTTTATCTATGTTTGTAACCTTACTGAAGACTGCATATTATACTTATTTCTAAATGTTTCCATTGTTCCTAATGTAACTGTACTCTGCTAACTTGGAGCTTTTCACCCTGGGCCTCTGCTGAAAATGGACATATATCCAGTCGGACTTTCCCAGTACACAAATGCAAAATAAAAAAAATAATAATAATAAATAAATACTGATCCTTATTCAGCACCTATATCTTCCATTCTAGAGTTCTTAAAGAAGATTTTTAATGAGGGGAGCAGCTGCAGCTACTATTCGAGTACAATTAGCAGCAATCTCAAATTTTCATTTTGGGAATGAAGGACCAAATATGTCCCACAGGCTATCAAAGGCTTTTCTGAGAGGCACTAATCTTTTGAGACCACCCATTAAACCTCCATTACCACCATGAAACCTGAATTTTGTACTATCCAGGATAATTCTTCCCCCCTTTGAATCTGCATCATCATGTGACTTAAAGTTCTTAACATGGAAGACCATTTCCCTAGTGGCTATCACCTCAGCTAGGAGGGTTTCGGAGTTACAAGCATTATCTATTAAACCCCCATATATGTTGTTCCACAATGACAGGGTGTCACTCCGAACAAACCCAACCTTTTTACCAAAAGTATGTGCAGAATCCAACTTGAATCCGTCCATAGACTTACCATTTTTTTCCCCAAGTATGGCAATAAGGCAGAATATATGCTTCACCAACTTGATGTTCATAGACAGTTGCGTTTCTATTTACACATAACAAAAGACTTCAGAAAGACGGATCAACTATTTGTAAAATTTTCAGAGTGCAAAAAAGGTCTGCCTGTAGCAAAAACTACTCTATCAAGCTGGCTGTCAGACTGCATTTCGTTCACTTATAAATCAATAAATAAACAGTGGCCACACAAAATAAAAGCTCACTCTACTAGGGCTGTCTCCACCTCTTCTGCATTTCATGCTAAATTACCAATAGATAACATTTGTGAGGCAGCCACGTGGGTGAGGCGTCATACCTTTATCACTCATTACAAAGTAGATTTGGCCTCCAGGGACAGGGCTTCCTTTGGGTCCACTGTCTTGAAGAATATACTCCCATGAGCCAGCCAAGAAAATTGGTGCTAGGGATGCTGTCCCATCAGTACAGAATGAAGGCAAGATAGGACAACTTCACATAAAGAAGTTCTGTACCTACCATAACGCTCCATGTAAGTTGTCCATCTCGCCTTCATTCTTACGAATCACCCTCCTACCCCCAGCCCTGGCTTCTAGAGGATCAAGAAGTTACTTGACTGGCAACAGTTGCGCTTTGACCCTCTTCTGGTTTTATAAGTAATAGGGAGTTACATGCGAGCATTAGTATACAAGCAAACAAGATCTGAGAAAAGCACCAGAGCATCATGGGATTGGGAGTAAGCCATGAGATGGTTGAAGATCTCGAGCTTTAGTAAACAGCTGAGTCGGAATTGAGAATCGGTTCCGAACCCATCAGTACAGAATGAAGGCGAGATGGACAACTCACATTGAATGTTATGGTAGGTACATAACTTCTTTTTTATAATTGTTGGACTGCTCTTGGTTTTGGTAGATTCCAGATTTCCTTTTCAACGTCTGCATACCTGTATTTTGTTAAGACCGTTTATTCTGGGGGGGTTTTTTGCCAAAATTGGATGAGGAGATAGAAATTCCCTTGGAAATTTAGAAAAGGAGGGCTGAAAAATCTGATTCCTGGATCAACTTGCCCCTTTCATCACACTTTCTGATCATCTCTACAGCAGAAGGGCCAAACACTAAAATCTCTATCCAAGGGAGAATTTAAAATTTCATTTTTATCATCATCTGGGTGGTTCTGAGAATGTAGACATGCAAACCTCCTCACAACAGTACCAGTGGACATAGTCCTGGAGGAAGTATCAACAGAGTCATACACACACTGTAAAAAAATGAGTAGTGGCATGTGCAATAGAAGAAAAAAAAAACTAAAGCAGATTTTTCCTAACAAGAGGAAACTGCAGAAAAAAAAAACATTCCTCATACTTTTATAATTTGTCAGAACAAACTTTAACATGTGAGCCTGAAAATAACGTATATACGTACAGACGTATATACTTTTCCCCCCATACTTATCAATAATTTTCCAATCCTTATTAGAAAAAGTAGGATTGGAATTAAGTGCTTAGCAGCAGTGGGATCAATTAAAGCTACAGCTGCTAGGTCAGGTATGGGAAATTTAAAAGACCAATGAGCTTTATACAGCCGATCTGCCTTAGTAGTAAAATTTCAGGCAGTAACACATACATATCCTCTAAAGCAGAGATATGGGTGTAGATTCTAGAAAATACTTTTATAGCCATTTTATTTTCTAAGGGACTGAGAAACCTCAGTCTTCTGCCAAAGAAAACAGTGGCATATTCCAGCAATAATCTCATAACAAGAGAAACCACCACAGGGAGAATCAGAAACTGAGCTCTTCTCTGTGTCTAAAACTGAAACCCGAGGGGGAAAAAAAAACTGTATCCATCCTTGCATCTTTCTGTTCAGATAAAGATTCAGAACTTTGAATTGCTTCAGGAAATGAGGAATCCCTCTTTCCTTTACCAGGAGCCAATTTACAAGAAGGATCGATATCCCGAATTAAACCCTGATCCAGATCGACTGAACTGCTCCTATCCAAAGAAAACTGAGGAGGAGTAGATATGTGCTTGTTTTCTGTTTCCTTTTGACATGCAAAATGGGTCCAGTTGTGTTACTAATGTCAGTAGTAGCTTCCCCAGGGATGGGCACAGCATTTTGACACAACAGGGAAACTCTCTCTGCTCCCCTTGGCAGAACTGACAAGAGTGGCTCTCCCCTGCCCACTGATGAAACTCCAACAGCCACAGAGGACATGGCTAACCTCTGGTCCATTGTACCTTTAGATGCTACACCAGAGGGATGAGGGTAAAAGATAATCTGTCTGAGGTACAATAAATGGCTGCAGCAGAGTTACCCATGCGCAGCTGAGGCAAATTGCTAGCCTGCTGTGGTGGCAAAGGCTGATTGCTTAATTTCTTCTTTTTGTGGCTGAAAGAAGGACTGACTATTGGACCAGTAGTCTGTTTTATGGTCAAGCTGAAAATGGTGTCTCTTTCCCCGTGGAAGAAAAGCAGCAACTGCCGGTAAACAGTACCACTCCAAAAAAGTTACTTTTTTGACAGAAAAACACTATAAAAAGCACTCTGAATTACTACAGCAGTCACACAAAAGTAAAATAAACACAATTTCTCCATATAAAAATGTCTTCAGTTACTTTACATCACTTTAAACTGACACAAAAACCAAGTGCTCTATTTAAAAATATGTGACAGTCTCCAGACAGTCCACTGAAACAGAACACTCCTAACTTTAAAATAACTTTCCTGAAGAGGAAAGTAATAAAAAAAATCAAGAAAATGGAAGTTTTACTCCCCAACGGGAACGTATCTCCTGGCAAAGGAAAGCACAAGGCACCCATCAATCCTTGAAAGCCTCAGAGGAACACAGTCTTCTGCAGAAGTAATGCTCTGGAAGGCTTCACACCCAAACTTGTCTTTTAGTTAGCTTAACTCAAGCTGCCTGACAGTTTGGGTGCATGGAAAATGCTCTGAAGCGTTGGAAGCTGGCTGGCTATTGCATCCTTAGCAGGGTATAACCCATATAGCTAAGGCTACTGCAGCAGTGATCAATATGATGAACATCCACAGATGCCTGGGCAAAAAGGAAGTCACCAACACTATAACTGGGGTGGTGGAGTCCTTTAGGAATTTTAGAAGAAAGTACAGTTGTATAAAATCTTACCACACCAGTAGATTTCCTTCTCTTCACTGTTGCAGTTTTCTTAACTAAAGGGATCTCCTGCCAAGGATAGTCCAACATCTGACCAGTATACGAAAGCCTTTAGTAATTATAGGCGCAGCACATCACACGTACGCTCCCCATACAAGCCGGAGGGTGTAAAGGTGGCATGCAGACACGCATATTCAGAACAGAAAAAGCTCCAGGAGGAACAAAATTCCTTAGGGACAAGTAAAAACATGTGCATCCAGAAGGAGAAAAACAAGAGCCTCTTGGCCAGTTGGGCAAGAAAGAATAGGCTAGAGCAGAGGAGGCGGGGAGAAGGGAGTGAATACTGCAACAATGAAGAGAAGGACACCTACTGTTATAGTAAGATTTTACCCAATTGTACTGTGTCCTTCCATATCACTGCTGCAGTATTCATAACCAAAGGGAGAGTACAATAGCTCAAAAGGAAGCATGGGAGGAGGACGGCACAGAAGAGCCCTCTAGAAACCCATGCAGGATAGTCCTGGCAAAACCAGCTCTGATCCTGGAAATAACATCTAACTTGTAATGCTTAGTGAAAGTATGAAAACCGGACCAAGTAGCAACCTCAAAGTTAGAATCGGTACCTAGCCCCTTGAAAAAAGCACCAGAGGTGGCAACAGCCCTGACAGAATGAGCCTTAACTGAAGAGTAAAGACATTTATCATGAAAAGAATAACAAAAAGAAATGGCCTTAGAAATCCAGGAAGAGATGGTTTGCTTAGAAACAGCCAAACCCAAAGACCTGACAAAAAAAATGAAACAGAAAGCTGCTCAAATTTGCAAACAATTTTAGTTTTATCCAAATAAAATTTGAGCTGTCTTTGCAAATCCAAGGTATGAAGAACCTTCTCAGTGACTGCAGAAAAGGTAAAAAGGAAAGAAGATGAATAGATTGATTAGTGGACAACTCATTGACTACCTTGGGCATAAAAGAAGTAGTAGTACGAAGAGAGACCCTGTCTCTGTAAAAACTAAGAAAGGAGGAACAACCATAACAGCCTGAAGTTCAGTCACTCTCTTAGCTGAATTGAGGGCTAAAGGAACAGCAGTGTTCCAAGTACAATGCTGTAAGGAAACTGAAGAAGCAGGCTCAAAAGGAGCCTGCGTCAATTTTTCCAAGTAAAAATTAAAGTCCCAGGAAGGTTGAATTGGCTTTGTGGAAAGCCTGATATGAAGGACACCTTTATGAAATTGTTTGACCTCAAAACTAGAGGCAAGAGAAAGAGTCAAAGGTAGACAAGCAGAAATTGTAGTGAGATTTCACAGAATATGCTAACCCAGCAAGGAGCAGATCATACAAATAAGAAAGCACCAGAGGAACCTCTACAGGTAAAGGATCTTGATGGTGACAGAGGCATTAGACAGAAAATCACTTCCATTCGGACATATATGTTTCCCTAGTAGTGGGTTTCCTTGCATCCTGCAGTACCCGAAGCAGGTCCTCAGAAAACAGGTGCCTAAAAGAAATCAAAACTTATCACCCACAGCATCAGTTGAACAGTAGACGGGTCTATATTATAACAGTGAATGCTTAAAATAGTAAACGCTGTATAATCAACCCAAAAAAAAAAATGAAAACACAAAATTCCGAACAAACAGAACAGCATTTATTCCCCTGGTCCGCCAAAACAAAACAAAACAAACAAACACAAAATAAAGTGTGAGGGGGGGGGCTTCACCCCCACCCCCTACTAAAATATACCAACTCAGAGAACACACCACAGTGGAGGAAATGGCAAAGTCCCAAAAACGGCCTAATACTTTTTTTCCCCTGGGAAAAAAATCACTGTTCCATGTCTTCATGATTTTGGCTTTTCGACATTTACCTGGCGATTAAACAGCATTTGCTATATTAAGCATTCGCTTACTTAATAGGGAACTGAGTATACACGGCAGGATGGCTAAGAGACCTTTTGATTGTGTGAGAAGATCCACCAGGTGTGGTATCTCATTCTGGTTGCTCCTGGCCAAATCAGAAAGAATGGGGAATCAATGCTGTCTGGGCCAAAAGGGAGTTATTAGCAAGATTTTGGGAGAGTCCTGCCTGAACTTGTGCAAGACTTGCAGTAGCATAGGAAGGGGGGAAGGCATACAGAAACATCCCCTTCCTATGAAAAGACAGGGTGTCCACTTTTCAAGCCAAAGGATCTGGAACTATGGAACAGAAGAGAGGAAACTGCTGTTCAAAGAGGAGGCAAAAAGATCTGCTTGAGGAATATCACACTGATGGACAATGTCCAAGAACACATCTCTTGGAAGCAGCCACTCGTGAGCTTGTGTGTTGGACCTGCTTAAAAGTCTGCTACTAGACTGTACTCCAAGGGAATGTAAGAAGCCTGAAGAGTTACTTCATACTGGACAGACATCCCAGACCTGAAGTTGTCCCTTAACCAAGCTATTCATCTACCTTCCTTTTTTCCTTCTCCTCTGTCAGCCAGCATGAAGGTTCTTCATACCCCGAATTTACAAAGACAGCTCAGGCACTATTTGGACCTTCTACAGCCTTATTTGTTGACATAATGCATCACAAAGATGTTGCCTGTGAAAATTTTGAGGGGCCCAGGATGAAAAAAGGGAATGAAAAGCCTGAAAAGCTAGAAGCATAACCCTCATTTCCTTTATATTGATATGGTCCCAACTCCGATGAAGATGCCATAGATTCTGAACCTTGAGAGAACCAAAGGAGTACCCCACCCCCATCCCCTGTCTGAGCCATCTGTAAAGAGAGCTAGGAAAGGAAGCCCTTGGCTGAGAGAAAGTTGATGAATCCACCACGGACGCCTCGAGCTTGAGTCAAGGAAGAAGGGGACTGAGAAGCCCAGAGGGTGGCAATGCTGTAGCCACACTGACTTGACGTACCACTATTGCTTTCTCATGTGGAGCCTGGCCAGAGGGAGCATGGGAATAAAGGAAGCAGTGAACTTGAGGATGCTGAGAAAATCCCTGGCCAAGACTGAAGCCAGATGAAGAAGAGACTGGAAAAAGGCAGAAAGAGACAGGGCCTTGGCGACAGGCAGAGATGCCAGCATGGGGATGGTCTGAAGCTTGCAACCAAGGAAAATATGATCCTGAAAAGTGGTCAGAGCTGATGTCTAGAAGTTTATGGTGAATCCCAGACTCTGAAACAGGGAAATAATAAACTGGAGATCCTGTTGAATAAGCACATTGTCCAGCTAGGGCAATATCTGAACTCCTGTCATCATGAAAAAGGCAATGACAGGAGCAAGGTATTTGGTGAATACCCCTGGGGAAAGTAGAGAGGCCAAATGGCAAAGCAGAGAACTGAAAATGCAAGGAAGAAAGAGAAATGTAAGGATTTCCTGAGAAGGTTCTAATACTTACCAAATGGTGATATGAAGGTAGTCATTCTTGAGATCCAGAAAGACCAAAAAAGCTTAGGGTAGGAGAAGTGGAAAAAAGAGCCTTAAGAGAACACTCAAAAGGAAACAATCTTGAGAAAGGTGTTGAGCTGGGAAAGGTCCAGAATTGGTCGCCACGTGCCATCCTTTCTGGGAGCCAAAACCATTCTGGAATAATACCCTCTCCCTACTTGGGTAGGGAGGCACAGCTTGAATGGTGCCCTGGACCAGAATGGAATGAAGCACCTCCGGGAAAAGAAGATGTTGTGTCTGAGGAGGTTGAAGGATGCCCAAAAATGGGGAAGGGATTTCCAAGCCATGAAGTATCCCCAGTGGATAATGGACAGAACCCAAGAGTATGTTGTGATCTTTAACCAATTTGGAAGATACAGGGAAAGACAGAGGAATAAGGGGAAGAAAACTGCCAAATGGAACCCAGTTTATCCTGAAAAACAGGTTCCAGGGAAGGAAGGGTTTGAGTAGCCTTAGCAGGAGGCACACATCTAGAACCCTTTATTTCTTCGGGTGGAGGGTGTGACTGCCTGCAAACAAAAGCATATTTGGAGTAACTCCTCTGAAACTTTAGAATAGTAGAACAAAAATATGTTTCAACTCCTGCAAGGCTTTACCCTTAACATAGAGATATTTAAAACATTCAGCAGCAGCAACAGCAGAGCCAAAATGATTTTTATTATCCAAAGAAGCATCCAATAGTTTGCCCTTAATGTCATCAGGCAAATCCTGAAGATGAAGCCGAGGGTAACGCCTCATAACAGAACCAAAGGCAGGAATGTCTAAAACCACTTGGGAAACCTGAAAAAGAAGGGCAAAAACAAACCTGGTCATATCAGTCTAGTAGTTGATGGCCCAAAAAGATAAAAGTGGCAGAAGTGTAAACCTTTCTGCCCAGCCCCTCCATGGCCCTACTATCCTTATTTGAAGGAAGCAGCTAGGCAGAGGGCAACAACTTTAGAGAGCTTGTCAGAAGAGACAAACACTACAGAAGGATCAACAGAAGACCATTTATAAAGAAATTACGGTCATCAGGCACCTTGTTAAACCTAACTAAAAAAGGGCACAAAAAACAACTAAGCCAAAGCAAAAACAAAAAAACAAGGAAACGGACCAAACGGATCATAGGAATACCTTCTTTAATGAGCACTTTCATCCACTAAAAAACTCAAGTGAACTTTATCAGATAAATGTTCTGAATAGGCAAAGAAACGGGGGAGAGGACAATTTGAATAAGGAAGAACGTATTTTATTGGATTTTTTTTAAAGCAACAAAAAATAAGAATTATGAAGCTGGATAAAGGAGGGTGGTTGTAATGGATGTGTATCATTATAAGAATAGGATGTTGAATGTTTTACAAACTTATACTTACCAAATGGTTTCTAAAAATGAAATGAATGGTGCTTGCAGGAGAGATTATGGTCAAGTTAATGATTTGTTTATAGAACAACGCATCTCTTTGGAAATGCTAAATTATTTTAATATGACCTCTCCTGTGACACCAGTTACCTTTGGTGTGCCTAAGATTCAAACAAATTTGACACATCCTCCAATGTGTCCAATTGTGGATGGAAGGAATTCGCCAACATCCCTTTGCACCAAAGTCTTGGATGCCAAACTGAAAAAATACGTGGAGTCAGAGGTACAGATCTGTAAGGATTCGTGGAGTTTTCTGAAATCAGTTAATAAGTGATGTATAATCCTCAACACAAATTGGTTGCTATTGATGTTAAGGATCTCTATATTATGATATCCCAGCATATGGGTATTCAATGGATAAGTGACTTTTTGGGTAATTAAAGGGGTTCTTTGTGACCAGATTAATTTATATGAGGAACTCTTTAAAATAGTTCCTAATAACAATTTTATTAGTTTCAAAGGGAATTTGTATCTGCAGAAAAGCAGGGTGGCAATGGGGCCTCATGTGGGGCTGTTTTTGCTAATTTGGTTATGGCTTATTGGGAACATGAATATTTTTTTACTAGTAGGTATTAGAAGAATATGGTAATGTATTCACGCTACCTGGACAATATATTTATTGTCTGGGAAGGTACTGAAATTGATTTTGATGATTTTATTGGTTATATCAATGGCACAGCCAATTTTTTTTATTCACCTATAAATTAAATACTGAAAGAATTGCTTATTTGGATGTTTTATTAGAAAAGGATAGGAACAAAGGAAGATACACTTCCAGATTTTAGAAAATCTACCTACTCGAATAGCTTTTTACATTTCACTAGCTCCCATCCATTTCACCAGAAAAGATCAATGGTAAAAGGGCAGCTCGTTAGGGCTGCCCGTATGATAACTTTGGATGAACATTTTGAACAACAGTGTTACTACTTAACATGAATGTTTAAAAGAAGGGGGGTACCCATTGGTGCTTTTTAATGAATTAAAGGAGGAAGTCATGAGTAAGAGGGCTTCTGGATATTTTTGTCTGATTTTATGAGGTTCAGAAAATAGGCCCCTTGCCCATTCAGATATATACATTGACAGTACGGAGGAAACTAAATGTTCAATAATAGAATATAAGATGAATTTTATTACAGATTTTAGTAGTGACCATGGCCAAATTAAATGGATATTAAATAAAAACTGGCCAATCTTAACCAAAGAAAAATTGTGTAGGGAGAAGTTTGGAATTGCACCTAGGTTAGTGTACAGGGGAGGTCATAATTTTAAGGCTATCCTGGAGAATCTGAACACCAAAGAGAAAAATAATCTTTCCCAAATGGGGAAATATGGGAGATGCCCCTTTTGTTGTAAGATCAATACAGGTTTGGGTTTCCAAATAGGGGTGATCGAATATAAATTATTCCAGAAGTTTGACTGCAACTCTAAGGGGGAGGTATATCTGGCCAAGTATAATGATTGCCCATGTTGTTACATGGGCAAAACTGACCGCAGAGTTAGGGCTAGGATATACAAGCATGAGTATAGTATTAAAAAAGGTCAGGAGAACAATGTCCTGGCAAAACATGTGTTACAGTCTCCGGGGCATAGTTTTAAATATATGGCTACTGATAGCGTTAAGATGGGTCCAAGGGGAGGACCGGGTAATCTCTATTTAGAGAAAAAGAAGCTGTCATGGCAGCTTAAATTGAAAGCCTACAGATGGTCAAGACTAAACGACTACTGTTCGATTTCTTGTTTACTCAAGTTAAAAGCTTTAACTAGATAGGGTAAATATATATTTTCAATGAATTTTATTATGTATTTTTTGATGTTATATTTTGATAATGTGTACCTAGGGAACAAATTAAGAAGTTATGTACCTACCACAACGTTCCATGTTAGTTGTCTTCTTCTCGCCTTCTTTCTTGCTGGATGGGTTCGGAGCCGAACCTCGGCTCCGACTCGGCCAATACTAAAGCTCGAGAGCTAATTCCACCGGCTCGAGGCTCCCCTATATCCCACAATGCTAGGCGGTAACTACTCAGATCTCGTTTGATAGCTAAACCAAGCAGTTCTGGTCCCCATAGTATGGAGAAAAAAGAACCCACCTCTATATAAACCTGAATGTAAGTTACACAAACATAAAAGGAGGAATAAAGGTGGTAGAACATGTGGGAAGGAAACTCCAAAGGAAGATCCCAAAATTTCCTATCGGTCTGTCCAGGCTAGGGGGAAGGAGGGTGGGACGCAAGAAAGAAGGCGAGAAGAAGACAACTAACATGGAACGTTATGGTAGGTACATAACTTCTTAATGTTAAGTTGTCAATCTCGCCTTCATTCTTGCTGGATGGGACCCCATCCCTAGCACCTTATTCTGGGCGGCCTATCTGAACAGACTCTTGAGAACAGTGGAACCAAAGCTGGCACGGTTTCTGGAGGCCATATCCAATTTGTAATGTAAAATGAAGGTATGAGGAGAAGCCCAAGTGGCTGCTGCACAAATGGAATCTATAGGTAGCCTGTCCTGAAAAGCTACAGATATAGCTAATGCCCTAGTTGAATGAGCTCTAGGTCTTGAAGGCAGTTTTTGATGTCTGATTTCATAGATGAAGGTAATTATAGAGGTAAGCTATCTTGAGAGGGACACCTTAGTAACTGGAAGGCCTAATTTCCCTTCCGCATAAGACAGGAAAAGTTGATCAGATTTTCTGAACTGCTTAGTTCTGTCTAAATAATATCTACGTTGGCGGTGAACATCTAGAAAATGTAACTTTTGTTCTGACCTGTTGGAATAGTCAGGGAAAAATACTGGGAGATCAATCGTTTGGTTCAGATTTGTCTCAGAGGAAACTTTAGGTAGGAAGGACGGATTAGTCCAGAAGGACACCCTATCTTTGTGGAAAACTAAGTAAGGAGGACGACTGTACAGAGCATGAAGTTCAGATACCCTTCTAGCTGAAGTTATGGCTACTAGAAAAAGTGTTTTCCATGAGAGCAGCTTAAGAGGGCATGAAGCCGCTGGTTCGAAGGGGGGGGAGGAACCAAATTCAAGTCCCATTGAGGTGGGGGATCTTTGATTGGGGGCTTGAGCAGAAAAATACCTCTTAAAAAGGCTTTGCAGAGCTTATGGGACATGATACTGGAGTCTGAGACTCCTACATGAAAATTAGATATAGCAGCTAGTTGTACTCCAATGGTAGATGAAGAAGAGCCTAAATGGAAGAGCTCTGCCAGAAAGTCTAGGATAGACTGGATAGGTGCAGTGAAGGGGTCTATATTCTTTGATGCTGCCCAGAAGGAAAAACGTTTCCATTTACTATTATAAATCTTCCTGGTAGAAGATTTGTGAGAGGTTATCAGGATGTTCCGGACCGAATGAGAGATTGAGGGAAGCCTGGCTAGGGTAGGAATTGGAGAAACCACGCTGTGAGGTTGAGAGAATGAAGGGAGTGGTGCAGCTGGCCCGACTGGTGGGTCAACAGATCTGGCACCGGGTCCAGATGCCAAGGCTGCTCCAATAGGTAATGATGGAGGAACGGAAACCATATCTGTCGAGGCCAGTAAGGGGCAATGAGGATCATTGTAACTCTCAAGGCGATAGCTTTCTGAATTAATTGAGATATCAGTGGAAAAGGGGGAAAAGCATACAGAAGTCCCCGGGGCCAATCGTGGACTAGAGCGTCTCTGGTGGGATGGCCTGGTAACGGGAAGAGAGTGAAGAAGTCGTGACACTTGCTGTTTTGGGGAGTAGCAAAAAGATCGCAGCAAGGCTGGCCCCATCTTTGGAAGACTTCTTCCAGCACTGATTTCTTCAGAAACCACTCGTGGGGCATCAGAATGGCCCTGCTCAACTTGTCCGCAATCATGTTGGACTTCCCGGGAATGTGCGCTGCTATCAGAAAACGCCCACTGCCAAAGTCTGAGTGCCTCTCGACATAAGGGGTAGGATCTGGTTCCTCCCTGTTTGTTGATGTACCACACTACGGACATGTTGTCCGTCTGAATTGCAATAGTCCCCGTGGGAAGAGAGTCCTGAAGGGCTTGCAACGCTAAAAGCACTGCTCTCATCTCTAAGACATTTATGTGCAAGTGGCACTCGAAAGGTTGCCACGTGCCCTGGACTGTCCTGCCCTGATAATGCCCCCCCCACCCGATCAGGGAGGCGTCCGTTGTCACCGTGGCAACTGGGGGGGGGGACGAAAGGTCTGCCTTGGAGAACTTGAGGTGATGTGATCCACCAAGACAGGTGATTCTTGCATGATTGAGTTATTAATATGATGTGAGACATCGGGAGCTGTTGGAAGGACCATTGAGTAAACAGCATCCATTGGAGGATCCTCATGTGGAAATGAGCTAAGGGGAGAAGGGTGATAGTAGCTGCCATGAGTCCTAATACCTTCAAGACTACCCTGGCTTTGATCTTGTTGCATTGTAGTAGAAGGTAAACTTGTTTGCGGATATCTAACACTCTTTGCTCTGTAAGTCTGGCGGAAAGATTGAGTGTGTCTAAGGTGGCGCCTATAAAGGTAATAGATTGACAAGGCGACAAGGCAGATTTTTCGAAATTTATTGAAATGTCTAGAGCTTGGCAAGTTTGGATGGTGAAGTCTCTGGCTAGAAGTAGTTGATGTCTGGTGGTGGCAGTAAGGAGCCAGTCGTCTAAATATGGAAACACCTGGAATCCTTGACGTCTCAAGTGAGCCGCGACCACTGCCATGCATTTGGTAAACACTCGGGGGGCTGTAGTGAGACCAAAGGGCAGGGCTCTGAACTGGTAGTGACTGGCTCCCAGCCTGAAGCGGAGAAACCTCCTGGAGCGTCTGTGCATTTTGATGTGGTAGTACGCATCCTGAAGGTCTATCGAGCACATCCAATTGTCCTGACCCAAGAAGGGTAGAATGGACTGTAGCGTGACCATCCGAATTTTGTTTTTGATATAATTGTTTAACTTGCTGAGATCCAGTATAGGTCTCCAGTCCCTGTTTTTGGTACCAAAAAGAATTTGGAGCAGATTCCGGATCCTTGCTGGTCTGCTGGGACTGATTGGATAGCTCTTTTTGATAGCAGCTTTGATATTTCTAGTGCTGCTTGTTCCCTTAGACTGGGTGGAACGTCTGGAAGGGATCCTTTGGGTTGGAAAGGGGTGTGAATAAAGGGAATTTTGTAACCCTCGGATATGATTGACTGTACCCATTTGTCTTGGGTGAGGGAAAGCCAGGCTTTTGGGTACAGTAATAATCTTCCCCCGACTGCCTCCGAAGGTGGACAGCCGGGCAGCTCCTCAGGGATGCTGAAAGGGTTTATCAGAGAAAGTTTCTCTGCTACCCTGGTTTTGCGGACCTCCTCTGCCTCTAGGGCGGCGTCTATTGTTATTCCCCCCTCTGCCTCTAGAGGGGAATCGACCTTGTGCGTCAGATGAGACTCCCTGAGGCTTGCGGAACCACATTTTTCCTCCCCTCTGACCTTTTGGATAAGGTCTAGAAGGGGTAGAAAAACGGACTCCCTCGGCAGAGAGAGTCTTACCTTCCACCTCGCACCTAGTCAATGTATCCTTCAACTGAGGACCAAACAGCCATCAAAGGGGGAATTGGTGAAGGACACCTTGAAAGGGTCCGCAAAATTGCAAAGCCGCATCCAGGCGTGACGTCGTAAAGCTACACCTGTGCCTGCGGCCCTATTCGCCCCATCAGCAGCGTATGAGATAAGCCGCATGGAGGAGCTAACAATCGAATTCAGGGTTGCCATCTGGGAGTTCATTTTGTCTTGGAACCCCTCAGCTGTTGGATCCTGTATAGCCTCACCCATATCTTTGAGCAAATCTCTCTGGATACGGGTGAAGTGGCACAAATAGTTCAGCGACCGCATTGAGAAGGTCGCTGAGGAAAACATCCGCTTACCGTACCTGTCCATGGTCCTAGACTCCTTATTAGGAGGATGGACAGGTACCGAAGGATCGGCTAACTCCTTAGTGGCTGCTGCCACCACCATGGCATCAACAGAGACACCTTTTGATAGAAAGTCTTTGTCCTTAGGGGCAGTAATAAATTTTGACGGCCTCCTTGGGGTAGGTTCCACTGAATCAGGGGCCGTCCAAGCCTTCCTTGCCACCACTTCCATAAGTGGTCAAAGGGAGGGGACACCCAGGAGGTGGAAGGGCGAGAGCCAAACGCCTCAAGGTAAACTGACTCGTCCTCTGAAGGGTTAAGGGCGGGCCAGTTCCCCCTCTGTTTCAGGATTTCAAGGATGTCAGCAAAGGAGACATCCTCAGAGGGGGATCAAGGGGAACCTTCAGATTCCTCCAAGTCAGTGTCAGAGGTGATAGACTCAGGGGAGTCAATGTGCTTCCTCTTGCACTGTCTCTTCCGAGGGGGTTCTCCTACCGGATCAGGAGAGGCCTCGGAAGAGGAGGAAATTCCCAATGGGGAAACCTGAGGAGCTGGCTCTCTGCGGTCTGATACAAGGGGATGGGTAGAATCACCGCAGGCACTGAAGAGGGAGGAGCTGACGGAGCCGACTGTGGGGTAGACACTGGGTCTAGCACGCTCCGCATGACCTCGAAGGCGCCCCTATCATGCAAGGCCGGAGGTCCCCGCTCCAAGGAGACAAGGACCACCCCCGGCACCGACAGGGACGGCTCCGAGGCCGATGTCGGAGCCGAACTCACCAGCGCCGACGCTCCGAGAGGGAGAACGGGGTCAGACAAGGGTCCGATGCCACTCGCCCCCTCGGAGCCGATGAGGGAAGCCCAGCGCTGAGATCCCTCCAATGAGGAAATCGGAGCAGACGACGGAGCCGAAAGGGAAGGTATCGGTTCCGAAGCGCCAACAGCCACGGCTCCGATGAGCCCCAGCTCCGAACTCAAAGGAGTCGGAGGAGGAATAAAATCAGGGATGGAAATAGCCGCTGACTGTTGAGTAGGGCTATGCAGCATTTGGGCCAGTGCCTTGGACTTGAGAAGTCTACTCACCACCCTTTGTAAATCATGGTCGGACAGCCTGGAGGACCAAGAGGAGTGAGACCTATGGCTCCGTTCTGATAGAAGAGGAGATCCCGGCGCCGAATGTATGGAGCCGATGGAAGGGGACCTAGACCTCTTCTTAGCAGGTGGCTCCGATAAGCCTATCGGAGCCGACTGAGTCTTGTCAACCTCAGCTCCAGCCGGAGCCGAGGTGATGGTATGAGATTTGGAAACATCGGCTCCAGCCGGAGCCGATGTCGAAGCCGATCTAATGCTTCCAGGGGATGGCTCAGAAACTGGAGCCGACAGTCTGGAAGTCTTAGAAGGCTTCCCCGACACAGACTGAGTCGGGGGGCCTTCAGGCTTTAACAAGCCACGCAAAATCAATTTATTTTTGTGTTCCTGCAGGACTCTAGGGCTGAATGCATGGCATACAGCACATGAGTCCTGCAGGTGCAAAGGTCCCAGGCAATACACACAAGAAGTGTGACCGTCTATCAGAGACATTTTCTGACAGCACGAATCACACTTCTTGAAGCCTGAGACCTTGGAGTCTTTAGACATCGTAACTTAGTGTGAAAAACACAAGCACAACACACAAACACACCCTTAAGCAAAAAATAAAAATTCAGTCACACTGAAGGACTAAGGGAAGGAGAGGGAGAAGGCCAAAGGCCTAAAAGTTAAGAAAGGAATAAAAAGGGATTTCAGACACTAGAGGGGGACCCGATTTAAACTACTGAAATGCTATAAATAAAACTATGGTAAAAGGAAAAAAATTAGGGGTTGAAATAGAAGCTTCTAATTAGAAAACTTACTAACCTGCCAGAGCCGGTAGAAGAAGCACCTCGTCAGCTAAGCGGCAAACGAGATCTGAGTAGTTACCGCCTAGCATTGTGGGATATAGGGGAGCCTCGAGCCGGTGGAATTAGCTCTCGAGCTTTACTATTGGCCGAGTCGGAGCCGAGGTTCGGCTCCGAACCCATCCAGCAAGAATGAAGGCGAGATTGACAACTTAACATTAATCTATTAACTTACACTGATTCTTGTTTTTGGAGGATTCTGAACTTGTGTTTCAATATACAATTTTTTTTGCATTACATTAACATTATTATTATCTTTGTTTTAATCAATTTATTATTACTTTTATTTTTATTTTTTCATGTTTAGTGATGTGAATGGTATTAATTATATAATGACAACTGTAGTACAGTGTTTATTCCCACAAAAGTTTATGGTTTTAAATGTTTGTTTATGTATAACAAGTTTCCTTTTGTTGTGGCATCTGGTTTTGGGAATGTGTTTTTAGAAAGAAGGGGAGTGTTTTTCTGATGTAATATGATGAAATGTAACGATTCGATTTCAGTTAAATATAAGGATTTGAGTACTTGGTGCATTTTATATGATGCAGTTCACCTAAGTTTTTTCAGTGGACAAAAGTGCTCATTAAAGAAGTTATTTCTACGATCCGGCTAGTCCATTTCCTTGGTTTTTCGTTTTTGTTTTGATCTTGTTAAACTTATCAGGTTTCTTGGGAGTAGCTAGGCTGAGAATTGGGGGCCACAGATGTTGCTGAAAGGTATTCGGGAGGGTAGCCAGAACTGGTGGAACAGCAGAAAGCTTAGGAGACTCCATCTGGAAGAGCTCATAATACCTTGTCTGAATATCAGAGACTTGAGAGCAATACCACTTAAATAATTCCATCATATGGGTAACAGTATCCCCAAAGGAGAGTTCCTCCAAAGGGATATCAGGACTAATAAAATACTCTTCCTCTGAACAACAGCTCAAAGGGGGAAGAGATATGAGAACAGTAAGCCAGGGACTCTTCCCCAGAATCCTAATCCTCATCTGAGGAGTCCAGTTCCCTGGGTCTTTTAAGAGGGGTGAAAGACCAGAGAAGGTCAGGCACAGACACCCCTTGGGGAGGCTTTAAAGCCATTAAAGCATTTAATAACCCATGAGCAAAATCCTGCCATTCATGTTGGGTATCCTTAACTACAGAGGAAATATGCTTGGTTTTCTGTTTCTTTTTCTCTGAGATATCCGCACGAAAAACCTTTGGAGGGTCAGACTCTTGGTGACACTCAATTTTAGTAGGGATCTCCCTAACCAAGATCTGCAGAATCCCCCTCAATCCCTTGGATATAATAAGCCGAGGTTACCCTTCAACATCTGGAGCAGATGTCTGTAAAGCCTCAGAGGACTTGCAAGAACTCAGATTCATTCCAGCCTCCGATGGGAGTCCAGGCAGAGGAACCAAGGCAACTACCATTCAATCATCTAGGATTTCACTAGCCTCAAGATACACATCAGCCATATCAGACCTAAGTTTTTTGGCTTTTTTACTGGCTGACAGCTGATTCATGGATTGGAAGACTCCACCATAGCACCTTGAGCCAACAGATTAAAACACTGTTTTTCAAAGTAAATGGATAAAGAGGTGAGACAACTACATAGGGTCTTAGGAACAAATGCCTGACAGACAGAACACTGCTTATGGTCGTGGGATGCACCTAAACAGAACAGACACTGGTCGTGACAGTCCTTATGGGGAATCTGCCTCCCACATTGATATTTCCCTTGCTGGATAACATGAAGCCAACCAGCACTAAATAAAAAAGAAAGATAAGGAGAAACCCCAACGAGGCACTTATCTGAAATATAGCTTGGGTATCCAGCACAGTGGGGTTCTAATGGAGAGATGACAAGTCAGCAAGCAAAGGAGAGTAGTATTGCTGAAACTGAATTCATCCTCAAGTCTTGGTGAGTACCTTCAAGAAGTGGACCCTGTTTTTCACAAAATCTCACCAAGACGGCACTGATATATAGACAGGAGACTCCCCCTGAACCAAGGCAATGGACTCCAAGGTCGATGTAGGCGCCGAGCTCACCTGCACCGAAGCCCTGAGAAGGAGAATTAGTTCGGACAACTGTCCAACCCGGCTCTCCTCCCCAGACCCGACGGGCAAGCATTGGCCGCTAGACCCCTTAATAGATGATAGCACCAAGGCGGTCGGAGTGGAAATCGGGACCAAAAGGAGCCAGAGTGGATCTCGGCCACAATGGTTCCACTACAATCAAATCCAAACACTCCGGCTCCAAAGCCACCACATGGGTTGGAGGAGGAATCAAAGAAGGGGAAGTGATAGTTGTCAGACCTGAATCCTTCTGGGCTGGGCTCAACAGAATTTGGCCAGCTCCAGTGTCTAACAACCTATTGACCACCCGCTCCACATCGTCGTCCGAGAGACATGGTCAAGGATTTAATGGACTGCAAAATAGGCAAGTGTAAGACTGAAGAGACCGGTTCCAGGACTGGGGATCGGCTCCATATGCAATACTCTGTTGGATTCAAAATAACCAGTGGAGTCGAAGAGATAGCCTTTTCGGGCCTGAAAGCCTTCGGGTCCGTTGAGGAATCCTTAGCCTGCTTCTTCGATGGGTCAGATTCCGAAGCCATGGAAGCAGATCTTTTTGAAGACTTGTCAGATCTTGGGGATTGAGGGAATTTGGAGGAACTCTGTTTTCCTTCTAAAGCCCCAAGAGAAAGAAACCTTCAAGAATCCCCTAACAATCAACTTATTTTTTTCTCTCTAATAAAAACCTGGAGCTGAAAGCGGGGCAGAAAGAGCAGGACTCCTGCAGATGGACCACGCCCAAACAGTACACACAACTGGTGTGTCCATCTGTCAGAGACATTTTTTGGCTGCAACGGTCACACTTCTTGAAGCCCAAAGGCTTCGCTTCTTTAGTATCTTTTGACATGACTAACCTAATAGTTCTAACAACCAACAACAATCAAAAAAACACAGCAAACATTTTTTTTTTTTTTAACAGAACACAATTAACACACCAGAGGAGAAGTCTCTAACTCAAACAATGGTCTCCTCTAGCCAGAGGAGAAGTCTCTAACTTAAACAGCAACTCCTCTAAAAAAAACGACAGGGAAGGGAGAAAGCCCTCTAATTTAAATGTGCAAAAAAGGAGTCCTCTAACTTAAACAAATTCCTTATGCTATAGAAAAGGGGTTGACAGGATAGCCTAATATAAATAAACAGCAATAAATCTCTACACTGAAAGAAACTGGGGATAGGGAATAAGAGGCCTAGTGAAAGTACTATGGCCAGCAACAGCAGTAGCACCAAATTGCGACAAAAAAAAATCACACATATTGAAATAACACACTAAAAGTAGCATAAATCAACAAAGTACTCTAAGAATTTAGACCAGAAATATTATAAATGAGGAAAAACGATTCCGCTTAGCCTGGAGCCTAGTAGGAAGCACCCGATCTAGTTTAGCGGCAAACGAGATCTGGGTAATCTCCCTAAGCATGATGGGATAGGATATTGCCTCGAGCCAGTGGAAGCTCTCAAGGTTTAGTATAGGCTGAGTCGGTACAGATTCATGGTTCTGAATCCAACCAGCAAAGAATGAAAGTGAGACAGGCTAACATAACATCTTATGTTCCCACTTAACTCTTTCTTCCCCATCACACCGCCAGCATTTGCTATCTTCCTGAGGAAAAATTATTTGAAGTCTGCTTGGGGTACAACAATACCTATGCAAACATTAACAAGCAAAAAATCTAAACCTTTTTGTTGCATACTTGGGAGCCATATATGCATTTACCCACTTATCACTTTTTTAACAGCAGCTTCTGTTCTACATTCAAAGAAAAAACTCTACCAGAGTAGGTCTTTCACTTAGGCTTCCCCTATCCATTTCTCTTTGCGTTTATTCTGATATTAATCCCTAGTAGGGAAGGCAGTCTCTAGCCAGCAGTCCAGATGTCTTCTTGGCTTCATCCCACTTTTTTTTTTTTACCTTTCCCTCTATAGTTATTTGCTCCCAATACCTCGGTTCATTGGCCAGTTTCTCCGGTAAATTCCAACCTCCTCTTGGCTATTTTCTATACTCCTACTTGCCGTAATCCTATTTTTCCACTGTAAATTGGTTTTCCCATGTCTATTTCCAACCTTTTCAAACTTCCTCTAATTGACTGTTATAGTTATAATGCAATGTTTTATATGACATACTATTATCACTTTTTTAACAGCAGCTTCTGTTCTAGATTCAATGAAAGAAACTGTACTAGAGTAGGTCTTTCACTTAGAATTCCCCTATCCATTTGTCTTTGCGTTTATTCTATCAATCCCTAGTAGGGAAGGCAGTCTCTAGCCTGCAGTTCAGATGTCTTCTCGGCTTCATCCCACTTTTTTTTACCTTTCCCTCTATAGTTATTTGCTCCCAATACCTTGGTTCATTGGCCAGTTTCTCCAGTAAATTCCAACCTCTTCTTGGCTATTTTCTATACTGCTACTTGCAGTAATCCCTAGTGGCAAAATCTCTTTTTTTCTTTCTCATGCACGTTTAATTCTCAGAATACTTTCTGCCAGTTTACCAGTATAATATTCTGTATGGGTTATGATTCTCCTTAAGGATTTGCATCCAAAATCCCACTCTCTCCTTATTTTGTGAACTTCCCCTGGCTTCAGCATTGTCCCTTTCTTCTTTGAATTATAACCTTCTGCTTGTGTTATTTATATATATATATATATATATATATATATATATATATATATATATATCTATATATAAAAATCAGCCTTAACTCTGAAGCTCTAAAATATCCCTTCAAATCAGGTAATCCTAAACCACATTGTTCTATTGGAAGGATCAACTCATCCCCCACTTAACTCTTGCCCACTTCTTTCCCATTTAAAATTCCTTCAACTCTTTATTAATTATTGTAGCAAATACAACAAAGAACAAAAACCAGGAACCCAATGAATAAAATGTATTCCTCTCTGACATCTCAGCATACACTGCCTTCTTGGAGTACACAGTTACTTCACATCACACACTTGATTTATATACACTGCTAAATAGCAATTAAACAATAAAGTCATCAGGTAATACCATCAAACACTTAAAAGATAATTAAAGTAATACATGCCAATTAAAATCAACATTCATACCCTTTAGAAACAAAGTATCAAACTTTAATTTATACACTGCTTCTTTATAAAGAAGTTTATTCTTGATGACGTCTCCCCCCCAAAAAAAAAAAAAACGCACACTCTACTTTTTATAAAATTGTGGCTTGTAAACCACGAACAGAACTACCATTACTTTTTTTTTAAACTCACCAAAACAAAACAATTCTAGGCAGGGTTAAGGCTCACTCTGCCAGGGCCTTCACTTCATCTGTGGCTTTTTGGATAGGGTTAGATGATAGAAGTATTTTAGAGGCAGTAACCTGGCCCTCTGTGCATACTAGGTACAAAGCACTGTAAATTTCACTCCTTCTCCAGGTCTAGGACCAAGGTCTCCTGGACCCGCATCTTCCTCCTCCCATTAAGTTTAAGCTATGGTAATCTACTGTACGAGTGATCAAATGAAGAGCATAGTACAGTTGTGTAAGTGAACTTGCCATAAAAACAGATGTTTGAATGATCAGTACTGCAGTATCTGTCTCCTGTCACCATCCCTTTTTTTGTGCGTTTTTATGCCTGGAAAAGTGGACTTTTTATTGTCATATTCCTAGGAAGCAAAGGGTGATGTGCAGAGCTGTAGTAACTACATAAGGATTAAATTGATCAGTCACAGCATGAAGTTATGGGAAAGAGTAGTGGAAGCTAGGTTAAGAAGGGACGTGATGATTAGTGATCAGCAGTATGGTTTCATGCCTGGAAAGAGAACTACAGATGCGATGTTTGCTCTGAGAGTGTTGATGGAGAAGTACAGAGAAGGTCAGAAGGAGTTGCATTGTGTTTTTGTAGACTTAGAGAAAGCATATGACAGGGTGCCTAGAGAGTTGTGGTATGGTATGAGGAAGTCAGGAGTGTCAGAGAAGTATGTAAGAGTGGTACAGGATATGTACGAGGGTAGTGTGACAGCGGTGAGGTCTGCGGTGGGAGTGACAGATGCATTTAAGGTGGAGGTGGGGTTACATCAAGGATCAGCTCTGAGCCCTTTCTTATTTGCAATGGTGATGGACAGGTTGACAGATGAGATCAGATAGGAGTCCCTGTGGACTATGATGTTTGCAGATGGCATTGTGATCTGCAGTGAGAGTAGGGAACAAGAGGAGGAGACCCTGGAGAGATGAGAGATATGCTCTAGAGAGAAGAGGAATGAAGGTCAGCAGGACTAAGACAGAATATATGTGTGTGAATGAGAGGGAGGATAGAGGAAAGGTGAGGATGCAAGGAGTAGAGGTAGCGAAGGTTGATGAGTTTAAATACTTGGAATCAATAGTTCAGAGTAATGGTGAGTGTGGAAGAGAGGTGAAGAAGAGAGTACAGGCAAGATGAAGTGGGTGGAGAAGAGTGTCAGGAGTGATTTGTGACAGACGAGTACCTGTAAGAGTGAAAGGGAAGGTCTACAAGAGGGTAGTGAGACCAGCTATGTTATATGGGTTGGAGACAGTGGCATTGACAAAAAGGCAGGAGTGTGAGCAGGATGTGGCAGAGTTAAAGATGTTAAGATTTGCAGTGGGTGTGACGAGGGTGGACAGGATTAGGAATAAGTATATTAGAGGGTCAGCCCAGGTTGGAAGGTTTGGAGACAAAGCCAGAGAGGCAAGATTAAGTTGGTTTGGACATGTGCTGAGGAGAGATGTTGAGTATATTGGGAAAATGATGCTAAGGATGAAGCTACCAGGTAACAGGAAAAGAGGAAGGCCTAAGTTAAGGTTTATGGATGTGGTGAGAGAGGACATGCAGGTGGTTGGTGTGACAGAGCATGAAATGGAAACAGATGATCCGCTGTTCCGACCCCTAATGGGAACAGCTGAAAGAAGATGATGATTCCTAGAAAGCAAATCCCTGTTTCTGGCATGAAAGCTCTGAAGGACTTCACACTCAAACCTGACATTTAGTTATATTAGTTTGAGCCGACTCATGGTTTGGGCACATGGAAGGTACCCTGAAAGCTTTGGAAACTGTCCAGCTGTTGCATTCCAAAGCTACAACCCATATAGCTAAGAAAACTGCAACAGAGAACATTTGAACATCTACTGTTTGGTAAGTTCCTATATACAACTACACTGTCCCTTTGTGCCAGCTAAATGCTTTCTAAAATTTACCATTTTAGCAAAATTTTCACTACAGATTTTTGTTTGTTGCCTCATATTTATTTATCCTCTTAGACAGTTTGCTTTTTAGGTTCATAGGTTCATATGATGATACTAGGCTATTGGCCCGGAGGCCCTTATAAGTATAGCCAAGAATTTCACCCATATTCTCACAAAATCAGTAACTGTTTCCCCTGTCCAGCAGGGACACGTGGGATCCCAGGGGTGTATTTTCTTTTCATTTGGTCTTGCCTTGGACTCATAGCGATGCTTCTATCTCAGTTATTTTCAAAAAAGAAAAGCTTGTTTTCCTTTTACTTGGGGTTTTTTGGTGTGAGTGGCTAGTTTTACAGTGGTATGGATAACAGTTCTAAAGAGTGTTTGGGGTGTGGCCTTAACTCCTGCTGCATGACTGACATATAGTTTTGTTTAGGGCTTGAGCATTTGGAGGCTGACAGTTTTTTCTATTAGAGATTTGGAATCACAGCCCTGGCAGATAGGAGAAATAACTTAATTTAATTATTAAAAGTCTTCTGCTTCCAAATCCTCAAGATTTGCAGAAATGTGAAAAAAGAGAAAGAAGGGAAAGGTCAGGGGACCAAAGAAAAGGAAATAAATGGAATCCTGACATTCAATGGATCTGAAGATTTCAAGAATGGACAGGGTCTCTTCTCGCTTACCTTCTACTTCAGCTACAGTAAATCTCCTACCAAATATTAAGCAGACATTTTTCAGAAAGACAGCTGCCGAGGTTTCTTTCACCGACACCTCCCTCGGCTGTATCGATTAGATCCTTTAAGTCTTACAGAAGTGCTACAGAAGCTGATTGGCAACCCATGATGAGGACCTATCTTTAAGACCTAGATAGAGTAGGATCATCCCCCACTATTTCTGTGGTGGACTGTGATGACTTATCTTCATCTTTCTTAGATTTGTCCTTGACACCTGTTTCTGCTCTGGTGGTTGTGGAGTAGAATTTCCTCCTGCAGTCTGTATGTTTATCAATGATAACATCTCCTTGTTCATCTCTGATCTCTTCACATCTGAAACACTCCAGCTTAGGGGTCAACTGGGTCTTGGGACCAACTTCTCAATGCCTTTTCATAAGCCCCATCTTCTGCTTGGACTTATGTGGGACCATTTTCGGTGTCAGATTCATTGTCCTTCGAACAAGTAGCACTGATTTCCATCTTGGGGCCATCCAGTTCCTCTGTGTTGGGGTTTTGTTCTTTGGCACTGATTGTCTCTGCTTTAGCAGAGGTAGCTCTGCTCCAGAGTCAGATCCACTGATGCTGATGGATCCTAGATCAGCATTGAAGATCATAGAAAAGACCATACTGTCCTTCATCTAGATGGACTACAAAATGTTCTTTGGCATAAGCTTTATGCAAGGATCCCCTTCTATTTACTTTTAAGCCTTCTCATCATGGCAAGCAGGGATAAAAAGAACATATTATATCATTAAAGAACCTGTTAAGGTTATCAATTAATCTTTCTGGGACTCAGATCAGTCCTGGCAGGAGATCCCTACAAACAGAATGTATAAGAAGCAACACTTGGACTCCCTAACAGAAACCCTCACATCAGACCCAGACTTGGATGAAACAGAGGGCTCCCCACAATCCCCTCCTGAAGACCCTCATTCACCAAGGCTCTTGAATTATTGAGACAGAGGGGTTCCTTGTCCACTGAGATGCTGTATAAAATTAATGAGAGAGTGGATCCCGGTACACCAAACCACTCTCTCAGGACAAGGAGTTAATACTTGTGGAATACCATTCTGCCTCCTCTACTTCTTGTGTGGTCATTCTGCCACATCATTTCACTGACCTGGTCTTCATGAGTGCATGGTGAAAACTTAACATTAGAGAAGCAGTACCCTGTAAGCCTTATAAAATGTTGCCCTACTTAAAGAAAGGCAGTACTGGTCAAAGTATCCGGGGGGACACTATGATTGTTGCAGAAGCAACCAAGGAGGAGCTCACAGTCTTTGCTGTCCATTCTCTTAATAGGGAATCCAAGTCAATAGACAAAATAAGAAATGAGCTTGCACCTCTAGCATTTTTGCCTTGAGAATGTTAAATTATGTAAATCTCAATCTCTTCTGAAGAGACATAACAAAGCAAGCTATGGACACTTTGCAAAAGCTAACCCAGCAGGACTCTAAGAAACAGCTGGAAACGACATTGGGGATGATGCTGAGCATTACAAATATCTCCATATGCTTGTTCTACAATGCAGTTGATCGAGTGGCTAGAGCAGCAGTTATGGATGTCACTCCTGGCTTCTCCTTTGTGCTTTTGCAGACAACTTTAAGGTGTTATTCACCAATGCCCCATTTGATGGTTCCACTCTTTTCGGCCCTACAGTGAAGAAAAATTTACTGAGGTGTGAACAAGAAGGTACAACATCGTCTGCTGCAGGAGTTAGATGCAAGAGCCCTCAATGGCTTTTCAGCAGGAATCAGAAGGGCTCCAAGTCTCTTTGGTTTAGAAACCCCCAGTGCCAGTTCTTTGATTTGTCTTCAGCTAGGGGGAAGTCACAGCAACAGCAACTCCTTCAATGAATGCCAATCAAGAGGTCATGAAGGTCCACAAAATCAGGGTTTTCACAGTCTCTTGTCCAGGAAAGAGAAATCAGTGGTACTGAAGGCTTGCCCAACTGTCTGCCTCTGAAGGTAGTGGTGGGGGGTGGGGTGTATCTCTCCACTCAGATGCTTGGCTAACCATCATGCAGGACAAATGGGTATAATATCCAAAGGGCATATATCATTCCCGTTTTACAGTTCCCTCCTCATCATCTAACACTGGGTCTATATTAAATTCTCGAAAGCCGACAATGTACAATCTGACATTGTCGACACGAGAATAGCAAAACTGCAGAACATCAAACAAGTAAACGGAAATCTCCATAAGGGGAGATTTCCGTTTACTTCAATGTAGTGCGGTCTCGGAGTTGGTATATTTAAGCAGCAGGGGGTGTGGGGGTGCAGGGGGGCATGCCCCCCTGCCTACACTGTTTAGTTTGTTTTTTTTTTAAACATTCGATGTTTTAACAGTTCGATCACTTAAGGTTGACCTTTAGTGATTCAAACTGTTAAATATTCGATGTTCTAATATAGACCCTCTAACACTACCAGACAATGTTTAACATATGGATGACTGTTTCAGTAGCCTAAGCTATATGTCTCCTAACCCTTTGTGACTGGCCAGCTTTTCAGAGCTTTAGGGTTCTTCCCATGGACTCCAACTGCCAAGAGCTCAAGGGTAGCTCCATTAAAAGATATTTGGAGAGTAATAAGCATCAGAGCTTTTTCGCCACTATGGATTTCTCCTTTGGAGGGCCATGGAACTGTCGGTCTGCTAGCCATCCTACAATCTGGGTCAGATAAGCCCCCAGTGATTCTGTTTTCTGGCTAGGAAACTTAATTGTTAGTGCTATCACTGCATTTTTACGGAAATAATGCATAAATGCTTATGTGAACTTTTTGTATGAAAAAAATGTATTGTTTGACTAAAATTTCAGTCAAGTTTTGTGTATTTGTGCTTTTCGAACAGGATACTGTACTTGTCGAGAACTGTTAGTTATTTACTTACCTCAGAACCATATGTTCTCTACCTTACTTTTAACAGATTTGTCCAGGTTCTCTAAACAACTTCAAGGTCTCTTTCTTGGCTTACCAGCGGAGCATCCAACAATTTCCATGGTTTTGCCTACTTGTTTCTGCAAGAATACGCAACTTGCTTGGGAACCTTGGGTGTCAGGCCGACTCTGTTTTCCCTCAGCTGCTGGTGGGTGACTACTGTGGCTGCTTGTTTTTCCTCAGACCACTAAGCTCTGCACCCGGTCCCCTTGGGGATAACCATCTCCTCTGCAGCGGTAGGTAAGACCTTCTTGGCAATGGAGAACCACTCTTGTCAGTCTCAGGGGAAGAAGCAGGAGGAGCTTCTTCACCTTGCCAGAATAAAGGACTGTACTGAGGACTACTATGCCTCCCTATCAGTCTGTTATGTTCCAGGGAGATTCCCAGGAAATGAAAATAGTGAGTAAACCTTCCAGTTTCCTGATTTTATTTCTGCAGACAAGAAGATTTACTGGAATATGCTAAGGAGCTCATTTGTACTTTTTCCTTCACTTCTTTTTACTCAAACAAAAAAAGAAAGTTAGATCTCTTTCTTACTTGGATTTTCAGTCAGAAGAGCAGGCATGGGGGGTGGTTATACTTAAGAAATTTCTTTTCAATATGAACATTCTGATTATGGGAAAAATAAGCTTTCAAGATCTTCCTTTTGAAGATTCTTCTTTTTCTGACTAACATCTAGGATGAAAGAGGTCTTTCTGTGAGAGGTGAATCAAATTCCTAGAGCACTAAAAAAAAAGAAGTTACGTTCTTACCATAGGTTACCCACAGTGTTCCTCTCCTCATCTCCTCAGATTGAGTTTGCCCGTAAGGGTAAGAAAGTGGAGGCTTTGTCTGAGCAAATGCCCTATCATGTACCTAGAATCAAATCTGAACCTTCAGGAGTCTTTTGCAAGGGGTAGGAGGGTGGGATGTCATGAATGAATGAAGATCAACAACACAAATGGAACATTATGATAAGAACATAACTTCTTTATCTGATGTTGTTAATCTTCATTCATTCATGACAGATGGGACAGAGTCCCTAGCTACTTTGTGTCCCAGGAGGCCCTATGGAAGGATATTCCTGAGCACCACTGAGCCAAAGAATGGTGACAGAGTCCCTAGGTACTTTGTGTCCTGGGAGGCCCTATAGAAGGATACTCCTGAGCACTATTGAGCCAAAGATATGTAAGGACGTTTTACGCAGAAGGCCTGTAATTCTGATATTCTTTTAGCTGAGGTAATGACTACCAAGAATAAAGTCTTCCAAGACAAGAATTTTATATCTCAAGTGGCAGCAGGCTCAAAGAGATGACGAGTCAAAGTTTGTAGGACCAACGTCAAATTCCAAGGTTCAATGGGCTCTTTGAAGGGCAGTTTTATACGCATGACACCTTTCAAGAAAGTTTTACCACAGTGAGATATTAAAGAGGAATCTTGGAAATCATTATGGAAGTTTGAGATAGCTGCTAAATGGACCCGGATCATGAAGCTGAAGCTCCTGAATGGAGTAAGGTTGATAAATACTCCCAACACTGAATTAATGGGAGCTAGAAAGGGGTCCATTCCCTTTTCTCCAGACCATGACACAAATCTGTTCAATTTACTATAACAACTTTTCCTGGTGGATGGTTTATGGGAAGCCAGAAGTATGTTTTGTACAAGGGAAGATAGGTTATTTTGTCTGACAATTACCGGAAGTGGAGGTACCAAGCTGTCAGCCTGAGGCTCGATAGGTTTGGATGGATCAACCCCTGTGGATCTGACAGTAGTCCTGGAGTTGGATCCAGAGTCCACAGGCGGTGTACCAGGTGAGGCCAAAGGAAAGGAAACCAGACTTGTCAGTGCCAATAGGGTGCAATTAGAATTACTATGCTTCTCAACCGAAGTGCTTTCTTTAGAAATTGTAGAATGAGTGGAAAGGGACAGAAGGCATAAAGCAGTCCTGGGGGCCAATCGTGTACTAGAGCGTCCCCCGGGGCCTCCCCCTCCAACCCCTGTGGATGTGACAGTAGTCCTGGAGTTGGATCCAGAGTCCACAGGTGGTGAAGCAGGTGAGGCCAAAGGAAGTGAAACCAGACTTGTCAGTGCCAATAGGGTGCAATAAGAATTACTTTGCTTCTCAACCGAAGTGCTTTCTTTAGAAATTGTGGAATGAGAGGAAAGGGAGGGAAGGCATAAAGCAGTCCTTGGGCTAATTGCATACTAGAGCATCCCTCGGGGACTCCCCCTGTGGAGGGATTAAAGAAAAGTAGCTGCTGCATTTGTGGCTGATGGAAGACATGAATAGATCGCAGCAAGGCTGACCCCAGCAACAGAAAATTTCCGTTGCTACTTTGAGATTGAGAGACCACTCGTGAGGCAGGAAAATGCATCTGCTCAGTTTGTCCACAATGACGCTGGAATTCCCAAGAATGTGAATTGCTACCAGAATGTGGTTGGAGGCTATTGCCCATTGCCATACTCTCATGGCTTCCCAACACAATGGGTAGGATCTGGTTCCCCCCCAGTTTGTTGCTATACCAGACGACTGACATGTCCGAATGGATATCAATTTTCCCCAATGGGAGGGCAGATGGGAATGCTTGCAACACCAGAAACACTGCCCTCAGTTCTAAGACACTGATATGTAAATTGGCCTCTAAGGGGGACCAAGTGCCTTGGACTGTCTTTCCCTGAAATTGCCCCTCCACCACATCAGGGATGCGTCCGTGGTCACTACGGCCTTGGGATGAGAGGGTGAGAAGGGATGACTCCATAGTTCCATTTCTGGCTTCATCCACCAATTCAGACCCTGCTTGTAGTGGTTCATTATGTGGATTGGGTGGTATACAGGATGTGTTAATAGGGACCACTGTGATGCTTGGAGCCATTGTAATAATCTTATATGGAGTCTTGCTAGGGGAACTATAATGATCGTTGCTGCCACTGATCCAAGCAGTTGAAGGACTGAATGAGCTGGGAAATTGTCCTGAGAGAATATCACTCAGAGTTGAGATCTTAGTCTGTGAAGAGGAACAGCGACAAGGCAAGACCTTGTGTTGAATGTTGCACCTATGAATTCTAGGCTCTGAGTAGGTACTAGTTTTGATTGCTTTTCGTTTATTGAGATCCTTAAGAGCCGTGTTAGCTGTAGGGTGTAGTGCAAGGTGAGAAGCAGTAGATGCTTGATGGGGGTGGTAAGGAGCCAATCGTCTAAATATGGAAACACCTATAATCCTTGTAGTCTCAAGTGAGCCGTTACTGCTGCCATACATTTGTTGAACACTCTGGGGGCTGTGGAAAGACCAAAGGGCAGCGCTCAAAACTGGTAGTGATTAGCTCCCAGCCGGAAGCGGAAATATCTTCTGGAGCATTTGTTCATTTTTATATGGTAATACGCATCCTGGAGATCTATCAAGCACATCCCGTCATCTTTTTCCAGACATGGAAGGACAGATTGAACCATGACCATCCAGAATTTGGTCTGTCTGACAAACTTTAGTATGCTGAGATCCAAAATTGGTCTCCAGTCCCCTGTCTTTTCTGGCACTAAAAAGAACCTTGAGTAAAATCCAGATTCTATTTGGTCTGATGGGATTGTATGAATTGAATGACTCTTTTTGGAGCAGGTTTCAAATTTCTTGTGCTGCTACATCCCTCTGATTGGTTGTAACGTTGGGGATTCGCCTCTGTGGCCTTGGGTAATGATTGAAGGGGATGTGATAACCTCTGGTAATTATCGTCTGCACCCAGAAATCTGTTGTGATTGAAGGCCAGGCTAAGTGGTGCAAAGAGAATCATCCCCCAACTGCTTCCAGAGGCAAGCAATCAGGCTGCTCTTCAGGAGCGCTGGTAGAGCTGTCCAGAAAAGGAATCACTGGACCCCTCATTACATGGCCCCCTCTGCCTCGGGGGGGGGGGGTATCTTCCTGATGAGTTCTCCCCTCTGCCCCGGGGGGAAAACTCACCACATATGTCATGGAAAGGCCCTTGGGATTTCTTGAACCACACATTTCTACTTCTCTGAATCCTAGTGTAAGATTGTTGGGGAGTGGAAAAACATATGCCCACAGCAGACAGAGTCTTGCCATCTTTCTCACACCTGGCTAGTGTGTCTTTAACGTTTGGGCCATAGAGAGAGAAAGGATCAATGGGAGCATTTAGGAAGGAAGACTTGAAAGGATCCGCAAAGTCATACAAGCACATCCAGGCGTGACATCTCATGACAACGCCTGCACCCACTGCTCTGGCCGCCCCTTTGGTTGTATGTGCAATCAACCGCATGGACGAGTTAGATATGGTTTTCGGGGTGGCAAGCTGTGAGGCAACTTTGTCACTTACCCCATCAGAAACTGCTCCTGCTAAGGTTCCTGAAAGTTCTGTGATCAGGTCCCTTTGGAGACGGGTAAAATGTGCCAAGTAATTCAATGATCATCCGGCAAAGGTTGTTGAAGCACCTGGTGGATAGCCAACTGGCTCACAGACAGGACACAGGAGCTTAGAATTGGGGAGTCCTGCTTTACAAAGAGGCCAGTCACAAGTGCAGTCCCCGAGGGATCAGTGCTTGGACCGCTCCTTTTTGGCATTTACTTCTCAGAAGTCAAAGCCAATGTCAGTGGTCTGTGGCTGACTAAATTTGCAGATGATTACAAATTAGAAGCTCTCACTAAATATCACACTGACACAAATGTTCTCCAGGAGGGGCTGACACAGACAAACAACTGTTGTCAGAGCCATGGACTAAAACTAAATGCCAAGAAATGCATAATAGTATCCTTTTGGAAGTTATCCATCCCTGGTAACTATCATACTGACAACATGCCTCCCCTTAGAGTTGACCCAGTAGTCAGGGACTTGGGGACACACATAGATAGCAATCTAGCCTTTGATCATCACATGTCTACAGTGGTGGGGAAATCATTCTATGTTGTGCAACTTATAAACAAAGGTATGGCATCTAAGTCCAAGGAAGTCATTGTTCCACTGTATTCGGCATTCATCAGACCTATCATTGAGTACAATGCCCCCTTTGGTATGTACTCAACCAGGCATAACCAACAACTGGAACATCCACAGAGGTTCCTCAGTAAAAGAATACAGGACGTAAGGAATATGTCCTATGCAGACCGCCTCAAGACCCTATCCCTGTATTCTGTCTCCTACAGGCTTTTGAGGGTAGATCTATACCTGGCATACAAGGCATTGCCAGACCCCACTTGATAGATCTCCTGCATATCCATAAAACAGACAGTACCAGAATTACCCATTCTAAAGACTTAAACCTTGCCTGTGATATAAATAGGACCTGCTGGAGATAGGTATCTATCCCAGAGACTACCCCATCTATGAATAGGCTCCCCCTCCATGTGAAGCAGAGTTCCTCCCTAACCCAATTCAAGTTCAACTTGGGCAACTGGATGGAAAAACAGAAATTCATCCCTGGTCTGGCACCTATGTCTCTAATGCAAACAGATAACCTGTAAATGGTTCATCTCCCAGACCCATGCTTACACTTATCAGGGGTATCAGAACTTGTCAGAGATTTGTGATGCATGGCTAGGCTTAAAAAGGCCCTTGTGGTCATTAGCCTAGTAAACACATATGAACCTATAAACCCACTTCCCTAGTCTGTCCATCATCTGAGACTTCCTGTTTGGAGGATGGAAAGCAGGACTCTCCTCTGCGAGTTCTTTCGTTGTTGCCACCACCATAGCATCTACTGCCAAGCCTTTGGACCAATGGAGGTGATCCTCTGTAGGGGACAGTATTTTGTCTGGTCTCCGGGGGATTGGCTCAACGGTGTCAGGGGCCTTCCAGGCACGCTGCATGATGAGCTTGACCAACTCATCTGCAGGCATGGTCACCCAGGAAGTAGAGGGTCAGGCACGGAAAGGCTGCAAGAATACAGAATCATCTGAGGAAGGGTTGGTGGACTTCCAGTCAACCCGCTGTTTCAAGATCTCCAGTATATCTCCAAAGGAGCCATCCTCAGGGGGCAACCGTGGGGGCCTTTTTCCCTCATCGTAATCTGTATCCTCGGTGAAAGATTCCTCTGGAGAATCAATGAGCTTCCTCTTGCATGATCTCTTATGGGATGACTCTTCAGGGGGACGGTCTGAAGAGGACTCCAAAGAGAGGGCGCCCTGCGGTAAAGTATCTTGTTGCTCCCGTGCCCCATGTCCCCAGAGTAGTGGACTGTGGCAGCTGCGAACCAGAGGACATGTATATATGACATTCTGGCGCCGAAGGAGCCACCTGAGAACCTGCTGAGGCAAGTGGCCTCTCCATCACCTTGAAAGGATGGCCCACCTGAAGAGGGATGGGAGCCCGGATCCAAGAAAGACAACCACGGAACCAGGGTCACACCTCACTCCGATGAACCTGCCTCCAGGGAAGCAGCTGTGAGAGGACTTGAAGCTGCCAAAGCAACCGGAACCATAGACGGCATCACAGGAAAAATCAGTGCCATACTAGCGATCAGGGTACCAACAGACTGGTCACGGTCTCGAGGGTGGGTCAGTTCCGAATGAGCCATGGTCCACAGGGTAGGTTCTGGAACTATGGTAAGATCTACCAGTGGAACCAAAGAAGCTGGCATCGGGATAGGCGTCGGGATCGATGGCTCCAAGGCCTGCGGGGAGGATGAAGGAGGAATATAGGTTGGAGTCTGTGGAGAAAAACCTTCTGCTCCGGGTGGGAGGGAGGTCCTAGGTGGAGTTTGGATGCCTCTGGCCACTAGGAACTGATCCATAAGTCTCACCACATCGAGGTCTAAAAGGCTCCTAGTGGAATGGGTTGACATCGCTGATGGAGATTCAGGTCGGTCAAGGAATGGACTTAGTTGCTGTCCAATAAAGGGGTCAGCAGATGGGGAATATCAGGTCCTGGCAAGTGTCTCGACCTTCGGCACCATGGTCGGAAGACCAGACAGTTGTGATGAGGGGGGGTGTGACCAGTTTTAAGGGAGAAGCTATTGTTGGTGCTGAAAGGGTCTGTGGCACCATGGAAAGTGTTGGTACCGTGGGAGTAGTGGTTGTCGGTTCAGTAATCAAGGACAGCATCGTGTATGGAGTTTTAGGCTTCGGTGGCGATGTGGGTGTCGGGAGTCATCTTGGCATGTTTAGTTTATGGTTCCACATGAACCTGGGCCTTAGTAGTTTTTGAATTCTGGAATTGAGGAGATGATGGAACTGAATGGCTCCTCCTCTTAGTCTCTTTTTGAGTAGGAGTTGAGACCTCCACCTCAGATAAAGCCTCTGAGAAAGGGGTTTTCAAGAGACCTTTTAAGATTAGCTTGTTTTTGCGCTCAGTTAAGGTGTGGGCACTAAAGCCCTTACAGAGCTCGCACAGAGGTTGAATCTTCAAATGTGGTACACCCAGGCAATATACGCAGGAGAGATGCCCATTGGAGTTTGGCATCTTTCCTGCCACATTTGTCACACTGTTTAAATCCAGTAGTGTCCTTCTTGTCAGCCATTATCAAGAATGCATATAAGAACAATCAAACAGCAATTGAACAACAATGAAATATCCTGTTATGTAACTAGGGATACACACACACGCACATAGAAGAAAGAAAGATATATATATTTTTTATAATTTACCAAAAATGGTAAATAGAAATATACCCAAAGGGTAAAGGGAAAGGAGAAGAAAATACTAATGATGGTATTTACACAATGCTGGAACCATATTGTAGGGAGAAAAAAAAACTAACAATAGAGTTAAACTGTATGAGAGGGTGGAGTTTTCCTTTAAAAAGCTTTCCCTTAATATGTCAATGAACCTCATATGAACGTGTCTATATTCTCCTCCTTTGACAAACTGGCTAGCATTTTTAGTTTTTTCTTTCTTCTCTTATCTTTATTACATCTTCAAGATTATTTCTACTAAACATACTGTATGAACATCACATGTTACTACCTACTATACTTTTAATTGTATGTCTAAACCACTATGCTTATGTAAATATCTTATGCAATCATATGTTATCTGCTATATTTTATAGCTGTATGTATAAACCACAATGCTCATGTAAATATCTTATGTATAGTATGTTAGTAATTGTTTCTTCTCCCCTGGCCTCCACTGAAAACTGACAGCTCTGTCCAGTCAAACCTCCCCGGTAAACAAATGTAAAATAAATAAATAAATAAAATTTAGAATACCAAAAGGTAAAGGAAGGGAAGAGCCTGTACCAACAATGGTACGAAGAAATACCAATAAGATAAAAAAGGGAGAAAAATTCACTCACACAGAAAGGGAATTCTCTGTAACTATAAACAACTAAGAAAAGGAAGGATTACAGAATATAAAACTACATTTCAAATATTGAGAAAAAAACAGAACACTTAGCTTGAGAGCTGGCCTGACACATCTTGAAACTCTGACTGGCAAACAAGATCTGAGGAGAGGGGCACTAAGGGTAACCTTAGCTTGAGAGTTTCTGGCTGGCACGAGCTTGTACATCGGCCAAGTCGGCTCCGACAATGGAACTGAAACCATCCATCATGAATGAATAAATAAAGATTAACATCAGATCTTATGTTTTGCTCCATTTGGTTATGACTGATATTGCAGCTGCTCCTCCCATGTTACTTGCTTTAGACAGTATATTTTTCACTGCGTCTAACTGCCCTGTTAGTTAATCTCCTGCCCCCAGCAAGTCTGACAGGTTATACAGGGAATCTTGAAATTATATGTAGTTGTTTTTTTTTAATGTATTTGTTTTTCTTATCCTAAAATGACCCAGCAGGGATTTATTTATCTAAAACTGCATCTGCTTAACAGATTACTGCTGCTAACCCCAATCTGTATGTCTAGAATGGGAACACACTGGATAAACTGGGAGAAAAATATTTTCTTCTAGTACCTTAACATTTAGGATTTTAAACTGACTAGATATTATGCTGAAATGTTTATTTCTAAGTTTTGAGAACATTCAGAAGCTAACGAATAGCCTTTTTTTCTGAGATAAAATATTCTTTTAACGTCTACCATCTCTGCAACATCCGCTTCTCAGGTTACTAAGCATATTTTAAAATGTGACCTTGATGTCACAGTTTCTTCCTCGGGAGCTGCTTCTTCTGGGTTTGTATTGAGAAGACTGGCTTGGTTTCATTATCAAAACCATCATGAAAATGCTGAACTAACAATATGGCTGCACACTGACCAACAGCATAAGGTAACTTCAGCTCTCCCGGTGTGAAAACATAAACTGATAAGAGCCAATGATATTGTCAGCTTGGGTAAAATTCAGCTTCTGGCTAGTAATTACACCCCTGGATGGTAGCAAAGAAGAAATTTAAAAAAACCTGAAAGAAAATGAACCACCAGAAAAGGTGAAGAGAAACACTGGCTGGGAAGACTCCTGCAGCTGTTCAGCAAAAAAGAAGTTCAAATTTCAGCTATGGCATAAGAGATAACTTCCAGTAATTTAGAAAAAATAAATCACATATATTCAGTGGTGACTGAAATACATGAAACATTGAAAGAATAAATCAACTCAGATAATAAAAAGCTGGAAAATAAGAAGAAGCTTTAAATAACTACTCAGATGAACTGATAAAACCCCAAAGACCAGAAGTTGTAATGAAGAAAATGATTGCTGAGCATGAGGTTTCTCAAGAAGACATGCTTTAAAAAAGAGTTAGAAGGCTAATAGCACAGATAATACATAAAACCTGAGATTTTTTGCTGTACCACAGAAACTGTAAGGAACAGATTATATTAATTTTATGACAGCACAAATAAGCGACTGAACTGGCACTCTACAGCAGCATTTGTTTATTGAAAGGGCACATGGAGTGTGTGCTCGATATCTGTCCATGAAAAAGCAGCCCAGACCTGTATTAATAAAGATGCAATCATACCAGAAGAACATACAGTTGTATAAAATCTTACCATAACAGGAGATGTCCCTTTCTTCACTGTTGCAGTATTTGCTACTATAAGGATCTCCTGCCCAGGGCGGCCTGAAGTTCGGCCAGTATATCAAAGCATTATGACCTTGTATGTGCCGCACATCACACATATGGTCTTTGCAAAGGACATAGGGCATAAAAGTGATGTACAGATGCAGTTATCCAGAACTGAATTGTCCTAGTACAGAACAGTCTACATAGGACTAAGGAGTCCATGCACGTCCAAAAGGAGAAAATACAGAAGAAAAAGGGGAGACCCTCAGCCAGAAGGGACTCCAAAACAAAAAACAGAACAGACAAGAGGAAGATGGAGGGATCGAATACTGCAACACTGAAGAGAAAGACATCTACTATTATGGTAAGATATTACACAACTGTACTACATCCTCCTATATCAATCACTGTTGCAGTATTCTTTACTAGGGACAGTAAAAAAAAGTCAAGGAATAGAATGTGAGGTCGTAGGTTGAGAACAGCCCTCAGCAAACCCATACAAAATGGTTCTAGCAAAACCTGCTCTGGTCCTAGAAACTATATCCAACTTATAATGCTTAGTAAAGATATGCAATGAAGACCAAGTAGCAGCTTCAGGGATGGAATTGGTGTCCAAGTCCTTGAAGAAAGTGCCAGAAGAGGCAACCGCCTTAGTGGAATGAGCTCTAGCAGAAGTAGAAGATTTGCAATGAAAACAAATGGCCTTAGAAATCCAGACATGACTTGGTTAGAAACAGCCAAACCCAATGTCCTGGGATGAAAGGAAAGAAAAAGCTAGTCAGACTTACAAATGGCCTTAGTTTTATCTAAATAGTACCTGTTCTATCTGTACAAATCCAAGGTATGCAAGACTCTCTCACTAGCAGAATGAAAAGAAAGGAAAAAGGAAGGGAGTTGAACCAACTGGGCATAAAAAAAGAATTACTACGAAGGGACACCCTGTACCTGTGAAAAAACAAAAAAAAGGAGTAATGGCATTAAAGGTCTTGAGGTCAGAATTCCTGCCAGCAGAAGTAAAAGCCAGAAACAAAGCAGTCTACCAGGTAGAACATTGCAAAGAAGCAGAATCTGCAGGCTCAAAAGGAGCCTAAGTCAATTTTTCAAAAAAAAAAAAAAATAAAGATTCCAATGAGGAAGAATAGGTTTCCTTGCAGGCTTAAGTTACAGGACACCTTTAAGAAATTGTTTGACCTCAAAACAAGAAGCCAAGGGAAGATTTAAGGGCAGACAAATAGAAATGGCTGACAAATGGGCCTTTACAGAAGAATAGGCTAAGCCAGACTGGAGCAACTCACACAAATAAGTGAGAACCAATCGGACCCCCCACTGAAATAGGTTCCTGGTTACGAGTATGGCACCAGACAGAAAATCTTTTTTATTTGGACATATAAAATTTTCTGGTTCAGGGTTCCTTGCCTCCTGTAAAACCCTGTCCATGTCATCAGAAAAGAGGTGCATAAAAGGGATCAAACCCCTGTCAAAGACAGTGTCAGCTGAAGAGTAGACAAGCGAGGATGGATGAGAGGCCCCTTGTCCTGTATGAGGAGGTCCAACTGGTGAGGTAACGTGTGGTGATTGCCCCTGGTTAGATGCATTAAGAGGGGGGGGGACCCGTGTTGTCTTTATCAAAAGGGAGTCTCCAGCAAGATTTGTAGGTAGTCCAGCTGAATCTTCTGCAGGACTTCTGGAAGTAGAGGAAGAGGAAGAAACATCCCCTTCCAAGGAAAAGAAAGGGTGTCTGTCTTCCATGCCAGGTGGCATGGCACTCTGGAACAGAAGACAGGGAGCTGCCTGTTCAGAGGGGAGGCAAAAAAATCTGCCTGAGGAATACTCCACCACTGAACAATATTCAGGAACACATCTCTGTTAAGCATCCAATCGTGAGCCTGTGTTTTGGACCTGCTCAGAGAGTCTGCCACTAGACTGTGCCCTGAAAGAATGTATACTGCCTGAAGAGTTAACTGATAACAGAGAGCCACTTTCCAAGCCTGAACAGGCATCCTGTAGAGAAGGTAAGATTTTGTGAGTCCTTGCTTGTTGACATACCACATAGTGTTGTCTGTGTACACCTTCAAGGGACCTGGACAGAACATGGGGTTAATAGCCTGAAGGGCCAGAATCAGAGCTCTCATCTCTTTGATATTGATATAGTCTGACTTCTGATTGGGTGGGGGGGGGGCAGAGATCCTGAACTTTCAGGTGACCACATAAAGCCAGCCCACCCCATGTCTGAGGCATTGGTGAACAGTTCTTGAGAAGGGATGGAGGCTAAAAGAGCAGGCCTGGATTGACAGCGAACTGTTGAATCTACCACTCAAATTCTTTCTTTAGATAAGGAGGAGAGGTACACTGAAATCCAGAGGGTGGCAATGCTGCAGCCAAACCAACCTGGGGTACCACTGAAGTTTCTGCATATGTAGTCTGGCAAGAGGGAGCATTGGAATAGAAGAGGCTATGAATCTCAGAGCATGAATAAATTCTCTGGCTGGAATGGCAGTCGCAGGAAGAAGAGGGTGAAAGAAGGCTGTCAATGACAAAACCTTTGGAAGTAGAAGAGAGGCTAACAATGGCACTGTCTGAATCCTGCATCCAAGATGCACATGATCATGAGAGGGAATCAGGACAGAATTTGCTATTTGATAGCCAACCCCAGACTTTGAAGAAGAGAGATGGTAAACCCCAGATCCTGTAACAGGGGACTGTGAGAAGGTGCCTAAAGCAACAGGTCGTCTAGATACGGAAAAATCTGAATGCCTTACAGCCTGCAGAAGCAATCACAGGAGCTAGGCATTGTGTAAATATCCTTGGGGCAGTAGTGAGGCCAAAGGACAATGAGAACTGTAAATTAAAGGAGGAGACACAAACGTAAAAACTTTCTCAAAACAGAGTGAATAGGGACATGTAGGTAAGCAGCCTTCAAAATCACGGATATCAGAAAAGACTAGAGTAGTAAAAGAGGAAACACGGTTTGTAGAGTAAGCATAAAAAAAAGGGAACCTTGAGAAAAGTGTTGGTCAGGGAGAGATCTAGAATAGGTCTCCAACTGCCCTCCTTTCAAGGAACCAGGAAAATCCTGGAATAAAAACCCTTTCCCACTTGGGAAGGGGGAACAGGATGAATGGTTCCTTGACTGATCAGGGACCTAGAACCTCCAGGAAATGAGGAAGGTTTTTGAGAGGAGGTTGAGAAATCCCTAAATGGGGAGGGAGAGACTTCCATATCATGAAGTAACCCTGACAGATGACAGAAAGAACCCAAGAGTCTGAAGTGATGAGAAGCCAATTTGGAAAACAAAGGGAAAGCGGTAGGGACAAAAAAAAACTAGTCTAAGAAAAGGAGGGGCAAACTGTCAAAAAGAAGCGGCCTTATCAGAAAAAGGAGGCTTCCGGACCACAGAAGTCTGAGAAGCCTTACCAGAGGAGGCTCATCTACCACCATTCCAGCCCTTGGAGTCCTGACAGGATTGCCTATGGACAAAAGCAGATCTAGAAGGATAATTCTTCTGAAACTCAGGGACAGGAGAACCAAAAACTTGGCTTTAATGTCCTCAGACAAAGACTGGATTCGAAGCCAAGGATAACAGCTCATGATAGACCCAAAAGCTGCAGTCCTGGTAGAGGCATCAGCAGAATCATAGCTACACTTCATAGAGTGGCAAGCCACTTGAGAAGAAGAACCTAAAATAGACGAGGCAGAAGATTTGCCATCAGAATAAGAGAGGACAGAGATAACCTGACAAGCTTGAGCAATCAAGGCTAGAGCATACCTGATCATGGGTCTGGAAATTAATACCCTAAAAGCCAAAGTAGAAGCAGCGGAAACCTTGTGTCTATATCACAAGATTGAACGCTAAAAATAGCAAACGCGCTTTTTATCAAACTTAAAAACACGAAACCTTAAAATGTCAAAGGAACAGATCAGTGAATCCCCCCCCCCACACACACCCCACAACTTAAATATACCAACTCCGAGATCGCACCACAGTGGAGAAAACAGCAAAGTCCAGACAACATCCCATCAATTTTTTCCCTGGGAAAAAAATCAATGTTCTGTGCCTTCGACATTTTCAGGTTTCGTGTTTTAAAGTTCGATACAAGAGAGTTAGCTAATTTAAGCATTCACTCTTCTGATAGGAACCCGCAATCTTCATAACAATCCTCTCCATTGCCCTACTATCCTTATCAAAATGAAAGGTTCGTAAACAAGCAAGAGCTTGGAAGGTTTGTCAGAAGAGACTGACACCACAGCAGGATCATCAGAAGGACACAAATAAATTGATAATCCTCAGGGACCTTATAAAACCTATCAGGTTTCTTAGGAGCAGGAGGCTGAGAATCAGGAGATTTGGAAGCAGCAATGAAGGGGTCTTAACAAGGTAGCCAACGCAGGATGAACTGTAGATGGTTTAGGAATATCCACCTAAAGCAACTCATAATATCTCCTCTGAATATCAGACACCTGAGAAGAATCTTGTTTAAAGTATTCCATCATCTTAGTAACTGTGTCCCCAAAGGACAATTCCTCAAAAGAAGACTCAAGGCTAATAGACTCCTCCTCATCAGAACCACAAGCAAAAGATGAATGCATCTTTAAAAAATAGGATAAGGACTCCTCATCAGACTTTGAATCCTTATCTGAGGAATCCAGTTACCTAGGCCATTTAGAAGTGGTGTAGGTCCAAGGAAGAGCAGGCACTGAAACCCTCTGAGGAGGCTTTAGGGCCATTAAGGCAGAAAACAAACCCTGAGCAAACTCTTGCAATTTCCTTTGCGGATCCTCAGGATGGACTGAAACATGCTTCCTCTTCTGCCTTTTTTTTGGAGGGTACATCAGCCCTAACAAATACTGGAGGTTCCAATGCCTTACAGATACTACAAAAAGAGGTACAGTCATGAGAAGCACCCAAACAAAAGAGACACTATTCGTAACGATTCTTATGGGGAATCTGCCCCCACATTGACATTTTCCCATCTTGGATTACATGAACTCTAGATAAGCAAAAGAAAATACAAGACTAAAAAAAAATTTAAATAAAAACCCCAACAGGGTATTTCTCATACTTACAGCTAGATATCCAGCACAGAAGCAAGGCACACAGACGAACAAGCAATAATGGCATTCGGACTGGTGGAAAGAAGTTCTGGGCAACTGTATCCATAAATTACTTTTATGCCCTAGTGTGTGACATATGGCAAATACAAGATCATAAAGCTTTGGTATAGTTGCCAAACACTGAGCTTCCTTGGGCAGGAGATCCCTATAGTAAAGAATACTTTAACAGTGATATTGAAGGACAGAGAGTTAATCCTGACAGATTCAAACTGAAATATCCAGCTGTCTTCAAAATATTTTTACTGGAAGATCAAAGACTTTTTGGATGTAGAGCACTCTAAGAAGGAAATGAAAAATAGTTTTCCCTACAGAAAGTGAGCCAGCAAACAGAAGAGGACTCTGCTTCTCATTCTTCTGACAATAAAACTTATAGAGTTTACCAGTTACACCTTTTTTAATGTGCTAAAGGAAAGCACTTGAGAGACACAGAAAAAAGCACAAGCGTTCACTAGAAGAATTAGGAGTACCTCAGACTTCAACCAGGTTATGGTGTTGTGAGATGAAGATAACACAAAGAAGACAAGCAACACTAAAATTAGTGAATAAATGGGAGACTATAACGCATCAATCATATTTGTGAAATATAGCTTTGCAAGAAAAAGTGGTCAAGAAAAACTAGACTTTTGTTGACTTATTAAACTTATAGGTGGACTGTAAAGAATATATCCCACTTTACATCATTAATGTTTAGGACACTAAAAGGGGGAACAATTCTAAGTAAACCAAATGTTCTTCTTCATATAAAACATTTCATGATATAAACTGCATGCCATATAGTAAAGCAGTTTTGTATAGTGTGTACTCAGAGATATTTTAAATTTTGGAGAGTCTTTTCAGTAACTGTTATATGTGTTACATACATTAAAGTACACAAGTAGTTTTTTAGTTATAAGACATGAAAGCTTTACAGTAGTTAATACGCTGTGATCTTGAACTGCTGCTACGGGGGTGGGGTACAAAGTGCACTGATTATATGATAACTAAAATTAAGATATCTTATTTGTACAAGGATCGTTGTTTAGAATAATAGTAATAGCTTCATTTATAAACAAGTGTTTTTGTAAGCACACAGGCTTGAAAAATAAGACAAAATGATGAAAGCCACAAAATTGTGAAATACCTTGTATCTGTTAAGATATTAGCCTTTTTCCCCCATTAGAAATGGTCTCCGTGGAAGTCAAGAAGTCTGCAGCCGAAGGCAGTTGTACATTCTGTTCTGAGTGAAACTTACAAAGCTTTCTTCATGCAGCTGCAGACCTGTTAGCTGATTTTTTTCTTTCATTGTTATTTTTACTTGACGAGCTGTTTGCAAGTGCAAACAAATGCAAGCAGTTCAGTGAAAAAGTTTTAAATTAAGTGAGGAAGTGGATAGCACCACCCTATAAGCCTTGTTTAAAGCATTTAATAGATCATTGAACAATTTAGTTTTATTTAAGTACAGGCACTGCACTTTTTAAGATAAAAAGTTAATATTTTCTGAAAACATACAAGCTATTTTTCACCTCTGGAAGGGGAACAGAGACAGCAATCACTGCAAGTGGGAACACAAGGTGTAACATTTGCTTCAGAATGGGTAAACAATTTTTGGTTAGGTAATGCCTGTGGGCACAGCTGTCGATTTGGGGCAATTGTTTCTATCCTGAGGGTTAAATGTCATTTTTTTAAAGAAGCAAACAATTTTGTGTGTTTGCAGGAAGTTAATAGGAGATGGCAGTGTTCTGAAAATATCTTTAATTTTTTTGTCTGATGTTGTTCATTAAGTCTCAAAAAACATGACATAAGTTCAAAGGGAAATGAAAAGAAACATTAGTATGTGTAAGTAAGACAAAACTTGGAAACATACATTTAAAAAAACTGTTCTGTATAACAGACGGGAACAATACTTTTTTATCATAATGGCTATGCTATCCATATTATACTGGAAAGTAAATGGCCTTACAAGTAGAGACAAAAAGGTAACAGCATTGAATTATATTAAGAAATGTACAGTGCAAATAGGAATGCTGCAGGAAACACATCTGGAAAGAAATGAGCATGTGAATTTCACATATAAATGATTTCAGAATGGATATTCAGCAGAATATCAGAGACAAAGGAAAAGGGGAGTAATAATACTGATTGCAAGAGGAACTCTAGTAGTGACAGCACAGAAAAAAGACAGGAATGGTAGATTTGTGGTAGTAAGGGGCTATTGGCAAGGAAGGTGGACTATGCAGACATGCATTTATATTCCACCAAAAACTGCTATTCTGGAGCTTACGAAAATTTTGTGAGAAATAATCAGCTTCCATCAGGGAATATTACTTATAGATGGTGACCGAATCTTGATTTGCAATAGTGAGAACATATCAGGGGGCCTAGCAGCAAAAATATAACAAAAGAGGTAAGATTTCTAATTTATGAAATTATTTGTTATGGAAAATGTGCATCAATAGTAGGAACTCTGACAGAGTTTACATATTATTTCTCTTGGTACAATAACTGGGCTAGATTGGATAAAATGTATATTTCACAGGAACATGCACATTTAATTGAAAGCTTAAACACACATCCCATAACTATTTCAGACC
This sequence comes from Protopterus annectens, assembly GCF_019279795.1. Taxonomy (NCBI): domain Eukaryota; kingdom Metazoa; phylum Chordata; order Ceratodontiformes; family Protopteridae; genus Protopterus; species Protopterus annectens. The sequence goes on from NC_056745.1 coordinate 610,210,012, forward strand.
ATGCATCAATAAAAAACCAATATAAAAATGCAGGGTAATTGTCGCTAGTCTAGTCAGGATACAACAGAAGAGCCTTCATGGGTTCTGTTCAAGCACCTTTATTATGTACAAAAACATCAGGATTAAGGCTTAATGCTTTAACTTAGATAAACTTATAAACAAACTAGCTATTATACTCGCACATGCTCACTTTCTGGCTGCACTCACAAAATTGCACTGAACCAAGCACGTGCTAACTATTTATAAATGCATGTTCAGTCCTTGGAATGCTTCTTAAAGATACAGCACATGTACTCTGTTCTACAGTAATGAAGTAATAATGAGAGAGGTAGTTTCCCACCTACTTATTACAAGGAGAGGAATTTAAAAAATGTGTATTGGAAATTTTTAAGAGTTGTTGGGGAAAATACAACTTTCTTCAGAAGTGATAGCTAGTGAGTGTGATAAAATGAAAATGGAGCTTAAAACTATGGTAGAAATAAAAGAAAAAGACACATGGTTAAAAAGTAATAGGGATTATATAGAGGCCTGATAAAGGTTAAAGTACTACAGAATAAGGGGAATCAAACATAACAAGAAGCAGCATAACTGCACAGTGCTAAAGAGAAAATAAGGGAATATTTGGATAATATGAACGAGTTTAGAAAGATTGCACTTAAGCAACTATTTTTTTAAAACAACTCCAGAGCTCAAAAACTTATCACGATGACTTAGGCAACAGAAAGTAGACTCAGTTGTCAGCAAATGTAGGGAGCCTACAACAAGAAAAATAATCAGAGATCCTGTAGAGACATTAGAGATATTTTGGAAGACTTAAGTATGCCAACATTAGACCTAGATGAGGCTCAACAATTAACACAGGAGAAGATAAGATAAAAATAGTAATATATAATCAATCTGCAAGAAAGTCTACAGGAACATATGGTATTGCTGTGGAAGTTAGGCCGTAAAAGTGATTAAAATCTTGAAGGTTTTGTTTAAACAATAGTTGTGTACTCACCATAACAATGCATCTGTGTTGTCTGTTTTTGCCCTTCCTCAACCGATGGGTCTGAGAATTGACTTTTGATCTGACTTCAAACACTTCTGTAGACTTTGGCTCTGTATCTCGAGCACCTCCCCTTACCCACAATTCTACTAATAAACCTGGATTACCTCAGATCAAGTTTGCCCTCTTCAGTCTATAATCCTGTCCATAACACAACAGTCAGTAATAATACAGTCTAATTACAAATCAGATTCTAGTTAGACTATAAGGAGAGGAAAAAGACTGAAGCTCATCAGAAGGCAGGCAAGTAACACTCCTCAGGACAAACTAAGAGACCAAATGTAAATCTTCCAAGTAGGAATGGGATTGCATTGTGGAGCATGAGGAAGGATGAAAACAGACAACACAGATGCATCGTTATTCCATCATTCATCCACAACCCTTTTGCACATGGGGTTGGGGTGTCACTTCAACAGTGACAATCATATAGAGCTAAGGTTTACACTGCCAGGTGGCTAGCCCTGCTGCAGTAGTTCACCCACACCACACACACTAGTGCACACTCAGACCTATGGCCAATTGAGTGCCCAATCCACCTACTGCATGTCATTGGAATATGGGAGGAAACTCGAGAACCCAGAGGTAACTCACGTGAACACAGGGGGGACATGCAGACTCCACACAGTAGGCACCCCAGCTGAGAATTGTGAGCACATAACTGATGTATCAGATGTCTTCTTTATCCATTCCTCAACCAATGGTGCAGAGTCCCCAGCTAGAAAAGCCCCAGGGTGGTCCTCAAAGAAGGATATTCTGGAGTACAGATGAGCCAAATGTTGCCCTATTTCTAGGCAAGATGTCCAATTTGTAATGAGCACTAAAGGTATGAGTATTAGACCAACTGGCAGCTACACAAATAGCATCTATGGAAACTCTGGACCAGAAAGCAGAGTATGTGGCTACAGATCTGGTGAATGAGCTTTAGCAGGTTTAGGTAATGTCAATCATTTCTACCTACAAACAAAACAAATGAAATCAGTGAGACATTTGGCCAACGTTCCCTTTCACACCAACTTGTCCAGTTTTGCTTCGGAAAAGGAAACAAACAGCTGGTCTGTTTTTCTGAAATCTTTTAGCTGTCTATGAACATTCAACAGTAGTAGCATGTATTCTCCTTTGCCGGCAAAATTTGGAAAAAAGAACGTTGATGGACTTATTTATAGTGATTAATAAAGCTACCTTAGGTAGAAAAGAAGGATTAGTATGGAGGGACACCCTGCCCTTGTGAAAGATCAGATATGATGGCTGGCCTGGAGTTCTGATACCCGTCTGGCTGATGTGATTACAACCAGGAAAATAGTCTTCAAAGACAAAAACTTAAACCTTGGCAGCTGGTTCAAACAGGGGCAGAGTCAGAGCTTGAAGAAAAAGAACTTATGTCTTACCATAACGTTTTATCAAAGTTGTTGATCTTCTTCCATTCATCACTGATGGGTTATCGGGTCCGTCCTCGGAATGGAGTCGGGCTTGTAACAAGCTTGCATTAGCCAAAAAATTCTCGAGCTAAGTCTCTACCTAGAATGCCCCTCTCCCTGTTACCTCAGATCGAGTTTGCTAGAGAAAGTAAGTAAAGCGCAGGCCACTTCTGCACAAATAACCTAAGGTACCGCGTAAACCCAAAGCATCCCCCAAGAGCCTTTAGAGGGGGACAGGGGGTGGGAAGTGATAATGGAAGATCAACAACATAGATGAAACGTTATGGTAAGACATAACTTCTTTATCTAATGTTGTTAATCTTCTTCCATTCATCACTGATGGGACAGAATCCCAAGCTACCTTGAGGAACCTGGGTGGCCCTTATGGAAAATATTTCTGAGCACCATTGAGCCGGAGGCAGCTCTTCCCCTGGAGACCATATCCAACTTATAATGTTTGATGAAGGTGTGTGGTTTAGCCCAAATTGCTGCTGCGCAGATGTCATCCATAGAGGCTCTGGAGTGGAAAGCTACAGAGGTTGCTATAGCCCTATTTGAATGTGCTTTGATATTATGAGGTCCAGGCTTGTTTGTACGTGAGTAACAAAGGAAATACAGTCTCTGAGCCATACCTTTGACACAGCAAATCCCTTCCTTGGGCCAGAAAAGGAAAGGACAATTTGGTCTGACTTGCATATAGATTTAGTCCCGTCTAGGTACAAATCGGTTGCCTGTGTACATCTAAAGAGTGAAGGCAAATCTGGCTAAAGGAAAAATATCAGAGCTCACTTAGGAGCGAAGGGATGGATCTGTCCTTCATTCTGGATGTGTCCGATATGATAGTCTGTCTTTATGAATACCAGGTAGAGTGCTTTATACACAAGGTCTGCAAATTCTTTGGCAGACATGAAGGCTATCAAAAATAAACATTTCCAAAACTAAAAATTTATGCCACGTTTTGCGGATGGTTCAAACATTTTTTGTGTCAAGGAGTGAAGGACTAAAGTAAGGGTCCAAGGCTCTAGGAGTTATATGAAAGATGGCCTGATATGAGGAAATTGCTTTAAGGAAGGCTTTGCATAAACAGAAAGCATAAGAGGGGATGAGCTATCAAATCTGGAAGGGGAGTCAGTGTCCAAGGCGGATATACCAGGCTGGGCCGAAGAAAGGAAGGATCACACATGTCGAGGCCAGAAGGGAGGTCTGAGCATTACTTTGCATTTCAACCGATGTTACGCTCATTGTTAGAAAGACAGTCAAGACAGCTAAAGAGATCGCAGCAAGGCTGGCCCCGGTGGCTGAATATTTCAGTGACGACCTTGGGGTTGAGGAACCATTCGTGAGGCTGTAGAAAGCTTCTGCTCAGATGTCTATAATTGCACTGGAACTCCCTGGGATGTGCAATATCAGAAATGGTTGGAAGCAATTGCCGATAACCAAAAAACTCATTGGTTTTGCCTCATAAGGTAGAACAAGGTTACATCTTGCTTGTGGAAATACCATACCACTGACATATTGCCTGACTGAATTTCAAAAAGTCCCAGAAGGGAGAGTCAGATGTATGGTCTGCAACACTAACAGCACTGCTCTTGATCCAGAACACTTCTGAGGAATACCATGTACTTTAGACTGTCTTTTCCTGAGAACGTCTCCCCACCGATCAGAGAAGCATCTATGGTCACCATGGTTGCAAACTGAAGAGGTTACAATGGGTGACTCTAAAGCGCTGCATTCAGCGTCATCCACCAAAGAAGCCATGTTTGCAAGAGATGGATACTGGAATCTGATAATAGAGGAAGTGATAGTTGAGGAAGCATTGCAAAACAAGAGTCATGACAGGATCCGCATATGTAGCTTCACTAGAAGCATGAAAGGGATCGAAGCTGCCACTGAAACAAGGGTATGAAGTACTTCCCTGGCTGAGACTGTCGTTTGTCAGAATATCAGCCGGAGCTGGAGTGTGAGAAGCTGTAGTCTGAGATCTGGGAGCAATAACAGACAAGACTGGGTGTTGAAAACAGCTCCAATGACTATCTGTTGCATAGGTGTGAGCTTTGACTCTTCCCAGTGTATTATGATTCCAAAGAGTCATGCTAGAGAGAGAGTATGAAGCAATGCAATCACTGGGAAGCTTGGGGGGGTGAGGAACCAGTCATCCGAATATGGAAACACCTAGAGTCCTTGCAGATTCAAGTGATTTGTGACCACTGCAATGCATTCCGTGAGCACGTTGGGGTTGTAGTGAATCCAGATAGCAGGGCTTGAAAGATAGTGACTAGCCCCTACAAGGAAGCGGAGTAGACTTCTGGGGCATTTATCCATCTTGATATGGTAATACATATCCAAGAGATGTATTGAACACATCCAATTGTCTCGTCCCACAAAAGGGGAGAATGGGCTGAACCATGACCATTCGGAATTTCAGTTTGGTTGACAAGTTGTTTGGACTGCTGAGACCCAGAATAGGTCTCCAGTCCTCTGTCTTTTTAGGCACCAAAAAGAATTTTGATTAGAATCCAGATCTGTGCTGGTCTGATGGAACAGGTTGGATAACCCTTTCTGTATATGTATGTATATATATATATATATATATATATATATATATATATATATTTTTTTTTTTTTGTTTTTAAAGAAAACTAGGGAATGAAGTACGCTCTGGTGATGATAGTCTGCAGCCAACGTTGGCAAAAGAGAGCCAGGCCGCTTGGTGCAGAGAGAAAAACAACCTGATCACTTCCAGAGAAAAAAGGATTGGAATGCTCCTCAGGGACGCTGATAAGGTTTGTCTGGACAGGGGGTCCCTGTAGCCTTGATTATGGTGACCCCTTCTGCCTGACTAATGATGTCTTCCATAACTGTTACCACCTTTGTCCTTGGGGGTATCATCGTCACGAGGGTCATGAAAGGACTAAGATTTTGTGCCCCAATTTTCCATTCCTGTGATTCTTAAAGGATGTACGCCTACAGCAAACATAGTGTTCCGTCTAGTTAGCACCTATGTCCTTTGCTTTGGAGCCGTAAAGGGATGATGCTTTAATGGCGGTATTCAAAGAAGAATTGAAGGAGTCTGCAAAGTCACAAAAGCCCACACAGGCATCCGTTGCCCCAGCCACTCCTTCGGTCGGATGTGGGTTCAACCTCATGAGCGGGCTGGGTATTGATTCCAGAGTTGCGAACCGCGACGTCCACTTGTCTCTGACCTCATCAGACAGCAGTCCCGTGAGTGATCCAGATAGCTCAGTTATCAGACCACTCTGGAGCCTAGTGACAACTGCCAAATAGCTCACAGGTTCAAAGGTTGGTACTAGGCTATCGGCCCTAGGGCCTATATAAGCCTAGCCATAACAATTTCTGGCTATTTCTTCCCACGCTATTTACTTCCCTGGACCCCCTAGTTTATTGATCATACAGTAAACATCTGTGAAGGAAAGCCTGCTTTCCCAGTCTGGCTACCACCCAGGACTCCCTGTTGGGCGGATGAACAGTGGGATTTTCCTTCAGCCACGTCCTTCTTAGTGGCCACTGTTAGCACCATAGTGTCAACTGGTAACCCTTAGGGCCAATGTTGACTGTCCACAGGGGAAAAGCATTTGTCCAGTCTATGGTGAAAAGTGTCAAAGGTGTGAGGGCTCTTTCATGCGCTCAGCCACGATGAGCTGGCGTGAAAAGCCTGTAGAAAAATGGGCCCCTCAGACGAAGAGTTGCTGGATTTCTAACCACCCGCTGCTTCCGGATTTCGAGCATGACTCTGAAGGATGTGACCGAGGGGGACCCTCCCCAAAAACATAATCAGTATCTTCCGCCAAGGACTCCCGTGCCAAGGGCAGAAAGGAGGAGAAAGGTTCTGTGCCTCAGCCCAAAGCGCCCGTCTTCCAATCCCCAGATTGAGGAGGGGCTGGCTCTGCAACGATGGTGGACCAAAGGATGACACTAGAACTGAAGAAAGAAGGTGCATCGGTGCAGAGGTAATGGGTGCTGAGTGCTAGGCCATAACAGGAGACTTCAGATCCGAATGGATCTTGGAAGGAGTGGATAACTTCCTGGCTGCCAAAAACTGGTTGACATGGCGCACCACATGTTGTGGAAGGAAAATTGGGGTGTCTCATGTCCTGTATACATGACCTAGGAATGGGTCTATAGAAGAAAGATATCGGGTCTGTGGTGTCAAGACTGATGGTACCGAAGTTTCTAGCTTTAAAAACTGATGGTAAAGGTATTATGAGAAACAAAGCTCGGTGTTGAGGGGACTAGGAGCCGGGGTAGCTACTGGAAGTGAAGTGGTAAAAGAATCGATAATCGGGTCCAAAGGTTGTGCCGGTGTCAGAGTTGGCAATGACGCCAAAGGTTTCAAGATGCTCAGAGCCAAGAGACAGACTCATAGCCAAGGAGGGTATTGGAATCAAAGTTGGATGGAGCTCGATGATCAGTTCCCAAGGTTGTATCTGTGCCAAAGTTGGCAGGGTGCAGGGGGAGAGCCAAAGCTGGCAATAGTTCAAAAGGTTTCAACATGCTCGGTGCCGAGGGGAGACTCGGAGCCGAGTTGGTTACTGGAACCAAATGTTAGTGAGCTGAATGATCGGTTCCAAAGGGTGCATTTGTGCCTAAGCTGGCAATGGTTCCAAAGATCTCAACACGCTCGGTGCCGAGGGAGAGGCTCGGAGCTGAGGTAGTTACTGGAACCAAAGTGATAGTGAGCTGAGTGATCGGTTGCAAAAGTATCAACATGCTCGGTGCCGAGGGAGAGGCCCAGAGCCGAGATAGCTACTGGAACCAAAGTGATAGTTGGATAATCGGCTCCAAATGTTGTATCCGTGTCAAAGCCTGCAATGCTTTCGAAGGTTTCAAACGTGTTCGGTGCAGAGGAAAAGCTCAGAACCGAGACATCTACTGGAACCAAGGTGGTAGTACATTGGATGATCAGTTCCAAGGGCTATATCTGTGCTGAAGCTGGCAATGGTTCCAAAGGTTTCAACATGCTCGGTGTCGAAAGACTCGGAGCTGAGGTATATACTGGAACCAAAACGGTTTGTTCTTATCACCCGATGGTGAAAAGAGTCTGAGTGGAACCTCTTTGCTTTTAATAGGAGGGGTTGAGACCTCCGTAGTAGAAAAAAGGCTGCTGAAAAAGGAAGACCTTAGTACTCCTCTCAGGATTTATTTCATACACATGAAGAGAGCGCTGGTTGAAAAAAAAACACAGACAGATGTCGCACCGGAGGATGTATAGAGAGATGTGACACACCCAAACAGTACACATAATCGTAAAATAAGTCATGATTAGGTAATTAACATAAAAATACAGTTTAAATCCTGACATTCCCTTCTTCTTCTTCCCTTTTTTTTTTTATGACATTCTGACCGGAAAATATTACAAGAAAAAGAACAACAAGCCCAAGAAAGAAAAACGTCCACGCATCACTTGGAATCCACTCTTATTATTGTTAAGAGTTAAAAGTAAATGGAAAAAGAGGGGAACAACTCAGGGAAAAAGGGCCATATCAACGTTGGTACTTAGAAGACACTGACAGTAAAGATAAGTGGGTAGAGTAACTATTTATCGAAGGAAAGAGAAAATATAGAAAACCCATAGATTATAGCGCTATATTTTTAATAAAATGTACTTAGCTGAGAGCTCTTCTGAAACGCAGCTTTACTGCTATGCGGCAAACGAGATTGGAGGTAACAGAGAGAAGGGAATTCTAGGCAGAGACTTAGCTCAAGAGTTTTTTGGCTAATGCGAGCTTGTTACAAGGCCGACTCGGTTCCGAGGACGGAACCGAAAACCCGTGATGAATGGAAGAAGATTAACAACATTAGATACACTGTTAAATCCCATGGAAGGGTAGGGTCCTTAATAGGGAGTCACAGTAAGAAGGTACCTTTGAGAAAGGCTTTACATAACCTTGATGATGCCAGGGACAAATGGTTCTGTCCTATGTGTTAATTTGAGGTGGCTGCCATTTGGACCTTTACTGTAGAATACCTAGCTCTGTTGTTGAATATGGAAGCAAGATAGTGTAGGATAGCTGGGATAGGTGCTGATAAGGTGACCAGTTGTCTTTGTAAAGCCCAAAGGAGAATCTTTTCCATTTGCTTATATAAACCTTCCTAACAGGATCTTTCAGACAGGATGTGAGGATATGTCGAGCTGGGGAAGAAAGCCTGGATTGTCTAGCCATCAGTGGAAGTTGAGAAACCATGCAATTAATTTGAGGGTTCAAATGTCCAGATGAGTTATCCTTGATGGATGAGACAGGAGATTCAGGATGGATCCAATACTCAAAGAAGGTGTAATAGATGAGGCCACAGGAAGGGAAACCATTTATGTTTAGGCGAGAATGCAGGCAATGAATATTACTTTGCTCTTCTGGTGAGACATTTTATGAAGAAATTTGGGAATTAAAAGAGTAGGAGGAAATGTGTAAAGGAAGGAGATCAATTATGAATCAGACAGTGTCTCAGTGACTCCCCTCTAGGGGGATCTGGGAAAAGTACCTGCTGAACTTGTAGTTGAGAGGGGAAGCAAAGAAGCTGCAACACGGTTGGCCCCATTGACGAAAAATCATTTCCACCACCACAAGATTGTGAGGCCACTCGTGAGGGACTAAGATGGACTTGCTCAGTTTGTTTGCTGTTGCACTGGACTTCCCCGGAATATGCACCTTTAAAAGGAAGTGGCCAGAACAGCTCAACCATTGCCATACTCTCAAAGCCTCTCATTATAAGGGCTGGTATCAGGTTCCCCCCACCTTGTTGATGAAATGCATCCAGCCCTAACGGGACTGCCCTCATTTCCAGGACAATGATGTAAAAACTGACCTTCAAATGAGAGCAAATGGCCTGGACTGTCCTCCCTAAGTAATGCCCCCCCAACCTCATTGGAGATGTCTGTAATCACTGAGGCTCTGGGTGCTGGAAGGCTAAAAGGGTGGCCCTGAGAAACTTCTTTTGTGGTGATCTACCAGGCTGTGTGTTACCTGCAAATGTTTGTAATCTGTATTGGCGAGGACAGGGGGTATCGTCTTACTGATCACTGCACTTCAAGCGTCTTCTTCAGTACCCTCATATAATACCTTGATAAAGGTACAAGAGTTATAGAAGCTGCCATAGGGCCAAGATGTTGCAATACCAATCTTGTTGCCGGAGAGGGAAGAGAGAGGAATGTGTAATGCTTGACTGTGTAAATTAGATAATCTTCTCTGTGGTAAGCTTGCGATCTGTGCCAATGTATCTGGAATAGCATCACTGAATTTCAAGACTTGGAATAGCTCACTGTAATGCCCAGTTGAAGACACAGTTGGAGCAAGTAGTCCTCGACTTGAATAAGTAAAGGCTAGGTGGAAGCAAAGAGGAGCCAGTCATTGAGATATGAAAACACCTAGAATCCCAGTACTCTCAAGTGAACTGTAACCACTGATGTGCACTTGGTGAACTCCCTGGGGGTGTGATGAGGCCAAAGGCCAGGGTCCTGAACTGGTAGTCACTAGCTCCCAGCTGGAAGTGATTCAAATTGCTGAGATCCACGCTAGTAACAGAGCCCTGTTTTTCTTTGGCACCAAAATGAACCTTGAGTACGTTCCACATCCTTGCTGGTCTGGGACCGGCACCATTTGGATGACTCTTTTGGCCACAGGTTTTCTATTTTTGTAGCTGCTCCTTTCTTCTAACTGGGTGGAACATTGGGAATTTTAGTGGAACGATTGGGGCTGAAGGGAAAAGAGTATGTAGTAACCTTTGGATATGATCCTCTGCACCCAAATTTCTTTGCTGATGGCTATCCAGTCTTCTGGGTGCAGGGATTAGACCCCCCAACTGCCTCTAGAATGCAACGCTTGGGCAACCTTTCAGAAGCGCTGGAAGGGCTTCCCAGAGAAAGGACTTCTGAAGCTCTGTTGTTGCGGGCTTCCTCTACCACATGGGCAATGTCTACCAATAGAGTTCCCCCCACTGCCAAAGGTGAACCTGTCCGCATAAGAGTCCTGGGAAGACTCTTACTACTTACACAGCTTCATCTTCCTACTCATTCTCTAATTCCATGAAAAAGTCCTTTGAGGGGTAAAGAAATGTATCCTCACAGCAAATAATGTCTTCCCATCCTGTTCACTCCTAGATAGGGTTTCTTTCACCTTGGGGCCAAATAAGGTGGATCCATCAAAGGGAGCATTAATGAAGGAAGACTTGAAAGGTTCTGCAAAAATCCCAAAGGTAAATGAATCCAGGCAAGCCATCTCACAGAAATTCCTGAATCTGTGGCTTTCAAAGCTTCCTCTGAGGCATGAGAAATCAGCCTCACAGAGGCATTCAACAGGGACTGGAGGGTAGCCAATTGCAAACAAACTATCTTCTTTTTTTTCAAACAAGAAACATCTTTATTAAATTATCATGTATGACATAGACAATCATACATTTATATAAATGAAAAAAGAAGTTATGTACTCACCATAACGTTCCATGTGAGTTGTTCATCTCGCCTTCATTCTTACTGATGGGTTCGGAGCCGATCCTCGGCTTCGACTTGGCCAACTGCAAAAGCTCGAGGTCTTCAACCAGCTCGAGGCCAACTCCCTATCCCATGATGCACCCTGGTCTTCTCTCAGATCTTGTCTGCTGCCCAATGACTACCTACTACCATTAATATGCCACTCTGAGAACTGGATAAGAGACAATGCACCATATACCAAAGGGAGACGGACCTCAAGTAGACTGGATGAGGGTTGGAGGGTGGGACGCAAGAATGAAGGCGAGATGAACAACTCACATGGAATGTTATGGTGAGTACATAACTTTGTATGTGAAGTTGTTCTATCTCGCCGTTCATTCGTACTGAAGGGTAGCGTCCCAAGCACCATCTTTGTAGGGTGGCTCATGGGAGAATGTTAGTCCAAGTGACTCACAAAAGGACACCAGGAACTAATAAAATCCTTTAATTCACAGATTAAGCACTTTTGTCAGAATCTGTTAATCAAACTAAATAAATCATTTATATAATGAAATAACACACCACCTGACCATAGGTCTTGTTAACACTTAAAGAAACAGGTTATTCAAAATCCATTAGCCAAGCATGTGGGGCAATTTGTTGATCATGAATTTTTATTTTTTGCTGTTGAGCAGGTTATTCAAAATCCACGGGGTGGGCCATGACAAGACATTTTAGAATTCAAGGAATTACTATGGCAGATTAAATTATAGGCATGTTTATCCCCTGGGTTAAATGAATGCTGTTCCATCAAAAGTATATTAAAATTGAGGTCTTATGTAGTTTTGAATGATTGTATATTTATGTATATGTCCCATTTTATGGGTATTTATGTATTTTAATGTGAGGAAGGTAGGATGTTTCTTTAAGTGTTAACAAGACCTATGGTCAGGTGGTGCGTTGTTTCATTATATAAATGTTTTATTTAGTTTAACAGATTCTGATGAAGTCTTTGGCTATAAGCTGATGAAAGTGCTTATTCTGTGATTTAAAGGATTTTATTAGTTCCTGGTGTCCTTTTGTGTGCTACTTGGACTAACGTTTTGGTTGCTTGTTTTTGTGTTCCTGGTACACGGGAGAATGTTCCTCAGAACTGTGGAACCAAAGGAGGTCTGTACCAGGAGGCCTTGTCTATTTTGTAATGAGTGATAAAGGTATGAGGTGTTGACCAGGTAGCTGCTGCACGAACAGCATCTAATGGTAACCTTGCAGAAAAGGCTAATGAGGTTGAAACAGGTCTAGTAGAGTGGGCTTTATTTTTTGTTGTAAGGGAGCATTCTCTGAACTATAAATGAAGGAAATGCAATCTGATAACCATCTTGACAAGGTGACCTTTGTCACTGGGGCACCTTTTTTTGACTCCGAAAAAAAAACAAAGAGCTGATCCGTTGTTCTGAATTGTTTCGTTCTATCTAAATAAAATCTGAGTTGTCAATGAACATCAAGTTTGTGCATGTGTTCCATCCTATTTGTGTATTCAGGAAAGAAAACAGACAACTCAATAGATTGGTTAAAATTTGTCTCTGAACAAACTTTTGGTAAGAAGGATGGATTAGTTATGAGCAAAACTCCGTCATTATGGAAAATCAGATAGGGAAGTTTGATGGTCAAGGCCTGTAACTCAGAAATCCTCCGAGCAGGATGAGGCTGGTTCGAAATCAGGTAATATAATTTGGGAGAGAACAAAATTTAGATTCCATGGCATGGCTGGAGTTCTAGTTGATAGTCTCAAATGAATGGTACCCTTAATAAAGGCTTTAGAGAGTTGATGTGACATGACATTAGAACCTTGGAAGCCAAGATGAAAGTTTGAGATTGCTGCTAATTGAACTCTAATGGTGGCTGCAGTGCTCCTTTGTTGAAAAGTTTAGTCAGAAATTCCAGTATCAATGGGATTGGAGCTAGATAGGGATCAACATCATTCTGAGATGCCATGGAAGCAAATCTCTTCCATTTGCTAAGGTATAACTTTCTGGTAGATGATTTATGAGAGGATGTTATAATATGTTGGGCCTCTGTTGAGGGGTTGTAAATCCTGGCTATTGTTGGAATTGGAGCAGCCAAGCTGTCAGTTTGAGCGAATGAAGAGAAGGATGAAGAGCCCCCAATGAATGGGTCAGCAGATCCAGAGTTCTTCCAAAAGATGAGGCTGAAGGAAGGGAAACCAAATTTGGCGAGGCCAGTAAGGGGCTATTAAGATTATGGTCCTTCTCAGAGACTTTGTTTTCTGCAATACTCTGGGTATCAGAGGGAAGGGGGGAAAGGCATAAAGGAGACCCAGGGGCCAATTGTGCACCAGTGCATCCCTTGGGGCATCCCCCGGCGGGGGGATCATGGCAAAGTAGCTGCTGCATTTTGTGTTTGATGGGGTTGCAAAGAGATCGCAGCAAGGCTGTCCCCATCTGCGGAATATCCGTTCCGCTACTTTTTTCTTTAGGGACCACTCGTGAGGCAAAAGAATTGCCCTGCTTAGCTTGTCTGCTATCATATTGGACCTCCCCGGGATGTGTGCTGCTGTCAGAAAGCGCTGGGTGGAATTTGCCCACTGCCATCCTCTCAGGGCCTCTCGACACAGGGGATAAGCTTTGGTTCCTCCTTGTTTGTTTATGTACCAGACCACTGACATGTTGTCTGTCTGAATTGCAATTGTTCCCAGAGGTAGAGTCTTGAAAGGACTGCAATGCTAAAAGAACCGCTCTCATCTCCAGAACATTTATATGCAGATGAGCCTCGTGTTTCTTCCACGTGCCTTGGGCTGGTCTTCCCTGATAATGCCCCCCCACCCTATCAAGGAAGCGTCTGTGGTCACCGTGGCTATGGGATTGGGTAGAACGAATGGACATCCCCAAGTTACCTATTGAGATGTCAGCCACTAATGAAGGTCCTTCTTGCACGTATTTGTTATGATGATTTGATGTGACATTGGGAGTTTCTGAATGGACCAATGAGAGAATAGGAGCCATTGTAGAACTCGCATGTGCATTCGAGTGAGGGGAATGACTATGATTGCTGCCGAAACTGATCCTAACAATTTGAGTACCATTGAGACTGGGGCTTATGTCCTTGGAAGCAAGTCTAATATTTATTTTCGTAAGAGACAAAATATTTCTGGAGGCAGACTTAATGTCCTTGTAACTGTGTTCTGCTCTTATAAAAACGGTCTGTTGAGATGGAGATAAAGCAGATTTTTCTGAGTTGATGGTAATCCCCAATGGATTGCAGAGATTTAAGGTTGTGTCCCTCGGCTGAATGAGTTGGTGCTTGGTGGTGGCAGTGAGGAGCCAGTCATCTAGATATGGAAACACCTGGAATCACAAACGTCTCAGGTGAGCCGTGACTACTGCCATACATTTGAACACTCTGGGGGCTGTATCCCTGGATGGCCTGTCCATCTTTATGTGGTAGTATGCATACTGAAGATCTATAGAGCACATCCAATTGTCTTTCCCCAGAAAGGGGAGTACTGACTGAAGCATGATCATCTGGAACTTTGTCTTTTTTACTGACTTGTTTAGTCTGCTGAGGTCCAGAATAGGTCTCCAGTCCCCTGTTTTCTTTGGAACTAAAAAGAACCTTGAATAAGTTCCAGATCCTTTCTGGTCTGCTGTGACTGGCTGGATGACTCTTTTCCCCAGCAACCTTTGAACCTCTAAGGCTGCTTGTTCCCTGTGACTTGGAGGAACGTCTGGGATTTTTTTCACTAGAGGGGGAGGAGTGGCAAAGGGAATTGAGTATCCTCTGGATATTATGCTTTGTGCTCATCTATCTTTTGTTATTTTTAGCCAGGCGTCTAGGTACAAAGAAAGGTGTCCCCTGACTGCCTCCAGAGATGAACAGTCGGGCCTCCTTTCAGGAGCACTGATAGAGCTTGCCAAAGAACTGATCTCTGTCGCCCTGGTTCTGCGGACCCCCTGTGCCATGTGGGCGACGTCTTCTGTTATTACCCCCTCCTCTGCCTCTAGAGGGGGTATCACCATGGGTGTCCTAGAAAGATCCTTGAGATTTACAGAACAATATCTTTTCAACCCCCCTCCCTTTGTGGTAAAGTCTATTCGGGGTAGAAAAACCTACTCCGATGGCAGACAAGGTCTTTCCGTCTTTTTCACTCCTGGTAAGTGTTTCCTTTACCTTTGGTCCGAAAAGGGACGAACTGTCAAAGGGGGTGTTAATGAAAGAAGACTTAAAGGGTTCCACAAAGGAACATAAGCGCATCCAGGAAAGTTTCCTGAGAGCAATTCCTGTACCCGCTGCTCTGCTCGTACCATCAGCTGCATATGATAACAGACGCATGGAGGAGTTCACAATCAAATTAAGAGTAGAGAGCTGGGAAGTTATCTTGTCCGAAACCTTCGCAGCTACTGAACCCTGCAGGGTGTCTCCCAGCTCCTTCAGGAGATCCCTTTGTAATCTAGTGAAATGTGTGAGATGGTTCAGCGATCGAAGGACAAAGGCCGCTGAACTAAACATACGCTTCCTGTACCTGTACATGATCCTGGACTCTCTATTAGGAGGACGAACAGATGAAGAAGTCTCTGATAATTCCTTCTTGGTGGCCGCCGCCACCACCATAGCATCAACAGGCACTCCTTTAGTGAGATAAGCTCTATCTTGAGAGCAAGTTATAAATTTATTAGGCCTCCTGGGTAGAGGCTCCGTGGTGTCTGGGGACTCCCATGCCCTTTGAGTGAGTAGTTCAAGCAACTCATCGAAGGGTGGAGACACCCAAGAGGTGGAGGGTTGAGATCCCAAAGCCTTCAGGAGGCCTGACTCATCATCAGTAGGGTTAAGGGATTTTCAGCCACCCCTCTGTTTAAGAATTTCTAAGATATCTGCAAAGGAGACCTCCTTTGAGGGGACCGTGGGGACCCTTCTGACTTATCCAAGTCAGTATCCGAAGTGACAGACTCCTGCAGGGAGTCTACATGCTTCCTCTTGCAAAGTTTCTTCCTAGGCACCTCTTCAGTGGAAACTTCTGGAGAGGTCTCGGAAGAACATGGCTCACCCAATGGGGCTTCCTGAGGCTCATGATCTCTACGCTTTAATGCAGCATGTGAGAGGCAGACACCCGTGCTTTCAGGGAGGGAGATGTCGGGACTGATGGAGTGGTTGTCAGCATGGACAAAGCCCTCCTCATAGCCTCGAAGCCCCCTCGGTCCCGACAAGAGGAATCCCTCGGATTAGAGGATTTGATGGAAACTGCGCCGGTACGGCGGGCTCCGACCCAGAGGTCGGGGCCGAACTCACTCGAGCCGAATCCCCAAGAGGTGAAGTCAGCACCGACAAGTTGGTCCTGCTATCCTCCCTGGACCTGACCGGTGAGTGTCGGCTCTGAGATCCTTCAGTCTGTGCCAAAGACATTAGGGCAGTCGGGCTGATAAGCCTAGAGTAAGTGTCGGGCTCTAAGGTTCCACAATCATCAGTTCTGCACTCTCGAGCTCCGAAACTTCCATGCAGATCGGAGGAGGAACAGAAGATGTTGGGGGAACTAAAGTCAGCTCCTAAGCCCCCGGGGTCGGTGCCAATAAAATTTTTGCCAGCGCCGATGTCTGTAAATGCTTCTTCAGCACGCGGTCCACATCCAAATAAGACAGTCTACTTGAGGCCCATGAAGAATGTGACGAAGCCACCGATTGTAAAATAGGAGATTTTAATGTAGGAGATACTGGCTCCTAACCACAATGACAGTCGGTTCCATAGGCTGTGTTGCCAATTTCAAAGCCTTACTGGAGGCTGATTTAATGGACTCTTCATCGGTTCCATAAGCTTTTGGGAGTGCTTGTCAGATGTATCCAGCGACTCTTGAAAGGAGGATTTTAAAAGACCCTTATCCGTTCGTTTTCTTTTCCTTTCATGCAACACTCTGGGGCTAAAAAGAGTGGCATATAGCACAGCTTTCTTCTGCAGGTGTACTTCACCCAAACAGTAGACACATTCAGTATGTCCATCGGTGATAGATATCTTTTGTCCACATCTTGGGCATTTTTTTGAATCCAGACTTGGATTTTTCCTTTTCCTGATGAGACACAGTCAGAGACAAATACACTGAAGAAATATATATTCAGAAGTACAAAAATACCAACAGTAATACTTAACAAGCAACTATTGTCCTGTAAATAAAAGGGCTCTAACTCTAAATATCCACACTGAAGCAACTACTAAAGCCTTGTGAAAAAAAGGATCTAAGAAAATTTAACTATTAGTATAAATTTAAACTATCTGCCCTGTAAAAAAGAAGGGCTCTAATTTAAGAGAGAGAGAGAGACACACACACACACACACACACACACACACACACACACACACACACACACTACAAATGCTAGAAATAGGGAGAAGAAAGGCCTAATAACACGGCCACTAATATCTACTAATTTAACTACAGAAGTAACTATTATCTATGTTGTAAACTAACTACCTAAATAACTAACAGGCTAAACTATTATTTTATTTATTTATTTATTTTACATTTGTTGACCGGGCTAGTCTAACTGGATATATATCCATTTTCAGTAGCGGCCCGGGGAGATAAGCTCAGAGGAAACAAACAAAATCACATATACAAAAATTATAATCACTTTTAGCAGAAAAAATACAATTAAAGAAAGTTATTCACTGGCCAGAGCTAGTGAACGTCTGATCAAGTTGCAGTGGCAAATGAGATTGGGGGGGGGACGGGGACCAGGGTGTATCATGGGATAGGGAGTTGGCCTCAAGCTGGTTGAAGACCTCAAGCTTTTGCAGTTGGCCGAGTTGGAGCCGAGGATCGGCTCCGAACCCATCAGTAGGAATGAACGGCGAGATAGAACAACTTCACATCAAACCATATTGACATAATTTTAGTTGCAAACATTATACATCACTTATAATCTATCCAGCCATTGTCAGTCAAACATTACATAGATTCAAATCCTGCTTTCTTTTAAACCTCATTCCTCCTGTGTACACTGTGCCCACAATTCCCATTTTTTTCTATGAAATTTGCTCCTACCCTTTTCTAAAGATCGCAGTTCTGTTTTTTTTTATCCCTGTTACTATATTCACTACTCCTAGTGATGTTGGTTTAGACTTTGATTTCCTTTTTCTAGTAATCGCTTTTTTGGCAGCCACCATAATTGGACTCAGCATGGCCTTTCTACATCTAGGTAATTCTGATTCTGTAGCATAGCTCAAAAAATCATTTCCTTAGTTACACCAATTTGCTGACCCAGTAACCTTAACAGAGCAATCTCCAGGGAATCTTTAAAGTCTGCCAACTCACTGTATTCCCAGAAAAAAAAAGTTCCCAAATACCTCTTTCTTCCCCATCACACCTCCAACATTTGTTATCTACCTGAGGAAAAATTCTTTGGAGTCTACTTGGGGTATAAAATACCTATGTAAACACTTCCAAGCAAAGATCCTAAATCTTCTATAGTTTGTTGAATATTTGAGAGCCATACATATATCTCCCATTGTTTCTTTATGAATTGCTTATTCAATCTCTCTTCCCAATCCTTTCCTTTCTAACCTCCTCTGATTGATTCTTATAGTTATCATGCAATATTTTGCATGCTCTACTAATTATTCATTTTTAACAGCAGCTTCTGTTCTACATTCTACTAAAAACTCAACCAGTGCTGGTTTGTCACTTATGACCCCCCTATTACTTTCCTTTTGCCTGTACTCTGGTATCAATCTTTGATAGGGAAGGCAATCTCTAACCTGCAGTCCAAATAAAGTCTTGGCCTCTTCCCATTCTATTACCTTTCCCTCTTTAATTATTTGCTCCCTCTCTCACCAGTTTTTTCCAGTAAATTCCAGCCCTCTCTTGCCTAAAGAAATTAAATGTACTCACCATAACTAGGCATCTCTGTTGTCCATTTTCATTCTTCCTCAATCCATGGGTTTGGACCCAATCCTCAGATCCGACTCGGCCTCATACTACAGACTTCGGCTCCAATTCTCGATCTCCTTCCTCTACCCAATTCATTCCCATTACCTTGGATCGAATTTGGTGCCAAAAGGACATATGGTTAGACAGAGATAGGAGAGGCTAACAGACAAAAAGACCAGGCTCAAACCCAGAACTGCAGATTCCAAAAACAGTCCAAGATGTCTCTCCAGAAAAATGAATGACAAGGGATGAAAGGGAGGGAAGTTAAGGAAGAATGAAAATGGACAACACAGATGCCTAGCTATGGTGAGTACATAACTTTTAAATCTGATGTTGTCTTCTTCATTCTTCCTCAAACCCATGGGACAGAGTCCCCAGCTACATTGATCTTGGGTGGCCCTCATGGAAGGATAATCCAGAGTACTGCCAAACTAAAGGCAGCTCTGTTTCTAGAAATAATATCCAATTTTAATAAGTAACAAAAGTATGCACAACGAACCATGTGGTTGCAGCCCAAATATCATCAATTGGTTTTCTTTACAAAAGAGCAGATGAAGCAGCCTTGGATGTGGTTGAATAAGCCTTGAGAGGTTTGGGTTAGGCCAAGCCTTGTTAAGAGTACATCTAAGAAATGCAATCTGTAATCCATTTGGCTAAAGTGACTTTAGAAACTAGGTACCCCATTCTTTTTGGTGAAAAAGAGACAAATAATTTTCTGGTTTGTTTTGTCCTGTGAAGATAAAAACTTAGTTGTCTGTGTACATCAATGAGATGAAGCATGTAATGCTTGTAATGCTTTTGTGGCATGCTAACTACGCCATCAACTAATAGCGTTTAAGTGTTGCTTTGGACCTTTTACGACTACTATAGTCACTACATAGAGCTATAGACTCTGTTTTTGGACAATGTATGATTTATAAGAACTAACCTCTTGTCGAATACTAAAACTATAAACCGCTCTTGTTACATAATATATTTATATATTAGACTGGAATCATGGCGCTCTTTGTACGCTAACAACGCTAATGACTACAAGCATTCTAGTGTTGTTTCAGACCTATAAAGACAGCTAAGGTTGCTGTATAGAGTTTATGTTTCTGCTTTTCACCATCGTATGGATGTGCAGAGCTATTGTTTACCACTGTATAGTTATATAGAGCAGTATTTCCTGTTGCATACTATTACTATACATACGACAGAAATCACAGCATCCTCTGCCCAAGCACCTTATACTGACTAGCCTAATTAACAATGATGTGTGCAAATAAGGAGGACTAATTAGAAGCCTACCTTTCTAAATCAAAAATATATATCTATCTATACAAATAACAAATGCAAACATGATAGAGAGTTATAAGACGAGTTGAACCTTATTGTTTCAGAGATATGCTGTTTTAACAAGTGTCTTGCTGAATGTAATCTTTGACTGAGTCATAGAAGAGTTTAACCTTTATTGCTCCTGAACTATATTGCTTTTATAAGTGTCTTGCTTGCATATTATCACTGATAGAGACATTGTAATATGTGCAGTCAAAACTGTTTTACTATGCAAGTTAATCTCTGTTCTATGCTCAAGTTACTACTTAATAAGCCTGTGTAACTGTCTATTTTTTATCTCTCTGTGTGTCTTACTACTGTCTCTCTTTTCCCTTTATATTCCCAGCTGCTCAACCTGGTTTCCCAGTATTAAGGAGAACTTGCCCTGCGTGCTGAAAACAACTATTCTCCTCAACACACTGCGGTTTCCTAACTAAGGAACTGAACCTTTCCTCCCCTCTGCTACAGTCCCCAAGGGAATTTAATTATAAGTAAAGTACGTACTTTAAACCAAAGTCTTAAGACAATTAGTGTGAGATATCCTAGGTTGCAAGTTTACTTTCACCAGCCAGGACAGCCGGCAGCCTTTACTATCTGCTCCCATACCTGTCACCCCTTCCCCCTTCTTAGACTACAAGTATTTTTACTGTTCTTCCTCTTCAATCCTCTATAGCATACTTACTGCCCTGCACTCTTTTCTCAGTATATATTGCCTCTGCTATACAGCTTTTGTCCACTAGAGGGCAATAGTTTCCTTTAGACCACCATTCTGACTCCAATTTTAAGTAACTTACAGGCTCTTGGATTCTAATATTCTGGAAGAGCTAATACTCCCACTCTATTCTTTCTTTCTTCTAATATTCTTCACTGCCAACCCTCTCTGCATATTCTATTATCAAGGCATTGTGTCACCTTACCCTCTTCTGCTTTACTTACCTTTGCTTACTGCTCCTCTGATTGTTTTCCTAGGGTGAACTCCTCTGTGGCTCATCCCGCTCCGTTCGCCCTGCGGGCTCACTCCACTCCCCCACCCGCCCCCAGTGGTCCTAAACTTATACTCTAACTGTCACACCCCTATGCATTAGGACCAACCTCTAACTCCTCCCCTTAAAGTGCTATTACCTCTATTGTATTCTCACTTTACCCCTATCTCCTCCCCCTTAAAGAACCATCACTCATTTACCTTTATCCATTACCCTACCACTCTATCCACAAATATCCCTACATTTAACCACCTTAACCTAAACAAATGGCTCAAGGATCCTGTAAACCCTTACCTTTATTACTACTCCTAATTATACTTATCATTCCCTATCTACTCACTCTCTACGAACACCATAGATTCCTAGGACTGCATACCCACATCACACACATCTCTGTCCTTACCCCCAGCTCCACTCATAGTGTTAGCAACCTCCCCAGCTCAGCTAAGTACTCAGCAGCCATATTTCATAGACTCCATCACATCTCTCAATGTAACCCACTAGCTAGAAAAAATAAGAACCTAATTTTTAAACTTCTACAACTCATCCTAAAAGTTCAGGTCCACTCCCTGTTAGATGGTGATATACACCCGAACCCAGGTCCTACCACTATCACAACTACACAGCCTGATACACCAACAAATTCAATCACACAGACACTTACCAAGCCCCCCAACTCTCTCCTGATAAGCTCATCTTAATATTCGTAGCATCAATAACAAAATAGCTCACCTGCATGCCCTTATTGATGTTTATTCCTTTGACATCCTCTGTCTGTCTGAAACATGGCTTAATCCATCAATACAAGACAGTGCAGTTCTACCCCCTGGCTATAATATCATAAGACGTGACCGTAACACTAAAAAAGGAGGAGGTGTAGCCATACTTTATAAGAATGGATTACAAGTTACCTTGTTAGACTCCAAACCTCCACTTCGCAACAATGCAGAAATTCTTCTAACTAAGGTTCAGCTTAACAAAAGCAAAGCCATATATCTATCATGTGTCTATCTTCCCCCAGGCAAGAACATCAACACGTTAGAGGCTATCCTCAGCTGGCTCTCAAGTAACTACCCCCAAGAAACCATTATACTTGGAGATTTTAACATTAACTGGAACTACTGTATATCTGAGCAGCCTTCTACTCATATCAACTTATATGGTTTTACCCAAACTATAACATCCCCAACCCGCACCAATAAAACTAACAACAAAACTAGTACCCTTGACTGGATACTCACTAATACCCCCCAACTAAACTATAAAACAGGCACCCTCCCTGAGGACATAAGTGATCACTTGCTTACCTATTTAATCAGAACAAAAACTGTCATCCTAAACTCTGCCATCTGTAGAACTATTCGCACTACCAAAAATTTTAACCCTGCTCACTTTCAAGCTGAACTAGTCACCTGTGACTGGTCACCCCTAAAATACCTCCCAATAGATAATGCCGTGAAATACTTTAACTCTAAATTTCTAACCATTTTAGACAACCATGCCCCATTACGCAAAGTTAGAATTAGAACCAAACCGGCACCATGGCTCACCAAAACGACCAAACAAAAAATCCTCCACAGAAATAAACAATGGGCCAAATGGCGCTCAACAAAAAGCTCCTCAGACCACCTGCAATTCAGAAAGTTTAGAAATGAAACAAAAAAAGCCATATTAGCCGATAAAAGAAACTACTACTACCAACTACAACAAACCAACCAAAATAATCCCCAAAAATTCTGGCGAGGAATCAATAACCTCCTACACCCTGGATGCTCAAGTACTCCCTCTCCCTCTGGCTCTGATCACAACAATCCCATCCAAATAGCTGACTCATTTAATACTTTTTTCACTGAAACTATACAATCCCTAGCCAACCAGCTATCCCCTAGCACCCCAGGCTCTGCCACAACCTTTACCAATAATTTTCATCAATTTCATTTTCAGCCAGTGCCCACTTCACTTATCTGTAACCTCATACAGAAACTTAAACCCACTACTCTCTCTGCTGATAAATTACCTGCAGAATACCTGCAAAAAGCTGCTAAAGTCATAGCCTACCCCATATCCATCCTCATTAACAGAACTATTTCTGAAGGATCTATTCCCCTAATCTGGAAAGTCTCTCACATAATTCCCCTGCATAAGGGAGGTAACTCCAAAGAGTTGTCCAATTATAGGCCCATAGCTATTCTATCTCCTTTGGCAAAAATAATGGAGAAATGTATACACATACAACTGTTAACCTACCTACTCGATCACAATTTATTAGCACCCTGTCAACATGGCTTTAGACCATTTCATAGCACCACCTCTGCTCTCTTATCCTTCACTAACCATATTAACAGCAATCGTAATATTGATACTCTATCCTCAGCTGTTTTTATTGATCTGTCCAAAGCATTTGACATGGTGAATCACCACCTCCTTATAGACGCACTCAAAAACCTGTCATTGGACAACCATACTATACAGTGGTTCCATTCATACCTACATAACAGGCAACAGGCTGTACTATGGGAAAATACTTTATCTTCCCACGTCCCAGTCACTCTAGGGGTCCCACAAGGATCTATATTAGGCCCATTACTCTTCTCCATCTTTACAAATGACCTTCATTCTGTAATTCCTCAAGCTGACTGTATCCAATATGCTGACGACTCCACACTCATATGCGCTGCTGCTTCTCAATCAGAACTTCAGTCACTAACCCAAATGACCTTTAGTACAGTTGAAAACTGGCTCCTACAAAGACGGCTTATCCTTTACCCCAAAAAACACAAAAATGCTACTATTTACCCCCACCCAGAACCTCCCCACTTAACTTTACTATTACTTCAAATGATGGAACTATAATATCTCCGGAACCAACCACCAAACTACTCGGGTACTAATAGATAACAACTTGTCCTTTGAACCTCACATTAATAACACCATAAAAATAGTAAACAAGAAACTAGGTTCCCTCTATAGAATAAAACCCTTTCTTACACCTCCAGCCAGGGTTACTATTGCTCGTACCCACCTCATCTCTACCTTGCTCTATGCCTCCCCTATCTATACCAAAATATGTAGAAGTAATCTGAGTAAACTTACATCCTCCTACAACAATATTGCCAGATTTGCAGCTGGGTCCTCCTATAGAACTCATCACTGTATCAATCTGAATCAGTTAGGATGGTTAGAGCTGCCAAATTTAATACTTTTCAATCAATTAATAGTAGCCCATAAGATCCTGTATTTACCTCAAAATACACCCATACTTACATCCCTAGTCATCCCTATAATAACCTCAAGACCTTACGCTCAGCTAATAACCTACTTGTACAAATATCAAAATCCAACAACTTAGCTGGTGACACCTTGTTCTCCAATACAGTAGGTAAAGCCTGGAACATCCTCCCAAGCCAGCTAACCTCAATATCCTCTGTCAGCTTATTTAAAAGCAAGCTTAAACCCTACCTCAAATCACACTGGCTATGCCCCTGTGTTAACCCAGACTAAGTACCTAACTATTAACTAGACTCCCACAATTCCTAGCCTATCATGATCTTGTGTTGTCTCACTAATTTTTAGTGAGCTTAACCTTCCTTAGGATTTTTCTCATGTAAATAAGTATATACTGTGGAATGATCAAACACTTTCATATAGTATCACAACCTATGTGTTAAATAACACTAGAAATCCATCCTTGTTTGCTGTTCTTCTATACTCTATCTATTGATCTCTAGTGTTTTTCTTTCTTAGGTTTTGTGAGACCTTAGTATCTCTTATCATAAATTACTAGGTGTATCTAATTTTGTAATATGTTATAAAGATTTGTACTACACCATTTCTAATACAAATGTATTAGTCTTATTCATCTATTCTTAGATAAATTTTTCCTTTTTCCTACTGAAATATAAAATATATAATCTTAGGCTTGTACTATAATTGTTAAAACTTATGTACCAAATTATACTGTTATTGTCTTTGTCTTGACCTTTTATGTTGTTGTAATTTGTGGAGCTTTTCTCCCCGGGCCTCCACTGAAAATGGACATATATCCAGCTGGACTAGCCCGGTCAACAAATGTAAAATAAAATAAAATAAAATAAATGTACTCTCCTTTATTAAAAAAACTTGGAAAGAAGACTGGTAAATAAATGGATTGGTTAATGTTATTTTCAGAAGTGACTTTGGGTAAAAAGGGTTTGTCCATAAGGTAACCCTATCTTTATGGAAAATTACGTACATTTTTTTTTTTTTTTTTTTTTTGAGGAAAGAGCCTGGACTTCAGATATCCTCATTGCAGAAGTAATGGCTACTAAGAAGACTTGTTTTCCATTAAAGGAATTGTAAATCAGTTTTGGCTGAAGGTTCAAAAGGTTTCTGAGTTAGACCCTGTAGTACAACTGTGAAATCCCAGGGAGGTAAAGGATTCTTTACTGGTGGTCTAAGAAGAAATATACCCTTTAAAAATACTCTGCATAATTTGAACAAAGACAAGGAATGATTTCTGTCTGCCGAGTGAAAATTAGAAACTGCTGCTACTTGTAGCTTAATCAAAGACAAACTAGCTCTTCCTTTAAAAAAAGGTTGCTAAAAATTCAAGTACTCCAGAAACTGGAGCAGACTATAGGTCAAGCTCATTATTCAAAGTCTTAGGGGGACCATATGCCTTGGACAGTCCTTCCCAGGAAATGCCCTCCCCACCCCAGTTGAGAAGCATATGTGGTCACTGTGGCCACTGACGGTGGTAAAACAAAAGGCCAGCCTAGATGCATGTCATCCAATTGAATCCACCAGTAAATGTGTAACTTGCAAATTGGAGTAAGCTTGACTGGAAAGGATAGAGGTTAACAAAAATGGACCAGTGAACAGCTAGAGTCCAGTGAAGGACACACATAAAGAAACATGGCAAGGGAAGCAATACAATGGATGCTGTCATGGATCCTAGTGCTTGAATGACTGCTCTTGCTTGAGGAGATGGATGGGAAATAAGTAGATGAACCTAATTCTTGGTCATGGATATGCAATGAGGTGATAGTGATGTTACCTGTGGTGTTGTATCCAGAAGTATACCAATAAACTTCAGGCTCTGGTCTGGTGTTAGGTTTGATCTGGCATAATTTATTGTTATCCCCAATAACTGAACTGGCAAATCTGGAGCAACTAGTCTCCAGAATGTAGGAGGAGATGCTTGGAGGGGGCAGTGAGGAGTCAGTCTTCCAGACATGGGAACACTTAGAATCCTTTGAGTTTCAGATGAGTAGCCACCACTGCCATGCATTTTGTAAGTACCCTGGGGTCTGTGGTGAGTCCAAAGGGCAGGGCTCTGAATTGATACTGACTGGTTCATAGCCAAAAGCATAAGTGTCTTCAGGAATGCATGTCTATTCTGATGTGATAGCACACATCCTGAAGATCTATCGAGTACATCCAAATGCCCTTGTAAAGAAATGGCAGGACGGACTGTACCATGACCATTCGGAACTTTGACTTCTTCACATACTGCTATAGTTTGCTTAAATCTAAATCTGGTCTAAGGTTCCCTATCCTTTTGGGCACTAAATAGAAGTGTGAAATTCTGAATCCTGTCCGGTCTGGTGGGACCTTTTGGATGACTTTTTTTCTAGCAGCTTTTGAATTTCTTGTGCTGCATCTTTCCTCTGACTGGGTGGAATGTCAGGAAGCGTCTTCCTTTTGTGAAATGGAAGTTGGATAACTGGAATGAAATAGCCTCTGGATATGATTTTTAGAACCCAGGTATCTTCTATTATCTTTGCTCAGGCTTCTGGGTGCAGGGATAATCATCTCCTGACTGCCTCCAGAGTTGGACAGTTAGGCAGTGCTTCAGGAGCATTGAAAGGATCTGTCTAGAAAAGGATCCTGGAAACCCTGGTTCTGCACGCCTCCTCTGCCTCTAAGGTGATGTCTCCCATTAGAATTTCCTTCTGTTCCTCTGGAGGAATAATCCCTACGCAGATTTTAGAACCATATGTTCTTACTATCTCTCTGATTCCTGGAAAAGGTTTGTTGAGGGTTATAAAAATAGATTCCTAGGGCAGACAGAGTCTTTCCTTCTTGTTCACTATGGGTAAGTGTCTCTTTTACTGAGAATCAAATAAGGATACTCCATCAAATGGGGTGTTGATGAAGAACGTCTTAAAAGGCTCTGCAAGGTCACATAGCTGCATACAGGCATGTCTCCTTATGGCAATGCCTGAACCAGCTGCTTGTGAGGTGCCTTCAGCTGTATGAGAAATCAACCTCATTAAAAGCGTTTGATATAGACAAAAGAGTGGCCAGCTGCAAGGACATTCTTTTGAAATCCTCTGCAGATATAGACTCAAAGAGTATCTAATAGCTCTTTGGTCAAATGTCTCTGAAGTCTCATTAAGTGTGCCAAGTAATTAAGAGACCTGAGGGCAAAGGTCACCGAGGCAAAGACTCACTTTCCGAATCTGTCCAATGCTCTAGAATCTCAGTTTGGTGGATGGACAGAAGAGTTCTGTTCTGCTAGCTCTTTCCTGGTGGTGGCTGCCACCACCATATCATCAACTGGACCTTCACTGCTCCAGTGGGGTCTGTCTTTTGGAGGGGCTAAGAATTTGTCTGATCTCTTTGGGATAGGTTCAACGCTATCTAGCTTCTTCCAAGCTCGCGGGAAACTAAATCGATGAGTTCATCCACCGGAAGGGCAACTCAAGATATAGACAGACCAGAACCAAAGGTTTCCAAAAATACCAATTCTTCTGTAGATGGATTTGCGGAAGACCAGTCACATTCTGTCTGAGGAACTCTAATATGTCTCCAAAGGTGATGTCATCTGGTGGTGATCTGGTGGACCTTTCTCCAACAAAATCGGTATGTTCTGTGAGAGACTCCATCAGGGAGTCTATGTGCCTCCTTTTGCACATTCTCTTCTGATGCACCTCTCCATGGGATGTTCAGGGGAGGTGCTGAACGAGAAGGGATGTTCCTCTACCAGAACAAAATGGAAACTTGCTGGGTTTGGCTGTCCCTGTGTAGTAGCTTTGATTGATTCAGAGCTCTCAGCCGACAAATGGAAAGAGGTAGCATCCAAAGAATGAGAAGGTGGTTCTCTGGACAGAGAAAAAGCCCTGTGGCCCTTTCCACAGTCTCAAAGGCAGATGGACCTGGAGAAGCCTCAACCAGCTGAGCTGGAGCTGAAGCTCCCAGTAAAGGTAGAGCTCAACCACTTTCGAGGATGAAACTGGACCCAAACTAATCAGGGCGAGGGCTCCGAGGAGGCAGGGCCAGATCCGAAAATATTGGAGTCAATCCTAGCCCCCCCCCCCCCCCCCGGATCTGGTGCTGACACTTCAGCTCTGGCACCTGCTCAATCTGATGCTATCAGAGTGGAACGAGTCATAGATACTGTCCTCTTCAGATCCAACTCTGGATGCCTCAGGGATTTCAGATCCTGGGACACCAAAACAACTGAACAGATCAGTGAAGTAGAGAGAAGGTGGGATGACATAGGGAGGCTCATGGATCTGATAAGGGATGAAGACAGTATGACCCCAATCTGGAGTTCTGAAATTTTTTCTCATCATCCTATCCACACCAGCTTTTGATAAACTTCTGGAGGACCTGGGGGATGCAGTGAATTGAGGTCTTGAATGTCTTTTAGGGGGGTTGTAATAATGAGGAACGCAGACTAAGAGACCAAGGACCTGAAGAAGGCACCCTTAGACTTACTGATATAATAATTGGATCTGAAGATTTTGGATGAGAGATTTTCAGATCCGAAGGTCAGGTCTTAGGATTTGACACTGTCGAATCTGAGATCTTTCAGCTTTTGACTGGTGGCTCCAACAAAGTACTGGGGAAGCAAATTTGACAACTTTGAAGGGAGTTTGAGCCCCAAAAGATGGAGCAGAAGCAGCAGGAAGAAGTCCTTTTAATATTAATTTATTACATCAGTCAGCCAAGGCCCTGAGACTGAAATCCGAACAGACTGAACAATACGTATCCAGGTGACTGGCTCTGAGACAATAAATGCACTCCTTGTGGGCATCTGTAGTCAGCATTTTATGACCACAAGAAGTGCATTTTTTGAAACTCATTGGTTTATCTGACATGTTAGGGGGGAAAAAACAACAGTATTGACTACTAAACAACCACCAATGCAAATAAGAAAAGTCATTTTTTTTTTGTTAGAGAAAAAAGAAATAGAAAGAAAAAATAGTTAACAATGATAATTTAAATGGCTTACCCTGATTAATAGGTAAAGTGAATATCAGCTATGGTAGGAGAGAAATACTATATAAAAATAGTATTGTTCCTAATGTTAGATAAAAAAAGAGGATAAATACACAGTATAAATCAGAAAAGCAACTTTTTAATGGACAATAAATGTTTTTACTCACAAAAATTCACTAAATATAGCTCGAGAGAGGAGCTTTATTCTGGGTGCGATGGCAGCAAATGAGATAAGAGGTAATGGGGATGGACTAACGCATTGTGGGTTGAAGGAGGAGCTCTTAAGTTGGATCCAAAGTCTGTAATATGGCGCCAAGTCAGATCTGAGGACTGGATCCAAACCCATGGGTTGAGGAAGAATACAAAGGACAACATTAGATCGATCTTGTCCTTCGCAGGCATGGACCCTGACAGGGCACTGGATAACTCCTTGCTCAAGTCCCTCTGAACTCTAGTAACATGTGCCAAATAGTTCAGTCACCTGAGGGCAAAGGTCAGTGAAGCATAAAACACACCTCTCAAACCTGTCCAATGCACTGGACTTTCTGTCTGGGGAATGGACAGAAGAACTCTGTTCAGCAAGTTCATTCTTGATGGCTACTGCTACCTTTGCTCCAATGGGCGTAATCCTCTGGCACAATGAAGTACTTGTCTGACCTACTGGGGATAGGCTCTGTGACATTCCAATCCTTCCAAACATGGCAGAAGATGAGGTTCACCATCTCGCCTACCAGTGGGACTACCCAGGACATAGCTGTGCCAGCTCCGAAAGCCTCAGGAAACGCTGTCTCCTCCTGGGAGTGGTGGTTGTAAGCCCAACTACCTGTCTACCTCAAACATTTGAGTATTTCACCGAAACAGACATCCTCAAGGTGTGATCTGGGGGACCCCTCCCCTTAATAGAAGTTGGTGTCTTATGTCAAAGATTCCTGTGGGGAATCTAAATCCCACCTTTTGCAAGTACACTTCTGAGGGGGCTTGCCAGTGGGATACTCCAAGAAGGATTTGGAAGTGTGAGCAGAGTCCTCGAGGGCAGTCTCCAGGCTTGAACAGGCTGGCTGCATGATGGGGCTGGATGAAGAGAAGCAGGGGCTAAGGCAGACAGTTATGGAGGAAGTGGACCCATGGGGGGCAAGGATGCCTTGTTCACAGAGTGGAAAATGCTCTACTATCTCAAAGACAGAAGCCATGGGAGAAGCAAGTGCTGCAGGAGCCAAACATACCTGCCCAGGACAGCTCAAATCATCACCATGATCCTGCCTCAACACAGAGTTCAGAGCCAAGCTGTCCAGCACACTGATCCCAAGTGGAAGGGATGACTCGGAAAACATTGGGGTCAAACCCAACCCCATAGATCTGGTGCTGATGCTATGGTTCTGTGATCCCTCTGGTTCTAACAGTGATAGCGCTAAATGGATCAGAGTTGTAGTCGGAGCAGACAAAGGCCAAGCCTTTGAATCACAGACAAACTTTGAAAAATCAGGTCCAATGTCTCCAAAACAACAGGTCAGATCAGCGTACGAATCAACAGTTGGGTTCGGGCTGGTGACACGCTCACAAGTCTGATGGGAGATAGAGTTGCTAAGACTCCCAACTGAATCTCGGTCCGTAGAATCTTCCTCCTCATCCCATTCATATCTACTTCAGTTAGGCTCTTAGCCTGAGGAATGAAGAGGTAGAGGATGGCCTGGAAGCCCTTCAAGGTGTATCCTGTAAGAAGGAAGAATGGATCCTAGAAGGTATAGGCTCCGGAGTGTAGAGGAGCAGTGGACCAGAGACACAGATTTGATTCCTGTCAGATCCGAGCAGCCATACAGATCTGAAAGCTTGGAAACTTTTTGGACAGAGCTGATCCCAAAACAGAGAAAGGAGAATGATCAGATCACTTCCTAGGCTCCTTGCCTTTAACAAATTAATCCCCCTCAGTCTTCTAAGAAGATGTTTTAAAAGGAGGGGGACCTCCAGTCAAAGAAAAAGTAAAAGAGAGTAACACTTACAAAACCAGTTTGTTCCGTCACTCAGCAAGTGTCTGATAATTAAATCCTGCACAGATCTCATACTCCACAGCGAGATGTGTCAATCTAAAGCAATAGAAACTTTTCTGGTGGGCATTCAAATTGGGGATCGTATGCCCACATGAACATTTTTAAATCCAGTAGTTTTGTCACCCATGATTATTAAATCACACACTCAGGAACACAAATGCAGCAAAAAAAGCGGAAGCAGATATTAACTTACCAGCAATGGAACAAAACTGAAGTGTATTGCAACAATGGTACATGAGATAACAGTTATGGGAAAAGGCATTAAAGTAGAATTCCTCTCTGATAAGTTGTGTCTGAACAGAGGAACCAGGCAAGGATGTCCTCTTTCCCATTTGTTATTTGCTTTATATTTAGAGATACTAACAAAGGAAACATCGGACTCAGAAATTCAATGATCTAACTGATATGGTAATCAAGAAAAGTTGGCTTTATTTGTGGATATTAATTTTACAACTGATGAATCCAGACAAGGGCATCTCAGTGTTTTAGAACATTTTGAGACAGTTTCAAGTCTTTTCAAGATATAAAAGTAATGAAGATAAAACAAAGGCTATAGCTGTAAATTATCTGTCTGCACGTGAATTAATTCATCAATAACTATATTGCCCTTAAAAGACCCTTACAGAGTCTAGACATGGCTCTAAGACCCCTAGGTGGTTCAAAGCTGATGTTCCATTAAAAAAGAAACAAAAAGCTAAACATATTTCTCCCACCAAGATCCACAAAAAGAATGGAAGGCCTTTACCTAAGGTTTGTTCACTACACTTAGGGCCTTGAAGCCCCCTCACGGATCATCTGTTCCTGCTTCTCTTTGGTCTTCTACTCCAGCCAAAAGGACTAGGGAATCAGATTCCTCAGTTGAATATTTGGATTCAGGAGATGAATCCCTGGCCTAACCATTACAAACCACTTCTCCCTTAGACTATGGGTCAGAGGAACAGGATTCCTGATTTTCCCTTTGAGGAGCTGTCCTTTGGGGACTCTGTGGTTTGTATGATGGAGCATTTTAAGTGGGATTGTTCCCAGGTCTCTGAAATTAAAAAGAGGTATTATGAGCTATTACAAATTAAATCTCCTAAACCTTCTGCTGTTCCCCTGTCTGGATGTTTTGTTGGATACATTTGCAGCTGCTTCTTTGGCTCCTGATTCCAAATCCCTGGCACCCAAGAAGCCTGATCACTTTTATAAGGTGCCCGAGGCCTTTAATTACCTCTTCAGATCCTTCTTCAGATCCTGCAGTGGTCTCTTTTTCTGCTGATAAACCATCAAAACCTTTATCCTCTTCCAACCTTCTCTGTTCTGATAAAGACAGTTGGGCTATGGACAGTCTGGGGGAAAAAGTTCATACTTCAGCTACAATGGCCTTCAGGACCATAAAGTAATAGACCCATATGACCACATATGTTCTGACCCTTTTGTCTCAACTTGGGGAGGGGTCTTGTCAGATCTTCCTGACTGTTATCATTTCCTTATTGAGTCAACTTCTAAGGTAGCCCATCACTCTATAAAATGTAGTTATGATGCAGCTGATTTATCCCCCAGAGCTGCTACTTTGAATTTAGTTATGAGGAGGCACTCTTCGCTTTGCCTCCAGGCCTTATCTGATGATATAAAGGCCAAGCTTCTAGATGTTCTTTTACACAGCCTACATCTTTTTGGTACTGCTGCTGCTACTGACCTGTTTAAGACTCTATAAGACAAAGGTAAAGTTATGCAGGACCTTAAACAAATTCTGCTTCTCCTATCCCCACATTTCAGAGAAACTAGCCCTCCAGGTCTGCCTTTGTTCATAGGCAACCTCACCAGCCTTCTAAAGGAAAAAGGAAAAAGAGTTCCTAAGCCCATATTTTCTGATAAACCCACCCAGACTACTAAGACTCAAAAGCCCCCTTTTCAGCACAAATCTCTCTCCATCTGACATATTTTCTCCCCTTCCCTTGGTCAGGTTTCCCTGTTTCTCAGGCTTGTCTGACAATAGATTATTTCAGGCTCGAGTACTTTCCATTATTCATCGTGGTTATTTTATGGTATGGAAATCCCTTCCCCCATTCTTCAATCACCCTCAACCCCTTCCAGACCAACTTTCTCACTTTTCTGTGGTCCTGCAAGATCTACTGGATCAGGTAACCATCCAACCTATTCCAGAATCCCAAGGAGGATTTAGTAAAACAGGGTTTTACTCCAGGATGATTTTGTTTCCCAGAAGAAGGGTTATGAAGACCTATCCGAGACCTCCCATATCTCAACACCTTTCTAAAGATTCCCTCTTTCTGGATGCTTTCTCTCAAGACTCTGTTTCCTCTCTTTCTTCTACAAGCATTTCTGGTCTCCCTAGACCTAAAGGACACCTACCTTCATATTCCCATTCACCCACTCCTCAACAAGTTTTACAGTTTTTCTGTTTCTTCTTCTCATTTTCAGTTCTATGCTTTGCCCTTTGAACTTTCTACAGCCCCTGGGGTATTCACCAAATGTCTGGCCCCTGTCATAGCCTTTTGCAGGCTTCGGGGAATCCAGATATTCCTATATCTAGACAACCTGCTTCTTCAGGCTCCTTTCCAATCAAGGCTTCTTCAGGACTGACACTTCAACATACTCCTTTTGTGTAGTCTGGGATTAACCATCAATCTCAAAAAGTCAGTTCTGATTCCTTCTCAAGATGACATTTTTCTGGGTTGCAGAACTCAAACCATCCCAATGTTGGCTTCTCTTCCTTCTTCCAAGGTTCTGTCTCTGACAACCTACTTCCAATCTCTGCATCCTTTTTTTCTCATCCTTCAAGTGAATTTCTCAGAGCCTTGGGTTTAATATCAAGTACCATTCCCAGGCTTCCCTTTCACATACTTCATATGAGGAAGCTTCAATGGTACCAAAAGAAGGTCTGGCTCCAGCATTATTTTATTTTTATTTTATTTTACATTTGTTGACCGGGCTAGTCTAACTGGATATATTTCCATTTTCAGTAGAGGCCCGGGGAGAAAAGCTCCAACACAGTACAAACAGTATTATGCAATTATATAACAAAAACAAGTACAATAAAATAAAAAAAAGATAAGATTGCAGCTCCTCTATTACCTTGTCTCAAATTCTAGTTTCATTGGTGGATTTGACAGATCTCCTTCAATCCAGGCCTACCATTTCAAACTCCTACCCCTACTCAAGATCTGTTCATGGACTCTTCAGAGGGGTGGAGAGCCTCTTCCAACAATCTGAAGATTCAGGGTCCCAGACCCCTTCATCACTGGTCAGACCACATCAACATAAAAAGAGATGAGGGTGCTTATTCTTGCTCTACAAGCCTTCCATTCTCTTTGCTTTCCAGGCATGCTAAAGGTCTTTACAGACAACACCACAGTCATGTGGTACATCAACAAACATGGGGGCACAAAGTCTTATCTTTGCAGACTAGCTCTTCAGGCCTAAGATTTTGCTATGCACCATAAGATAACCCTTCAGGCAGTTTACATCCCTTAAGAACACAACCTTGTGGCAGACTCTCTGAGTAACTCCAGGACGCCAGAAGTCTAAACCTCAAAATGCATGCACTCGAGGCACTCCTCAGTATGGAGAACATCGACATCTGTGCAGTAACAGAAACCTGGTTTAAGGCTCCTAAGAGCACCCCAGCACTACTAGGCTATAACTCATACCATACCTTTTGGCCACAGAACCAGGACCAAAACACAAAAGGCAGGGATGTATCCATATTCATCAAGGATACCCACACCTCCAGGTTAGTGGCACAGCACAATGCATCAGAGATCATCCATGTGCAAACTAACAACGGGCAAAACTGCAATCCAAATTGTAGCTTACTACAGATCACCCACAATGACCTAGGACCCCCACTCCGCATTTCTGGAGACACTGGGAAATATGAAGGTCCTACCAAACACCCTAATACTGGGTGATTTCAATTACCCAAACATAAACTGGGAGAACTACTCAAGTACTAACTCCCTTGCCCAACGCTTCCTAGGATTTATAAACTGGAATGCCCTGGATCAACTGGTCAACTCCCCCACCATAGGGAACAACATATTGGACCTAGTCATCACCAACATGGGCGACCGGTGTTCCACACCAGAGGTCAACCCCTCGCTGGTTAGATCAGACCATAGACTAATCACTCTGGATATCCACATTCTGCCCCCACCTCCAATCAAGGAATCCACCATGAAAAACTTTTCAAAAGCAAACTTCACGTTACTTAAGACCGAGGTGAAAAGGTTCACAGCCCCCATGCTAAAGGACAATGCTGTCCAAGCTGCTGAAACCTTTACAAAGGCACTCTATGAGCATCTGCAGGAATGCATGGATCATGCTATCCCAAGTAAAACCAAGACTCACTCCTCCAAGAAAAGGAAACCAGTCTGGTGGACCCCTGCCATAAACAAGCTATACAACATAAGGAGGAAACTAGTACAGAAAAGAGTAAAATCCCAAGAAGGAAAGACATCCCTGATCAGTATCAGCAAGAAACTACGATCCCTCATTAAATCATCCAAGGCTAGTTTCGAAAGAAAAATTGTCAATGACTCCAAAGATAACCACAAAGCATTCTTTAGCTATGTCAAGAACCTAATTGGAAACTCTCAGATCTGCTTGGAGGTGGTACAGAATGGCACAAAATACACTGAACTGACTGATATTGCCAACATTCTGGCAGACAGGTTTAGTGCAAACTTCACCCCCCCCCCAGCCCCTAAACGGCCCATAACCATACCAGAAGAATGAAGGGCCCCGTCAATTACCGACACACAGGTTAAACAGCCTATCCAAAGCCAAAAACACAGCTTCAATGGGACCGGACTGTGTCCCAGGCTGTGTCTTACAAGAGCTCCAAAATGAACTAACCCCTCACCTAAACACACTGTTCAAACTCAGCCTCTCTACAGGCTACACATACCCACAGAGTGGCACACAGCAATAGTTATCCCGCTCCACAAAGGTGGAGCCACAACAGACCCCAGGAACTATCATCCTATAAGCCTGACTATCCTGGTCTGCAAGGCTATGGAACGCATCATCATGGAACTCATTAACAGAGACATTGGGAACCTCCAAATCTTGGACCCTACCCAGTTTGGCTTTGTTAAGGTCAGATCATGCCTCCTAAACCTGGTGGACTTCTTTGAGACAGTTACTAAGGCATTAGACAAGGGAAAGGAGGTCCACACAGCCTACCTAGACATCGCAAAGGCTTTTAACACCATTCCCCACTCTAGTATTACAGACAAGCTCACCAGCTTGAACATAAACCCCTACATCACGAGATGGGTTGCCAACTGGCTCATGGATAGAACCCACATGGTGAGAGCTGCAGGCTCTACGTCAGACCCTAAACCAGTTACAAGTGGCGTCCCACAGGCTCAGTCCTAGGACCCCTCCTGTTCAGTATATACTTCTCAGAGGTACAGGCAAGCATAGGAGGACTATGGCTGACCAAGTTCGCAGACAACTGTAAACTAGGGCCCATAATTGATTCTCCGGCTGATAGAGACACCCTCCAGATGGGTCTCACTCAGACGGATACCTGGTGTCAAAATCATGGCCTCAAGCTAAATGCCAAAAAGTGCATAGTCATCCCCTTTAGAAAAACAGTACCCGAACTACCACATAGGTGGTAGTCCCCTAAATACAGAAAATGTAATAAGGGATCTGGGGACCCAAGTAGATAGTAATCTCTCCTTTGATAATCACATTGCCAAGGTGGTTAGAAAATCCTTCTATGTGGCTCACCTAATCACAAAAGGGTTTGCATCAAAAACAAAAGAGGTTATTGTGCCTCTCTACTCATCACTCATTAGACCCATCATAGAATACAATGCCCCATTTGGGATGTACCTTATAAGACACCTTCAAAAGCTGGAAAGACCACAAAAGTACCTCACCAAGAGGATTACTGGCCTCAAACAGATGCCCTATGCAGCCCGACTCAAGAAACTCCAGCTGTACTCGGTGAGGTGATCTCTGCCTGACATACAAGGCCATGTCCAACCCAGAATTGATGGACATGCTCCACCTAAAAAAAAAACAAATCCTGGAGAGCCACACGCTCTAGAGATATAAACCTCACCACAACGATAAATAGGACATGCTGGAGGGATAGATTCCAGTCCCAGAGACTCACCATGCTTTGGAACAGGATTCCAATACACATCAGGCAGAGCCCCTCACTAACACTCTTCAAGAGAAACCTTGACGGGTGGATGGGAAATAGAAAATTTACCCCGGGGATCACTGCAGTGGCTCTGCTGGACAGAGGCACAGGGAACTAATCTAAGGGGGTGGCGTAGGCTTATAAATGCCCTTGGGCAGATAGCCTAGTACTTACCTATGAACCTCATGTATGGATGCTTCAATGAGAGGTGTTTATAGACATAGTACATCAGAGGGATATTCCTCAAGTGGATCTTTTTGCTCCCCTCTGAACAGACAACTTCATTGCTTCTGTTCAAGCGTCCCAAGCCTTCTGACTTGGAGGGTGGACACAAGTCCTTTTCTTGGAAGAGAATATTTCTATATGCATACCCTCCTCTTCATCTGCTTCCCAGGGTGCTGACCATCATGAATGACTGCCCCAGAATCTTGCTGGTGACTCCTTTTTGGCCCAGACAATATTGGTTCTCCCTTCTCTTTCCCCCGACTGGGGCAATCATCACATTACCTCAGCAGACAGATCTTCTCACATGACAAGGGGTCTCTCATGCATACCTGTCCACTCTTCAGCTGACACTGGGTGATAGAGTTTTGATCCCTTTTAGACACCACTTTTCTCAGGATGTGCTTTATGGTTGCGCAGGATGCCAGGAAACACACTACCAAAAAATCCTATATGGCTAAACGGAAGAGATCTTCTGTTTGGTGTCTCAAGCATCACCAGTATCCCTTCATAGCTGGGGTCTATTCGCTCCTGTCTTACTTGTGTAAACTGCTCCAGGCTGGATATCCTTCTTTTAAAGTTCTCTTATCAGCAATCTGCTTGTTTGCCCTTAAACCTGCTGTTGGCCTATCATTTTGAGGTTAAACAATTCCTTAAAGGCATCCTTCACATCAGACCCCCAAGAAAACCTATTCCTCCCTCTTGAGATCTTAGTGTTTTGCCTTGAAAAACTGACTTGTGCTCCTTTTAAGACCACTTCTTCCTCCTTGCAACATTGCACCTGAAATACTATTTTGCTGGTAGCTCTTACATTAGGTAAGAGAGTTTCTGAACTTCAGGCTCTGATAGTGGGTTCACCCTTATTGATTTTTTATAGAGACAGGGTGTCTTTGCATACTAATCCTTCTTTATGCCCAAAGTGGTGAATGAGTTGTTCCTTAATCAGTCTAATCTCTCTAATCTCCCTTACTTTTTTCTTTTCTACAATCTGCTAGTAAGAAGGTTCTTCACACCTTGGATTTACATAAACAGCTCAGCTATTATGTGGACAAACTATTCGCAAATCTGAGCAGTTTTTTTGTTTCTTTTCATACCAGGACATTGGGTTTGGCAGTTTTTAAGCAAACCATCTCCTCCTATATTTCTTGGTGATTTCTTTTTGTTATTCCTTTCCTGGTTAACAGCTTTCCGCTTCATTCTGAGCTCATTCTATGAGCCTCTTCTGGTGCTTTATTCAAGAGTCAGGATACCTGGAAGCTGCTGCTTGCCCTCTGTACACACTTTTATTAAACATTATAAGCTGAAGGTCATTTCCAGAGCCAGGGCAGGGTTTGCCAGGGCTATCCTTCATGGGTTTGTGGAGGGTTCCTCCATGCCTTCCTCTTCCCATCTTTTACAGAAGCTTTGGTAATCTTCCACATGTGATGAATACTGCAACAGTGATCAGGACGAGCACAATACAGTTATGTAAGAACTTAACATAACAGTAGATGTTCTTCTTTTTACTGATGCAGTATTCAGTCCCTCACTCCTGCCCTCTTTTTTTCTTTTCTCTGTATTTTCTATTTGGGAACACTCTGTTCACCAAAGGGTCTTTGCTTTTCTTGCCCTATTTCTCTTCTTTTCCTTTCCACCTGTGTCTACATGTTCTTTATCCTTGGGTTGTTTTAGTTCTCCAAGGGTACTTCAGTTGAGGAGAATGTCCTGAAAATCCTGCAAGGCAAGGAAGACAGGTTACATTTCCAAGACGTTAATAGGGAGACGGGCCTCTATGGGGGACCAAGTACCCTGGATCGTCTTCCCTTTGAAATGACACCACCCTCACCCAAGAGGGAACTGTCTGTGGTTACCGTGGCCATGGGTTGGGGATGAACAAACAGATGGCCTACTGCAATTTATCTGACATTATCCACCATATGTGATGTTAATATATTTCTGTTAGGTGAATAAGGAAATTCATGGGATACTCTCAAAAACATTGGAAGGATAACGTCCACTAAAGAAATTGAATGAAAAATCTGGCCAAAGGGACCAAATGAATGGCTGCCATCATCAGGCCTATGAGGTGCAGCAGAAGTGAAGCAGGTGGCCTCTGTAAATATAAGACTTGACTTGCTTGTATAATAGAGAATCGATTATCCAAACATCAATTATCCAAAACGTCAGTTATCTCAACCAGCCTTCCAAAGTTTTTGGGTAGAAAAAAATCATAAATTCTGAATATGTAAACATTATATGCATTTACATGAGCATGTAGCCAGCTTGTGTGTGAAAAATATTCTTTATTGTCCACTGGGAAGGATGAATGGTTGAAATGTGCATTCTTGCATGCAGGAAAAAACAAGATTTTAGAATTTTTTTTATCTGGTTCAATTATATGTTTGATTATATAAACAGCTTGATTATCCAAACTACCCTAGGTCCCAATTAGTGTGGATAATCGGCTCTCTACTGTATGCAGTATATCTGTGTAAGATCTTAACATAACAGCTGATGTCCTACTGCTGACTGTTACAGTATTCTCTACTCTTGAAATATCCTGCTTAATGTCCAACCAGTATACCAAAGCCTTTACACCTTCCAGGAGTAGTACGTCAGATGTATGTCGTAACTGCAAGGTGTAAAGTACACAAGACGTACGGACACCTAATCCTTAGAAAGTGCCCCAGAAGAACCAGGGCAATCTCACAGTAAGCAATAACATACACATTCAGAAGGGAATCAGAAAGAGATAAGGAAGAAAGAGGGACCCTTCATCCAGAAGTAGGTCAAAGAAAATAATAGAGAGCAAGATGGAAGAACAGAATACTGCAACAAGGAGAAGTATGACAGCTACTGTTATGTTAAGATATTACACACCTGTACTAGGTCCTACATTATCGGTGTTTCAGTATTCTTTACTCTAGGGAGAGTACAAAAACTACTGGAAAGTACAGGAGGAAGGAAAGAAAGAGCCCTCCACAAACTCACGAAGGATAGCTCTGACAAATTTTACCCTGGTCCTGCACATGATATCCAACTTGTAATCTTTGGTAAAAGTGTGAACAGAAGATGAGCAAGAGCTTCCAAGATGGATCTAGTATCCAGAGCCTTGCAAAATAGAATGAGAAGAAACAGAACAAAAAAGCTGTTTGCCATGAGAAGATAACAAAAACAAATGGCCTTAGAAATCCAGGAGGAGATGGTTTGCTTAGACACTGCCAAACACAATTTCCTGGCATAAAACA
Source organism: Protopterus annectens (assembly GCF_019279795.1). Lineage (NCBI taxonomy): Eukaryota > Metazoa > Chordata > Ceratodontiformes > Protopteridae > Protopterus > Protopterus annectens. The sequence goes on from NC_056745.1 coordinate 610,250,995, forward strand.
AAACAAAAAATTGCTCAGAGTTTCTAATGTGTTTTGTCCTTTTCAAGTAACATCTGAGCTGCCGGTGTAAATCCAAGGTGTCTAGTACCCCCCCACTAGAAGTCTGTGGAGATGGAAAAAAGGATCCCTCCAGATGAATGGACAGATTCAAGGACAAATTATTAACCACTATGGGCATAACAGAAGGACTGGTATGAAGAGACACCTTATCTTTGTAAAAAAAAAAAAAAAAAAAAAAAACGAAAAAAAAAAGGAAACGCCATGATAGCTTGGAGTTCAGAGATTCTCTCTGCAAATGTAAGAGCTACCAACAATGCAGTCTTCCAAGTACAATGGTGCAGGGAAAAAAAACAGGCTCAAAAGGTGATTTAATCAGTTTTTCAAGAACAAAATGAAGATCCCAAGAAGGAGTGACAAACGTTCTTGGAGGCCTAATATGTAAAATGACTTTCAAAAATTTTTACTTCAAATTTAGAAGCCAAAGCAGGTCTCAGAGGCAGACAGGTGTTGATGATCACCCAAAGTGTCAGCTGAGGTGTGGACAATTGAAGGTGAATAACAGATCGTTTGTCTTGTGTGTGAAGATCCATCCTGTGAGGTAACTTGTGATGACTGTCCCACATGATCTTGTGCAGGACCATTGGAAGTACAGAAAGAGGAGGATAGGCATACAGAAACATTCCTTTCCAAGAAAAGGGGATGGTGTCCATTCTCCAAGCAGAAGACTTGGCACTCTGGAACAGAACTAGGGAAGTGTCTGTACAGAGGGGAGGCAAAAAAAAAAAGATCTATGTAAGGAGTACCCCACCAATGTACATTGTCCAGAAACACCTCCTGGTGAAGCATTCATACAAGAGGATGTGTTGTGGATCTGCTGAGAGAGTCTACCACAAGACTGTGCTCTGGACAAGGTGATGGTGAACTGCAAAATCCCAAGCTTGAAGAGCCAGCCTGCAAAGAAGGTAAGATTGTGTGCCCCCTTGCTTGTTGATGTACCACATGACTGTGGCATTGTCTGTAAAAATCTTCAGAGGACCTGGAACCCACAGGAAGTGAAAGGCCTGGAGAGCTAGGAGTAGAGCCCTCATTTCTTTGATATTGAAATGGTCTGTCATCTGTTGATGGAATCAAAGACTCTGGACTTTCAGGTTGTTGGAAGAGCTCTGCAGCTGTGATTGGAAGCATACGTGTGCATGCAGGGAAAGGAACCTGAAAAGGCGGACCTGGATTTTGGGAAATCTGATAAAATCACCAGTGCAGCTGATGCTGGAGACAAGGTAAGAGAGGGCCTAGATACTCCAGAGAATGGCATTGCTGGAGCCAAACAGCTTTGAGATACCACTGAAATGTCCTCATGTGGAGTTTGGAAAAAGGAACTATGGGAATGGTGGATGCTCTGTACTACAGGGCTCAGAGAAATTCCCTTACAGGAAGGACTGGAAGAGGAAGAAGAGACTGGAAATAAGCATTCAAAGAGGACCTTGGGAGGCAGGAGACAAGCCAACACAGATAATCTGCATTCTACAACACAAAAACACTTGGTCCTGAGAGGAAGTTAAAAGGGACTTTATCAGATTGAGGGTGAACCCCACACTTTACGGATGAAGCATAGGGCAGTGCAGATTGTGAAGCAGAAATTGTGGAAAGGGGGTATGAATTAGCAGATCATCTAAATAAGGGAATATCTGAATTCCTTGAAGTCTGCAGAAAGCTACCATGGGGCCAGACATAATATTCCTGGAGCTATAGAAATACCAAAATTCAAAGCAGAGAACTGATAATGACAGGAAACAGAGAAACATAAAAACTTCCTGAAGAGATGGTAGATAGGGATATGGAGGTTCAGTGTCTTTCAAATCCATAGATACCATACAAATTTAAGGAAGTAAAAGAGGGAAAAGTGTCTGAAGAGACAACATCCAGAAGGGACAAACACTGAGAAAGGCATTGAGAAAAGATAGGTCTAGAATGGGCCTCCACTACCCCTCCTTCCTCGGAACCAGAAACATTCTGGAATAAAAAATATGTTCCCTGCTGAAACAAGGAACATCTTGGATGGTTCCTTCTTTCACCAAATCACACAGAACCAATGGAAAATGAGGTTGTCTAGGCTGTCTACAAACAGAAGAAGATTTTGATGACTAGTTCCTCTGGAACTTAGGTACAGGGGAAACAAAAATTTGCTTCAGGTCTTGCATACCCCTGCCCTTATCCTGACGGGTTTTAAACAATTCTGCAGCAGCACTGCCAAAAATTCTGATTATCTAGGAGAGAATCCAAGCCTTTGGCCTTAACGTCCTCAAGTAAGGCTCTCCTCATGACAGAACCAGATGCAGCTGCCCTAAAAGAGGCATCAACTGCATCATAGCTGCATGGCGAGCTACCTGAGACGTCGAGCTCAAAAGAGAAACAGCACAAATCTTACTGTTCGAATCAGGCATATCAGTCAAAATTCCTCCCAGCTGGGAGAGAAGAGCCAGGACATACTTGGTCATGTGGGTATGATAATTAATGTCCTTAAAAGCCAAAGTAGCAAAAGTAGGCACTTTTTGCCATACTTCTCTATAGCATATATATATTATCTGTGGACATGGAAACAGCAGAATCAGTCTGATGAAGCATTCTACTGAACGTGAAAGCACTCACTACTGCTTTTATTTTTTGCCTGTTGCATGTTAATAAATAGTCAGCTTCGATTGTCATGGTGTAGCCTCTTGGATTTATTTATTCGTGGACTTTTTCTGTTTTACCTGAGGCACTTTATCGGTTTCATTTTAGACTGTGGACTTTTATACAAGTATTTATGTTCCTCAGGAATTCTGTAAAATCTTTCTGGCTTCTTAGGGCCAGAGGATGAGTCGGGAGTCTGAGAAGCTGTTGCAAATGTATTCAAAAGGCCAGCTAACTCAGTAGGGACTGCATTAGGTTTGTGTGAGTCCATTTGCAAGAGTACATAATATCTCCTTGAAACCTAGGAAGAGTCTCACTTAAAGAGTTCCATCGTAAGAACCATCGTATCCCAAAAGGATAATTCTTCAAAAGGAGAGTCAGGGAACAAAGAATCCTCTTCAACAGACCCCAAGGCCAGAGAAGAGTGGACCTGTGAGGAATATGCTAAGGATTCTTCAACAGAAGAGTGGACCTGTGAGAAATATGCTAAGGATACTTCAACAGAATTATCAAAATACCTATTTCTGTTAAAAGGAGTGAACTGCCAGGGAGACGAAGCAAGGACAGAAAACTCTTGGGGGGGGGGGTACAGCGTCATAAGAGCATTAAATAAACGTACGTAAATTCCTGCCATTTTTTTGTGAGGATCCATAGCCACAGTAGCCACGTTTGGTCTTTTGTCTCTTTTTTAAAGAAACATCTGTTTTAACAAATCCAGGAGGTTCAGACCCTTGCCTAGATTCGATGAGGGTGCCAGGCACCTCCTCCCTAACTCAGATTTGTAGAATCTCCCTAAGACCTGCAGATATAATCAGCTGTGGTTCCCCCTCTACATCAGTACCAGACATATGCCTAGCTTTGGAGGACATACAAGTAGACAGCTCTGTGTCAGCCTCTAACTGGGTAGCAGCAGAGAGAATTGGGATCAGCATCAGGGAGTCCTAGAGTTCTTCATCCAACCCAAGGGAAATGTCCAGTGGACGATGGACAGCAGCAGGTTCAGTATGTGCTTTCTTATCTTTTTTTCTTAAGTGGTGGCTGATCTTTGTGGTAAGCGGATTTAGCCATGGAACCCTAAGTCAAAAGCTTCAGATGATTTTTCCAAATTAACAGAAAGGGATAAAAGACATCTGCAGAGTGCCTTAGGGACAATTACTTATTATTATTTATTTATTCATTTGTCTTTGTTGACCAGGAATATCACACTGAGTATGGTGGTGCATAGCACCCAAATAAAAAATGCAGTTCTTATGTCTATCTTTATGGTGAATCGACCTTCCCCACTCACATTTTCCTTTTCAGGATGACATGAAAACAAACTCCAAGGAGGAAAAAAAAAGGAAGGAACCCCAATGGGACACTTATCTTTAGAAGGCTCGGTAGATGAACTAGTTTGATGAATGCCATACAAAACAAATTCAGAGGTAGCACTTGGAATTGCGGCTAAGAAGTTCTGAGAATTAGGCATTTGTATGTCACACAGATACTTTATGCCTTGCATGTGGGACATATGTTTGACATACAATAAATGGAAGGTGTAAAGGCTTTGGTATATTATATGGACATTAGGCTATCCACGTTAGGATATCCCAAGAGTAAAGAATACTGAAACAGTTATAAGGAAGGACATTGCTAGAATTCAACCATGAGACAGGAAGCCTTGCAATTTGGCTGGTGGTGTTCAGACAGCCCCTGATAATCTACAGAATCTGAACAGGCTCCAGGTTGGAATTTCTGAGATGAACTGTAATCCCTAAGGATAGGCATCAATGGAGCAGGAAGTCTTTCGCTTGAATAAACCTAGCCATTGAAGTTGCTGTGAAGAGCCAGTCATCTAGGTACACAAAGACCCAGAATCCATCCACCTTAAGCCAAATTGCTACCACTGCTACACATTTGTTGAACATCCAGAAAAACTGTAGCGAGACCAAAGGACAGGGCTTCAAATTGATAATGACGGTCTCCAAGAATGCCCAGTTATCTTGATATGGTAGTGTGCATCCTTGAGATCTACTAAGTACATTCAGTCACCCTTCCTGAGAAGAGGTAGTATGGACTGCACAGTGACCATGCAGAACTTGGTCTGCTTGATGTGAAGGCTCAGTTTGCTTAGATCCAGAGTGGGACTGAGGACCTTATTTTTCTTTGGCACTAAAAAGACCCTTGAGTAGACCCCAGATCCTTTCCAGTGTGGTAGGACCTCTTGGATGACTCTCGTCAAAAACGGCTTGTCAATTTTAACTTCCCCTTGTTAATGGCATGAAATGTTGGGAAGGAACTTTCTTGACAACTTTGGGGTAGTTAAAAAGGGAAATGAATAACTTCTGGAAATCACTCTCAGCATTCAGGCATCTGAAGTGATGGCCTCCGAAGTTTCTGGACAAAGAGCTGCATGCCCCCTTTACTGCCTCCAGAGCATGGCAGTTGGGCAAATGTTCATGAATGGTGAGAAGTAAGGGACCTCTGAAGCCTTAGTTTTGTGGACCATTCCTGCCAAGTGGCAGACTACCATTAAAGTTCCCCCTCTGCCACTGGGGTACCATCACTAGGAGTGTCCTGGGAAAACTGCTGTGACTTATTTATTTATTTACATTTGTTTACCGGGAAATTCCGACTGGACACAAGCCCTTTTTCAGCGGATGTCCCGGGAGAAAAGCTCCACATCATGTACATTTATTATTTATTTTACATTTGTTAACCGGGGGTGTCTGACTGAGCCGAAAAGGCCCTTTTTCAGCAGAGGCCCGGGGAGAAAAGCTCCACAAAGAAAAATTACAGACACATTTAGTTATTTAGACATGATCAGTATACACACAAATTACAAGAGACATGTTTTACAGTGGTATGCGGCACAAACAGTTACAGTGGAGAGAACAATCAAAAAAATATTAATTTTAAAAATAAAGGTAAGTAATAGATTTGTGGTGTACGGCTGAACTTTGGAATGTAGGTAGAATACATACATAGTACACAGGTACAGTACATACATTGTAGATTAGCCAGTGTTTGTGAGTAAGATTGAAAACTATTATCAATTGCTCTAGATTTAGTATGTATATGTTATCCGCTTTCACTAGCCTGGGGAGCAATCATGGCACTGCCAACTTTGCTTGAGATGTTGCCTGATGAGGTCTTTAAAGGAGGCTTTGGATGATGTGTTTTGAATGCTAGTAGGGACAGAGTTCCATTTTTAGCCACCGAACTACTATATAGTGCATCTCCAAAGCTATTGTAGCTGTTGGTGACTTCTAGTAGTAGTTTGCTTGATGATCTAAGAGGCCTTTTGGCTGAGTGATGTTGTACTAGGTTTTTGAGGGCAGGACACTTATTGGGGAGGTAATAGATAGAATGACAGAGGCAGAGCTGATTGTAGGTTAGGAGGTTGGGCAGTTCAAGCCAGTGGAGCTGTCTCAAAGCAGTACAGTGATGAGTTCTATATGAGCAATTTGCAGCAAAGCGGGCAATCCTGTTATAGCAAGCTTCCATTTTGCTTAGTTCAGTTTTGTTGAGATTAGTCAGAATGGGAGATGCATAGAGTAGGGTGGAAGTGAGCAATGGCTGATCTTGTGTTGTTGGTAAGAAATGGTTTGATACGGTAGAGTGACCCCAGTTTGGCATGTACTTTTTTAATAGTTAAGTTCAGATGACTATCAAATTTTAGGTGGGAGTCTATGGTTATTCCCAATAGCTTAGCCTGGAGCAATTGGAGTAGCATTTGTGGAGTAGATAGTGAATTGACTGTTAGTGTTTTTGTTAGAACTGGTTATAATCATAAGCTGAGTTTTCTTTGGATTGAGGATAAGTTGGGCTTTGGTAAGGTAGTTTTCAACGTCAGAGAATGCTAGCTGAGTTGTGTGCAGGAGGGTGGGAATGTTTTGTGCAGCACAGATTAAGGTAGTGTCATCTGCATACTGAAATATATATGCATGCTGTGTGGAGGTGTGGAGGTCATTTGTGAAGACTGTGAATAGTAGTGGTCCTAAGATAGAACCCTGTGGGACTCCTATAGTTATGGGCAGCTGAGGAGAGAGAGAATTTTCCCATTTCACAGCTTGGTACCTGTCAGTTAAGTAGCTTTCTAACCAGGTAAGAGTGGAATTAGATAGATGATATTGGTTTAGTTTGTTTAGCAGGATTTGGTGTGAGACTGTGTCAAATGCTTTGGACATATCCAAAAAAGAGTTGACACTTGCAGGCCTTCATTTTTGAGATGGTTTACTGTGTCTGTGAAGCAGAGGAGAGCTGTAGTGGTACTATGGGCAGGTCTGAAACCATGCTGAGTAGGTGACAGGATGTTGCAGTCTAGGAGATAGTTTAGCATCTGGGTATGGATGCATTTTTCTAGGATTTTGGCCAGGGGGGAGAGTAAAGCAATGGGTCTGTAGTTATTAAGTTCAGTGGAGGTCCCGCCTTTATGTATGGGTGTAACATAGGATATTTTCCAGAGTTTGGGCACATAGTTTTCAACAATTGATCTGTTTATGAGAGTGGAAACTGGGGTAGCAATAGCATCTGCTGTAAGTTTCAAGAAATAGCTGGGGAGTAGGTCGCCTGCTGTTGATGAGGTTTTTAGTTTGGAGAGCATGCTTTTAATTGAAGAGGTGGAAACTGTTTTGAGGTTAAAGCTTGTATTAGTGTTATTTGTGTTGGGGGGATAGTGAGGAAGGAACTGTCCTGTGATACTAAGGATAGAATTGAGTTCACAAAGTGGGAGTTGAATTGTGTTTCGATGGGAACTTTAGTGTCAGGGGTGGTTGGTTTGGGGGTAGCCTTTTGGGTGGATTTTAATAGCTGGTTTACATTTTTCCAAAATTTTTGCGGGTTGTGTTGGTATTTAGTTTGTAATGTTGTGTAGTAGGATTTTTTTGTCCAGCCTAATGCATTTTTTTGCACGGTTGCGCAGTTCTTGGTACTTAGTTAGGCTTTGTGTTTCTTTGTTTTTTTGATAGTAACGCCAGGCAGTGTCTCTGGACTTGAGGATTTGTTTGGTTTCTTTACTGAGCCAGGGGTTTGTAGAGGTTCTAACCTTGATTTTGCGGAATGGAGCGACAGTGTCTAGGTGTTGTAGAAATGTTTTGTTGAAATATGCTACAGCCTGGTCAAGTGGGAGGGTTTTTAGGGGGGGTCCAGTCACAGTTACACAGTAAAGTGTTGAGGACCTCAGGAGAGAATTTTTTTGTGTTTCTAGTGGATATATAGTTAGTGGTTTTGTATATGCTTGTTCTACTACGTATAAAGTATATTATGTTGTGGTCACTTAAGGTGTCTGGGAGACTGCCTGTGTGAGGGTACAATGTGGGGTTGCTAGTTAGGACCCAGTCAAGGATGGATTCCTTTAGATTTTTATCACACCTAGTTGGAATTTGGACTAGCTGCTGGTAGCCATGGAGATTTATTAGATTACTTGGTGGTTCTGATATACAGGTGAACCAATCTAGGTTGAAGTCCCCGAGAATAAGGGTTTCTTGTGAGTAAGTGGAAGAACACCAGGATAAGAAGTCTTTAAGGCTAGCAGGTGTATTACCAGGTGGAATATAGGCACAATTGTGGTGTTGACATTTTAGGGTGAAGTTGAAGTTGTGAGATAAGTATGTCCCAATTATTGGGGGAAGGGTAGGAGTTTGATATTTGACATAAAGTTAAGTTGGACTTGTATAGTAAGGCAGTTCCACCCATTTACAAAGTTGTCTGTCCTGTCTAATGGTATTGTAGCTGGTAGGGAGAACTTCTGAGTTAGCTATGTTTTTATTTAGCCAGGTTTCTGTTAAAGCAACTATGTCTGGGGAGTAGTGTGCTATTGTGGCCTGGAATTCAGGTATTTTATTTTTGATACTTCTAATATTAATATTTAGCATTAAAAGATGGTTGGTTTTGCTGCTGTTGTTGATTTGCCCAGGGATGAAGATAGTGGGGTGTTATGTTCTGACATTTGTGTTGGAGCAGTTTGTGTTGGACAGGATGGATTTGGGCCTGGGTTGGGGTGGATATCCCCACTTATGGTGAGCCTGGAGTTAAAATGGTTATACAGATGTTGGAGTTTGGTGAGGAGTGTGAGAAAGTATTGTGTTTTTGGAGTAGGAATGAGAGCATATGTGTTTAGTTCTGAATTGGTCCGTTATGTAGTTCTTGAATAAGTGTGGGCAGATATTATTATAATGTGTGGTGTCTGTGTATGAGAGTGCATAATGCAGTGTTGGGCTACTAAGTTTAGGAATATTGCTAGAGTGATAACTTGTGGTGTTGTAAAGAATTATGAGAAGACAGACTAGATTTAGTTGTGTGATAGTCGTGGTTATAAAGTTTATGTTGTTTCTAGGTGGGGGGTCTGAATAGGAATTATAGGGTTGCACTATATGTGGATGGGGAAGTAGTGTGGGTGATGCAAAAAATGCCTAGTGGGAATGAGAGTGATTGGGAGTATTTTGTGTGGAGCAAGTTGGTGTGGTTTAATGTGATATGACTTGAGGAGCTGTGATTGGTGGAGGTGATGTGAGGGTGAGCTGTGGGTGTGGCTATGATTACTATAAATGTAGAGGTAGTGGGAGTGGGAGGGAATAGGGGGCAGGGCAGGGGTGCGGAGAGAGCCCGAGCGTTAGCGAGGGCGAACGGAGCGGGGCAGAGCCATGATACATGATAGCGATACAGAGTTGCAGCAATAGTAAACAACATTACAGGTTGTTGGCTTTAATACAATAACAAGATACTGATCATCAACAGTATATACAGAAAATGTTGCAAGTTAAGATGGTTTCTTGTCATTTATAATATTAGTAACAAAGTTGTCAGACAAGATGTTAAAGTATGTAAAGACAACTAGCTATTTCTGTCTGTGGTTAGTAGTGGTGGTAGTATAGTTGGGTTAAGAGTCTAGGTGGGGGGGTAAGGGTGGGGGTGTTCGCCTGGATTAGAACAAGGACAAAGCCAGTGCAAATTTAAGTGGAATTTGAGTGCAGTCTTGAAAAGGCTGCTGGAAGGTAAAGTAGTTATAGAGGGTGGAAGATTGTTCCAAAGTTTAGATATAGTACATGAAAATATGGCTTCTCCTGCTGAATTTTTGGGTTTGATAACAGTGAGTTGATTTTTGTTGCTTGATCTTAGGGGCCTAGTGGGGTGATGGGGTTGGAGAAGTGTTTGAAGGGAAGGGACTTACTGAACAACATTTTTCTGCCACCCTGTTGATTTCTGGAGAAGGCTCTCTGAGGGGTAGAAAAATAAATTCCCATGTCAGAGAGAGTTTTCCCATCTTGTTCGCTCCTAGTTAAAGTCTTATTAATCATGGGAACAAACAAGGTAGATCTTTCAAAGGGGGCATTAATGAAGACTGTCTTAAAGCACTCCACATAAATTGCATAGGAGCATCCAGGCATGCTGGGGAGCTTGCAACGTCAGTGCCTGCGCCTCAAAGGTTGAACCATCGGCTGCATTGGAGATTAGCTGCATGGAAATTCTAGAAACAGAAAACATGGTGAACAAATGAGTTTCCATCGATTTAGAAATCTCTGGGGACTGTAGAGATATCACTGACACAGACACCTCTATAACAATATCATGTTGGAGTCTAGTTAAATGAGCCCTGTAGTTCAGCACAGGGAGAGCAAACATAGATGAAGTGAATGGTTACTTAGCCAAGTGGTCCAATGTTCAGGACTTCCTGTTGGGGGGAGAGTGGACAGATGTACTATCTTCCGAGATGTCTTTTTTGGCGGCTGCAGCAACTACAATAGCATTCACTGCCAGACCCTAGTTCCAATGGGCCCTAGCCTTAGGGGAGGCCAAAACCCTGTTGGGTTTATGTCAGACTGGCTCAACTGTGTCAGGTTCTCTCCAAGTCCTTCAGGACACCAGATAAATGAGGGATGTCTGGAGGGGGTTACTGTGCACAACATGGATGGGCCTGTGCCAAAAGCCTTGAACACCTAGTCCTCCAGCGAAGGGACTGGTGGTCCAGCCACCTCTATGCTGAAATCAATTCCAACAAGTCAACAAAGGAGGTGTTTTCATGAGGAGACTTATGAGGAGCCTTTTCCTTCATTGTGGTCGAAGTCTTTGGTGAAAGTCTCCTTAGGGTAGTCTTTGGTGAAAGACACCTTAGGGAAGTCTAAGTGCCTCCTCTTATACAGGCTCTTTTTGTGTGCCTCCCATGGAGGAGACATGGGGGGGGGGGTCAAAGAAGACCAAAGTGAGCTTCTAGTCCAGGACTGGTTGAAGCCAGTCAAGTATGAGTTGTCCCATGGACTGCTTAAGAGAAGCAGAGATGCTGGATGGATGTGAGTGTCAGGATGGATCTAGCACTGGTAGCAAAACATTTGTCTCAGAATGAGGCAACAACCTTTCAGTGACATCAAACACCTATGCTGAAGTTGGCCAGATGGAACTGGAGACCCTTCGATCATCTGATCTGAGAGAATGCCAAATGGATCAGGTCTGACTTTCAGACCGAAGCCAAGCTATCAAGAGGCAAAGCACACAGCGAAAGAGAAGTGTCTGAAAATCCCAACCCAGAATGCTTGCACCTGATTTCTTAGCATTCAGATGCCTGGAGAATGAATAACATTGGAGCTGAGGACATCAAGCTGGACGCCAGTGCTGAAGACACCAAAGCTGTCAGCATTGCTGTGGGATCAAAATGGATCAAAGCTGGATCTGAAGACAACAGAGATAAACAAAGGTCTAAAAGAGGAAAGGAAACTGTCAAAACTGACTCAAAGTCTTGAGTATATGGAACCAAATGACAGAAACCCTTGGTCCTTGGTGCCAATGGAGAGGGAATGGTCCCCTTGGGTCTTTAAGAAGGATCTCAAAAGCTGTTCCAAATCAACATTCTTCACACTCCTGGAAGATGTGGCAGATCTGGCTGACATCATTGTCGGGGGCTTCCTGGGTCCAGCCACTAGAAATAAAAACCCTTGGGTCCGAAAAGGGGAGTCTTAGACCCAAAGGGGAGATGGGTCTGGGAAAGAACTCGACTAGTGTAGCAGGCTGAAAGAGTGAAAAAGTCCAACCTGAGACTGATGCCACTGAAAGCCAAAGGCACATAATATCTTGAGCCAATGCACCTGTGGGATCCAAGGAAGGAATCTATGTTGGATCCCATGTTGAGGGAGATCAGTGACACACAGGTACTGCCTCAAAACATGAAAGAATGACTAAAGCAGCAAAATGCTTTGGGATCTTCAGATCTGGAGAAAATAGAGAGAAATCAGTCTTTGGTTTCTTCAATTCTCTTAAGCTTTAGTTGTTCTATATCTTTCTCCACTCTGTCCTTTACTTTTTCTGTCTTATGATTTCTTACTGGCCTCCCTATCACTCTCTTTTTTCTCATCAGGCTTATAACTAGGAGAGGGAACAAGAAGATGGCAGTCAGGTAGGAGAAGCAGGCAAGAAGTCCCTTAAAGCCAACTTAGCCCTCCTACCTGCTAGGGCAGTATGACGCCCCACCACTGGGCCAGTAATCAAGAACCCTCAATCCTCACCACTAGCACCAGTGGGGAACGTACATTGGATGGATGACAGATACACACACAGTATTTCCAGATGCAGCTCTTCTGTATTAAGTGTAATTTCCCTAAGAGCACACAGAGACCACAGTCAGTCCAGGGCTGGTTTCTCCCTCTTTCTCCAGAACCCCAATAAGACTTCCCACTGGCACAGCTACAGAGTTGATATCTCAGCTGAGTGACCAAGCCAAGACCTCTGGCACCCTCTATGTCCAACCAGTGATTTGTGTCCCTGCCCAAGTAACTGACATGCGCACTCTTTGAGGTTTGAGTTATGCACACACACCTGGGAAAGGCTGGCACAGGTTTACTAGCTATGCCCCCTTCTGCCCAGACTATAAGGCAGTTTCCCCTGCCACCATTCACTCCTTATCAGCTACTTTCAGGCCCTTAACAAAGGGTGTCCAATCTTACTGTGTAATGTTACTATCAATACAAATGGTAGTTTGACGAAGAGCAGGGCTATTAGGAGTGGCCTACACAGTGTCACCAAAAAATATGCAAGTACTCTCAGAACTTAAATATGTCTTACAAAGATTAACCACAATGAAATGTTTAAATATATTTAATAATAAAACAACAAGACAATACTAAATATATATACAGTAATAGAGTTCAAAATCACAGAAAATATTTAAAACAGCATTGTAGGACAGTCTCAAATAAAGAAAAACAGCTAAGCTAAGCTTTGCTATATTCCTGACTATATCTAAAATAATCATCCTGTACCCTAGTACACTTACTTCACAGCAAGCAAGGCAGATGTGGTGAGTGAATGATATTGATGTTGTCAGGTCAAAGACAAATACAGAATACTGTCTCTCACTAAGAGACTTCCCATATTAATATCTCAAATGTTACTGCTGGGATAGCTTGCAGAATGACATAATTTCTTGCCATCTGACTCTATCCCAGGTGAAAAACAACCATTGATGCAGCTGTTAGCATTTAGCATCTACCTGTGAAAATACATACACAGGGGCTGTTCCTCAAATCTTGGTACTTGCTGGAAGTCATAAAACAATAAAATACTTGCAAGACAATACAGAAAGTTCTCTAGTTTTAGACATCGTGTCTCCTTGCTGCCATAAAGTAATTTAATTTCAGCTATTTTTCTGAAATTAACCTCTTGTGTTCCAGTATCCACGGTTAAAATATATACATTCAAACACTTACAACAGTGTATGTACATTTCTGTTCCCTTCCAGCAGGGCATGCTGTGGATCCATTTTAAACAGCACTTTGTAACATACCTCTTCAGCATACACATTTGTACAAACCATCTTATATGACATACGGCTCTAATACATCTGTAGCACAGACATCTTATATGAATCATGTAGATATTCACAAATGACACACAACCATTTACCAAATTCAAGATAGATGTCCTGGCAGTATCTCTCTTTGTCACACTTCTATATAAATCATGTTGATATTCACAAATGACATATAATTATTTACAAAATTCCAGATAGCTGGGCTAGCAGTATCTCCTTTCATGACAGACACTAACACCAAAGGCTGAACAAGGTAGACAGTCTTCTTGAAAGGGGGACATGCCCAAGCAAATGACACACGTCATACAATTCCTGGAGAAGTAGCTTTGCCCACAGCCTAGGCACTTCCTAAACCCTCAGGACTTGTCTAGGTTTAATCAATATGTTTGTTGTTAAGTGTGTGCGTGTCATATCAAGCTAAACTATAACAGGCTAGAGAGAGAAGGAGGTTAACTATAAAAATAAGCAGTAATGCCAAAAGCAAAGGATGAGAAAAAAAGACAGGCAAAGGACACCGCAAAAAAAAAAAAGACTAACAATTAGCACAGCTACCAGCTATCATAAACTATTCTAAAAGATAAACTGTGAAGGGAAAGTTATAATTGTAAAAAATTATCAACTTGGCTTGGCACTTCAAGGAATGCATTTGACATTTGAAAGCAGAAAACAAGATCTGAGGAGATTTAGACCCACAGGGTATTGTTGGAGACAAGACAGAGATTCGGAGCTGACATATTTTAGAAAGCCAACGTTGGATCCAACTGGATCTGAGGAACTCACAGGTTGAGGTTCTCCAGTTCAATTCTCGTCTGTTTCACTGACTATTGCTGCAAGGTTTCCTGAGTATTAGGCACCTTTTTTGCATAACCACAGAACACCCTACTACTTCTTTGGTTTTACCTTCTTTCAGCCACACAAAAGAAAGACTGTCATCACAGCAGGCTGACAAAATGCCTCAGTCACTGGTGGGTTACTCTGCTGTGGCCAAATGTGCCAAAAGTATGTTGAGGAACTGCTGAAGTATCATTGAGGCAGAAGCCTGTGACATACCCAATGTGTCCCATTTTCTCTCTGGAACGTCCTCATGGTACATACAGTGAGGGATATCTACTGCTTGGAATCCAGAGGTATATGAAGGAACCAACACTCCTCACCTAGTCCCCATCTGTGGGGCATACTAACTCACCAATGCCCATAGTATGTCCCTGTCAATTCTAAATCTGTCCATGATTTCCAGATCTGAAGGTCAGATGTCAACCTTTGCCTATATCTTTCCTTCTTAACCAGCGAGTAAGTGTTGGGCACACCTGTTTTTGGTACGACTGAGATGTGTACCTCAGAGGAGGATTTTCTCCAGTTGCAAACTGGATGAAAATTTTGTGACTTCACTTTTTATAAGCCATCTGTACATGGCAGATATGTGCATTAAAAAGTGACAATGAATTCCACAAAGGAGGGGAAAGCTCCTTATTTACATAAATAGTCACATATTTTTCACATATTCCTCATATACATCTCGCTACTTTATCAGAATGGTTCAAACAGCAGTGTCTAAGCAAAGGTTTATGTCTATGAATCGCACCTGAACTGTACTAAAGTGCAGCCAACACAAATTCTAGCTCCGTCCAAGTACAATAAATATCAATACTGCCCTAAGACTTTTTTCATGGAAGGACAGAAGATATCCTTACATTCATGCTGCAGTATTAATTACCATATGGGATTCCCTGCCGCAGAAACTTGAACATCCAGCCAATCTATCAAAGACTACTTGTTGAGTATTTAAAACGTACACCGAACATCACCCAAATGCTCCTTGCATTGCATTGGGCATAAAGGTGATGTTCAGGCCTACCACCAACAGAATTTCTTTTTCACCCTCTCACTTTCTTGGAACATGATGTTTCTTTATGCATTCCCTCCCCTTCATCTCATTCCAAAAGTCCTATTCGACATTCAACAGGATGTTCTCAAAATCTTGGTGACTCCCTTTTGGCCTTGACAGCACTGGCTCCCTCTAAGTCTGCATCTAGCCAAGGGCGGTCATCACAAGTTACCGCACAGGATGGATCTATTCACACAAGACAAGGGATCTCCCATCAATCCCCACCTGTCCACACTTCAACTGACGCTGTGGGTGATAGGATTTTGATTCCTCATAGACACCTGTTTTCAGAGGACATGCTGCAAGTCCTGCAGGAGGCCAGGAGATCCTACTTATCCAAATGGAACAGGTTTTCCATTTGGTGTCTCTCTTGCAAACTGGACCCACTTACTGTGGATGTTCCTTTGGGTCTCTCCTACTTGTGTGAGTTGCTCAATGCTGATTTGCCCTATTCTTCTATTAAGGCCCACCTATCAGCTATCACTGCTTGTTTGCCTTTTTCTCCTCCTCTAGCTTCTAGATTTGAGGTGAAACAATTTCTTAAAGGCATCCTTAATATTAGAAATTCCAGGAAGCCTGTTCCTCCTCCCTGGGATATTAACTTTGTTTTAGAAAAGTTGACTCAGGCACCTTTTGAGCCTGCTGCTTCAGCCTCCTTGTATCATTGTTCCTGGAAGACCATTCTTTTGTTAGCTCTTGCTTCTGCCAGATGGGTGTCTGAGTTGCAGTCCCTTATGGCTCGTTCTCTTTTTTTTTTGATCTTTCATGAAGACAGAGTGTCCTAGAGCACTAACCAATCTTTTATGCCTAAAGTGGTTAATGAGCTTTCACTTAACCAATCTATTTATCTGCCTAGTTTTTTCCCCTGTCCACAAGATGACAGTGAAAGGGTGCTGCATACTTTGGACATGCACAGGCAACTCAGGGTTTATTTGGATAGGACTAAGGCAATTAGAAAATCTTATTAATTATTAGTTTCTTTTCATCCTAGATCTTTGTGACTTGCTGTATCCAAGCAAACTTATTTCTTCTTGGATTTCTACGGTTATTTCCTTTTGTTACACTTTTCATGGCAAGAGCCTTCTTTCTTCAGTTAAGGCTCATTCTACAAGAGCTGTGGCTTCTTCTGGTGCTTTTTTTTTCAAGGGCTTAGATACTAACTCTGTTCTTGAAGCAGCTACCTGGACTTCTGTGCATACTTTTACCAAGCACTACAAGTTAGATGGTATCTCTAGTGCTAGGGCTGGTGTTGCTAGTGCCGTTCTTCATGGCTTTTTAGGGGATTCTTCTGCTCCTTCCCCCTCCTCAGTTTCCTATTGAGCTTTGGCACAATCCCATTTGGCAAAGAATATTGCAGTAGTGAACGTACGGACATAGTACAGTTGTGTAAAATCTTACCATAATGGTAGATGTCCTTGCCTTCACTGCTGCAGTATTTGCTCCCTCCCTCCATCCCCCTAGTCTCTTGCCTTCCTGGATGTACAGATTACCTCTTGGGTTTCCTGGACTGGTGTTCTTACTGGGGCCATATGTTCTGTGTATGGCAGGCCTGAATGTCACCTTTATGCTCTATGCTACGCAAGGAGCATTTTGGTAATGTTCAGTGTACCTTTTAAATAAGCAACAAATAGTTATTCGGTATTCGGTATTCCGCAGCACAGAATCTCCATATGGTAATGAATACTGCAGCAGTGAAGGCAAGGACATCTAACGTTATGGTAGTGAAGGCAAGAACATCTACCGTTATGGTAAGATTTTAAACAACTATACTTTAAAAGTACAACATAAAAATATCAGAAATATGATGACATTCAGCGTTATTATTATTTAGTGTATCCTACAATAAGGGGGTATATGAAGTAGAAGGATATGTTGAATGTCATTAAAATGACAATGTTTACAAGAGTTAACTGTGGGTACTGTACTGGGCAAATGGGGAATAATATAGTTCCAAAAGCAAGTACATCAATTATTTGCTTTTTTTGGAACTATAGTATTTTCTTTGTAGCAGATGATGGAATTTTAACCATTCTTGAGCATTTCATTATAAACTCTATATATATGCTATTTTTTTACTGTATTAACAAGCAAACACACCTTAACATGTATTTTACTGTAATCTAAATTTTATCTTTGTCTTAGCCCTTTACTTTCGTAAGATTCTGAATGACAGTTTTATAAGTTTGAACAGCAGAATAACACTTTTTGTTTTCATTTAACCCTTACATTTCATAACCAGAAGTTGAATGACAGACACAGATATCCCCTAAAAATCCCCTAAAATTAACTGTAATGATGTCATCCGATACCTCTGCCTTTAAACTTTAAATGGAAGCCTTAACTAAAAAAAAGCTGGTGTTACTTCCTTCCCAAATGATGTCAGTATGAAACTTAGGGGAGCTTACCAATCAAGTTAAAACACAAGACCAATACTTTTATGGTGCAAATCAAGTTATGGAAACAGCAGGTATTTTTGTCAATCGTACAATGTATTTACTATATAAGAAATAGTGAGCACTTGTTTCAACAAAATTATTTTCTTAACTGCAAAATTAATTTTTTTTTCACAAGACAACAATAGTATGAACATTTCAGGATGTATACAGTTCAGAAAAAAACTTACTCAATAGGGCGCGCACCATGAACTGATCTTGAATTAGGCCTCCAGCCCTATAGAAAAAGCAAAAACGCTGCTAATTGTTACAGTATCACTGAAATATGTACATTTAACATGTTATCATTCCAACACTGCTAAAGAAAGTACAGTTGTATAAGTAAACCTACCATAAATGTAGATATTCTAATATATAGGTCTTTGTACAGTGCATTTGTGTATAGTACTGCAATCAGTTAAACGACTGTATAGAAATGCCAGTATCTGACCAAACAAAACCCAGGTCTAGCTGGAAAAACAAGTCATCCTGGTGGACCCCTGGCATAAATAGACTATACAACAGAAGGAAGAAACTCCTGTCTAGAAGTAAAAGGGAGGGTGCACAAAACAGAAAAAAATCCCTCATTAGTCTCAACAGGCAAATCAGGGAACTAGTCAAGTCTTTAAAAGCTAAATACGAAACTAAAATGGCCTCCCAAGCAAAGGATAACTACAAAACATTTTTTAGTTTTGTCCAAAGTCTTAAGGGAAATACTCAACAATATACTGAGTTGGCTGTAGATGGCACTATCATTACTCAGCCAGAAGTAGTAGCAAACCTACTGGCTGATAAATTGAGTTCAAATTTCACCCCATCATCACCTACGGTCACTCCCCCTGAAATACCCCCACCTTTCTTTAGCTCATCAAAAAAAAAATAGGTCATCACTGCACACTCTAAAGCTAGAAACACAGCAACAATGGGCCCTGACAGAATCCCAGGATGCCTATTAAATAACTTGAAACATGACCTAGTAGACCCACAGAGATCTCTATTTAACCACAGTTTCCAGACAGGCTTTGTCCTCGTACAGTGCAGGACAGCAACAGTCTCTTTGCACAGGGATGAAACATCAAATGACCCAGAAAACTACCAACCGATAAGTCTGACTAGCCTCATATGCAACGCTATGGAAAGGATAATCATGAACCTGACCAGGCAAAGTTAATGTTCATACTCTAGACCCA
Organism: Protopterus annectens; assembly: GCF_019279795.1. Taxonomy (NCBI): domain Eukaryota; kingdom Metazoa; phylum Chordata; order Ceratodontiformes; family Protopteridae; genus Protopterus; species Protopterus annectens. The sequence goes on from NC_056745.1 coordinate 610,269,949, forward strand.
ACCCAGTTCAGCTTTGTCAAGGGCAGATCCTGCCTGCTCAATCTGGAGGACTTTTCTTGAGGTCACTAAGGCCATTGACAAGGGTAAGACAGTGCATATCACCTACCCTAAACTGGCCAAGGCACATGGCAGAATACCCGACTCAAGTATTATTGATAAACTCACAAAATTGGGCATAAATCTCTACTTCACCAGCTGGATTGCTAAATGGCTCACGGACAGGAAACATTTAGAGTGGGGGAATCCACATCCAGCAAGAGGTCAGTCACCAGTGGAGTACCACAGGGCTCAGTGCTGGGCCCCCTCCTGTTTGGAATATACTTCTCAGATGTCAAGGCAAATGTAGATGGCCTTTGGTTGACCAAGTTTGCTGATCACTGCAAGTTGGGGGAAATCACCGACTCCCCAAACGATGTTAATATCCTACAGAAAGGTCTGACTCAGATTAATGATTGGTGCCAGAGCCGTGGCCTCAAACTAAGTGCAAAGAAGTGCATAATAATACCTTTTGGGAAATCAAATACCCTTGCAAATTATAACATTGATAGTGCCCCCCCCCCCAACAGTAGACTCACTGGTGAGAAATCTGGGCACTCAGATAGATAGTAATCTGAACTCTGACTATCATGTGTCCACAGTGGTGAGGAAATCTTCTATGTAGCTCAGCTTATAAGTAAGGGCATGGCATCAGGATCTAAGGATGTCATAATACCGCTGCATTCGGCCCTACGGCCCTAATCAGACCACTAATCAAGTACAATGCACCCTTCGGTATGTACCTGCAACACTTGGAGCATCCTCATAGGTTAATCACCCCCCAAAAAAACAAGGTATAACCAACATGTAATATGCGGACTGAATAAAAGCCCTATCACTGTATTAAGTTTACTACTGATAACTGAGGGGTGGTTTGTGCGTGACCTACAAAGCAGTCTCTGACCCATCCCTAATGGAAATGTTGCATATTCACAAAACTAACTGCATGAAGGTTACCCTTACCAAAGATGTAAACCAGCTCTCTGACATGAATATATCATGCTGGAGAGACAGATATGTGTCCCAAATATTGTCCCTTCTCTGGAATACGGTTCCTACATATGTGAAACAGAGCCCTTCCCTGACCATCTTCAAGCGCAATCTGGACCAATGGATTGGAAATCGCAAATTCACTTCTGGGATGGCATCCATGTAAAACTTGTCAAAACCCCACTTGCTTATACTTGCCCTAGGGATAGAAAATTGGGTAAAACTGGCTAGGCTTGCAAGGGCTCTTGAGCCATTAGCCTAGTAATCTCCTATGAACCTGTATCATTATTGCACTAGCCGAAGCTATTTATTCTTTGGTTCTAACCCTTATGACTAGTCAGATTGTGAGAGCACCTTCCATGTGCTCTAACTTTCAGGACTTTGAGGGGAGCTCCATATAAAACAAAAGTGCCAATTTGTTCACAGCTTATTTTGCCAACAAACAAGGCAGCCAACAGCCCTGAAAGGATAATGCTAGGAAATAAACTCAACAGAAAACTATTTGTACAAAAGTATATACATTGACACCCTGGCAATACAAAAGGAAAAAAAACAGCCAAAAAACATAAGGGGTCTGTAAGGAGGGGTAGCTACTGCAACCGTAATCTATTAAATCATTGACTGTTACGGTACGTTTACTTACACAACAGTACTATGTTCAACAGTTAGATCACTGTTGCAGTAGCCTAAGCTTTTTGGGGGGATTACCATAGCTTGGAAACTAAGAAGGGAGGTGGGACGAATAAACTGAGAATCCAGGATCCCCTGGAGTGTGGTCCTAGCAAAGCTTGTTCTGAACATAGAAGGAATCCAGTTTGTAGTGCTCTGTAAAAGTATGCACAGAGGATCAAGTTGCCACTTCTGGAAAGGTGTGGACTCTAGTATGGCACTGAAGAAGCAAAAGCCTTTGTGGAATGAGTCCTAACACTGCCTGAAAGTGTCATTTTATGGTAAATCTAGCAAAAGGCAATAGCAATAGACAAGGCATTTGGATTTAATCTGTTTTGACACTGGTTTCCCTTTCCTCTTACCTTCATAGTAGATTAACAGCTGATCAGCTTTCCTGAAGATCTGAGTTTTGTCTGGGAAGTATCTAAGCTGTATGCAGATATCTAAAGTGTGAAGAATCTTTTCTCCCTTGTTTTTGCATTCAGGGAAGATGACAGGGAGATTATTGGTCTGGCTCAAGGTAAACTCCAATTCAAGCATAAAAGAAGGGTTAGTTCTCAAAGAAACCCTGTCCTTGTGAAAAATGAGATAGGGTTGACTCACTATAACTACTTGTAATTCAGAAACTCTTCTAGCAGAAGTCAGGGCAAGGAGTAAAACAGTCTTTCATGTTAAGAACCTCAATTCAGCACCATGAGCTGGGTCAAATGGAAAAAGAACAAGCTTTCCAAGCACAAAAATAAGCTCCCATAGAGGAGCCTCCAGTTTATTAGGAAGATGCATATGCAACACTCATCTCAAAACTGTTTAAGGTGAGAGTGGTTAAAAGTGGGGGGGGGGGTCCAAGGACAGATGAGTAGAGATGGCCAACATAATGGACTCTACTAGAGAAATAAGGCCAGAACTGGTCTCTAGGCATTTTCTTGCTTCCTTTATTTGGCACTAAAAACATTCTTGAATAAAAACCTTTTCCCAACTGGGAAGGAGGAACTGTTTCAGAGACTGCATGTGCTCTAGGACAGGATGAAACAGAGGGGTTTAGTCTGGTGGATATGGAATCATTCCCTGAAATGGAGGAATTTCTTCCCATTGCCATCTATAACCTTGCTGAAATAGCCTCAGAACTCTACTGCCTGAAGCAATCTATTTCCAAAGAGAGGGAAATGGAGACTCAGACTTTTTGGAAGGGATAAGGGACTGCCAGAGTGGTACAGGATGGGGCAAGTATCCTTATATAGACATTCTATCTTATTGCACTGTCTTTTGTTCTGAAGGATTCTTGCTTTCTTTTTGGAACCTCTCTGCCATTGTTTTTTAAACATCTGCTTACCAGTATTTTGTTTCTTATCAAAACTGGACAAGAGAGTAGAAAATCCTTTGGAAAATTTAGAGAAGGGGGGTTGCAATATCAGAGAGAGTCTGCAAATCAGCTTACCTACCTCATCACATTTTCAATAACCTCTGCAGTACAACATCCAAAAACAAAATCTGTGTCCAAAGGAGAAATTAAAATGTAATTTTTTACATCTTTTAAGAGGCGCTGAGAATGCAGCTAGGCAAACCTCCTCAATGCAGTACCAGTGGCAACAGCACTGGATGTCGTACCTGCACAGTCATACACATGCTTTAAAACACGAGCAATGACCAAGGAAACTGAAGAAATTAAACCACACAAAGCAGAATTTTCCTGTCAGGAGGGAACTGCAGATAAAACATACCTCACAATTTCATAACTAGTCAGAATACACTTTAACATTTAAAAGTCTAAAAATTAAAGTACCTCTCTGACAAATTCTGTTTGAGCAGAGTAACCAGGCAGGAGTGTCCTCTTTCCCATTTATTTGCATTATATTTAGAACCTTTGGCAAAGAAAATATGGGACTCAGAAATTCAAGGATATAATTGGTATGGTAGTTAAGAATAGCTGGCTCTATTTGCAGATGATATTATTTTATAACTGCCAAAGCCAGAAAAGGACATTTCAGTGCTGTGGAACATTTTGAGTCAGTTTCAAAGCTTTTTGTATGCAAAACTAATGATGCAAAAACAAAGACAATACCTGTAAATTATGTCCCCACACACAAATTGGTTCAGCATATGGGAACATGCTAAAATAAAGTACTTACTAGTATGGATTAAAAAGAATTCTGGTATAGCAGGTAAGGGGATATGTGGGAAGAGATTAAACAAAAGATAATACAAAAATTGAGAAATCGGAAGCTCCGTTATATGGAAATGGATAGCAAGATAGAAGCAGTTTATTTTGTTTTATACACAGGTCAGGCAAATTTTATCATGTGAACACTCCTCACCCTAAGTTACCTTGTTTTTTCGGGATTCCCAAACCCCATAACAATTGGGATGATCCACCTTACAGATCTGTTACTCCAAGTGTAGATTCCATATCAGAGGCCACTGCCATATACTTAGATTTTATTCTTCAGCCTCTTGCTGAAAATAACTCATCTTTTATTTTAGTCACTAGATTTTTTAAGAAAAATAAAAGAAGTGTATGTGAACAAACAAAGCATTTTGGTAACTACTGACGTTGAAGCCCTATACACTGCGTTACCATACATGTACTTTATTGAAGCAGCTACACAGGAAATAACAATGCTACACAAGTGAAAACTGAATGCTTGGGAAAGCTAATAAACTTGATGTTGAGTTACAATTTTTTCAGTTTCAATGGCCAGACTTAATAAAACAGACGAGGGGGATAGCCATGGGTGGAGTTATGTCCCTAGCCTGGCCAATGTAGGCTTAGGCATGGAGAAGGAGGAATTTGTACTACAAAGTGAATTCCGAAGTTTTATGTCCAGCTACCTTCTCTTTACTGACAATGTATTCACAGCCTGGTAACAGAGAAATCTAAACTCACTGAGTTTATCCATTACATCAATAACTTCACCTCCTTCCTGAAATTTACCACTTCCATAAACTCGGAGTCGGTGTAGTTCCTTGATATGACTGTCAGTATAGATAAAAACAGAGGAAAACTATTTATTAACTTATACAGGAAACCAACAAGAGTGAACTACTTACTTCACAGATATAGTATGCATCCAGTAAAAACTAAGTACAATGTAACAAAATCACAAGGCTACAGATTGCACAAATTACCACAGATTTGGCCCCTTTTCTCAAAAAATATGAATGATCTTCAAAATGACTTCTTAACCAGAGGATATGAATCAAACATGTTACCTATGATCCTAGATCCCACTACAGACTCAAAGTAACAATGACCCTATGTGGAATAGGTCTTTTGGTAGAACTATACAGGGAGGACACTGTGGAACAGAGTGCGTGTCCTATATCTTTAAGAAACATATCAAGGACTGAATGTGCAAATATAAATAGCAGGCACGTGCTATTCCTAGTGCCATTTTGAGAGTGCAGCCAGAGAGTAAGCATGTAAGAATGTAATAGCTAGTTTGCATATAAGTTAACTAAGTTAAAGTTTATAAGTTTCAGTCGTGATGTGTTTGTACATAATAAAGCTGCTTGAACAGAAGCCACAAAGACTTGTCTATTACATCCTGACTATACGAGCGACAGTCACCCTAACCCAAAAGAAGAGAAAAGTAAGGACAGTTGCATTCTAACTTACACCTGGGATTTCAATACAATTAAAGCCATTATTAAGGAGAAGTGGGCCATCCTCACTGACAATCAGCAGCTTGTAACGGTTTTAGATCACCCTACTTTTGTATATATAAAAAAGTGGAAGCATATGTAGCTATGTGGGAAAAAAAATTTTGGAACACTGGGATGACAAGAGCACTAAACTTTCTCGGCCACCTAACTGCACTTTCTTTGAATACTTGATGGAGTACGACTCATTTGACTACCCCTATCTTAAAAAGATGGTGAAGTCTTCAGCAGGTAGTAACTGTAATACTGAAAAAGTTGTATATAGGGCCTTGTGCAATGACTGCCCTCCATTTTATGTGAGTAAGACTGTGAATAAACTGAAAAAGAGGATTTTCGGTCATCTTTCTGACATCAGACGTAAATGCCAGAGGAACGCCTTATCCAAACACTTATTAGAACACCCCAGACATTCTGGACTGTGTGAAGATGGATGAGCTGGAAGGGGACATCAATGGTGTGTTGGATAAAAAAGAACTATGCTGGAAGTTGAAATTAAATGCATTCAGGAAACCAGAACCTAACTGCTATTGCTCCATTATGAGTGTGTTGAATTTACGTAAGCTGCCACACAATCTGTAAAGGCTTTTTAGGGAATTTTTTGAAGAACATTTTTATCTACTAAAAATATATTAAAAATAATAAAAATAATGTGTAGAATGTGTAAAAATATATGTATGTATATATATATATATATATATATATATATATATATATATATTTAGTTACTTTAACCTTAACTCTGCTTTGATTAAATTTATTGCATCACGCCAGAGATTTAAACAGTAAATTCAGAACACATTTTTTCATGCCGCTATTACCATTTAGTATTGGTATAATTCTCCCATTTACCATGCTGGTGGATGCTCATACACACACCTGCACACTTTATACATTACTAGTTTACATCATCCACTGTTTTCTGTATTTTTTTTTTAGTTTGTGTGTTTTGTATAAACATGTTTTTGGGGGTCTGTAAACATGAAAACTATCATGACACTTTTTTTTTTTTTGCAAGGCACTGACATTTTTTCTGACCTGTTAATAAGTTAGTTTTTTATGCACACCAATACACACGGATGGATATTTACTACATATTATAAGGCAGATGTATTTTTATACTTATAGTGTTCTAGTTTGATTATATTTATGATTAGACAGCTAAGTATTTTTCTTCATTTTAGTTCTTGTCACAGACCTGATGAAGACTGTATTGCATTAATCAGCAAAAAGCGACTTTAGTTAAAAAGTCATTTTACATATACAAAACAAACACAAATACAAACCCTTTCTGGTAAAGAAGTCCCAGTAAAGAAAACCAAAAAATTAATACAGCAAGTCAGAGCTCTTATGAGACTGTTTCTTTAAATAATTTGAGTGCCTTAATGTCACATGATTAATCAAGGGAGGTAGTATATGGTATTTAAACTGAGTTTTTTTAGTTTGATAGACATTACCTGAAAAAGTAGCTTATGTTTAACATTGTTAAAATATTTCTGATTTTTTTTGTTAATGAGGATCACTTGTCTATGACTAGTAAAAGGCTTGTTGCTTTGGAACACTACCTGGGTTTCATGACTTTTGGAAATTATTGTGACTGAGCTCATCAACAAAGTTTTAAGACCACTAGTTCATTTCTTCTTTTATTTTTTTCTCAATAATCATGGTGGTGAGGTTGGAACTAGACAGATTCCTGTGCTTGTTAATTTTTTCTGTTTAGTGAGCTATCACATCCAAGGTGAGAAAGTCCTGAAATGCCTGCAACTTTGGGAGGACCAAGATGTTGATGTGAAGAATGGCCTCTGCCAGGGACCAAGTACTTTGGACTGTCTTTCTCAAGTAATGCCCCCCCACCTCAGATAGGGAGCATTCCTGGTCACCATGGTGAAGGAACAAAAAAGGAAATCCATGATATACAGCTGGTGACTCCAACCACCACCAGACATGAGATCTACATATCTTCATTAATGAAACTTGAAAGGACACGGGATGTTGTCTTATAGACTGCTGGACTCATAAGGTCCACTGTAGAACTCTTGTGTGGTACCTTGCCAGCAGGACTAAGATAATTCCAGCTGCCATTGAGCCTAAAGTGTAGTACAAGTTTCTCTGGTGGTTTCTGACAATATAATACTGCTGAATCTTGCCTGTGAAAACTTGAAATCATGGTCTGAGAAAGTCTGGCAATCTGAAGTATAGCATTCAGGAGAGCTCCTATGAATTCCAAGCTCTGAACGGGCTGAAGCTTGGATTTTGCTGCAGTCACTGTGATCCCCAGATTCGAGCAAAGATGGAGCAAGGAGTTCTTGGCTTGAACAAGCAGATCCCTGAAGGAGACGATGATGAGCCAGTCATCGAGATAAGGGCAAACTGAAACCTCTGCAGTCAGAGGTGAGCTGCAACCACTGCCATGCACTTGATGAACACCCAGCAGGCAACGGTGAGACCAAAGGACAGGATATCTAAATTGGAAATGACTGGCTCCCAGCCGGAAGTGAATGAACGGGATCTTCTGTCCATTAGGTGTTAGTATGAGTCCTGGAGGCCTATCGAACAAACCCAGTCATTTTCCCTTAGTAATGGAAGAATAGACTGAACTGTGACCATCTGGAATTTTGTTTCATCTTACAACTTTTGTTTAGGTGGCTATGGTCCAGAACTGGTGTTAGGTCCCCATTTTTCTTTGGCACTAAAAAGAATCTTGAGCAAATTCCAGATCCTCTCTGGTCTGGCTGGACCTTTTGGATGACTTGATTCTTTAGCAGTTCTTTATTTCAGAACTGGCTGCCTCCCTTTGCAAGGGTAGGATGTCAAGAAGTTTCTTTTGGGCAAAGAAGGAGAAATAAAGGGAATGAGATAACCTCTTGTTATTATACTCTGTACCCATATATCTTGAGTGAAGGACATCCAAGGTTGATGGGTGCAGGAATAGCCCCCCCCCCAAATGCCTCCAGGGACTGCTAGAAGGCATCTTGGAGAAAGATTGTTAAACACCCTAGTTCTGTGGACAACCTCTGCCAGGGGGTGGACAATATCCACCATTAGAGTTTTTCCCCCCTCTGCCATGGGGGGGCTCTATCTCCAGAAGCGTCAGGTACGAGCCATTGTGAATTGCAGAACCACAGTCTCTTTTCACTCTTCTAATTCCTTGAAAAGGTTCCCTGAGGGGTAGAAAACCTGCACTATCTTGCTCACTTCTGGAAAGTGTTTATTTGACTGATTTGACAAATGACTGAATCTTCCTCATGTGAAGTTTGGCCAAAGGAATCATAAAAATAGTAGAGGCCATGAAACCTAGACTTTTAAGGTATCTTCCAACCAGACTCTTGCATCTGCCAGGGAATATCAGAAACTGCTCCTTGTAACTTTCCATGTTGTCCTGAGGAAGAAAAGCCATCATAAGGGATATGTCAGTAGACATCCCAGAAACGCTATCATTTGAGATAGCATAAGCTGAGAAATTTTTTACCCAAGCCAGAGATTCCTGATAACTTGTGAAAGAATCTGCAAAAAACATGCAGTCTAAATATGAAAAAATCTGAACGCAAAACACATCCAATGGAATATTAAAAATGCCAGGCACTTTGTAAACACACTTGGAGCTGCTGACAAATCAAAGGATAAAACAACCCAAGAAAAACTATCCAGCCAAGGTGTGTTTGGAGAAAATACCTTTATTCCATACAAAGCTCCAAATAGATTTAGCTCTTTCGTCCCACTAACATCCGGAACTTCATCAGAATCAAGCTTACATAACAGAATAACCATTTAAATAACAAATCCCACCCCCACAGGACACAACAATCTAATAAAATTAACATACCATACATATTTCTAATTGTTGTTAAAAAAGTACCAACTTCCTACTATAAAAAAGTGAAAAGGCAAAAAAATCTTACCTCCTTGATGTGACACAATACACTCAAAAACACCTATCAAAACAGTCCATAATAGTATGTTTAATTAAACCATAGTAATCCATCTTTTTAACTCACTAGTGATGGAAATTGAATTGTTTAGACCCAGTGGTGTACTGGCATCCAACCATAGTTGTTACAAATCACTGAGGGCCTAGCCAATGCAATGCTGATAGATTCTCTTGTTCAATGTCTTTTCCATTTTCCTAATGCAAAAAGAGCAACAGCAGCATCTGGGCAAGATAAACCATTTTATCAGAATTACAGTTGTAACGACCCGGGTGTATCCATTTTTTAACATTGTCTAAAATCCCTCCACTTGATTCATTCTCAGTGTAGGGGCACTGATTACAGCTACCACATCTAGATGCATTATAAAAACATACCATTACTAAAACCAGTTTCTCTAAAATGCCGTTGATGTTTCATCTATTCTTATTAACAAAACAGGGATGTGCAGGAAAACTGCTGGTACCACACAAACCCATTCAAAATAAGCAAAGTCTTTCGTACAGTATCTTTGATGCTTTCAGAATCCATCAAATATTGAAACACCACATGTAATGTAAAATTGTCCGGAGAAGAAAATAGACATACACTGTTGTTCATATTAGAGTGTACCACATGCTTGAGACCAACACATAAAATGGGGCCAAATTTATCTTTTCTAAAGTCCAAAACTTTACTGATATTAGAATCAATAAGTTCCTCAGGGTATCCCCTTTCAAGGAATATACCCTCCACCTTATCAAGTTCAATGCAACATTGTTTAATGTTAAAGATTAACCTTGAAATTCTGATGCACTGAGTCATGACCACACCTTTCTTCTGGTACACAGGGTGGAAACTTGAACAGTGCAAGAAAGAATTAGTGAAAGTGGGCTTCCAATAGATATTTCTTTCAAATCTACTGTACGACCCCTTCTTAATGGTCACATCAAGGAAATGGATCAGATTAAAATCAAAATTGAGGCTGACAAAGAAACAGGGTGGTAGTATTCAAAATCCTTACAAATTCATGAAGTTGAGAGGTGTCTCTAGTCCAAATAATAAAAATATCATCAAGGTATCTACAATAAACTAGACATTTCAAAAAAAAGTCTCCTTCTCCCACCAATATAAAACAATGTTCCCATAAAAGGGGGCACAAGAGCCCCCCCTCCCAATGCAACCCCTGTTCTCTGTGTAAAGTATTCACCATCAAAGAAAATAAAACTGTAATGGAAAACCATTTTCATAAAGTCATTTACCAACATGACCTCAATATCTATAAGTGGATCATTAAATTATTAAAGCAGAATAATAGCAATGCATCATTTATCCAGCAGAAATTAGAATTCATCTGTCAAATGAAGTAAGAACTTTTAGCAATCTAATGTAAGTATCCTCCTTCACCAAAACCAACAACATAATTTCTATTCCAGAGGATATGGACTGGTCATCTCCTTCACTAAAAAGATCGTTGGACAAAAATTAGAAGTTATGTACTCACCATAACGTTCCATCTGAGTAGGTGACTTCATTCGGATGCAACCTGTGGGTATCGGATCCGATCTCGGATCTTCAAAAGCTTAGGCTCCGAGCTCCTAGCTCCTCCCTCTTACCCATAACCCCTTGCCAAGCCCTGACTGACCTCAGATTGAGTTTGCCTCAAATACTGACCACAGTATACTAAAACAGCATAAATACTCGCTCTATAAAGGTCAGGGGATGGATGAGTTACATCGAATGAAGTCACCTACTCAGATGGAACGTTATGGTGAGTACATAACTTCTAAATCTGAAGTAGGCAGACTTCATTCGTCTGCAACCTGTGGGACAGAGTCCCTAGCTACCTGAATCTTGGGCGGCCGTCATGGAAGGATGTTCCGGAGCACCGCTGAGCCAAAGGATGCTCTTCCTCTAGAAACAACATCCACCTTGTAATGAGAAATAAAAGTATGAGGCGAGGCCCAAGTAGCTGCCGCGCAGATATCATCCAACGAAACACGGGACTTAAAGGCGGCTGACGTAGAAACTGCCCTAGTAGAATGAGCCGTAACCCTCTGAGGAGCAGGTCTGCCTGAAGTGTCATATGCCTGCAATATGCAATTAGCAATCCATTTAGACAGAGTGACTTTAGACACTGCTTTACCCAGAGCAAATTTAGCAAAGGAGACGAACAGCTGATCTGATTTCCTGTGGCCAGCTGTCCTGTTAATATAAACGTAATTGTCTATGAACATCCAATGAATGCAATTTGTATTCCCCTTTGTTTGAATACTTGGGAAAAAAGACAGGCAAATTGATTGACTGGTTAATATTGGATTCAGAAGAGACCTTCGGAAGAAAAGATGGATTGGTCCTGAGGCACACCCTATCAGGGAAGAAAGAAAGGTAAGGCGGTTTGACACAAAGAGCCTGAAGCTCAGACACCCTTCTGGCTGAAGTGATAGCTACCAGAAAGACAGTCTTCCAGGAAAGGAATTTTAAATCAGCAGAAGCTGCAGGCTCGAAGGGAGGAGCAGTAAGGGCCTGCAGGACTAAAGACAAATCCAAGGCGGAACAACCTCCTTGACTGGAGGCCTTAATAAAAACTCCCTTGAGAAAGGATTTGCATAATTTCGCTGTCATAAGGGGAGCTGTGTCCTGTCCAATGTGATAATGCGATATAGCCGCCAGTTGTACTTTAATCGTGGAAGAACTGGCCCCTTGATGAAAGAGGTCTGTTAGAAATTCTAGCACCGCAGAGATAGGTGCTGAAAAGGATCCATCGTTCTCTGCCCTGCCCATATAGAGAACCTCTTCCATTTACTCCGATAAACCTGTCTGGTAGAAGGTTTATGAGCAGCCACCAAAATGGCTTTGACCGGTGAAGAGATACCGGAGTCCTAATTAAGGTTGGAATTGGAGCAGCCAAGCTGTCAACTTCAGGGTTCGCAGATTGGGAACTGGCATTCCCAGAGGGTGAGAGATGAGATCCTGGATCCAGAATCCATGGTGGATTGATTTTGTGAGACCATACGAAGGGAACCAAGGTTGTCGAGGCCAGAATGGGGCAATGAGAATCATTCTGCTCCCCAAACTGTTGGCTTTCTGCAGAAACCTCTGCATCAGAGGAAGTGGAGGGAAGGCATAAAGGAGACCGGGAGGCCAAGCATGCACCAGAGCATCCTCGAACTCCCTGGTGGGAAGCAGAGCGAAGAAATTGTCGCATTTGGCGTTTGAGGGAGAAGCAAAAAGATCGCAACAGGGTTGCCCCCAAATGGCAAAAATCTTCTTCGCTACTTGAAGATTGAGGGACCACTCGTGTGGAGAAAGGATGGTGCAACTGAGCTTGTCCGCAAGGATGTTGGACTTTCCCGGAATGTGCGTTGCTATCAGAAAGCGTTTGGTGGAAATTGCCTATTCCCAGACTCTCATGGCCTCTCGACAAAGGGGGTAAGACCTGGTTCCTCCCTGCTTGTTGATATACCAGACTACGGACATATTGTCTGTCTGAATCGCAATAGTCCCTGTAGGAAGAACGTGGTGAAGTGCTTGCAACGCTAGGAGCACCGCCCTCATTTCCAGGACATTTATATGCAATGACGTCTCTGTGGGATTCCACGTGCCTTGGACAATCTTTCCGCAGAATGCCCCCACCCGAGGCAAGAAGCGTCCGTGGTCACTGTGGCTCGGGAAATGCAGGGGTCTTCCTGCTAGGGGCTCCGGAGAAAGAAGCCACCACAGAAGGGAGTCCCTGCACGCTCTGCTGACCGCAATCGGAGCGTTTAGAGACGGACAAAGAGGAGACCACTGAACTTGAAGGGTCCATTGAAGAACCCGCATGCGTAAGCGGGCATGAATTAGAAGCGGTATAGCTGCCGCCATAGAACCTAGGGCCCTCAGGACCGAAGCTGCAGTTGGTGAAGGTTGAAGGATTGCTGTCACATGACACCTCAGGCTGACGATACAGTCTGGGGTGAGGAAGGCTCGCATTGATCTGGTGTCTAGTCTTCCTCCTATGAAATCTATAATTTGAGTTGGATTCAGGAAAGATTTCTCCCAGTTGATCGTTATGCCCAGCCTTGGTGCTAGTTGAAGGAAGTAATCCCTGGCTGAGCACAGAAGATGCCTTGATGATGCAGTCAGGAGCCAGTCGTCCAGGTACGGAAAGACCTGTAATCCCTGGAGCCTCAGGTGGGCCGCTACCACCGCTAACACCTTGGTAAACACCCTGGGGGCTGAGGTGAGACCAAAGGGGAGGACCCTGAACTGATAATGACTGGCTCCCAGCCGCTTAAGAAACCTCCTGGATCGTCTGTCCATCCGAATGTGGTAGTACGATCCTTGAGGTCTATGGAACACATCCAGTCATTCTCCCTCAAAGGGGAGTATAGATTGCAGGGTGACCATCCGGAACTTTTGCTTGGTTACTGACAGGTTCAACAGGGAAAGGTCTAAAATTGGTCTTAAGTCCCCAGTCTTCTTTGGCACCAAAAAGAACCTGGAGTAAAACCCTAATCCGGCTTGATCTGGGGGGACGCGCTGGATGGCTCTTTTTCCTAGCAGCTGCATACAAATACTAATAGATAAACTGTATTGGAAATGGGTATTTATATTGAATATCCATTCTATATTATAGGCTACTGCTAATCACTGTTATTATATTTTGTGTGTTATTATGTTTCGGCCATCATAGATTATTTTATGATGGTCGACAGAATAAGTCATGATTTTTTTATTTTCATTGAAAATGAATGATACATTGTGTCACGGAGACTGCACCTTAGATAAGCATTAAGATTGTTGAATAAAGCTGCACTTTGGATTACTTCCTTTTTCCCAAATATGGGCATTGTTTCCTGAATAGGTTTAATGAGGCGTTATACCGATATTTAGGATATTTATGCTCTTTAGCATTTAATGTTATTGAATGTAAAAGCTCCAAAAATGTTTACTTATTGATACACTAAATAGTCTCACTGGGCTGCTTTTTAAATAATATGTCAGGTAGTGAAAAGCATTATTATTTCACTTTTTATTGTTAATGAGTTTTTGGAAATGTTCATTAATTATAACTAGATTGATTAATTAATTGGATAATTGTGGTATTGGTTGTTCTATAAAAGACAATGGAAGTTTTTATAAGATTGTAACCTGATGAAGCGCAATTTGTTTGTTCCTGTTTTATCTTCTACATTAAATGCTACTTGGATTATATCGTGGTGGTTTCAAGCAATTTCTTCAATACTCCCTTTGGTCGGGTGGAACATCTGGGAGGCTGCGAGATTTGGGGATCTTGATTAGGGGTATTGAATATCCTCTGGATATGAGTCGAAGCACCCAACTGTCTGTTGTTATGGACTCCCAAGAAGTCAGGTGCATCGAAACCGCCCCGACTGCCTCCAGAGACGGACAGCCGGGCAACCCTTCAGGGCTGCTGCGTGGGTCTCTCAGAGAAGGGTTCTCTGGACCCAAAATTGCCAGGAGCCCCCCTGCCTGACCTCCCGTCCTCCTCTGCCACGGAAGGACTGGTTATCCGGAGCAGGTTGGGACTGCTGCGACTTCGGAACCACATCTTCTTCTGTCCCTTTTGGTTCTTAGAGAAGGACCTCTGGGGAGCTGACTTCCGTCCTTTTCGCTCTGGACTAGTGTCTCGCGAACAGTCTTGCCAAACAAGGCAGAACCATCGAAAGGGCTCAGCAAAATCACAATGGCGGAGCCAGGCCTGTCGCCTCATGACAAGGCCTGCTCTCAGTAGCATGAGACAGCAGATGTATTGGATACAGATCTGAGAGTGGCCATTCGGTGGAATAAACCTGCTTATCCTCACTCGAGATGGACTCGGGGAGATGCAGACTTTAATCAGATCTCGCTGCATCCTAATGACATGTGCCATGTAGTTCAGCGCTCTCAAGGAGAAGGTCACTGAACTAAACACTCACTTCCCAATTCGATCCATCGAACGGGACTCCTTGCCCGGAGGATGGACGGAGGGACTCTCCTGGGCCAATTCCCTCTTCGTGGCTGCAGCCATCATCATGGCATCTACTGGGGGACCCTTACTCCAGTGGGTGCGGTCTGATGGAGGAGAAAGAATGCGGTCCGGGCGTTTTGGGATAGGCTCAATGGTGTCCGGATCCTTCCACGCTGATAGATATAAGATCTACCAGGGGTCAGCAGGAGGGACACCCAAGAGGTAGAAGGAATGCCTCCAAGAACACAGACTCGTCCGAAGAAGCCTTGGGGCAGACCACCCCCTGATCCTTAACATCTCCATGATGTCTCCAAATGAGACGTCCTCAGGGGGTGACCTAGGGGAGCCTTCCCTTCATCCAAGTCCGTGTCTTCAGTGACAGACTCAGGGGAGTCCATGTGCCTCCTCTTGCACTTGCGCGAGGTACTTCATCGGGGCTGTCCGAGGAGTACTCTTCAGCAGATGGATGTTCCAAGGGAACCACTTGGGACATCGAGGCGGGCTGTCCCTGGGACCGGCTGGTGGGGCCTGGCCCAACTGCAATGGAGTGCGGATGGAGCCGTGGCAGGGACCGGGGTCCGGATGTCCTCGACAGTGCCCTTTCCATAACGTTGAAAGCCGAGGGGAGCCAGCTTCTAAGCCCGAGCCGACCCCACTCGGATCGGATCCGAGACCAGTGTGCTCCGACCTGGGATGGGACGGATCCGGTGTGCCGAGGTGCCAATCGGATCCACCCACCCGGATCCAAATCTGCAACCCGTGGTATGGGTCAGAGAAGGAGCTGGTTGGGGGCTAGGAGCACTCCATTTGCATTTGGGCCTGGATGAATTTCCTCATCATCCGGTCCATATCAGCAGCTCATCGAAAGGTCGATCTAGAGGAGGCCACGGACCTAGAGAACCGTCTCGGTGACCTCCTGGAAGGGCTAGCCTCCTCCTCCTCGGGTCCAGGAGAGAACCGAGGGGAGCCGAGGAGGAGGAAAGCTAGAAGGCACAGGGAAGCCCGCTTAGATGGAGGAGCCGAGCTGGAAGCCTCCTCTTGTGGTGCTTCTCCTGTGCCTCTCCTTCTGTCTCTCCTAGTAGAATCCTTCCCCTCCGGCATTTTAAGGGAGGTTGAGTCCCAGCCGGAGGAGAACTCACAGCAACAAGTTGCTGACTGGAGGGGCAGAGGCCGAAGCAGTATCTGGGGTAAAAGACCCGCCAGCACTAACGGTTGAACCCTGCACAAATGGTACAACCAGAAGACAGGTGTTCAACCCCAAAGTGTGGCCATCTGCTGGGGACAGCTTATGGCCACACTAAAAGACAGCCTTAGGGGCTTCAGACATTACACCTAAGGCCTAAACACACACACACACAAACAAACTACGAAAAACCCGAGAAAAATTAACTAAAGAGGGAGGGAAAGCCTTAACCACACACAACACTAACTATATTTGTAACAAAAAAAGAGAATTTGAACAATTTTTCTGTCAGAAAACTACACTTATCTCAAAACCACAGCTCTAGAATTCTTCTTGCGAAATCTGAGGTCAGTCAGGGCTTGGCAAGGGGTTATGGGTAAGAGGGAGGAGCTAGGAGCTCGGAGCCTAAGCTTTTGAATTGCCGGCTCGGATCCGAGATCGGATCCGATACCCATAGGTTGCAGACGAATGAAGTCTGCCTACTTCAGATCACTTGTTCTGACTTAAAAAAAAAACTGAAACTGAAACTACTACTGCCACTACTGACAAATCTCTCAAAGCATCAGATTCCAAATGACTTATGTTCTAATCAATATAAAATGGTTTGTCTACATAATGACAAAATATTTCCACATATCAATTCTTTAACAAGTACAAGCATTTTTATTATATAGCGTCTACACAGTTTAGTTGGAAGTGCCAACAAACATGGCAAACACTGGACACAGGTGTGAAGCCCTTGCACTGGCCCAGTAATCAAGGAGCCTCAATCCTCACCACTGGCAACAGTGAGCGAAATACACAACGGGAGGATGACAAGTACACACACAGTAAAGTACAATTTCCCTTAAGAGCATACAGAGATCACAGTCAGTCTGGGCTTGGTTTCTACCTCTTTCTCAAGATCCCCAATAAAACTCCCCAGTGGCACAGCTACAGAGTTGCATCCTTAGCCAAGGTTCCAAGCTGAGCCCTCCCAACACTCTCTCTGTCCAGCCAGTGCTTTGTGTCCCTACCCAAGTAGCTGACACACACCCACACACACAAACACACAAACACACACATACACACTTTGAGATTTGATTTATACACAAACACACACCTGGGAAAGGCTGGCACAGGTATACTAGCTATGCCCCCTTTCTGCCCAGACCATAAGGTAGTTATCACTGCCACCAGAACCCTTTATCAGCTACTTTAAGCCCCTTCCCAAAAGGTCACCAATCCTACTGTGTAATATTACTATTATCCAAATGGTAAGTGTGACCAAGACCAAGGCTATTTAGGAGCGGCTTTGTACAGTGTCACCAAATACATATGCAAGTATTCTAAGAGCTTAAATATGTCTCACAGATATCAGCCACAAAGACAGGTTTAAATATATTTAACAATAAATAATAAAAGAACAAGACAATACTCAATCAACACAGTAACTGCTGAGTTCAGAATCACAGGAAATATTTTAAAACAACATTGCAGGACAGTCTCAGATAAATACAGAAAACATCTAAACTAATCTTTACTATATTCCTATCTATAGCTAGGAGATAGTATGCCCTAAATAACTTACTTACAGAGCAACACACAGGCAGAAGTGCTGATGATGGATGTTTCCAGGTCAAAGACAAAATACAAAATGCCCACAGTCTCTCTCTGAGAGAGTTCTTAAATTACTATTAAACCTTACTGCTGGGTCAGTTTGGATGACATCACTCTTTGTCACCCGCTTTCAGTTCCAAGGCTAACAGATACTAACAGAATTTTAACATCTCTGTGTGAGAAGTACATATCTCTCAGAAGTGCAGCTACTAGGATGTCCTAGAACAATAAAACACTTTACATTTTAAACACAATAAATACTTCTCTCCAAGACAATAGAAAAAACTTCTAGCTCTAGACATCATGTCTTCTTGCTGCAATGAAACTAACTTTTATAGCACATCATAAAACACAATTTCAACTTATTTTCTTTAAGTTTTGTAAGTTGATCTTTTATGTTCCAGCAGAGTATGCTGTGATTACATTCTTGAAGCACAGTATATAACAAGCAGTTCTGTATAAATCATATCAATATTCACAAATGGCACAGCATTATTTACAAAATTCCAGATAACTGGGCAGGCAGTGTCACAACAGGTATTTACTTTCTGCTTCTCATAGGTAACTTCATTACTTTATTTCACAATAAAAAAGTAGTCTGAGTAATCTACTTGTTGACTGGCAGCAGGGATTAGTCTGTTCTATATATACAGTAGATATAAAAAGTGTACACACCCTTGTTAAAATGCCAGGATTTTGTGATATAAAAAAATGAAACCACAATAAATCATTTCAAAACTTTTCCCACCTTTAATGTGACCTATAACCTGTACAATTCAATTGAAAAACAGACAAAGCTGTTAGGGGAAAAATATAAAAAATAAAAAAACTTACAATAAGCTGGTATAAGTGTGCAAACCCTTAAACTAATACTTTGCTGAAGCACCTTTTGATTTAATTACAGCATTCAGTCTTCTTGGGTAGGAGTCTATCAGCATGCCACATCTTGACTTGGCAATATTTGCCTACTCTTCCTTGCAAAAGTGCTCCAAATCTGTCATATTATGAGGGCATCTCTTGTGCACATCCCTCTTCAGATCACCCCAAAGATTTTCTATTGGATTTAAGTCTGGGCTCTGGCTGGGCCATTCAAAAACTCTAATTTTCTTCTGGTGAAACCATTCTTTTGTTGATTCGGATGTATGCTTGGGGTCATTTTCATGTTGAAAGGTGAAATCCCTCTTCATCTTCAGCTTTTTGCAGACGCCTGAAGGTTTTGGGCAAAAGGTGACTAGTATTTGGAACTGTTCATAATTCCCTCCACCTTGACTAAAGCCTCAGTTCCAGCTGAAGAAAAGCAATCCCAAAGCATGGTACTGCCAACTACCATGCTTCACAGTGGCCATGGTGTTCTTTTGGTGATGCGAAGTATTGTTTTTGCGCCAAAAGTATCTTTTGGAATTGTGGCCAAAAAGTTCACCCTTGATCTCATCAGACCATCACACATTTTCCCACATCTTTTGGGAGACTTGATGTATTGATTTGCAAATTTTAACTGGGCCTGGATGTTTTTATGTGTAAGAAAAGGCTTCTGTCTTGCAACCCTACCCCATAGTCCAGACATATGGAGAATACGTGAGATTGCTGTCACATGTAGTATACAACCAGTACTTGCCAGAAATTCCTGCAGCTCCTTCAGTGTTGCTGTAGTTCTCTTGGCAGCCTCCCTGACCAGTTTTCTTCTTGTCTTTTCATCAATTTTGGGGGGACATCCAGTTCTTTGCAACATCACTGTTGTCCCATATTTTCTCCACTTTTTTATGACAGTCTTCACTGTGTTCCATGGTATATCTAATGCTGTGGAATTTTTTTTGTACCCTTCTCCTGACAGATACCTTTCAATAATGAGATCCCTTTTATGCTTTGTAAGCTCTCTATGAACTATGGCTTTTGCTATAGCAGGCAGCTGAGTAAATGTCAGAAAAATCCTACTAGGACAGCTGAACTTTCTCTTTAACTGATGGCAGGTGTGTACCCAAGATGACTGAATGCTGTACTTAAATTAACAGGTGCTTCAACAAAGTATTAGTTTAAAGTGTGCACACTTATGCAAGTAGCTTATTGTACGTTTTTTACTTTTTATATTTTTCCCCTACATTTTTCAGCTGAATTGTACTATAATTTCCATTATGATTTTTTTGTTGTTGTTTTTGTTACTTAATTATGTTTCGCTATTATGTGTTTTTGTTTCATTTCTGGTTCACATATTGTTGTCGTTCCAAAAATAGACTCTCTTTTTCTTTGTAAGGAAATCATTCTGTTGTGTAGTGCATTTTTTACACTGTTTTCTTAAGAGACATAAAAAACATGGTTGCATGATTCTTAATACTTGAATGAATCAAGTGGTTAAAGTTTCCGCACTTTTTTTTCTCTCTTCTGAAATCACTTTAGTGTGTTAAGGTGAAGCTTTACTCACCTTGACAGGTTCATCAAGCTATTATACTGCTTACTTCCTTGCTCACAGCATCAGAGATCAATGCTTAATGGCACTTAACAGGAAACTCAGGAAGTTGTTAACCGGATATGCTTACTTTGCAAATGATAGTGTAGCCAATCGCATCTCTGTGTAGCAACACAAATACTCCAAACCATTTCACCTAACCAAATGCACAGACATGCAAATTCTTTTAAGAAATGTAATACTGTTTAAGTGCCTTGAATTTATTACAGCACTCTGATGATCTCTAAGGGACATGACTTTAAGCTTTAACATGTCGCACCTCTCAGCTCCTTCTAAACAGCACTTCTGGGTTATAACTGTCCAGTGATGCATTTATATGAATATAATCTTTCATTTGAGGTCATAGCAAGTCAAGGAAAAGAAGAGAAAGCATAGAAAGGAAAAAAAGTCTTGTGCAGCTTGTACTATTATTAAATGACAGTATCCATGTAAGGATTTATGAACTAATTATGTATACATTAGAAACCACATCTGAAAACAGAGTAATGAGTTAAGTATGGTCAATTAGAGAGTCAAATAAAGGTCACTGATTGTGCAAGAGAAGGGAAGGGAGGAAGGAAAGAAAAAGAAAAAAAGGGGAAGTAAAAAAGGAGGAAGAAAGCAAGGAATGGAAAAAGAAAAAACATATTTCTAGAAGCAGAGTTACACTGAAAAACAGATATCAGTCTAGTAGTTAGAAGCTGATAGTATGTCTCTCTAGACCGGGAATTTATTAAGAAATCCTTAACTATCACACACATAAGCACATGACCACATAATTCTAGAAGAAATAATTTGTTTATTTGACTGTATGAAGAAATCTATTGTGATAATAACTTCTGTCTGTACTGACTCTGTTATGCCATGGGAAATTGATTTTAAAAGTAAAGTTAATGCTTTTTTTTTTTTTTTTTTTTTTTACTTGTTCTTCTTTCCTATTTTAGCACGTACTTTATTTGTAATATATATCTAAGCTCTGTAAATGTATATAACACACAGTGAAAATGTAACTGCCTACAGCATTACTTGACGTGACAAAATTGTATTTGTTGTTTATGCAACTATTAGAACAAATTTGTAAACCAAGCCTGTTGAAGAAATGAAATGCAGAGACAGTTCTAAGTTGCAAAGTAAGAAACTGTTTAATTATCTGCATATACTTACAGAGAAGTTGTAAAACAATTGCCAGGTTGATAACTATACATTTAAAGCTGTGGAAAGAGCACAATGCAAATACTAAACAGTTAGCCCTTAGTAGCTATATATGAAATCTTATATTTACTTTCAGTAAATTTAGATTCATAGATTCATAGATAAGTACTAAGCTAACTGCCCTTGTGGGCCATTGTAAGCCTAGCCAATTATCCCTTGTGAGACTCAAACCCTGCACCTTGTGTTTGTAAGGCAAACACCTCGTTGGAGACAGACACCACTGAAAGTACTATACAATATATAAATACTTTTGTGTGTTCATTAGAAGTATGTAATTACAAATATTAAAGGAAAACATAAGTGTATGTATACAATGTTATGGTAACCTCAACAACACGCCTACTTTATATGAAGAAACGTTAAAAGCAATATGTAGTCACTAGCAATACTCCAGAGTTACACAATAAGCAGTAACTTAATCTCACATCTTGAAGTCATATGTAAAAATCATTTTTTTCTGATTCATTTTAATAATTTATTTATAAATAAAATAATCTCCTCTAAATTTATTCATTTAAAATGAGCTCATCTTGGCAAAGATTGGTTCGATATGAAGGTTAGTCTAATAGATCAATGTTTATCTAGTAATTCTATTAATTCCATGTTTGTTATTGAAACTTATCACTCTTTTTCTTCATATGTTTTATATAATATTTTTGAGTCTTTTTTTTTTCTTCTTTTAGGCCTGAATCAGTCCTCACTAAATTCCTAAACATAAATAAAACTAATTTGCTTACTTTATTTAATTTTGTCGGTATCTATGCAACATTAGAAGTAGGAAAGAGTTATGGGAACTTAGTAACAATTACTAATAGCAATCTTATAAATTCTTTTATATTCTTTTATGGCACTAACTTTACTATCTCTAAATATGAATGATTTAAATATTCCAAGGAAATGACTGAACTTGATAAGTTATATAAATATAAACAAAGCAGACAGTCTTTCTTCAAGAAACTGACGACTTCAAAACATCTGAAAGCAACATTTTGAATCCTAGTTACTACTTGTTCATGCCTCTTATAAAACAAAGACTTGAGGGGTAATGATTCTTTGCATAAGTATTATTATTAATCCCCAAATTATTCATAATTATGAAGGGACTTTCTCTCTCTCTTGTCATCTTAAAATTTAATAATAGAATCTGGATATTGGTTAATCTTTATTGGTTTCCTGGCACGGAGGTAAAGACTGCTAAAAATCTAGATCTTATCACAAGTACTTATAACGGTAACCTAATAACAAGTGGAGATTTTACTTGTATTTTAAACATTTTTGATACAACTAATGAGAAAACTCAAAGACTCACTTCTACTGCAAAAGTTCTTATTTAACACATTCAATATAAAAGAAATTAACTCACTAAGTTTTTGCATAAAGATAATAGATTTGGTACCCAAACAAGAATAGATTCAATATTTGTATCTCAAGACTTAATTTCTAAAATTTCAGTGTTTGCTCCTTTACCCTATATCTGATCACAACTCCCACATTCTCAAGTTTCAAACTGACTGTAATAGGCTAATTTTTACAACTAGGATCACAACCTATACCACAAAAAAGAAAGAAACAGATGGTATAATTATAGAAATATATAAACTTCTCCCTCCATCTGTCACTTCTCTTTTCCATAAAACTTTAAATGAAGTTAAAACCCAAGGAAACATACCTCCATCTTGAAGATATTCATTTATCACTCCTTATTAAAAGAAAATAAAGAGTTTCAATACTGTAGCTCTAACAGACCAATCTCTCTTCTTAATAATGACTGCAAGATCTTCATACCCATTCTTTTTCCACTGTCCCATATAATAAATAATGATCAGACAGGATTTATACATAATGGTCAAACAGGATTTATATGTAATAGACATATACATGATAAAACAAGAAAAATATTAACCATTACTGAATTTTTAAATAGACGTACTGACAAAGCTCTGATAATTAGTTTGGACGCAGAAAAAGCTTTTGAATCTTTAAACTGGAACTACTTGTTTGAAGTTCTTATCTCTTTGATTTTCCTTCTTCCTTTATCTTACTCATAAAAATATATATAAACATAACTTAGCTTATATCAAATTAGGCTCTTTTACTTCACAATATATTCCTATAACTAAAGGCACTAAAGAGGGTTGTCCCATGCCTCCTATTCTGTTTGCACTTGCCATTGAAATGTTTGTTATATTAATATGAAATAATCCAAAGATTAATGGTATTGATATGTATAACCAATACAACTCCAAAATAATGTTATTTTCAGATGACACTTTGTTTACATATCCAACTCAAAAGTAACTCTATATGAATTAGAATCTTTAATGAAAAAATGCAGATAACTTCTGGGCTTCATTTTAATAAACTAAAATCGAAAAACATGGTACTGAATAAAAAAGAAAAAAATTCAAATTGGTAAAAAATCATATTATTGGTAAACAAGTAAACTCTCTTGATTATTTGGGTAACATCTTATGTAATAAGACAAATGAATATCTTCAAGATGGAGGTATGTTTCCTTGCGTTCTTGCCGCCCCTATAGTGCCTTTTTTAGGCAAGGTTCAAATGACAAATTCACCACTGTAACAGGAACAGGCAAGCAAAAACTGAGGGTGATGCTACTCAATGCTAGAAGCCTAAATCTCAAAATGCACTCGCTCGAGGCACTCCTTAAAATGGAGAACATCAATATCTGTGCAGTGACTGAGACCTGGTTCAAGGCTCCAGAGAGCACCCCTGCACTACCAGCATATAACTCATACCACACTTTTCGGCCATGTAACCTGGACCATATTCATTAAGGACAGCCACACCTCCAGGCTAGTTGCTCAGCATAATGCAGCCGAGGTTATCCAAGTGCAACTAACTCTGGGCAAAACTGCAATCCAAACTGTAGCTTGCTACAGATCCCCCACCATGCCCCAGGATTCCCACTCCTCTTTTCTTGATGTACTGGAAAATATTAGGGTTTAACCAAACACCGTAATAATGGGAGATTTCAACTACCCCACAATTAACTGGGAAAACTACTCATGTACCAACTCCTTCGCTCAACGTTTTCTGGAATTCATAAACTCCAATGCCCTGGATCAGCTTATACACACCTCCACCTGGTTAACAATATCCTAGATCTAGCTATTACCAACATGAGTGACCAGTGTTCCATACCTGAAGTCAACGCCTCATTGGTCCGATCCGTCCATAAGCTAATTACCCTAGATATCCACATCCTGCCCCGACCCCCCATTAAGGAAACCATGGTAAAAAATTTCTCCAAAGCCAACTTCATGCTTCTTAAGACATAAGTGGTGAACTTCATGACACCCATGCAGATGGACAATACAGTTATGACTACTGAATCCTACACAATTGCAATTTATAAGCACTTACATGAGTGCATGGATCATGCTATCCCAAACACTATCCTCCAAAAAAAGGAAGCCAATCTGGTGGTCCCCTGCCATAAACAAACTGAACAACAGAAGGAAGAAACTGTTGCAAAAGAGAGTAAAATCCCATGAGTGGAGGAGCTCCTTGGTCAGCCTCAGTAAGAAGCTGAGATCCCTGTTAAAATCCTCCAAAGCTAGTTACGAAAACAAAATTGCCACTGATTCTAAAGAAAACCAAAAAGCATTCTATAGCTATGTCAAGAATCTCAATGGCAACACTCAGATCTGCACTGAGTTACAGCACAATGGCACTAAATATACAGAACCAACTGATATTGCCAACATCCTGGCAGATAGGGGGGTAAAGTTAGCACTGAACCTATCACCCCTTAAAGAGCCCATCTCTATACCGGAAGTATGCAAAGTTCCTGTAATCATGGCTGCACAGCTAAAAACCACACTCTCCAAAACCAAGAACACAGCATCCATGGGACCAGACAACATCCCAGGCTGCGTTCTACACGAACTAAAGAACAAACTGGCACCCCACCTAAGTACCATGTTCAATCATAGCCTCATGTCAGGCTTTGTGCCTGCTGAATGGCGCACAGCGACGGTTATCCCACTCCACAAGGGGGGAGCCACCACGGACCCCAGGAACTACCGTCCCATTAGCCTGACGAGCCTGGTCTGCAAGGCCATGGAACGTATCATCATGAAACTTATAAACAAAGACATTGGTAATCTCCAAACTCTGGACCCCACGCAGTTCGGGTTTGTAAAAGGCAGATCATGTCTCCTAAACCTGATAGACTTCTTTAAAGTAGTCACCAAAGCCGTAGACGAGGGTAAGGTGGTTCACACAGCCTATCTAGATCTTGCCAAGGCTTTCGACACCATCTCCCACTCTGGAATTATAGATAAACTCACTAAACTAGGTATAAATCCCTATGTCACAAGATGGGTTGCCAACTAGCTCACTGACAGAACCCACACTGTAAAAGTAGCAGACTCCAAATCCAACTTCAGACCAGTGACAAGTGGAGTACCACAGGGTTCAGTCCTGGGTCCTCCCCTGTTTGGTATCTACTTCTCTGAAGTACAGGCTAACACAGGAGGTCTTTGGCTAATGAAGTTTGCAGATGACTGCAAGCTAGGAGCCATAATCGAAACTCCTAACGATGTGGACATCCTACAAAAGGGCCTCATTGAGACAGATGCCTCAAAGCCATGGCCTCAAGCTCAATGTCAAAAAGTGCATTGTCATCCCCTTTGGTAAAAACTCTGTACCCATGAACTACAACATAGGCGGTAGTATACTTAACACCAAAAGTGTGATAAGAGACCTAGGGACACAGGTGGACAGTAGTCGCTCCTTTGATAATCACATCGCCACCATAGTGGAAATCCTTCTACATGGCACACCTCATCACAAAAGGTTTCTCATCCAGAAAAAAAGAAGTCATTCTTCCCCTCTACTCATCACTTATTAGACCCATTATAGAGTACAACGCCCCTTTTGGTATGTACCTCACAAGACATCTACAACAACTGGAAAGGTCGCAGAAATACCTCACAAAGAGGATTACCGGCCTCAAACAGATGCCCTACGCAGACCGTCTCAAAAAACTCCAGCTTTACTCCATCACATATCGCCTACTCAGAGGTGATCTCTGCCTAACATACAAAGCTATGTCAAACCCAGAGCTGTTGAACATGCTCCACTTCAAGAAATCCCAGTCCCTCTGAGCTACACGCTCTAGGGACCTAAATCTTGTCACCACAATAAACAGAACATGCCGGAGGGATAGATTCCTGTCCCAAAGACTTCCCATACTCTGGAATAAACTACATATCTATATCAAACAAAGCTCATTAGCACTCTTCAAGAAAAATCTTGATGATTGGATGGGAAATAGGAAATTCACTCCAGGGATCACTTCTGTGGCTCTGCTCGACAGTGGCACAGGAAAATAATTTTCTTGGGTGGCAAAAGCCAGGATACCTTTTTGACTGGGCTTGTATAGGCCCCAGGGCCTATAGCCTAGTACCTACCTATGAATCTACAGAGAAGACAACAGTTACAAACTATAATAATATTATAATTATAATTAAAAATTACACAGATAAATGGAATAAACTATTTATCTCCTTTGAGGCTAGGTTACAACTAATAAAAATGATTCTTTTTCCAAAAAATTTGTATATAACACAAGCCTTCACTTTGCCTCCTGAAAATCACTTCCTTAAAGATATAAATAAACTTTTATTAAAATTTATTTGGTTCCCTAACAGAAACCGAATCACTTTAACACATCATACTAGACAATGGGATCAGGACGGTTACATTTTCCAGATATAGAAACTTAGGCATCACTAATCAAAATCATTATGAATTGGCTTGATTCATATTACACCTCACAATGGAAATCTTTATATCTAACTATACTGCAAAATGAAAAAAAAATCATTTAATTAACCTTTCTTTAAATGATTATTCTGATAAATACTGGTATCTTCTGCGTTATAGTGTGCAACATAATATATCAAAACCTACATAATTAAATTTTATAAATTTCATCTTTAACAACTTTAGGAAGCTTATTAACGCTAATCTAGACATCAAACTTTGGTTTCAATTACTAATACCTTAAAGTATCACAAAGTATCACAAATAATTTTTTTTGACAAGACACATAAAAATACTTTGATCTATTGGGAAACCCAGAACTTTATTTCTCAGCAACAATGCATTAAAGATAATAAAGTAATAGCTATCCAGCATCTCATGGATAACTTTGATTTATCAACTCAAGATCTGGTTACTTCTACAAAGCATTATAGCTTATTCTTAAGATCTTTATAAAATAATTAAGAATTCTTCCTATAAAGATATACTAAAATTAATAACTTACCTATATGAAATCTTGTGTAATAATTTTAACATAGATAACATTATCTCAAAAGTATATAAAATATTAATAAATTACAAAACAAAACTTCAACATAAATATTGGCATTACATTACTTTAGGACAATTATCTTGCTTATCTCCAGAAATTAAATCTTACATCTTATTGTCAGTCAAATTCACTTCATGGTCACAATACTAGAAAATAAATACCTGGAGATTTCTCCATAGGGCTTTTTTAACACCGGATAAGATGGCTAAATTTAATAACTCTAAGAATACCTCTTGTTGGAGATGCTCTTAGATCTGTAGAGATGACTGGGTAAATATTTTTTATGACTGTCCTAAACTGAAACAATTTTGGAGTGGCATTGATAACTTTTTAAAAGCTCTATTTTCTGACCTATTTACTTTAACCAAAGCTTTAGTCTTATTCAATGTTATTGAAGGTTATTATCTGGAAAAATATTGTTTTTATTATGAACAATACTTGCTAAAAAATGTACTTGCAGAAAATGGGATTCCAATATTTCTTCACTTCTTGAGGATTTTTTATCCTTATTGAAAGAAATTGTGTTATATCTCTCACTGAAACCCTACAAATGGACCCTGACTCTCTTTAATGGTATCTATATCAGTATTAGTATCTTATTTGTTACTTATTTAGAAATTTATCACACTAATGTTTTTCTATATAATTTAGAATGTATCACACTAATGTTTTTCTGTATAATTTCCTTTAACTCTTTCATGCCAAATGTACATAAAATATATATTTAATCCTATGTAATTTGATTATTAGTTTATGTTACATTTGTTTAATTTGTGCATTAATAGAAAACTAAAAAATTATTTGAGAAAAAAATTTGCAATAATTGTTGGACAAGTACAGACAGATTGCCACTGAAGGTGGACACGGATAGAACTTGGGAATCATCCAAACTCCTCGAAATTGTTGGCAGACATGGAAGATATATGAAGAGCTCATAAAACAATTCTAAAACTAGTGAAAAATGAGCAAGCCAAATAAAATACCAAGGTAGTCCAAAGGATCGTTGAGTATCCAAAATAACCCAAGAAAAATTATCCAGCCTAGGCGCTTTTGGAGACCATAGCTTTATTCCATACAAAGGTCCAAACAGATTTAGTGCTTTCATCCAACATTTGGGACTTCATCAGAATCAAACTTATGTAACAGAATCAGCATCTGAAATCTTTGAGATCTGGAATGTGACAATAAGCTTTTAAATTCACAGTTACTAGAAAAATGAAAGGTGGAATGAGAGTTAACAGAGTCTGCACCGAGAGTATTTTGAAATTTAGGATTTTGATATGAAGGTTTAGAAAAGTCTAGCACAAGTCTCTGGGTTTCTTCTTTCCTTGGCACCAGAAAGATTCTTGAATAAAATCCCTTCCATTTTTGATCTGTGGAAACAAGTTTTACAACTCCCGAAGCAGAATCTGATCTAGGGTAAGATGGAACAGGGAAGCTTGATTGAAAGAATAGAGGAATTCCTTCAAAAGGAGGAAGGGAATCCTACTGTCAGCTGCAGCCTTTTTGAACTATACTCATAACCTAAGTATCTCATGTTATCTGATGCCAGAGAGGAAATCGAAGGCCTAGACTTTGAGAAAGCTTTACAGGACTACCAGCAGGAGGACAGGAAAAACACATGAGATAGCATATAGTCAGTCTGTTTTCTTATGACTGTCGTTAGCTTTAGGAGGATCCTCCTTTCTTCTTTAAACCTCCATGGCATCACCGTTTGCTGGGAACACTTATTCTGTTTCCTGAAAAAGACACCTGAACTACCAGAAACCTGTTATATTTTGGTAAGGGTGGTTGAAAAATCTGGATAAGCTCGTAAATTAATTTCCCCTAGTTCGTCAAACGTTTTATGGACCACAGCAGAGAAGGAACAAAATACAGTCTTTACCTAGAGGTGCTTTCAGGATCAAAGCTTTGACATCTCTGGTAAATTGTGCTCCTAAATTAACTGACCCCAGTTCATCAAACCTTTTATGGACCACAGCAGAGAAGGAACCAAATACAGTCTTTGCCTAGAGGTGCTTTCAGGATCAAAGTTTTGACATCTCTGGTAAATTGTGAGAATAAAGCCAAGCAAATCTCCTCATCACTGGCTCAGTGGCAGCTGCATTAGAAACAACATCAGCAGTGCCATAAGGACATTTTAGAAAACGCTCAGTTAGTTGAGACACAGAAGACACTAAGGAATTCAGAGATGCCCTAGTCTGAAAAATGGAGGCCAGCAATTAACTTTTTCATATGGTTAAAGAAAGCCAGAAGAAACTTAAGACATGAGCCAGGCAATTTACTTTCGGAAGATTAAGGTGGAAGAAACGTAAACTTTAGTCCAAAACCTATCAAAGGATTTTCTCAACCTTGTCAGAAAGAATAGGGCTAGCTGCTGTAAGCAGTTTGTCAAAAAGAAGATTTTGACAGATAAATTAATGCAGGATTGGACCTGGGGGGGGGGGTTAGAAAAAAAGGAATTGGAAAGCCTAGGGTACCGTATACAATTTATCAGACTTAGCAGGAGCACATGGCTGACAGGCAGGCAAATTGCAAATGGTCAAGAAAAAAATCTCCTAAGACTGGTAATACAGGACAGAACAGCTACAGTCTGAAAAAAAATCCACCTGTAGAAAATCATAATATATTTGCTAAAATTCTGGAATTTCCTTTATTCATACTGAAATAAGTCCTTTCTGGCAACTGTATCAGAAAAAGGCAGTTCTTCAAGAGGGGAACCTAAAGAATAATCTCTCTCAAAGTCAGATTCTACATTCTGTACATGTCCAGTTCTTGAACTCACCCCCCACCGCTTCATCATCATCATTTCTTTCCATTTTGAATTATAACCTTCTGTTTGTGTTATGTATATGAGCCCTAACGGTGTAACTCTAAAATATCTCTTCAAATCAGGTAATCCTAATCCAGTTTTTCTACAAGAAAAATCAACTTATCCCACTTAATTCTTGTCCTTTATCCCTCCCAGATAAATTCCTTTAACTCTTTATAATAATGTCCACAACTTCTCCTCTGACTAATAAAAATATGCAACACTTGTATATGAAACTAAAGGGAAAAAAACTTTTTCACTGCATCTATCTTATTATCCAAATCCACAAAAAGAGCTTCCAATTTCTCAGTTTAACATTATCTTTTGTTTAAGCTCTCCCCACATATCCTTACTGCCATAACAGAAGCCTTTTCAATCCATACTCCTAGATTATTCATCTTTTGTGCCCCCATAAATATGGGTATTGCTGAATCAATCTGTATGTGGCACATAATTTATGACTATAGCATTTGTTTCATCTTCATTAATTTTACATCCCGAGAAGACCTGAAACTAACTCAAAATGTTTCACTGACATGTCATTTCTGGATTTATCCGGTACAAAATAAAATCATCTGAAGATAAAGCCAACTTTTCTTAACTGCCATGCCAACTGTATCCTTGCATTTCTGATTCCCTTATTTACTTTGTCAATGGCAATAAATATAAAGCAAATATCACAGGGAAAGAGGACACCCCTGCCTCTTTCCTTTGTTTAAACAAAACATAATTGAGAGGAACCCTCCCACTTTAATTCTTACTTCCAATCCTTCAGATATCCTCCTAATTAACCTTATTATTGTATAGGGGAATGTAAATGCTTCCATTGCCCTATTCATAAAATTTCAGATTACTATGCTGAATGCTTCCTCTTCATTAGGACCCACCAACAGCGGTATTTTCTTACAGCCTGTTTCCCTCTGGATCATCATTGCTCTATTAATGTTCTGAAATGTTTGCCTCCCTGCCACAAAACCAGTTTGATTCAAATATATTTTGTCAACATCGTTGCCATTCTTTTAGCTAGTATAAGACATAAACACTTTATAATCATGGTTTGGGTCTTTAGCACCTTTAGGTGATATAGCCTGTGATGAAAGGTGATACTACCAGCACAGCTAGCTAGCTGGAATTTTGTAAATAATTATACGTCATTTGTGAATATCAACATGATTTATATAAGATGCTTGTGTTACAACTGTATTAGAATTGTATGTCGTGTATATATCAAATGGTTTGTACAGATGTGTGTTAAAAGGTATTTTATAAAGTGCCTGTGCTTAAAATTAAGCCCCAGTGTGCCCTACTGGAAAAGAACAGGAATGTACATGCACTGTTGTAACTGTTTAAATGCATATATTTTAACAGTGGAAACTGGCATACAGGAGGTTAACTTTAGAAAAATAACTGAAATTAAATTACTTTATGGATAGGCCATAAAAAGCTGGTATATTTCAGTTTCAA
Source organism: Protopterus annectens (assembly GCF_019279795.1). Classification (NCBI taxonomy): domain Eukaryota; kingdom Metazoa; phylum Chordata; order Ceratodontiformes; family Protopteridae; genus Protopterus; species Protopterus annectens. Next base: position 610,302,215 of record NC_056745.1, read on the forward strand.
TGCAACAAGAGACACAATGTCTGTACTAAGGAGCTTTCTGACTTATCTTTAGGGTGAAATAATTACTAGTCTTGAAATGTGGAGGAATGTAATTGTTTTATGACTTCCAGCATCTGCCAAAGATCAGAGGTCCATGTATTTTTACAGGTAGATGCTAAATACTGCCAGTTCCCAGCAGTGGGGGTTTCATCTTCGAACTAGAGTCAGATGACACGAAATGATGCCATTCTGCAAGCTATCCCAGCACTAATATTTGATATATTAATTTGAGAAGTCTCTTAGACAGACAGAGCATTCTGCTTTGGACCTGACAACAACTAGAAGATCCAGTCATCACATCTGCCTTGCTCTATTAGTAAATTCATAGGTTATAGTAATTCTCTTAGATTCAGTCAGGAATATAGTGAAGCTTAAGTTAAATATTTTTCGTTATTTATTTGAGACTGTCCTGCAATGGTGTTTTAAACATTTCCTACGATTCTGAACTCTGATGTCACTGTGAATATATTGTTAGTATTGTCTTGTTCTGTTATTATTTATTATTAAATACATTTAAACCTTTCATTGTGGCTGATCTGTGTATAGATATTTAAGTTTTGAGAGTACTTGCATATTTACTTGGCGACACTGTGTGGGCTACTTCTAACAGCCTTGATCTTGGTCAAATTACCATCTGTATTAATATTAATATTACACAGTAAGACTGGACACCCTTTGTTAAGGGTCTTAAAGTAGCTGATAAAGAGGTGACTGGTGGCAGTGTTAACTATCTTATAGTCTGCGCAGAAGGGGGCATAGCTAGTAAATTTGTGCCAGCCTCTCCCAGGTGGTGTGTGTGTGTGTGTGTGTGTGTGTGTGTGTGTGTGTGTGTGTGTGTGTGTGTGTGTGTGTGTGTGTGTGTGTGTGTGTGTGTGTTCATAGGTAGGTACTAGGCTATTGGCCCTAGGGCCTATATAAGCCTAGCCAAAAAGGTAAAGAAAATTATTTTACTGTGCCTCTGTCGAGCAGAGCCACAGAGGTGATCCCCGGGGTGAATTTCCTATTTCCCATTCAAGCATCAAGATTTTTCTTGAAGAGTGCTAATGAGGAGCTTTGTTTGATATAGATAGGTAGTTTGTTCCAGAGTATGGGAAGTTTCTGGGATGGGAATCTATCCCTCTAGCATGTTCTGTTTATTGTGGTGACAAGGTTTAGGTCCCTAGAGCGTGTAGCTCAGACCGATTGGGATTTCTTTATGTGGAGCAAGTCCATCTCTGGGTTTGACATAGCTTTGATAGTTAGGCGGAGATCGCCTCTGAGTAGGCGATATGCAATGGAGTAAAGCTGGAGTTTTTTTAGACGGTCTGTGTAGGGCATCTATTTGAGGCCGGTAATCCTCTTTGTGAGGTATTTCTGCAGCCTTTCCAGTTGTTTTAGATGTCTTGTGAGGTACATACCAAAAGGGGTGTTGTACTCTATAATAGGTCTGAGTGAGGAGTAGAGGGGATCAATGACCTCTTTTTTCCTGGATGAGAAACCTTTTATGATGAGGTGTGCCACGCAGAAGGATTTCCTGACTACTGTGGCGATGTGATTATCAAAGGAGAAAATACTGTCCACCTGTGTCCCAAGGTCTTTTATCACACTTTGACTACCACCTATGTGGTAGTTCATGGGTACAGAGTTTTTACCAAAGGGGATGACAATGCACTTTTTGCCACTGAGCTTGAGGCCATTGCTTTGACACCAGACATCTGTCTCAGTGAGGCCCTTTTGTAGGATGTCCACATCATTAGGAGTTTCGATTATGGCTCCTAGTTTGCAGTCATCTGCGAACTTCATTAGCCAAAGATCGTCTGCATTAGCCTGTACTTCAGAAAAGTAGATAACAAACAGGAGAGGACCCAGGACTGAACTCTGTGGTACTCCACTTGTCACTGGTGGGTAGTCGGATTTGGAGTCTGCTGCTTTCACAGTGTGGGTTCTGTCAGTGAGCCAGCTGGCAACCCATCTTGTGACATAGGGATTTATACCTAGTTTACTGAGTTTATCTATAATTCCAGAGTGGGGAATGGTGTCAAAAGCCTTGGCGAGATCTAGACAGGCTGTGTGAACCACCTTACTCTCGTCTACGGCTTTGGTGACTGCTTCAAAGAAGTCTATAAGGTTTAGGAGACATGATCTGCCTTTTACAAAACCGAACTGGGTGGGGTCCAGAGTTTGGAGATTACCAATGTTTTTGTGCATAAGTTCCACGATAATACGTTCCATGGCCTTGCAAACCAGGCTCGTCAGGCTAATGGGACGATAGTTCCTGGGGTCCGTGGTGGTTCCCCCCTTGTGGAGTGGGATAACCGTCGCTGTGCGCCATTCAGCAGGCACAAAGCCTGACGTGAGGCTATGATTGAACATGGTACTTAGGTGGGGTGCCAGTTCGTTCTTTAGTTCGTGTAGAACGCAGCCTAGGATGTTGTCTGGTCCCATGGATGCTGTGTTCTTGGTTTTGGAGAGTGTGGTTTTTACCTGTGCAGCCATGATTACAGGAACTCTGCATACATCCGGTATAGAGATGGGCTCTTTAGGGGGTGAGAGGGGGGTAAAGTTAGCACTGAACCTATCTGCCAGGATGTTGCCAATATCAGTTGGTTCTGTATATTTAGTGCCATTGTGCTGTAACTCAGAGCAGTTCTGAGTGTTGCCATTGAGATTCTTGACATAGTTATAAAATGTTTTCTGGTTGTCTTTAGAATCAGTGGCAATTTTGTTTTCGTAACTAGCTTTGGAGGATTTTATGTGGGATCTCAGCTTCTTACTGAAGCTGACCAGGGAGTTCTTCCAATCATGGGATTTTACTCTTTTGTGCAACAGTTTCTTTCTTCTGTTGTAGAGTTTGTTTATGGCAGGGGACCACCAGACTGGCTTCCTTTTTTTGGAGGATAGCATCTTGGTTCTGTTAGGGATAGCATGATCCATGCACTCGTATAAGTGCTTATAAAGTGCATTTGTGTAGGATTCAGTAGTCTGCATGGGTGTCGCAAAGTTTGCCACTTCTGTCTTAAGAAGCGTGAAGTTGGCTTTGGAGAAATTTTTTACAGTGGTTTCCCTAATGGGAGGTGGGGGCGGGATGTGGATGTCTAGGGTGATCTGACCAACGAGGAATTGACCTCTGGTGTGGAACACCGGTTGCCCATGTTGGTAATGACCAGATCTAGGATATTGCTGCCCCTGGTGGGGGTGTGGATAAGTTGATCAAAGGCATTGGAATTTATGAATTTCAAAAAACGTTGAGCAAAAGAGTTGGTACATGAGTAGTTTTCCCAGTTAATGGTGGGGTAGTTGAAATTGCCCATTATTAGGGTGTTGGGTTGTACCCTAATATTTTCCAGTGTATCAAGAAATGAGGAGTGGGAATCCTGGGACATGGTGGGGGATCTGTAGCAAGTTACAATTTGGATTGCAGTCTTGCCCAGAGTTAGTTGCACTTGGATAACTTCGGATGCATTATGCTGAGCAATTAGCCTGGAGGTGTGGATATCCTTAATGAATATGGACACGCCTCCACCTTTAGTGTTTCGGTCCAGGTTAGGTGGCCAAAAGGTGTGGTATGTATTATAGCCTGGTAGTGCAGGGGTGCTCTCTGGAGCCTAGAACCAGGTCTCCCTCACTGCACAGATGTCGATGTACTCCATTTTAAGGAGTGCCTCGAATGAATGCATTTTGAGGTTTAGACTTCTAGCATTGAGGAACATTGCCCTCAGATTTTGCTTGCTTGTACCTGTTACAGTGGTGAATTTATCATTTGAGCCTTGCCTAAAAAAAGGCACTATAGAGGTGGCAAGAGCCTTAGCCAGTATCCAGAATCCCAAGGGTGACAGGTGCAGGCCATCTCTGGCAAAGCATCGTGGTCTGTCAATCATGTCATCCCAGGCAGACAGATACTGGATCCCCTTAGAATGACACCAGAAACTTAGCCAATTGAAGTCAATCATTTTGTCCTTGTACTGTGGTATCATTCTGGGTGATGGCAGGATGCTACTCAGGGCTAGGGTCATACCTGCCTGGGCTACAAGATTGGACAGCTCCTCCATGTCTCTTTTCATGTAGTCCAGGGAGGTATGTCTCAGGTCATTCACACCAACATGGACAATAACAGAGTCATATTTGTGCTTGTTTTGGAGTGACCTGAGTGCGTGTGTTATGTGGCGCATCCTGGCACCTGACAGGTAGCTAACAGTAACTTTCTCCTTGCTTAGCCTGGTGAGTGGAACATCAGTGTGCCTGACTATAAAGTCACCTATGACTAGAGTGTTGGGTACGCTGTCATGCCTTATGGGCTGTGGTTGAGTGGCATACTGACTTTGTGGGCTATGCGTCATTTGGGTTGTGTTGGGCTGGAGGTTACTTGCGTTTCTGCTTTGGAGGTCTCTGTTGCTTGAGGAGATTATTATTGAGAGCCTCTGTGAATGTAGGTGTATGTTTTGTGTTGTTATGTGTGTGTGTTTTGGTGGTGTAGGTTTCGAAGGACTATGTGATGAGTGTGGTGTGGTGCAAGTGTTTACCTCCTCCTCTTGACTGTCTAGTCCAGTCTTGGGTAAACAGAGCTTTGCTTCCAGTTTGGCTATATACGTGCATCTCTCACAGGTTGTAGTTTTGGGTGGTAGGAGGAGAGGGTTGTCTATGTACATGAGGCAATTGCTGCATTGCCCCAAGATGCCCAGATTCATCAGGTAGGCAAGAGAAATCACCGAGAGCTGACCCCTACACATGCCTGAATAGGTGCTTATTTATTAAGTAAAAAAAACTGTTTTCCTCTAGACAAGTTAGGAAAGTTGAATGCTGTAGTAATTTGTAGCTTATGTAGTGCTTACGAGTTCTGAACAAGTGCTGAGCACAAATAAACAGATTTGAGTGCTAAAACTAAAAAACTGGCTAGTTCTAAGGGAAAATTTGAAGAGCAGACTTTATGGCACCGGGAGTAGTTTAACCCTAACCAAGCGGTGATGCATAAAGTGTTTTTTTTTTTTTTTTTTTTTAATATAACAGTAGCAAATGACCAAACTGATTTAAACAATTTAACCAATAAAAAGCTAAAAACTGAGCCCCATTACAGCAGTCTTCGATAAAAACTGAGCCCCATTCCAGCAGTCTTCGATCAGACAAATTCTAACTGCACACTCCTGCACTAGGGTGCAGGGGAACCTTCTCCAAAAAAAGATGGTCTGGATTAGTGCTCAAGTTATACAAACAAAGCTAGATTCAGCAGGTCTGAATTTAGTCTATGCTGCAGCAAACAAGGCGTACCAATTTCAGAAAGAAACAGTTCAAATAAGCAGGCAAAATAAGAAACTCCCACCTCAGAAAGGCAGAATCTACCCTCTCCTCCCACAAGAGTGCAGACCACACCTTCTTAATGTAAAATAACTGGCCCGAAGCCCAAGAGCTTAAACCAGAACTAATACACTTTTAGAATAACAGACACTAAGCCTTTAATCAGCAACTCCCAACTTAGAAGGATGTAAGCTACCTGTCCTGCCACAACAGTGCAGACCACAAACCTTCTTAATTTAAAACAACTGGTCTGAAGCCCAAGTGCTTCAACCAAAGGCTTAGAATAACAGGTACAATTTAATCAAGCTACTAACAAGCAGTAACAAATGCAGCAGAATAAACGCAGTTAAGTACTTTTAAAAACAAGCAGCAAAAGCAAAATAAAGTAGGAAGAAACACAAATACAGAAAAAGCAGATGAATAAAGTGCAATTTTTTATATAACAATAGAAAACAAGCAAACTGATTTAAACAAATTACCCAATTAACCAGTAAAAAAGCTCAAGACTGAACCCTGTTCCAGCAGTCTTCAATCAGACAAGTTCTAATTGCACACGCCTGCCACTAGGGTGCAGGGAAACCTTCTCCAAAAAAGATGGCCTGGATTAGTGCTCAAGCTATATATAAAAAAAGCTAGATTCAGGATGCCTGAATCTAGTCTATGTTACAGCAAACAAGGCGCACCAATTTCAGAAAGAAACAGTTCAAATAAGCAGGCACAAAAAGCCTTTAACCAGAAATTCCCAGCTCAGAAGGGAAGAATCTAGCCTCTCCTCCCACAAGACTGCAGACCACAAACCTTCTTAATGTAAAACAACTGGCCTGAAGCCCAAGTGCTTAAACCAAAAGACTTAGAATAACAGTTACAATTTAATCAGGCTACTACCAAGCAGTAATAAATGGTGCAGAATAAATACAACTGAGTACTTTTAAAAAGACGCAAAAGCAAGATAAAATGCAATATTTATTTATTTATTTTTAGTAAAGTGCAAGGAGAGAGGAAGAAGTAGCAAAAAAATTCAAGGTTAAGAACCTTAGTGGGTTGGCCTTCTCAGATGTTCTCTCTGTATTAAGTAGAGTGCACACCAGACTGGGAGGGGTGTCCCAGATCAAATTTACAGTAGGGATGGGCAACTGCAAAGCCACCAACTATAAAAACACTACAAGAACAGGGTTGGAGAGAGGAGGGAAACAGTTTCAGGACAGATGAGAAACATAAAACAATGCCATAAAATATATAAAATAATTCAGTCAGGAAAAATTAAGACAATGCAGAACTCTGAAAGGTTAAAATGCCAAGAAATATACTTATCAATCAGCAATATATTTCCAGATTGTTTGAGAATCACACTCCAGCCAGTACACCAGGAGTTTCCAACAGTGTGTGTGTGTGTGTGTGTGTGTGTGTGTGTGTGTGTGTGTGTGTGTGTGTGTGTGTGTGTGTGCCAGCTACTTGGGCAGGGACACAAAGCACTGGCTGGACAGAGAGGGTGCTGGTAGGTCTTGGCTTGGTTACTCAGCTGTGATCTCAGCTCTATAGCTGTGCCAGTGGGCAGTCTTATTGGGGATCTGGAGAAAGAGGGAGAAACCAGCCCCTGACTGACTGTGGTCTCTGTGTGCTCTTAAGGGAAATTGCACTTGATGCAGAGAGCTTCATCTGGAAATCCTGTTTATGCACCTGTCATCCTCCCAGTGTACGTCCCCCACTGTTGCCAGTGGTGAGGATTGAGGTGCCTTGATTACTGGTACAGTGGTGGGTCATCACTCAGCCACAATAACTTTCTTCCAAAATGTTGCTGCTTCTCCTCTTTTTAAAATACTGTTAAATAAAATCTACCAGATCTTTATCACTCTTTTCCCTCCTAACCTCCAAACTTTGACAGGAATACTATCTACCGGAGACTTCCCTGTAGGTTGATTATACATCACCACTATTATCTCATTTCCTCCTGTCTTAACTGTTAGTTGTACTGCCTCATCTACCTTTAACCTTGGCATAATTAAGTCTTCTATACATATTTTCATTTGTGCTCTTTCTTGAGTCCCATATTTCTCTGTTTTATATTAATTTTCATACAATTTCAGAAATATCTCAACTTCTATAAGATCTCTAGATATTTTTCTTGTTATATCCTCCCCAAGTTTGGCAACGACCCTTTCTAATTTCTGTTGACTAAATCATAATGTGAAACATTTCTTTGCTTTGGAGTTATCAAAAAATAGTTGCTTAACAGCAGTCTTCCTGAACTCATGCATATTATCCAGATGCTCCATTAATTTTCTCTTTAGTACTCTGCATTTTATCTCTTCTTGTTCTATGATATTTCCCTTTTTCTGCAATTCTTCAAACTTTGTCAGGTCCTCTAAGTAAGCCTCTATCCACAAATATTGATAGAAAAGTGAAACCCTTTTCCTCATAAAAAATCAGTTATTTGAAAGGAATTTCTCACGGAACCATGACCAATAAATGTAAGGGAGTATTTAAAATCTGATTTTTTTAAATCACTTTGGGAGGTTTTGAGAATGCAGCCAAGCAAACCTCCTTAAAACAATACCATTGGCCATAGCCCTGGCAGAAGTATCAACAGAATCATATACACCCTGCAAACAATTAGTAGTGACCTGTGCAACAGAAGGAAACTAAGTTATTTAAAGCATTTTTTTTTCTTCACAAGAAAAAAATGTAGTTAAAACATTCCTCATATGTTCACAATATGTCAGAACAAACTTTTAAGATATGAACCTAACAAGTTAAAATTTTGAAAACCAAACCTGCAGAAGCATACTCTTTTTTTTTTCCCCCATAATTACCAATACATTTTCCCAACCCTATTAGAAAAGGAGCTTCAAATAAACCCTGAGCCAGTCCCAGTAAACTACTACTATCCAATGAAATTTAAGGAAGAGTAGATACATATTTGGTTTTTGGTTTCCTTTTCACAGGAGAAATGGGGCAAACTTGTGATACAGCAGCCGCTGCTTCCTCAGGGATGGGCACAGCATTCTGACATAGCAGGGAAACCTTATCTGTTCATCCTCCCATGACCAAAAGAGTGACTCTCCCTTGCCCACTGAATGGACTCCAACACCCACAGAGGATCTGGCTAACCACCATCAATAGTGGCTCTAGGTACTACACCAGAGGTATCCGGGATAAAAGAAAAGTGATCTGAGGTACAACAAATGGCCATAGCAGAGTCACCCACCTCCAGCTTGTTTTGTTGCAAAGGCTGTTTGCTTAAATTTTTCTTTTGTAGCTGGAAAAGCCAACTGTGGGACCGACAATCTGTTGTATGGTCAAGCAGAAAATTGTGCTTTTTTCCCAGGAAAGACTAGCAGCAAATGCTGGTAAATGTACCAGTCCATAGAAATTACTTTTTTGACTGAAAAAGCACTTTTAAACACTGTGGCAGGCCCACAACTGAAAACTGAACATAATTTCTCCACTAAATATGTTATCAGTTAGTTTACACTACTTTAAAACTGACAGAAAAAATGAGTGCTCCATTTAAACGTACATTACAGTCTAGAGATAATCCATTAAAACAAAACATTCCTAACTTTAAAATAACTTTCCTGAAGAGGAAAGTAATAAAACATCACTAAATATAAGAAAATGGAAGTTTTCCCCCAAAATAACTAATCTGTCCAGCAAAGGAAAGCACAAGCTGACCGTCCATCCTCAAAAGCCTTAGAGAGGCACACACTTCAGTGGAATATAAAGCTATGAAGGGCTTCACACCCAGACTTGTCTTTTAGTCAGCTCATTTCAAGCTGCTTGACAGTTTGGATGCATGGAAGGTTCTGGCTAGCTGTTATATCCTTGGTCAGATATAACCCATATAGCTTTGGCTACTGCAGCAGTGATGAATATGAAGAACATCTACTTCTCTGCAATAAAAAAAAAATGAGTAAGTGGAAGGTATTTCCCAAAGGGGTACTCATCCGCTTAGTCTTGCAGAAGCACTTGCTGACTGATATTCAAAGCCCGCATAGAGAAAAGCTCATTTCCACAGTTCTGAAGTTTGGGCACCCCATCTACTTACTTTATACTGTTCTCCTCGAGCGATACAGTGGCTAGAGCATGTGATGGTGGCCTAAACAGGTTCACAGGAGATTGCTGGACGGATGGCTTAAGGGCCCTCACAATCCTGGCCAATATAACCCAATTTTACCCAATACATGTTCCCTAGTACAGTGTGAATTTCTGCCTGTGCATGGAGTATCTTACAAATTGCCCTTGTCCATAAGGTATGCAGTCTCTATTCATTGATCCAAACTGCATTTGAAGAGGGCCAGTGGAAGGGCTCTGCTTAATGTGAATAGGTAGCCTGTTCCAAAGAAAGGGCAATTTTTGAGACACATATCTGGTTCTCCAGCATGTCTTGTTTGAGTCACTGACTAAGTTTAGATCCCTAGATTGGATGAACCTCATGCTGTTTGACTTGTGGATGAGTAGCAGCTCCATTAGGGCTAGATTTGTGACTGCCTTGTAGGTCAGGCAGGGGTAGTCACGGTGGTGCAGTGGTTAGCATTGTCGCCTTACAGCAAGAAGTTCTCCTGTTCGATTTTTGGCTTGGGTACCTTCTGTGCAGAGTCTGCATGTCCTTCCTGCGGTCACGTGGGTTTCCTCCGGGTGCTCCGGATTCCTCCCACATTCAAACGACATGCAGTAGGTGGACAGGACACTATAAATTGGCTATAGGTGAGAGTGTATGTGTGAGTGAGTGGTACAAATGAACTACTGAACAGGGATAGCCACCCGGCAGTGTAAAACCTTGGCTCAAGATGCTCGTCACTGTGCAGTGACACCCTGACCCCATGCACAAAATGGGAAAAAGGTTTGAGGATGGATGGATGTAGGTCAGGCATAAGTCTCCCCTTAATAGTCAGTAGGATACAGAGTAAAGGGATAGGCTTTTTAATCTATCTGCATAGTTCAAGTTATTTACACCCTGTATTTCCTCTGTGAAAAACCTCTTTGAGGTCACTCTAGCTGCTATAAGTGCCTAGTCAAGTACATGACAAATAGTGCACTATACTCGATTATTGGTCTAATAAGGAATGAGTACAACAGGACTATAATTTCCTTGGATCTGGATGCCATACTTCTACTTATAACTTGTGCCACATAAAAGGACTTCCTCACCAGTGTGGATACGTGGCAGTCAAAGTTCAGGCTAGTATCTAGCTGTGTACCTAGATCTCTCACCTCGGAGTCTACTATTAGGATAGTGTTATTGATGTTGTAATTTGTAGAGATGTTTAAATTCCCAAAGGGTACAATAATGCATTTTTTGTGCATTTGGTTTTAGAGCATGGTTCTGGCACCAATCATTTGTCTGATCTAGACCCTCCTGAAAGATAGATATTTACATTGTTAGGGCATTCAATGATTGCCCCCAGCTTGCAGTCATCGGCAAACTTTGCCATCCAAAGGCCTTCCACATTAGCCTTGACTTTAGAGAAGTATATTCTGAACAGGAGTGATCCCAGCACATCACTAGTAAGTGGCGTCTTGCTGGATCTGGATTCACCCAGTTTAACCATGTGTTCTGTCCGTGAGCCAACTGGCTATCCGTCTGGTGACACACGGCTTTATGCCCAGTTTTGTGAGTTTATTTATAATAAATGACAGTAAGTACTATTTTACCCTCATCCATGTGCTTAGTGACTTTCTCAAAGAAATCCATCAGATTCAGTAGGCATGACCTGCCCTTGAATGACGTCTAGTCCAATCCTTGGCAGGACATCCCATGTAGCTTAGGCTACTGCAACAGTGATCTAATGACTAACATTTTCAAAAAAGTTTTCACAGTTCTCTGTCACATTCCTAATACTATTAACTTTGTTATTTTTTTTTCAGATAAAAAAGCTATACAACTGAAAAGGTAAGAAGCAATACAGTAAATTATTTAAGAAGATAGTCTGGACTATGTGTGCTGACCTGCTCAGTACTGTATCTGCAGAATAGCAAGTCCAAGACAATATCTGTATGATTGCGTTTGGTACTGAAGCTGTACACCAAATAGTTCAAGAAAACATTTTTAGACTTTTTAAATGTTAGCCAAAAACCTAAGTGTAAGACGACACAGATTTATCTCCAATGAGGCCTTGATCTGCTATGACCCTGCACTATCGAGCTGCATGCAAGTCACACTGAATTCCTTCACTTAGTAGGTACATACCAAGAAAGCCAAGCAAGCTTTATATCTCATAATTGTACAGCAGGCCTTGTGTCATTAAGGGAAGTGATTCCTTAGTTCCTGAAGTGGACAGTGCTATCCCAGGACAAAGGAAATATCTGTACTAAGTTTTCTAGAGATGGTAGGTGATACATTTTATGTCTCCAAATCACTACAAGTCATTCATGTGTTTCCATTTGAGTCATGGAAGTTCTTTTTTTCTCCCCTGCTGCCTGCAAAGTATCTACCCCTTCACTGCCAAATACCTAGTTAATTTCTCCTTCATCTGGGTGACAGCCAGTTGAGAGAAAGCGTGGTGGTCATTTAGGCTGCAATCATGTTTTTTTAATAAGTCCTAATTGCACAGCACATGCCCACTGACATACCCCAGGGTCTGATGAGCAATGACCACCACTGAAGGTATGTCACTTACTTCCCCATATAGCATACCCTCAAGAACCTCCCCCCACCAATGACCCAGTGCTCCCATGTGGTCTATGGTATTCGCTGAGGACTTTTTCAGAGGATAGTGCACCCACTGCACATGCCACCACATCCTTCCCCCCATAGAGAGTAAAGCGTCAGTCCCCTTTTCCCCCTGCTAACTTCAGCAGATGCCAAAGCCACTGGCTGAACTCAAGTTACCCGAGTCACAGTAAAGATGTTATGTCCCTGCACCAAAAGAGGTACCTATGGGGGTGCTTTTTGTTGATATTATCTTTTATGTGGACTTCTGGGTAATGTAGTCTGACTGGACAGGACTTCACCTAGCCTGCCTCTCAGGCTATTACTATGCATCTCTTCTTCCCCATTTTCCACTTTCTGCATTTCCTTAGAGGATTCTATGTTAAATACTTGAACAAAAGGGTCAACGACTACATTCTCAATATGGGTAGCAAGTGCTGAAAAGCTGCTCAACTGTGATTCTACTGTGAAGGAATTTTTTTGGAGCTTTTATCTGTGGTGTGCATGCCCTCCACATTCCTGTGGTGATCTTGACTTCCCATTAATATCACTGCAAAACCTCCCTGGCATACTTCTCAACCTCCTAGCACATAAATTCTGGAAAAAAGTAAAAAAAACAATGGCCTAGAGTGGTAGCAAAGGCTCAAAAATCAAAGAAAAGTTTCAAATATCATTCTTACAAACTAAGAAAGTTGAATGAATGGGTCTATATTAGTTTATCAACAGCTTAGGTTGTCGAATCTGTAATGATCGACGCCTAAGCGTCGAACTTGCAAAATCTCGAACGATCATTTCAGCAAATTCCTTCCTCGGTAAAGAAGTCGCTTGGCTGTTATCGGGGATTTGCCCTTTCTGCAATGTGGAGCGATCTCGGAGTTGGTATATTTAGTTAGGGGAGGTGTGGGGGGCAAAGCCCCCCACTTTATTTAGGTTGAAAAGTTAATTTTGTTCGCGGATGGCCTACTGGCCTACTGAATTCTTTCCCGAGAAAATAATTTCCTTAAATGGCCATTCGCGATTTTGCAAGTTCGACGCTTAGGTATCGATCATTACAGATTCGACAACCTAAGCTATCGATTAACTAATATAGTCCCGAATGAATAATAGTTATCATGCATTTCTCTGAAGGATATGAAGTCTGAAACTCAAACATCTGTCATTGCTTAGCGACTTCAATATGATTTGCCAGAAATCCCCAAATTCTGAGGAAAAGAAAAAAAATATGAGGCAAAAATATGGACATGCTGCAAAATTCTAGACAGTTGAGAGGCATGCTCCCAGGTGAAGTTTTCTACATGGATAACAGCAGAGGTTTCTTTAGCAGATCCTGTAAATACTGTTCTACTTCACCCACTTACTGTAAACTGACACTGACAGTTTGGACTTCTAAAAAGAGACAACCACTTAAAAGACCTCAAAGGAGTATTGACATTCTGACATTCCATGCAAAGAGTTAAGGGGAATTTAAGCAATGTTAGTACACCTTTTCTGTAAAGAATAATCAGCCTGACTTCGAAATATGTAATAAACTGATGACTTCCTTAGGTTACAGAAACGATATAGCCTCAAATCAAAAATCAAAATATTTTCATCTCTCTCACAGTACAATCACGTTTTTTTGTTTTTATCTACATAGTTGCACACCTTGAATATGATTTATCTGCCCTGACTTTCTCTCTAAAGTTACCATAAGCCTGTTGTTCCTTCACTTCATATCGCATTTCCTGTTTGTATTAGACTAACTTACATTTAATTGCTCTGCAAACTGTCTAAAATTCTTATAATTTGAAATGGCTGTCATATAACTTGTATCAATGTTTAACCAATGCTTTTATATATGTTTAATTTATTATAATTGTGTAAACTGCAGAGGTTTTTGTTTTACTTCCTGTAGGCTTGTTCTAAACATTTTTTGTAATAGTTTGGAGCTTTTCTCCTGGGCCTCCACTGAAAATGGGCTTCTACTATGTTCCCAGTAATCAAATGTCAATAAATAAATGAATAAACCTGCATCTTGCAAAGACCAGAAGTCACAACATTAGAGTTCTGTGCCCCCTTTCAATTTTCATGAACGCAAAAAAGTAAACTGGAGTATTCTGGGGTGACATCTGGCCTGAGGAGCCCTATATTCTTGACATCTACACTACCTTTCAGTCCCATCAGATACAAGCTGTTAAGAAATAACAACATAGGTAACCTACAAAGTCTTGACCCAAGCCAGTTTGGTTTTGTCAAGGGTAGATCTCACCTGTTTAAACTGGGAGACTTCTTTGAAAAAGTTACTGAAACAATGGATGAGGAAAACTCTGTACACACCACATATCTAGACCTCACAAAGATGTTTGACACCATGTGACACTTGGTTATTGTTGATGGAACTCTCCCTGCTAGTGTTAATTCCTATGCAACTAAGGATAGCAAATTGGCTCACAAACAGAGCCCAGGAAATTAGAACAGGTGGCTCTACCTCCAAATGACATGTCACTGGTGGCGTACCTCAGGGTTCAGTGCTTGGGCCACTTCTCTTTGGCGTTTACTTCTCAGAGGTCAAAGCTAATATTAAGGGTTTATGGCTGACCAACACTGCAGATGACTGTAAGTTAGTGTCATAACAACCTCTCCAAAGGACACCAAACAAATAACTTGTTTCATAACCATGGACTAAAACTATATGTCAAAAAATATATAATAGTATTCTTCATAGGTTCATAGGTGTGTACTAGGCTAATGGCCCTGGAGCCTTTACAAGCCTAGCCCAAAGACATTGCCCTAGCGTCATGCCACCAGATGTTAATTTACAGTGCCTCTATCCAGTAGGGCTACTGGGATGATCCCTGTGGTGAACTTTCTGTTACCCATCCACTCATCAAGATTTCTCTTGAAGAGGGCCAGCGAGGTGCTCTGCTTTACATGAATGGGAAGCTTATTCCAGAGTATGGGCAGTCTCTGGGTGATGAAGCTGCCCCTCCAGCATGTTCTATTGATTGTGGTAATGAGGTTGTGATCTCTGGAGCATGTGGCATGGGGGGATTGGGATTTCTTTAGGTGTTGCATTTCAAGCAGGGCTGGATTGGACATGGCTTTGTAAGTTAAGCAGAGATCACCTCTAACTAAACAATAAGAGACTGAGAACAGCTGAAGTTTCTTGAGTCTGTCCATGTAGGACATGCGTTTAAGGCCTAGGATCCATTTTGTGAGGTACTTCTGTGGCCTCTCCAGCTGCTGAAGGTGTCTAGTCAGGTACATGCCAAACGGGACATTGTACTCGATGAATGGCCTAATGAGGGATGAGTACAGAGGGATGATGACCTCTTTCTTCCTGGATGCAAAACCTTTGTTTATGAGATGTGCCACATAGAAGGACTTTCTGACCACAGTGGCAATGTGGTAGTCGAAGGTGAAGTTGCTGTCGACCTGGGTGCCTAGATATCTAATGTCCCCTTCAGTGTTCAGTGGGCTCCCATCAACGTGGTAATTAGTGGGAACTGAGTTTTTTCCAAAGGGAATGATAATGCATTTTTTTGGCATTAAGCTTAAGGCCATGGTTCCAACACCAGTCTCCAATCTCACTGAGGCCTTTCTGTAGGATTTCTGCATCACTTGGGGAGTTAATAATGACTCCTAGCTTGCAGTCATCAGCGAACTTGGTCAGCTAGAGTCCCTCTGTGTTGGCCTGAACTTCTAAGAAGTAGATGCCAAACAGGAGCAGGCCCAGGACCGAGCCCCATGGGACTCCACTCATGATTGGTCGACACTCTGACTTGGAATCTGCAACTTTCACTCTGTGGTTCCTGTCTGTGAGCCAGTTTGCAACCCACCTAATGATATAGGGATTGATGCCTAGTTTGGTAAGTTTATCAATGATACTGGAGTGGGGAATGGTATCAAAGGCCTTGGCCAGGTCAAGGTAGGCTGTATGCCCTCACCCCAGCCTTGGTGACTGACTTGAAGAAGTCAACCAGGTTCAGCAGGCAGGATCTCCCTTTGACAAAGCCGAACTGCATGGGGTCAAGAGTTTGGAGACTGCATATATCTTTGTTAAGCAGCTCCATGATGATGGGCTCCACAGCTTTAGACACCAGACTCATCAAGCTAATGGGGTGATAGTTCCCAGGGTCTTTAGTCGCTCCCCCTTTATGGAGACAGATGACTGTAGCAGTGCGCCATTTGTTGGACAAAGCCTGAGGTAAGGCTCTAACTGAACAGGGTACACAGGTTTGGTGCCAGTTCATTTTGTAGCTCATGTAGAACACAGCCAGGGATGCTATCAGGTCCCATGGACACTATATTCTTGGCTTTGGATAATGCAGCTTTGACCTGTGTTGTAGAAATGTTGGGTACCATGTTTCTTCTGGTACTGTGATAGGGCCTTTGGGGAGGGGTAAAGTTGGCACTAAATCTCTCGGCCAGTATATTGGCTATATCTGGTGCCTCAGTATAGGAGGTACCATTGTGCAATAACTCAGAGCAAATATGGGTGTTGTCTTGGAGATTCTTGATATAGCTATAGAAGGCTTTGTGGTTGTTTTTGGTGTCAGCCACAATTCTGCCTTCATACCTGACTTTACAGGATTCAATAAGGGATCTCAAATTTTTGTTGAGGCTGATGAGAGTTTTTCCAGTCTTGTAACTTCACTTTTTTCTGCAACAGTTTCTTCCTTCTGTTGTAGAGTTTATTGATGAATGGAGACTACCAGATTGGCTTCCTTTTTTTTGGAGGAGAGTGTCTTAGTTCTACTTGGTATGGCAAGTTCCATGCCATTTGTGTATGTGCCTGTACAGTGCATTGATGTATGATTCGGCTGTCATGCAGCTATTTTCCATTGGCATGGGTGCCGAAAAGTTAGCCAACTCTGATTTTAGGAGCCCAATGTCAGCTTTGGAGAAGTTTTTCAAGGTGGTCACCTTTGTGGGAGGTGCAGGCATTGGAGAAGGGATTGCAGAATGTTAATGCATAGCCAACTGGCAACATGGGCATCCAACCCTAAAGCAGAAATCCACATTCAGAGAGCACAGAGGATGGCCCGGAATCCAAGTGAGATTAAGGGATTTACTTGACCTGTCTTGGTTCACTTTTTTTGCATATGCATTGAAAGAGAAAATTTGATCTCAACTATGGCAACCTGGACAAAAATCATGCTGGGTGACAAATAGATTTTCGTAGATCATGACTTCTCCCCACCCACTAGAAAAGGGCAGCTGCATTTATCCCAATACATCTAATTTGCAAGCAGAAAGGTCTATGGTTTAAAATGACATATCCTGCCATACTCTGTATTTTTGTTCCAGGTGGTCTTAAGTCTAGAAACTGCAGAGCAGGCAATGAAGACTCTGGACACTATAGGATGTGTGAAAGAAGGCGAGGGAAGCAATAATCATGATCTGGAAGGGGAAGGACCCAGTGAGATGCAAAGGCAGAAAGGTGCAGGACGCACTTCTATGAACTTTTTTTACATACAGTACAGGCGGAAAGAGCAAAGGAATGCCAAGCAACAACCAGTTGAAAAATGACTGCCACATGTAACAGACAGTTGAGATACAGGGTAAGTGCAGCACATGTCAAAGAATGACACTGCATAAATGACTACTACTTTGGTAAGGCCATGACAGTTGAAAAGGAATGAACAGTTTGCACTGAACACTGATTGTTGTATCTTTCAGCTTTTCCCGGTTAGGGGTCGCCACGGCAGAACTCTGGTCCGCTAATGACTGGCAGTCGATTTTTACGCACCGAGTTGCCAGCCCTGACGCACAACCTTCAACGAAGGTACGCCCATTCACGCATGTCTTCACACAGAAGACGCTTTAGCTGAGAATCGAACAGGACAACGTCTTCCTGTGAGGCGACAATGCTACCGCAGCACCACCACCACAGCTTGCACTGACTACCGATATTATTTACAATTGAAACTGTAGTATATGGTATTTGTGCCATTTGATGGACTGAGCTGAAGTTATACAAGATGGTATAGTCTAAAACTGTTGTTGAACCCTTCCTGTTCCCACTTAACTTTTATATTTTTGTGTAGTGATTGCATTGACTTGACGATTTGTTTTACATGCAGTCAAAGCATGACTCGACTTGAGGTGAAGATGTGATAAGTGGCTTTTATTCGGGAAGGAAAGAGAGAGGAATGGAATGCTTGTGATTGGGAGTCATTTTGTAATAATGGTGAACTACACAGACATCAGTGGAGTAGACAAGGTTCTTCTTCCTTTGCATACCATATCAATTTATAGTCGAGCCATTTTTTTTCTGGAAGGGTTAAGCACTTATTTAGTAATTCATATCTTATAGAGTGAGTAACTACAGGAAAAGAAAGAGAGAGAGAAAATGTGTTGAAGTTGGAAGGGCATCATGTAATCGGAAGGGGGAACAAGGTTAACAGGGTCTCTGTTAGCAACTGAGTTGCTCCCACCCATTGTGGAATGATAGTAAGATAGCTCTACTAGGTGATAAATTAGGGTGATTACCTATTTCTTCAGGATTTATGTTTCTGCATATAGTTTTAATGGGAGATAGAAAAAAAAGTTAGTTATGAAGTTTTATTTTTTGTTATTGCTTATAATTCTTTTATTTTTATTTTATATTTGTTGACCGGGTTTGTCCGACTGAGCTAAGTAGCTCTTTTTCAGCGGAGGTCTGGGGAGAAAAGCTCCACATGTTCTACAGATTATAATTTACAAAAATAAGTAAACAATGGTTTACAGAAAATATTCAATGCAATATATAGATAAAAAACAAGGATTTACTACACAAAAATAGTCATTATGTGTGTCAGATTTAGAATCCTAGTTTTAAATACTACATACCCATGAGAAGCAAGCACAGTAGATCGAAGATGCAATCATATTCAAGCTGATTTATGAAAGGAGGCAGCAGCTGTAGTCCAGACTGGAGAGTAAGAAGGGTGAAGGGTAACATTTGTGTGAGGAGGAATTATTACATAGCTAACAACTGACTGAATGTCAAATTTCAGAGAAGAGGTTACAGGTTATTGGTGCAGTCGTCTTGTTGAAGAAGAGGAGTAGTAGTACCGGCTTATAGAAGCATACCTTTACGGGAAGAAGCTATACTAGAAGTGGAGGATGGATGCTTAACTTAATGCAGGAGAACATACTTGGGAGCCAAAGTGGCATTTGGCTTTATTTATATACTTACAAATGCAGGGTAGAAAGTTGCAAGGACGGTGTTAATGAGAAATGTGAATTCTGTGGAGAGGGCCCTAATATTGGCTGGGGACTGGAATATGATTTTCAGAAAGGAGGATGCTTTAACAAAAGTAGGGGCAAGAATTACAAGGTTAGAAAAGAAGGTATTGAGGTTTATCAAGGAATTAGGACAGATGTTTGGGAAGAAAGAGGGGCAAGACCCAGGATAAACTTTATATAGTAACAAATGGCACACTTGTTCACAAATTGATAAAATAATGGTATTGAAGGAATTCAAACAGCAGGCAGAATATACTAAAGTAGGACATATAATGTTTTCATATAATACTTTCTTAACAGTAAGTATTGCTTAAGTCTTGAAGAATTAAGCTAGGCAATGTGGAGGTTTCCAACATTTCATCTAAACAGGGAAGAAATGGTAGCGCAGGTGAAGTGGGAACTAGAAAGACAGATTCAGAATATGAAATGAGAGATAACAGACACATGGGACAAGCTAAAAGATAAATTTTAAAAGGGAAGTATGGAACTGAGAAAAAGAAATGAAAACACAAAGGCAAAGGGAGAGTGCAAACTAGGTGAGCTTTTGAGAGAGAAGCAACTAAAGGGGAAAGGTTTGGAGAGGAGGAGCAGTTCACTATAAGGGAGATAATGCGGAAATTGCAAGGCACAGAGAATGAAAGGATAAGAACAAAAGAAGTTGCAATTCAAGAACTTCATGATATTACACATGGTTGCAGCAGAAAGTAGAGACATTTATACATTAACTTTGGAGTGAGAATAATGGAAAAACAGTAGATACATCTGTAGAAGTATTTGAGGAGCTTGAGAAGTTTATATATAGTGAGAGGGAACAAATAATAACTATGCATCAGTTCTTTAAAGAAATGAATACTGAAAAATTATCACAGGAAAAGGGAGCTATTTTGAGAGCAGATATCACTAGACAAGAGGTACTTCAGGCACTGTGTCATCAACACTAAAATAAATCTCCAGGTTCTGAAGGTATACCTATTGAAGTATGGGGGCTGGAAGGGAAGAGTCCTTATAGAAACCTGTGTGAAAATATTTAATAACATAAAGCAGATATTTAAGGTACCAATATCATGGGGGGGGGGGGGGGGTGATTGCGATTCTGACCAAAGAGGGAAAAGACTTAAAGCTGGCTGGGTTAATACACACTCATCACAATTTTGAATCATGAATATAAAGTATTTATGAACATAATGGCTAAAAGGCTTGCTGGAATTTTACCACAGATAATTAGTTTAGATCAGTGTGCATTTATACCGGAGAAGAAAAAATTTCACAATATTATAAGAGCACTGTTGGTAATTCAAGATGCTGAAAGGCAAGGAAAAAATGTGGCAATTTTTTCACTACACGCACAGATGCCCTTTGATAGAGTGGACTGGGTATTTTTTATTTACAGTTCTAGAGAACAGGGGATTCCTGAAGGATTTTATCACCCTAATTAAGTAGTTAAACAAAGGAGCAGAGGCCCAAGTTAAAGTAATGGCTACAGTTCGGGGGAGTACTGAGCTCAGTAGACACAGGGCTGTCCCCTCTACCTGCTATTGTTTACCCTGCGTCTTGAGCTATTTGCAGAAAAGTTTAGATACCTTAGGATACTGGGATAGTCGGAATGGAACGGATTTGAAAATAAACCTTTATGCGGATGATATTATCCTGACTCTTACCAACCCCCTTGAGGATACAGAGAAACTATATCAATGTTTTAAAAATTTTGTAGACTTGGCGGGGTGTACAGTAAATGAGGAAAATACTAAAGCACTGGTGGTAAATGTTAAAGATATGGAAAAACTGCAGGCAAAATATCTTAGAAGGTGGAAAGATAAGGCGTTTAAGTATCTGGGAATTTGATTATCAAAGACATATGAGCAGTCTTTAAAACTATCATAGTGTAAGATAATGGGCCTTATTCAAAATAGTATAGAAAAAAATGGAGTAAACTGAATTTAGACTTGGATCAAAGAGTCTTGATATTAAAATGACACATCATTCCACACTTTATCTGGCACAAGCCTTTCGGACTAGCGCCACCAAAATGGTTTTAACTAAGTAAAGAAACTACATGAAAGATTTGTTATAGTCACAGCGTAACCATGGGTTAAGTGGAATGCAATGACTTAAAAAGAAAGATGGGGGGCTGGGAATACCAGCCATAGAAATATACGTACAGGAGGCTCAGGTGTCATGGTGAGCAGGACATGGGCTTAGGCACTATGATACTTAATGGAAGCAAATGGTGTTAGCCAAATATGCCATGTATACAAGAGGAGGACTAGCAGACGGTTATTTGTGTTGTTAAAATGAGGGATTTGCATGTGGCCCTAGTGCGGGATTTGGTTACAACATTTAGTCAGATGTTCCAACTCATAATGTCGAAAGGCAGGATATATTGCCCATTAGATGACAAAAATAAAAAGATGGCTGCATATATGTGGAGGCAATCAGGGTCAGAAATTAAATATTGGAACCAATTACTGGAACAAGGGGATGTAGTGAGCTGGGAAACTGTACGTGCAAAATTTATTAAATGGGGGGCTTTATCTACATTATGAGGCTTTAAAGCAAGAAATGAGTAAGACAATATGGGAAGTGATACAAAGTGAAGAAAAGCCAGAATTTATACACTGGGTAATAACAGTAAGAGAGGACCAGAGGATGGAAATAGGTGTTACCTTAAGGCTATATAAAGCAATTCAAGAGGGGCAAGAGGCTGAAGTCAATAAAACAATTGGAGAATGGAGGAATACATTACAGAAGGATATAACCTGGAAAGAATGGTTAGAAATCTGTGCGATGTCAAAGGCAGCAATAAAGAGTAGGAGATTTCACATTTATGTGTGGAAGAACCTTCACAAATTATTTTATACCCCTGTCAGAATAAGGAAAGTGTTTCAGAAAGCTGATGGCCACTACTGAAGTTGTGAGGTAGATCAAAATGCAGAATGGGCTCATGTATTTTGGGAATGTGAAGGCTGAACATATTTCACAAATGAGTTAATCTGTAAGAAAGAATTACTGGGTACTATCCAGGAAATACAGAGAGGCGAGTTTTTCTTGAGATATAGCCTTGGGGCAGAAATGGACAGGAGTGAGAGGGAACTGATGTGGATAGTTATGTTGATAGCAAAAAAAAAAAAAAAAAAGAGAGATAACCAGAAAGTGCAAAAATAAGAATAGAATACAGAAAAAGTATTAGAACTAGTGACTTGAACTGAAGAATGAAGAAACAACAATGAAGACAGTTAAACAGGGAATGAAATTCATCTCTCAGTGGTATAGGTGGATAAACAGAGAAGAAAACAACTAAGTTGTTAATGGGAAAACAGGGTAAACATGCTTGCACAATAATAGGAACAATAAAATATTTTCCTCTTGTATTTTCTCTTTTTATTTATTTTCTGTAGTAGGTGGATTGGGCACTCTAAATTGGCCCTAGGTGTGAGTGAGTGAGTGCGTGCATGTGTGTGTGCCTTCTGTGGAAGGTTGGGCGCCGAGCTGGCAACTCGACACTGTAAAACTCCACTACCAATCATGAGTGGACAGATGATCCGCTGTGGCGACCCCTAACCGGGAAAAAGCTGAAAGAAGAAGAAGAAGATGTCTTTTCTTTATCCTACTTTGGATGTGTAAACTATGGGTCAGATTCAATAATACATACACTAAGTGTACACTAAATGTACATGATCTGTATTCAAGAACATTCTCACCACATATTTTGTGCTTTCTAGTCACTAAGAAAGAATATACTAAGTGTACATATAATCTACAGTTTGTGGTAACCTTTATGAATCCCACTCAGTACTTAAAGGTGCAAAAAAATCAGTAGAAAAACTAAAATTAGGAGGAAGGTGTGAAGTTATGCTTGCGTTGTCTGTTCACTCAGATCAGTGTAACTTACTGTAGGTGTTAATGAAGCCCAGGGTATATTTATTTTTCCCCCTTTTTATTGTGGAGGTTTACAAGAACTGTTAAAATTCGTAAAAAGATTATAAGGATGTAAACACAAGGTTCAAATGAAAGATTATACAACTGTGTTAAGAACCAAGTGAAATTAAAAATAGCAAATGTGTTAAGTATATAGTATAATAAGAAGTTATGTACCTACCATAACGTTCCATGTTAGTTGTCTTCTTCTCGCCTTCTTTCTTGCTGGACGGTTCGGAGCCGATCCTCGGCTCCAACTCGGCAATACTAAAAGCTCGAGAGCTAATTCCACCAGCTCGAGGCTCCCCTGTATCCCACAATGCTAGACGGTAACTACTCAGATCTCGTTTGGTAGCTATACCAAGCAATACTAGTCTCCAAAAAGGAGTAACAAGTTTCGGAAGAAGAAACACAAAGAATTCCGGTCGGTCTGTCCAGGCTTGGGGGAAGGAGGGAGGGACGCAAGAAAGAAGGCGAGAAGAAGACAACTAACATGGAACGTTATGGTAGGTACATAACTTCTTAATGTTAAGTTGTCAATCTCGCCTTCATTCTTGCTGGATGGGACCGTCCTAGCACCTTATCCCGGGTGGCCTATCGGAACAGACTCTTGAGAACAGTGGAACCAAAATTGGCACGGCTTCTGGAAACCATGTCCAATTTGTAATGTGAAATGAATGTATGAGGAGAAACCCATGTGGCTGCTGCACAGATTGAGTCTATTGGCAACCTGTCCTGAAAGGCTATGGATGTAGCTAATGCCCTGGTTGAGTGAGCTCTAGGTCTTGAGGGTAATTTCTGATGTCTAATCTCATAGATGAAAGTAATTGTAGAAGTTAGCCATCTAGACAGAGATACTTTGGTAACTGGAAGGCCTAGTCTTCCTTCTGCATATGACAGAAACAATTGATCAGATTTCCTGAGTTGTTTAGTTCTGTCTAAGTAATATCTCAGTTGGCGATGAACATCCAAAAAATGCAGCTTTTGCTCTGATCTATTTGAATAGTTAGGGAAAAAGACGGGGAGATCAATAATCTGGTTTAGGTTAATTTGAGAAGAGATTTTTGGTAAACCGGATGGGTTCGTCCGGAGAGATACTCTGTCTTTGTGAAAAACTAGGTAAGGAGGACGACTGCAGAGGGCTTGGAGTTCTGATACTCTTTTCGCTGAAGTTATAGCTACCAGAAAAAGCGTCTTCCAGGAAAGCAATTTCAGAGAACATGAAGCCGCTGGTTCGAAGGGGGGAAGAATTAAAGACGCCAGAACCAAGTTTAAATCCCATTGAGGTGGAGGGTCTCTGATCGGAGGTTTGAGGAGAAATATACCTCTTAGGAAGGCCTTACAGAGCTTGTGAGCCATAATGCTGGATTCTGAAACACCCACATGAAAATTTGAAATGGCAGCCAACTGAACTCTAATGGTTGATGCAGAAGATCCTAAATGAAAAAGTTCCGCCAGGAAGTCTAAAATGGACTGGATAGATGCAGTAAAAGGATCAATGTTTTTCGATGATGCCCAAAGGGAAAAACTTTTCCATTTACTAGTATAAATCTTCCGGGTAGAGGATTTATGAGAGGCTATCAATATATCTCGGACCGAGCGAGATATTGAGGGAAGCCTGGCTAAGGTAGGAATTGGAGAAACCATGCTGTGAGGAAGACAGAGATTGGTGCAGCTGACCCGACTGATGGGTAATCAGATCTGGTACTGGGTCCAGATGCCAAGGCTGCTCCAAAAGGTAACGATGAAGAAAGGGGAACCATATCTGTCGAGACCAGTAAGGGGCAATGAGGATCATAGTCACTCTCAATGCGATGGCTTTCTGAATTAGTTGAGGTATCAATGGAAAGGGGAAAAGCATACAGAAGTCCCCAGGGCCAATCGTGGACTAGAGCGTCTCTGGTGGGATGGCCTGGTAATGGGAAGAGCGTGAAGAAGTCTTGACACTTGCTGTTTTGGGGAGTAGCAAAAAGATCGCAGCAAGAATGGCCCCATCTTAGAAATACCTCTTCTAGAACTGATGTCTTTAGAGACCACTCGTGTGGCATGAGAATTGCTCTGCTCAACCTGTCTGCAATGACGTTGGATTTCCCGGGGATGTGCGTCAGAAAAGCGTTGAGAAGAGATCGCCCATTGCCAAAGTCTGAGTGCTTCTCGACATAAAGGGTATGATCTGGTTCCGCCTTGTTTGTTGATGTACCACACCACGGACATGTTGTCCGTTTGAATTGCAATAGTCCCTATGGGAAGAGAGTCGTGAAGGGCTTGCAACGCTAAAAGCACTGCTCTCATCTCTAGGACATTTATGTGCAAGTGGCACTCGAAGGGTTGCCATGTGCCCTGGACTGTCCTGCCCTGATAATGCCCCCACCCGATCAGGAGGCATCTGTTGTCAACGTGGCAACTGGAGGGGGGAGAGTGAAGGGTCTTCCTTGGAGAAGTTGAGGTGACGTGACCCACCAAGATAGTTGGTTCTTGCATACTTGAGTTATCAGTATGGTATGGGACATTGGGAGTCGTTGAAAGGACCATTGGGTAAAGAGCATCCACTGGAGGATCCTCATGTAAAAGTGAGCTAAGGGGAGAAGAGGAATAGCTGCCGCCATGAGTCCTAGTACCTTTAACACCAGTCTGGCTTTGACTTTGACCAAATGCAACAGAAGGGAAACTTGGTTCCGAATGTCTAAAACCCTCTGCTCTGTGAGTGTTGCTGAAAGAGTCTGCGTATCTAATTTGGCACCTATGAAAGTAATAGACTGACAAGGCGACAAGGCAGATTTTTCGAAATTTATTGATATGCCTAGAGCTTGACAGGTTTGCATGGTGAAATTTCTGGATAGTAGAAGCTGATGCCTGGTGGTGGCCGTAAGGAGCCAATCATCCAGATATGGAAACACCTGGAATCCCTGGCGCCTCAAGTGAGCCGTGACCACTGCCATGCATTTGGTGAACACTCGGGGGGCTGTAGTGAGACCAAAGGGCAGGGCTCTGAACTGGTAGTGACTGGCTCCCAGCCTGAAGCGGA
This sequence comes from Protopterus annectens, assembly GCF_019279795.1. Taxonomy (NCBI): domain Eukaryota; kingdom Metazoa; phylum Chordata; order Ceratodontiformes; family Protopteridae; genus Protopterus; species Protopterus annectens. The sequence goes on from NC_056745.1 coordinate 610,328,323, forward strand.
GATATCTCCTGGAGCGTCTGTTCATTTTGATGTGATAGTACGCGTCCTGAAGATCTATCGAGCACATCCAATTGTCCTGACCCAAGAAGGGTAGGATGGACTGTAGCGTGACCATCCGGAATTTTGTTTTCTTGACAAACTTGTTTAAATGACTGAGATCTAGAATGGGCCTCCAGTCCCCTGTTTTTTGGTACCAAAAAGAATTTGGAGTAGATTCCGGATCCTTGCTGATCTGCTGGGACTGGTTGGATGACTCTTTTTAATAGCAGCTTTGAAACTTCCAATGCTGCTTTTTCCCTTAGACCGGGTGGAACATCTGGAAGGGATTTTTTTGGTTGAGTTGGAATGTGAATAAAGGGAATTTTGTAACCCTCGGATATGATCGACTGTACCCATTTGTCTTGAGTTAGGAAAGCCAGGCTTCTGGGTACAGTGATAATCTTCCCCGACTGCCTCCAAGGCGGACAGCCAGGCAGCCCCTCAGGGTGCTGAAAGGGTTTGTCAGAGAACACCTCTCTGCTACCCTGGTTTTATGGACCTCCTCTGCCTCTGGGCGGCGTCGATTATTGTTCCCCTCTGCCTCTAGAGGGAATCGACCCTGTCGTCAGATGAGACTCCCTGAGATTGTTTCGAAACCACATCTTCCCTCCCTCTGACCTTTGGGATAGGGTCTAGAAGGGGTGGAAAACGGACTCCTACGGCAGAGAGAGTCTTACCTTCCACCTCGCACCTGGTCAATGTATCCTTCACCTGTGGACCAAACAAAGATGATCCGTCAAAGGGGGAGTTGGTGAAGGACGCCTTGAAAGGGTCCGCAAAGTTGCACAGTCGCATCCAGGCGTGCCTTCGTAAGGCAATGCCTGTGCCTGCAGATCTACTCGCTCCATCTGCTGCGTATGAAACCAGTCGCATGGAGGAGTTCACTATTGAATTTAGGGTTGCCAACTGGGAGTTCATTGTGTCTTTGAACCCCTCAGCTGTAGGATCCTTCATCAATTCACCCATATCCTTGAGTAAATCTCTTTGGAGACGGGTGAAGTGGCATAAGTAGTTCAGCGACCGCATAGAAAAGGTCGCTGACGAAAACATCCGCTTGCCGTACCTGTCCATGGTCCTAGATTCTTTATTAGGAGGATGGACAGGAACAGAAGGATCAGCTAGTTCCTTCTTTGTGGCCGCAGCCACCACCATGGCATCAACCGGGACACCTTTGGAGAGAAACTGTTTGTCTGAGGGAGCAGTGATAAATTTTGATGGTCTCCTTGGGGTGGGTTCCACTGAGTCAGGAGCTGTCCAAGCCTTCCTTGCCACCACTTCCATAAGGGGGTCAAAGGGAGGGGACACCCAGGAGGTAGAAGGGCGAGAACCAAACGCCTCAAGATACACTGACTCATCCTCCGAAGGGTTAAGGGCTGGCCAATTTCCCCTCTGTTTGAGTATTTCTAGGATGTCCGCAAAGGAGACATCCTCAGAGGGGGAACGGGGGGACCCTTCGGATTCCTCCAAGTCAAGTGTCAGAGGTGATAGACTCAGGGGAGTCAATGTGCTTCCTCTTGCACTGCCTCTTCCTAGGGGGATCTCCTGCAGGGTCAGGAGAGACCTCGGAAGAGGAGGAAATTCCCAATGGGGAAACTTGAGGAGTTGGTTCTCTACGGTGTGAGACAAGGGGGTGAGCAGAAATCTCCGCAGGCACTGTAGAAGGAGGAGCTGATGGAACCGACTGCGGGGCAGAACCCGGTTCTAGCACGCTCCGCATGACCTCGAAGGCATCCCTGTCAGGCAAGGTCCGAGGCCCTCGCTCCGAAGAGACAAGGACCCCTCCCGGCACCGACAGAGACGGCTCCGAAGCCGATGTCGGAGCCGAACTCACCAGCGCCGAAGCCCCGAGAGGGAGAGCGGGGTTGGACAAGGGTCCGATGCCACTCGCCCCCTCGGAGCCGACGAGGAAGCCCAGTGCCGAGATCCCTCCAAGGAGGAGATCGGAGCGGACGACGGAGCCGAAAACGATGGTATCGGATCCGACGCACCGACAGTGATGGGTCCAACAAGCCTTGGCTCCGAACTCGAAGGAGTCGGAGGAGGAATATAATGAGGGACGGGAATAGCCAACGACTGATGAGTCGGGCTATGGAGCATTTGGGCCAGTGCCTCGGACTTAAGAAGTCTACTCACCACCCTCTGCAAATCATGGTCCGACAACCTGGAAGACCGAGAGGAATGTGATTTGTGACTCCGCTCGAAAGGAGAGGAGATCCTGGTGCCGAGTGTACGGAACCGATTGAGGGGGACCTGGATCTCTTCCTGTAAGATGGCTCCGATAATGGTATTGGAGCCGATGGGGATTTAGCCGGCTCCAGCCGGAGCCGAAGTAATAGTAAAGGTAGATCCTATGGAAGGGGATCTTGATCTCTTTTTAGAATGTGGCTCCGATAGTATCGGAGCCGATGAAGCCTTAACAGCCTCGGCTCCAGCCGGAGCAGAGGTAATAGTTTTAGGCCCAAGAACATCGGCTCCGGCCGGAGCCGATGTCAGAACCTGCTTCGACATTTCTACAGTCGACTCAGGAGTAGGAGTCGACTGTTTTGAAGCCTTTGAAGGTTTTCCCGAACTGGACTGAGTTGGGGGGCCTTCAGGCTTTAACAAACCCCTTAAAATGAGTTTGTTTTTGCGCTCCTGCAGGACTCGAAGGCTGAAACCATGGCAGACAGCACATGAGTCCTGCAGGTGCACAGGCCCCAGGCAATACACACAAGAAGTGTGACCGTCTGTCAGAGACATTTTCTGACAGCACGAGTCACACTTCTTGAAGCCTGAGACCTTTTCTTTAGACATCGAAGGTAATGCCTGACAACAGCAAAAAACACACAGACACACCCTGAATAAAAAAGTTATTTAACTAATAACTAAAGGCTAAAGCCACAAACACACACACACACACAAAAGCCCTTATTGACAAAAAAAAAGGGAAGACTAAATTTAGTCACTGAAGGACTGTGGGAAGGGAAGGGGCCGAAGGCCTAAAGATAAGGGGAGAAGGGGAAAATAAATATACTCGACAAATAAGGGGGTCGAGAGATCTAAATATCTAAATTAAACTAAAAAGGGCTATATATAATCCACAAAAACGAGTTTTATAAGTACCAAAAAGGTAAAAGTTAAACCAACCTGCCTGAGCCGGTAGAAGAGCACCTCATCAGCTATAGCGGCAAACGAGATCTGAGTAGTTACCGCCTAGCATTGTGGGATATAGGGGAGCCTCGAGCCGGTGGAATTAGCTCTCGAGCTTTTAGTATTGCCGAGTCGGAGCCGAGGATCGGCTCCGAACCGTCCAGCAAGAATGAAGGCGAGATTGACAACTTAACATCACTGGCTGCCTCAATATTAATATATATGCTCAACAGTTGATCGGAAAGGATTGTACATATCCTAAAAAGTTGAGAATTGCTTATCATACAAGATTATGGGAGTACAGTGGTGGTGGCAGCTTCCCAGATGTAGAATCTTATTCTATTGCCGAAATGTTTAACTGTATTATACTCTGGATAGACTCAATTCACACTAGTGAACAGAAAACCATTCAGGAGAAGATTACACAAAATGCTTATAAATTTATCAAATATGATAAAGTAGAAATATATGGAGTCCTTTCATTTGGTTAATAAAATGTACTTTAGAAAGAAATTAATTTCAGTCTTTAGACTCTACATACATGAAATCAATTTTAAAACAATAAAGACATTTTAAAACTCCTTTAATATCAAAATGGAAATGTTTGTGCTTTCCCATTACACATAGCTCTAGATTTAAGGAAACTCAGAACAATGTTAAAATTAATTTACTAAAATGAAGGGGTTAGTATTATGGTATGACTGCTTTGAAAAAGGAAAAGCTAAGCAGTCAGAATATTTAATTTGGATGAATCTGTTAGCCAGTTAATATTATCCATCAGTAAGAAATTAACTGAGTTTGTAGATAATATGAGTGAAGAGGAACAGAACACTATTAGCCATTATATGAATGTATGAATGCTATCATCAAAGGTAAATGGAGATAAGAAAGCTTGTCCAAGTTATACAAGTTAATTATAAATAACTAGAAATTATGTACTTACCATAATGTTCCATGTTTGTAGTCTATCTCACCTATATTCTTGCTCATTGGGTTCGGCTCCTATACAAGTTAATTATAAATAACTAGAAGTTATGTACTTAACCATAACATTCCATGTTTGTAGTCCATCTCGCCTATATTCTTGCTGGTTGGGATCGGAGCCGATCCTCAGCTCTGACTCGGACGAATACTAAAGCTTGAGAGCTTTCAGTGGCTCAAGGCTAATCCCTATCCCATGATGCCCCAGGCTACATCCCCAGATCTTGTTTGCAAGCAAGCAAAAAGTACCTTATCTTCTATATGTATATAAACATATATACATAAAATATTTATACATATTTACAATCACTATAATCCAGTCAAGGAAGAGGCTGAAAGTCATCATATCTCTGCAGGCAGATAATATTGTCCACCAGTTCCTCCAGGAATGGGAGGGGGAAGGAGGGTGGGATGCAAGAATATAGACGAGATGGACTACAAACATGGAATGTTATGGTAAGCACATAACTTCTAGATGTTGTGAAGTCCTATCTCGTCGTAATTCTTGCTGGTTGGGACAGCGTCCCTAGCACCTAAACCCTAGGGAGGCTCAGGAAAAAAGACTTTTCAGTACCGTGGATCCAAAGGAGGCCAAGTCCACTTTGTAATGAGTGATAAAGGCGTGAGGTTTCGCCCATGTAGCAACTGCACAAATCGAATCTAAAGGAAACCTTGTTTGAAAGGCAAATGAAGCTGAGACTAACCTAGTGGAGTGACCTTTTATCTTCCCTGGTAATTGTATGTCATTCTTTTGGTATGAAAGGATGATACAGTCCTTAAGCCATTTAGACAAAGTCACCTTTGAGATTGGTATTCCTGTCTTTTTATCAGGAAAAGGAGACAAAAAGTTGGACTTTCTAATGTCTTTCGTTCTATGCAAGTAGAAATGCAACTGTCTGTGCACATCAAGCTGGTGTAGTTTATATTCTGCCTTGTTGGTGTAATTGGAGAAAAAGACTGGCAATTCCATGGATTGGTTTATGTTGTTTTCCGAACAAACCTTTGGGAGGAAGGAGGGATTAGTTCTGAGACACCCTGTCCTTAAGAAATACAATATAAGGCGGGCGTACTGAAAGAGCCTGCAGCTCTGAAACTCTTCTGGCTGATGTAATGGCAACAAAGAAGAGGGTTTTCCATGATAAATATTTCAGATCACAAGTAGAAGGAGGATCATAGGGAGATGTAGTCAGAGAATTTAGAACCAAATTTAGATCCCAGGGTGTCATCGGTTCCTTAATCGGGGACCTAAGTAGAAAGGTATCTTTGAGAAAGGCCTTACATAATCTGTGAGATATAATGAGAACACCCATTTCACCTGTATGAAAATTGGAGAGAGCAGATAATTGTACCCTATTAGTAGCTGCCGCAGCACCTTCTTCAAACAGATTTGAGAGAAACTCTAAAATTGCTGGAATAGGGGCAGTAAGAGGTTTGATATTTCATTTATCTGCCCAACATGAAAATCTCTTCCATTTGTTAGAGTATAATTTCTTAGTGGAAGGTTTATGGGAAGAAGCTAGGATATGACTCACTGCTGGCATGAAAGAATAACACCTGGCTAGTCGTGGAATTGCAGCAGCCAAGCTGTCAACTTGAGGGTGTGGATGGACGGATGGAACTCTCTCAAAGAGTGGGTCAGAAGATCCGGAACTGGATCCAGAATCCAAGATTCCTCCAAGAGGTGGTTTGTAGAAAAGGAAGAGGATTCCAAAAAGGTCCAGCACAAATGAAGTGGATAAAGTTGCATTTATTTAATGTAAAAGGTGGCTAACCCCATAGAAACAAACTGGTTTTGGCTTAGAATAGCCTTCCTCAGTGTTACTGCTTAACAAAAAAAAACACCATGTTTAAACAGTATGTACTAAATTGCTGTCATACCCCTACTGGTGCATACCAAATCAATTATGTTCATTCAGGCCAGGTTTGTAGAGAGCTCCTAACCTTCCTATCCAGCCTGACTCTTTTTCATTAAGTTTACTATGCCAACCTGACTTGCACATTCTATTTTCCTGGATTTTATCTATAACAGTAAAATGGAATTTAGCAGTATGATAGGTTAGAGTATGTTTATAAAGGGCAATTGTAAGCCTTTTGTTCTTTATATCACTTAGATGCTCACTGATCCTGAATCTAAGTGGACACGAAGTTTGTCCAACATAGAAAGCAGAACAAGAGCATCTAGCTAAGTAAATAACCCAGTCACTACTGCAATTGCCCATAATGTTGATACTATATATTTTTGAAGTGTTGCTGCTAGTGAACTCCTTAGTTTTATACATGTGTGCACAAGCACTACAATGTCCACAAGGACCGCTACCTGTCAATCTATCCCCAAATAATGTAGTTTGGTGAGAATCAGTAGTGGAACTCTTTTTACAGTGAGTAAGGTATGAGTTAACCATCCTTCCTCTACGATATGAGTATAAACACTTGAGTGGGAGAATGTTAGCCAAACATTCATTAGCTAGTAAAATGTTCCAATGATTATTAATAATGTCCCAAAACCCATTTGTGTTAAGGCCATAGGTTGTAACCAAACAAATATCCTGAGGTGTATTTTTGTTCAATGTATCAAGCTTTGGTCGATATTGTAATAATTCTCCCGGTCTGACCTTGCAGCATGCACACTAGCACTGTGTATGGTGCCTGTTTTATACCCCCTACTGAGAAATATATTGCACAAATCCTTTGTACCTGAGGTGTATGCCTCATTACTGGAGCAGACACGTATAATTCGCAAAAATTGTGATTTTGGTATATTGCGAATAATATGAGGTGGATGGTGACTGGTAGCATGGAGCAATGTATTGAAGTGTGGACATTTCCTGAATGTTTCTGTTTTCAAAGTGTTGTCCAAATCCCTACTTAACAACACATCCAAGAACGTGATCCTGTTCCTATCCCATTTCAAAGTGAAATGGATTCCCCGTTTCTTTTTGTTCAAATAATCCACAAACTCCTGTAAATAGGAGGTGTCTCCTTTCCATACCAACCAGCAATCGTCTAAATAGCGATGCCAGATGTCCATGTTGTCCAAAAATAGATTGTGAGACTCATCATAAATTAACTGCTCCTCTATGTAACCCATGAACAGGTCTGCATATATGGGAGCAAAGGATGCACCCATCGCAGTGCCTCTGACTTGCCAATAACATTCATTCTGGAAATAAAAAACATTTTTAGTTAGAACATGTTCTGTAAGGCAGGTTAATAAATGTATCGAAACCTGGTGGATAGAGGTTCGCTTTATCTAACCAATATTGTATGGCTTCTAAACCTGCCCAATGGGGTATGTTCATATAAAGGGCTGTCACATCCAGGGTGCAGAGTAGCCAATTAGGTTCAAGTTGGATATCCCCAATAATTTGCAAAACTTGGGTGGTGTCCTTGAGTCTGGCCCTAACCTGTGATTGTAAATACTTAGTAAGGAATGCATACAATGGTTCCGTTAAGGATCCTTTGCCTGAAACTATCGGTCTACCTGGTGGTTCCTTAGGATCTTTATGTATTTTTGGTAATAGATATAAGTATTGTGATGTAGGATCAGGCACCATAAGATGATATTTAATTTCCTGTGTAAAAATACCTTCCTCAAATGCTAGTTTTAAAAACTGATCTATTTCCTTCTTGAACTTAAAAGTTGGATCCAAATGCATACGCATGTAGAAAAGGCCGTTGGATAACTGTTTTTCGGCCTCCCTAAGGTACTGCTCCCTATCCATCACAACAACAGCCCCTCCCTTGTCAACCGGTAAAATAACAATTATAGTTCTTACTAGGTGAAAAGAGTGTCGGATAGAGTGAAGTTTATGAAGCTGGAAATTGATGGTGTAATGATGAATGTTGTTAGTGGATATGCTCCACAAGATGGGTGCGTGATGGATGAGAGAGAAAAATTTTGGAGTGAGTTGGATGAAGTGGTGATGACTGTACCCAAGGGTGAGAGACTGGTGATTGGAGCAGATTTCAATGGGCATGTTGGTGAAGGGAACAGAGGGGATGAGGAAGTGATGGGTAGGTATGGTGTTAAGCAAAGGAATGCAGAAGGTCAGATGGTAGTGGATTTTGCGAAAAGGATGGACATGGCTGTGTTGAATACATATTTTAACAAGAGGGAGGAGCATAGGGTGACATACAAGAGTGGAGGAAGATGCACACAGGTGGATTATATCTTATGTAGAAGGGCCAGTCTGAAGGCGATTGAAGACTGTAAAGTGGTGGCAGGGGAAAGTGTAGTTAGGCAGCATAGGATGGTGGTTTGTAGGTGATCAAGAAGAGGAGGATGATTGTGAGGGCAGCACCAAGGATCAAATGGTGGAAATTGAAAAATGGTAATTGTGAGGTGATGCTCAGGGAAGAGTTAAGACAGGCATTGGGTGGCAGTGAAGAGTTACCGAATAGCTGGGTAACTACAGCAGAGCTAGTAAGAGAGATGGCTAGAAAGGTGCTTGGTGTGTCATCTGGAAAGAGGAAGGAGGACAAGGAGACCTGGTGGTGGAATGAAGAAGTACAGGAGAGTATACAGTGAAAGAGGTTGGCGAAGAAGAAGTGGGAATGTCAGAGAGATGAAGAAAGTAGACAAAAGTATACGGAGATGAGGTGCATGGCAAAGAGAGAGGTTGCGAAGGCAAAGGATAAGACGTATGGCGAGTTGTATAAAAGGTTGGACACAAAGGAGGGAGAAAAGGACCTGTACCGATTGGCTAGACAGAGGGACAGGAGCTAGTAAAGTTGTGCAGCAGGTAAGGGTGATAAAGGATAATGAGGGAAACATACTCACAAGCGAGGAGAGTGTGTTGAGCAGATGGAAAGAGTACTTTGAGGGGCTGATGAATGAAGAGAATGAGAGGAGAGAAGGTTGGATGATGTGCGGATAGTGAATCATGAAGTGCAGTGGATTAGCAAGGAGGAAGTAAGGATAGCTATGAAGAGGATGAAGAACGGAAAGGCTGTTGGTCCAGATGACATACCTGTGGAAGCATGGAGGTGTTTAGGTGAAATGGCAGTGGAGTTTTTAACCAGATTGTATAATAAAATCTTGGAAAGTGAGAGGATGCCTGAGGAATGGAGAAAAAGTGTTTTGGTACTGAATTTTAAGAATAAGGGTGATGTGCAGAGCTGTAGTAACTACAGAGTGATTAAATTGATCAGTCACAGCATGAAGTTATGAGAAAGAGTAGTGGAAGCTAGGTTAAGAAGGGAGGTGATGATTAGTGATCATCAGTATGGTTTCATGCCAGGAAAGAGCACTACAGATGCGATGTTTGCTTTGAGAGTGTTGATGGAGAAGTACAGAGAATGTCAGAAGGAGTTGCATTGTGTCTTTGTTGATTTAGAGAAAGCATATGACAGGGTGCCTAGAGAGGAGTTGTGGTATTGTATGATGAAGTCGGGAGTGTCAGAGAAGTATGTAAGAGTGGTACAGGATATGTACGAGGGTAGTGTGACAGCAGTGAGGTCTGCGGTGGGAGTGACGGATGCGTTTAAGGTGGAGGTGGGATTACATCAAGGTTCAGCTCTGAGCCCTTTCTTATTTATAATGGTGATGGACAGAGTGGTGTATTTGGCCATGTGTACCTCATGCCCAGCATACTACGTGGGAAAGACCGAGCGCTCTCTTAAACGTAGAATTTATGAACACACATATGAAATGCAAAAAGGACACCACACAAATGCTTTATACAAACACATACAATCATGTTCTAAAGCCAAATTTTCATTTTTTGTGTTGGATAGTGTTCAACAGGATTCTAGGGGCGGGCCGTGGCAGACTATACTTGAGCAGAGGGAGACCACCTGGCAAATAAAACTGGAAGCTAACAAGGAACCTGGGCTTAACGAATATATATCCATCAAACCTATACTAAAGCTTAAAGCTATTAATATATAGGTAGTGAGGGATTTTTATGTTCACAGGTTTTGAAATATCTGCTTAAAAAATTTTTTAGACATGCATATACATCAAAATATTCTATATGCATTCGCACACAGTCAGAGTATTCAACAAATGAATTTTAATATATACAGTTTTTTATTTATATGTGCATTTGATTTTAACAAATATGTGTTTTTGACATGTTTCTTTAAGAGTCTATTGTTTTAACTGGTATTTCTAATTGATACCAATATATAAAGAGCCATTAACTAGTCATGTTGTCTGATGAAGTTACTTTTAGTAATGAAAACGAGTGTCATTGTGATTTACAGCGTTAACTGACTACATTAAACCTGAGTTTTATCCGTACGTCTTTTTGGATATTTATTGGCGTCTGTTTTTACCCGGTGTTGGTTTGGTTTTCTGGTTTTGTGTCGCCAACATTTGCTTCTGTTTGGTATTGGTGATGGACAGGTTGACAGACGAGATCAGACAGGAGTCCCCGTGGACTATGATGTTTGCAGATGACATTGTGATCTGTAGTGAGAGTAGGGAACAGGTGGAGGAGACCCTGGAGAGGTGGAAATATGCTCTAGAGAGAAGAGGAATGAAGGTCAGCAGGACTAAGACAGAATATATGTGTGTGAATGAGAGGGAGGATAGAGGAATTGTGAGGATGCAGGGAGTAGAGGTGGCGAAGGTGGATGAGTTTAAATACTTGGGATCAACACTTCAGAGTAATGGTGAGTGTGGAAGAGAGGTGAAGAAGAGAGTACAGGCAGGATGGAGTGGGTGGAGAAGAGTGTCAGGAGTGATTTGTGACAGACGAGTACCAGTAAGAGTGAAAGGGAAGGTCTACAAGAGGGTAGTGAGACCAGCTATGTTATATGGGTTGGAGACAGTGGCATTGACAAAAAGGCAGGAGTAAAAGCTTCACGTGGCAGAGATGAAGATGTTAAGATTTGCACTGGGTATGACGAGGATGGACAGGATTAGGAATAAGTGTATTACACGGTCAGCCCAGGTTGGAAGGTTTGGAGACAAAACCAGAGAGGCAAAATTACGTTGGTTTGAAAATGTGCTGAGGAGGGATATAGAGTATATTGGGAAAAAGTTGCTAAGGATGAAGCTGCCAGGTATCAGGAAAAGAGAAAGGCCTAAGATAAGGTTTATGGATGTGGCGAGAGAGGACATGCAGGTGGTTGGTGTGACAGAGCAAGATGCAGAGGGCAGGAAGAAATGGAAACAATTGATCTGCTGTGGCGATCCCTGACGGGAGCAGCCGAAAGAAGAAGAAGAAGAAGACTAAGTTTAGTTAAAGCTGCCTGTTCCTCCTTGGTTAGATTCTGTTTAGTATTAGAATAAATCCTACCATGAAAATGTAAATCTTTGAGAACACATTCTTTGAACACAGAGACATGCCTGTCCATGGGTGGCATAAATTGAGACTTACGAAACCAAAAGTCGGTAGGTCTTTGAGTTTGATCATTCTCTGAAAAGAACAATTTCAAGTCTAAAATTCTGCAGAAGTCATTTATATCATTGACCAAAACATGTTCATTAACAAAAGAAGGAGCAACAAAATGTAGTCCCTTATTGAGTAACTTTATTTCATCCTCCGTAAGATTATAAAATGAAATATTGTGTATATTGTTGGTATTTATAATAACATCTGTTTCAAAAGTTGCTCTATGTTGTTTATTGGCCCTATGCTTCCTACCCCCCCTTATGTCTTTTGACCCTAAAGGGTCAATAACTGGTTTCCTTTTAGCTACTGGGGACTCCTGAGTGGGTAGAGAATCTATATCAGTGACGGATGATGAATCATCACCAGAGATTGTCTCTGAAAGCACAGTTCTGTTTCTAAGAACAGATCTGGATCTTTTTCTTTTCTTACTATATCTTTGTGTAGTATCTTGGAAGCGAACATTTCTTTGTGTGTTGAATGGTTTGCCTTTTTGATAGTCATGTTAATTTGTCAATCTTTTTCTTTTTTAAATGTTGTTCCAGTTGTTGTAACTCTTTAGCTAGGGTATTTAAATGTGTGTTAAAAATAGCTTCCCCCTCAAAAACCTTTGCTTCCTCACAGAATTGTTTAACCTCCAAAATGTGTTTATCTATGGTACGTTCATGGTGCATGCTAAGGGCTTCCACAAATAACATGGATGCCTGATGTTGGGCTTGAGCCCAATCTTGAGTAAGTTGTTCATCAAACTGACTAACTAAAGATTGCATTTTTACTCTAAGCCCCCGTAGGGTGATATCTTTAACCTTATAGGCTTTGAAAAGCCATAAATGCCAAATATGCGATCCGAGAGTTTTTATGCTTTTAGTTACTTTAGAAAATATTAAAGTGCATGGTTCCCCTATGGGTTTGTTATTATTCCCCATATCTCCTTGGCCAGATGGTGTTAGGCCAAAAATTCCTACATCATGCCGGTCTGCTGACAGACCTTCTAACAATGTCATAAGATCCATGTTGGAGCCCTTTTTGCTAAAAAAGACAAAATGTCAATGTAAATAAGTAAATATTCAGTGTGTTTCAGAAAGCAATGTCAAACTCACTATGGTAAAAGATACCTCGAAAAAATATCTCCAAAAAAAAACTTCCTTCTTTTCTTTTGATTAGATAGTACTGTATCTAAACACTTCTGTACCATATGTTCTGACTGGAGTTGGCCTGTATAGTGGTCAGCAAGACAAGTTCATGAATGACAAAAATAATGTCAATATAAATCCTATTAGGCCACTGGATGACCCAAACAAAATGGCTCCCAAAGGACAGGGAATTATTCAGTTATAATTTTCCAAGCCGACTTTCATCTCAGGCTTTATATATATATATATATATATATATATATATATATATACATATATATATATATATATATATATATACACATATATATATATATATATATATATATATATATATATATATATATACACACACACACACACACACACACACACACACACCAAAAAAGGGATTATCAGTATATTAGAACCAAAGAAAAAAAGAAAAAACATTGGTGCAGAAGACTTGCCTGCGTAAGTAATGTTACGTCCTAAATGACAATAATCATGTCAATATAAGTTCAAATGAGCCAATAGATGATCCAAATAATGGCCCCCAACAAATGCAAAAAATTTTTAATTATAGTTATGTTCCAAGCCGACCTTCGTCTCAGGCTGTGGACATGTATTTTGAGAAAAACGGTTATCAAAGTATTGAAACCAATGTGTTTCAAAAAGTAAACACTAATACACGGGATATGCTCCTATGACCGAAAATATATCCTGGGCCTTCCGTTCCAACCAATAGATCAGAGTGGCTAACATTCGTCTCCACCTAACTCAGGGCAATACTAGCAAGTCCCAATGGTATATATCAGTCCCTTATAGGTGCCAATCATCTGGGAAACCCAGTGTATAAATAATCAGCTAAAACTTTGCTGAAAAGATGCCCAAAACCAGATAATAATTATAACACAAACTTGTCTGTAAAACCCCATAACATATCAACTCCCCAAAAATTGCTCAAAATGTTCAAATGCTGTTGCATATCCCAACACTCTTGATCCTTTGAATAAATCCAGGAGTGGTTGGAATAACTCATGTACTCCATCCTATATATAAGGGCTAATACCCATTAGTAGCTCATATCAGATACAAAAATATTTCTGTACCCGAACTATGGGAATCCATGTTTGAAACATCGGTTGGCCCATTAAAGGGCTTTTCAAAAGACAGAGGGTCTATATTAACAGGAATTTAGGGCGAACATTTATTTTTGAATTATTTTGTTACAGCCAATGTGTTGTGTGGGTTAATTTCTGTTTTGCTGTTCAAGTAGGGTCCATGTTTAATAATACCTTTCCATTTATATGACATATACATGGGGGAAACTCTATATTGTTATGTGATATACAAGTGGGCTATTGGACAGATCGCAAATCCCCTTTTTTGTAAAGCATAATAACATTGGGACATTTATGGGACTAATAATTATGTTGTTGCAAATCTGAGCAAAGCATTTTATAACCTTCAAAAATTTTTCGTTCATGACAATGTACATCTTAAGTTAAGCATTTTATGTGGAATCATCAGTGATAGGACTACTGTCATTTCAAGATTGTATACTACATTTATGTATGTTGAATTGGGATGCAATGTAAAATTATGAGAACAGTTATTTTTGATATATACCATTGGGACTTGCTAGTACTGCCCTGAGTTAGGTGGAGACGAATGTCAGCCACTCTGATCTATTGGCTGGAACGGAAGGTTCAGGATATATTTTTGGTCATAGGAGCATATCCTATGTATTAGTGTTTACTTTTTGAAACACGTTGGTTTCAATACTTTGATAACTGTTTTTCTCTAAACACATATCCACATCCTGAGACGAAGGTCGGCATGGAACATAACTATAATTAAAAATTTTTTGCATTTGTTGGGGGCCACTATTTGGATCATCTATTGGGTCATTTGAACTTATATTGACATGATTACTGTCGTAGGACATAACCTTACTTAAGCAGGCAAGTCTTCTGCACCAATGTTTTTTTCTTTTTTTCTTTGGTTCTAATATACTGATAATCACTTTTTTGGTGTGTGTGTGTGTGTGTGTGTGTGTGTGTGTGTGTGCGTGTGTGTGTGTGCGTGTGTGTGTGTATATATATATATATATATATATATATATATATATATATATATATATATATATATATAAAGCCTGAGATGAAAGTCGGCTTGGAAAATTATAACTGAATACTTCCCTGTCCTTTGGGAGCCATTTTGTTTGGGTCATCCAGTGGCCTAATAGGATTTATATTGACATTATTTTTGTCATTCATGAACTTGTCTTGCTGACCACTATACAGGCCAACTCCAGTCAGAACATATGGTACAGAAGTGTTTAGATACAGTACTATCTAATCAAAGGAAGGACGTTTTTTTGGAGATATTTTTTCGAGGTATCTTTTACCATAGTGAGTTTGACATTGCTTTCTGAAACACACTGAACATTTACTTATTTACATTAACATTTTGTCCTTTTTAGCAAAAAGGGCTCCAACATGGATCTTATGACATTGTTAGAAGGTCTGTCAGCAGACCGGCATGATGTAGGAATTTTTGGCCTAACACCATCTGGCCAAGGAGATATGGGGAATAATAACAAACCCATAGGGGAACCATGCACTTTAATATTTTCTAAACTAACTAAAAGCATGAAAACGTTCAGATAGCATATTTGGCATTTAAGGCTTTTCAAATTCTATAAGGTTAAAGATATCACCCTACGGGAGCTTAGAGTAAAAATGCAACCTTTAGTTAGTCAGATTGATGAACAACTTACTCAAGATTGGGCTCAAGCCCAACATCAGGCATCCATGTTATTTGTGGAAGCCCTTAGCATGTACCATGAACGTGCCATAGACAAACACATTTTGGAGTTGAAACAATTCTGTGAGGGAGCAAAGGTTTTTGAGGGGTTAACTATTTTAACACACATTTAAATACCCTAGCTAAAGAGTTACAATTGGAACAACATTTAAAAAAGAAAAAGATTGACAAATTTAATAGAGATGTTAGTGACTATCAAAAAGGCAAACCATTCAACACACAAAGAAATATTCGCTTCCAAGATACTACACAAAGATATATTAAGAAAAGAAAAAGATCCAGATCTGTTCTTAGAAATAAAACTGAGCTTTCGGAGACAATCTCTGGTGATGATTCATCATCCGTCACTGATATAGGTTCTCTACCCACTCAGGAGTCCCCATTAGCTAAAAGGAAACCAGTTACTGACCCTTTAGGGTCAAAAGACATAGGGGGGTAGAAAGCATAGGGCCAATAAACATAGAGCAACTCTTGAAACAGATGTTATCATAAATACCAACAATATTTCATCTTACAATCTTACAGAGGATGAAAAAGAAGTTATGTACCTACCATAACGTTCCATGTTAGTTGTTTTCATCTCACCTTCCTTCTTGCTGGTTGGGTTCAGAGCCAATCCTCGGCTCCGACTCGGCCATCTTCAATAGCTTGAGAGCTGTTTACTGGCTCGAGGCTACCCCTTATCCCATAATGCCTAGCGATAGCTACCCAGATCTCATTTGAAATAGCTAACTCCAGACATAACAACATAATAAACTAGTCAAGAATCAGCTGACTATACCTGCCATATTCTCTTAAGTCAATAAAGGAAACAAGAGAACACACAGCCAGTGAAACAGAAAAAAACTCCTCTCGATCCACTAGGACAGGGGGATGGAGGGTGGGACGCAAGAAGGAAGGCGAGATGAAGACAACTAACATGGAACGTTATGGTAGGTACATAACTTCTTTATGTTAAGTTGTCTATCTCGCCTTCATTCTTGCTGGGTGGGACAGCGTCCCTACCAACTAAAAACCTGGGTGGCTCAGTGAAACAGACTCTTCAGAACAGTGGAACCAAAGTCGGCTCTTCTCCTGGAGACCATATCCAACTTGTAATGAGAAATAAAGGTATGAGGGTTTGCCCACGTGGCAGCTGCACAGATGGAATCCATGGGCAACCTAGACTGGAAGGCTACAGAGGTGGCCAAGGCCCTAGTAGAATGACCTTTCGGTTTAATAGGTTTTGTTCCTTAACTGATAAATGAAAGAAATAGTGTGTGACAACCATCTGGGCAAGGTTACCTTGGAAACTGAGAGACCTTGTTTGCCCAAGGCATAAGAGAGGAATAGTTGGTCCGACTTCCTTACTTCTTTAGTTCTGTGCAGGTAAAAACGCAATTGCCTATGAACGTCCAATTGGTGTAGTTTGTATTCTGCCTTGTTGGTATGATTAGGGAAAACACAGGAAGATCTATAGATTGGTTTAAATTACTTTCTGAGCAGACTTTAGGGAGAAACAAGGGATTAGTCCTCAGAGCAACCCTGTCCTTATGAAAAAGCAAGTATGGAGGACGAACACATAGCGCTTGAAGTTCGGAGACACGTCTGGCTGAAGTAATAGCTACCAGAAAGAGTGTCTTCCAAGATAGGAACTTGATAGAGCAGGATGCTGCTGGTTCAAAAGGGGGCAGAATTAAGGAGGTTAGGACTAAATTAAGGTCCCAAGGAGGAGGGGGATCTCTCACTGGAGGCCTAAGAAGAGTTGTCCCTCTCAAAAAAGCTTTACATAGCTTATGAGACATAATGTTAAAGTTCGAAAAACCAACATGAAAGTTAGAAATGGCCGCCATTTGTACCCTGATCGTAGAAGAAGCGGACCCAGAATGAAAAAGTTGAGCTAGGAATTCCAAGATTTTGTGGATTGGGGCTGAAAAGGGATCCACATTCCTAGTCTTTGCCCAATAAGAAAAACGTTTCCATTTGCTAGCATATGTTTTCCTCATTGTAGACTTGTGAGAGGAGACGATAATGTCACGGACTGCTGGGGAAATGCTGGGAAGACTGGCTAAGGTTGGAAGTGGAGCAACCAAGCTGTGAGCTGGAGAGTTTTGAGGGACTGATGCAACCCGCCTGATTGATGAACCAGGAAGTCTGGAATTGGGTCCAGAGTCCAGGGTTGATCGAGAAGATAATGGTGCAGGAACAGGAACCATATCTGTCGAGGCCAGTAGGGAGCAATGAGGATCATTTTGCAACCCAACGATATTGCTTTCTGTATAGGTTTGGGTATCAGAGGGAAAGGAGGAAAGGCATAAAGAAGTCCCTGGGGCCAATCGTGGACTACAGCGTCTCTGGGTGTGTGACCCAGAAGCGGAAGAAGGGAGAAGTAGTTGCTGCATTTGCTGCTGAAGGGGGTGGCAAAGAGATCGCAGCAAGGCTGTCCCCATTTGCGGAAAACAAGATTCACAACTTCCTGATTCAGAGACCACTTGTGAGGCATGAGAATAGCTCTGCTAAGCCTGTCCGCTATAACGTTGGATCTCCCGGGGATGTGCGTTGCAATCATAAAACGTTGGGGGGAAATCGCCCACTGCCAAAGTCTGAGTGCTTCTTGACACAGGGGGTAGGACCTGGTTCCACCCTGCTTGTTGATGTACCACACCACTGACATGTTGTCCGTTTGAATAGCAATGATCCCAGGAGGAAGAGAGACTTGAAGGGCTTGCAACGCCAGGAGCACGGCTCTCATTTCCAGGACATTTTTGTGCAGCTGGTACTCGTGAGGTTGCCACGTGCCTTGGACTGTCCTGCCCAGATAATGCCCCCCCCACCCTATCAGGGAGGCGTCTGTCATCACTGTAGCCAATGGAGGGGGTTGTATGAAAGGTCTGCCCTGAGTAACTAGTGGGGAGACCATCCACCAAGAAAGATGCCTTTTGCATGCATCCATGATCATGATCTTGTAAGTCATGGGTAGCTCTTGGAAAGACCACTGCGTAAACAGAAGCCACTGAAGAATCCTCATATGAAAGCACGCCAGTGGGATTAGGAGAATGGCTGCTGCCATGGAACCCAGAGTTTGAAGGACATACCTGACTTGGATCCTTTTGATCTGCATCAGAACCTGTACCTGCTGACGAATTGCGGACACCCTTTCTGGTGGTAGCCTTTCAAACATATCCCTTGTGTCTAAGTCTGCTCCTATGTAAGTGATAGATTGACAGGGCAACAAGGCAGATTTTTCGAAATTTATTGTGATGCCGAGCTGTGAGCAGATTGTGATTGTGTAGTCCCGTGCTTGTATGAGTTGATGCATGGTGGTAGCAGTAAGGAGCCAGTCGTCTAGATACGGAAACACCTGGAATCCTTGACACCTCAGGTGAGCCGTGACCACTGCCATACATTTGGTGAACACCCTGGGGGCTGTGGTGAGACCAAAGGGCAGAGCTCTGAACTGATAATGATTGGCCCCCAGCCGGAAGCGAAGATATCTCCTGGAGCGCCTGTCCATCTTTATATGGTAGTACGTGTCCTGAAGATCTATAGAGCACATCCAATTGTCCTTACCCAGAAAGGGTAGAATGGACTGCAGCGTGACCATCCGAAACTTCGTTCTTTGCACAGACCTGTTTAGTCTGCTGAGATCCAGAATCAGTCTCCAGTCCCCTGTCTTTTTTGGTACTAAAAAGAACCTTGAGTAAGTTCCTGATCCGTGTTGGTCTGCCGGGACTTCCTAGATGGCTCTTTTTTCTAGCAGTTTTGAAACTTCTATTACTGCTTGCTCCTTCAGATTGGGTGGAACACCTGGGAGGGTTTTCCTTGACTGTAAAGGGGGCTGATGGCAGGGAATTTTGTAACCTCCGGATATAACGGACCGTACCCATCTGTCTTGTGTTAAACTTCGCCAGGCTTTTGGGTACAGCGAAAGTCTTCTCCCGACTGCCTCCAGAGTTGAGCAGCCGGGCAACCCTTCAAGGATGCTGGAAGGGCTTATCAGAGATGGATTCTCTGTTGCCCTGGTTCTGCGGACCCCCTCTGCCATGAGGGTGGCATCTATTATTATTGTTTCCCCTCTGCCTCTGGAGGAAAAATCACTACGTGTGTCAGGGAAGGCTCCCTGAGATTTACTGAACCACATATTCCCACTCTTCTGACCCTTGCGGTAGGGTCTAGAGGGAGTGGAAAAACGGACTCCCACGGCAGAGAGAGTCTTGCCTTCTTGCTCACACCTAGTCAAAGTGTCTTTCACCTGTGGTCCAAAAAGAAAGGAACCATCAAAGGGGGTGTTGGTGAAGGATGCTCGAAAGGGTTCCGCAAAGTTACACAGCCGCATCCAGGCATGCCTCCTAAGGGCCACCCCGGTGCCAGCGGCTCTACTCGCCCCATCGGCTGCATAGGAAATGAGCCTCATGGAGCCTCATGGAGGAGTTAACAACAGAATTAAGCATTGCTAGCTGGGAAGCTACCTTGGCTTGTGCTCCCTCAGCTTTTGGATCTTGGAGGGTATCTCCGAGCTCTTTAAGGAGATCCCTTTGAAGTCGGGTAAAATGAGAAGGTCACTGAAGCGAACATTCACTTCCCATATCTGTCCATCGTCCTAGACTCCTTGTTAGGAGGATGGACAGACAAAGAGGTCTCCGCTAACTCTTTTTTGGTGGCCGCTGCTACCACCATTGCATCAACAGGGACACCTTTCGAAAGGAACTGCTTATCCTGGGGTGCTGTAATGAATTTACTAGGTCTCCTCGGAGTTGGTTCCACTGTATCCGGAGCTGACCAAGCCTTTCGAGCCACCACTGTCATAAGTGGATCGAAAGGCGGAGACACCCAGGAGGTGGAAGGTCGGGAACCGAAGGCATCCAGAAATACAGACTCATCCTCAGAAGGGGCTAGGGGATTCCAGTTCCCCCTCTGCTTAAGCATTTCTAGGATGTCCGAGAAGGAAACATCTTCAGAGGGGGATCTCAGGGACCCTTCCGAATCATCTAAGTCTGTATCAGAAGTGACAGACTCGGGGGAGTCAATGTGCTTCCTCTTACACTTCTTCTTCCGAGGAGGCTCTTCTGAGTGATCAGGAGAGGCCTCAGAAGAGGAGGAAACACCCAATGGGGTATCCTGGAGCATCGGTTCCCTATGCTTAGGGTCTGGAGGAGGAGCAGAGGTTGGCACAGGCACTACAGGGGATGGAACCGGTGGGGCTGACTCGGGACAGCACACTCCGCATGACATTGAAGGCGTCCCTGCCACGATGCAGAGAAAGCACCAGTTCCGAAGAATTAGGAATCTTTCTTCGCACCGAGGGAGACGGCTCCGAGGCCGATGTAGGAGCAGAGCTCACCTGCGCTGAAGCTCCGAGAGGGAGAAAGGGGTCGGACAAGGGTCCGTTGCCACTCGCCCCCTCGGAAGCTGACGAGGGAGCCCCGGCGCCCAGATCCCTCTATGGAAGGCACCACCAAGAGAATTGGAGCCGATGTCGGAACTGAAGGAGATAGAGTTATCGGAGCCGACGGTTCCACTACTCAAACCCCAATGAACTCCGGCTCCAAACTCATTGGAGTCGGAGGAGGAACATCGAGAGAAGTGGACAGAGCCAATACCTGTTGAGGAGGGCTGGACAACAATTTGGCTACTACCTGCGACTTTAGCAACCTACTGACCACTCTCTCCACATCGTGATCCGACAGCCTAGAGGATCGAGAGGAGTGAGAGGATCGGTGACTACGCTCGCTTAAGTAAAGGAGACCCCTCAGCCGAATACACCGATTCTAGTGAAGGGGACCTCAGCCTCTTGTGACTCCGTGACGGCTCCCAAGCCTCTGATGGAGCCGATGGGGAGATTGTCTTGTCGGTGCCAGCTGGAACCGACGTAGAAGGTAAATCCTGAACCAAAGACAGCTCCGAACTTTGAGCCGACGGATTAGTGGATTTAGGGGATTTCACAGGCTGTGAGCTCTTGGCCGGTGAATCCTGTGGTTTTAAAAGACCCCTAAGAATAAGCTTATTCTTATGCTCCTGCAGGACTCTTGGACTAAAGGCATGGCAAATAGAACAAGAGTCCTGCAGGTGCACAGCGCCTAAATAATAGACGCAAGAAGTGTGCCTATCTGTCAGAGACATTTTCTGACAGCATGAGTCACACTTCTTGAACCCAGAAACCTTGGAGTCCTTTGACATCCTTAAAAGTAGAAGGAAAAACAATTATAACAATAACAACCAGAAGCAATATACAGTCTACAAAAAACACACTACTAAAAAGACTATAGCTAAAGTTTTTTTTTTTTTTTTTTTTTTTTAAGATAATAGGA
Source organism: Protopterus annectens (assembly GCF_019279795.1). NCBI lineage: Eukaryota > Metazoa > Chordata > Ceratodontiformes > Protopteridae > Protopterus > Protopterus annectens. The sequence goes on from NC_056745.1 coordinate 610,350,043, forward strand.
AAGCCTCTAACTTAAATGACTAGCCTATAAGAGAAAGGCAGAAGGAAAGCCTCTAACTTAAACGGCTAACCTGACAAAATGAGGTGGGGGGAGGGGTGGGGGAGAACTCTCTAAGTTAAACGAGTTCTACAAGAAAAGGGAGGGATACTATAAGCTAAACAACTATCTATCACAAAAAACAAAACTATCATTAATAATAAGATACTAGAAGGGTTGAATTCTAGTGAAGAAAGTTATACAAAAAACTTTATACAAGCCTGAGCCAGAAAAACGACAGCTTGCAGCTGAAGCGGCAAACGAGATCTGGGTAGCTATCGCTAGGCATTATGGGATAACGGGTAGCCTCGAGCCAGTAAACAGCTCTCGAGCTAGTGAAGATGGCCGAGTTGGAGCCGAGGATCGGCTCCGAACCCAATCAGCAAGAACGAAGGCGAGATAGACAACTTAACATATAAAGTTACTCAATAAGGGACTAAATTTTGTTCCTGCTTTTTTGTTAATGAACATGTTTTGGTCAATGATATAAATGACTTCTGCAGAATTTTAAACTTGAAATTGTTCTTTTCAGAGAATGATCAAACTCAAAGACCTACCAACTTTCGGTTTCGTAAGTCTCAATTTATGCCACCCATGGACAGACATGTCTCTGTGTTCAAAGAATGTGTTCTCAAAGATTTACATTTTCATGGCAGGATTTATTCTAATACTAAACAGAATCTTACCAAGGAGGAACAGGCAGCTTTAACTAAACTTAGTAAGAACTATAATTTAGTTATTTTACCGGCTGACAAGGGAGGGGCTGTTGTTGTAATGGACAGGGAGCAATATCTTAGGGGGGCCGAAAAACAGTTATCCAACAGCCTTTTCTACATGCGTATGCATTTGGATCCAACTTATAAGTTCAAGAAGGAAATAGATCAGTTTTTAAAACTAGCATTTGAGGAAGGCATTATTACACAGGAAATTAAATATCATCTTACGGTACCTGATCCTACATCACAATACCTATATCTATTACCAAAAATACGTAAAGATCCTAAGGAACCACCAGGTAGACCGACAGTTTCAATCAAAGGATCCTTAACGGAACCATTGTCCGTATTCCTTACTAAGTATTTACAGCCTTTATTATCACAGGTTAGGGCCAGACTCAAGGACACCACCCACGTTTTGCAAATTATTGGGGATATCCAACTTGAATCTAATTGGCTACTCTGCACCCTGGATGTGACAGCCGTTTATACGAACATACCCCATTGGGCAGGTTTAAAAGCCATACAATATTAGTTAGATAAAGTGAACCTCTATCCACCAGGTTTCAATACATTATTAACCTGCCTTACAGAACATGTTCTAACTAAAAATGTTTTTTATTTCCAGAATGAATGCTATTGGCAAGTCAGAGGCACTGCGATGGGTGCATCCTTTGCTCCCATATATGCAGACCTGTTCATGGGTTACATAGAGGAGCAGTTCATTTATGATGAGTCTCACAATCTATTTTTGGACAACATGGACATCTGGCGTCGCTTTTTAGACGATTGCTGGTTGGTATGGAAAGGAGACACCTCCTATTTACAGGAGTTTTTGGATTATTTGAACGAAAATAAATGGGGTATCCACTTCACTTTGAATTGGGATAGGAACAGGATTACCTTCTTGGATGTGTTGTTAAGTAGGGATTTGGACAACACTTTGAAAACAGAAACATTCAGGAAATTTCCACAATTCAATACATTGCTCCATGCTACCAGTCACCATCCACCTCATATTATTCGCAATATACCAAAATCTCAATTTTTGCGAATTAAACGTATCTGCTCCAGTAATGAGGCGTACACCTCAGGTACAAAAGATTTGTACAATAGATTTCTCAGTAGGGGGTATAAAACAGGCACCATACACAGTGCTAGTGTGCATGCTGCAAGGTCAGACCGGTAGGGATTATTACAATATCGACCAAAGCTTGATACATTGAACAAAAATACACCTCAGGATATTCGTTTGGTTACAACCTATGGCATTAACACAAACGGGTTTCAGGACATTATTAATAATCATTGGAACATTTTACTAGCTAATGAACGTTTGGCTAACATTCTCCCACTCAAGTGTTTATACTCATATCGCAGAGGAAGGACGGTTAACTCATACCTTACTCACTATAAAAAAAGAGTTCCACTACTGATTCTCACCAAACTACGTTATTTGGGGATAGATTGACAGGTAGCGGTCCTTGTGGACATTGTAGTGCTTGTGCACACATGTATAAAACTAAGGAGTTCACTAGCAGCAACACTTCAAAAATATATAGTATCAACATTATGGGCAACTGCAGTAGTGATTGTGTTATTTACTTAGCTAGATGCTCTTGTTCTGCTTTCTATGTTGGACAAACTTCGTGTCCACTTAGATTCAGGATCAGTGAGCATCCAAGTGATATACGGAACAAAAGGCTTACAAATGCCCTTTATAAACATATTCTAACCCATCATACTGCTAAGTTCCATTTTACTGTTATAGATAAAATCCAGGGAAATAGAATGTGCAAGTTATGTTGGCATAGTAAACTTAATGAAAAAGAGTCAGGCTGGATAGTAAGGTTAGGAGCTCTCTTCAAACCTGGCCTGAATGAACATAATTGATTTGGTATGCACCAATAGGGGGACAACAGCAATTTAGTACATACTATTTAAACATGGTGTTTTCTGTTAAGCAGTAACACTGAGGAAGGCTATTCTAAGCCGAAAGTGGTTTGTTTCTATGGAGTTAGCCACCTTTTACATTACATAAATGCAACTTCATCCACTTCATTTGTGCTGGACTTTTTTTGGAATCCTCTTCAATATTGGTTTAGTCCGTGCACTTGGCCTCACTTGCATGTTTTTGGCTTTTGTACAAAAGGAAACCAAACCCGACGAGGCCAGTACGGAGCAATGAGGATTATTTTGCTTCTCGTAACACCTTTGGAATGAGTGGAAAGGGGGGAAAGGCATAGAGTATTCCCGAGGGCCAATCGTGAACCAGTGCATCCCTGGGTGGCTTCCACTTTGTGGGAATTAGGGCAAAGTAGTTGTTGCATTTGGTATTCTTGGGAGTGGCGAAAAGGTCGCAGCAAGGCTGGCCCCATCTGCGGAAAATCATCTCCGCAATCTCTCTGTTCAGGGACCACTCGTGAAGTAACAGGTGAGTCCTGCTGAGTTTGCCCGCTATCGCACTGGATTTCCCCGGGATGTGTGTTGCAATTAGAAAACTTTGAGAAGCAATTGTCCATTGCCAAACTCTTAACTCCTCTTGACATAGAGGGTAAGATTTGGTTCCTCCTTGTTTGTTTATATACCACACTACCAACATATTGTCTGTCTGAATTGCAATTGTTCCTAGAGGGAGAGAGTCCTGAAGTGCTTGCAACACATAAAGCACCGCTCTCATCTCTAGGATGTTTATATGAAGATGGTTCTCGTGGTCCTGCCATAAACCTTGAACTGCCCTTCCCAGATAATGACCCCCCCCACCCGATCTGGGAAGCGTCCATGGTTAACACTGCCTTTGGTTGGGGAAACACAAAGGGACGACCTAGATACAGCTGGTCTGTCTGAAGCCAGCAAGTTAAATCTCTCTTGCAAGACTCTGTGATGTATATCGGATGTGAAAGAGGGACATCTTGCATCGACCGCTGTGCGAATAAAAGCCACTGTTAGAGTCTCATGTGTAATCGGGCTAAGGGCACCAGCAGAATGGCAGCAGCCATGGTTCCCAGGGTCTGTAACACTTGTCTGGCCTGGACTTTCTTTGCTGAAATCAAAATTTTTACCTGGTGATGCAGGGAGTGAATTCAATCTAGGGTGAGTCTTGCCGTCATGTCTCTTGAGTTTAACTCTGCTCCTAAGAAGACAATATGTTACGACGGTAAAAAGGCAGATTTTTCTTGATTTATAGTGATGCCCAGCTTATTGCAAAGAAGAAGGGTTTCGTCCTGGCCTGAGATAGCAGATGCCTGGTGGAGGTGGTGAGGAGCCAGTCATCCAGATATGGAAACACTCGGAATCCCTGACATCTAAGGTGAGCCGTGACCACTGCCATACATTTGAACACTCTGGGGGCTGTAGTGAGGCCAAAGGGCAGGGCTCGAAATTGGTAGTGACTGGCTCCAAGCCAGAATGGCAGATACCCTCTGGACCATCTACCCATTTTTATATAGTAGTACGCATCCTTGAGGTAGATAGAGCACATCCAGTTGTCTTTCCCTATGAAAGGGAATATCGACTGCAGGTTTACCATCCGGAACTTTGTTTTCTTTACAGATTTGCTTAATCTGCTGAGATCTAGGATGGATCTCCAGTCCCCTGTCTTTTTTGGCACTAAAAAGAACCTTGATTAAGTTCCGGATCCTATCTGGTCTGTGGGAACTTCTTGGATGACTCTTTTGTCTAGCAACGATTTATTCTCTAGAGTTGCCAAGTCCTTTTGCGTGGGTGGAACGTCTGGAAAGAACTTTTGTTTTGGAGTGGTGGAAGAAACGGGAATGAGGTAACCTCTGGATATTATCTTTTGTACCCATTTGTCTTGGGAAATTTGTTGCCAGGTGTTTGGGTACAATGACAAGCGACCCCCAACTGCCTCCAGAGAAGGACAGGTGGGTCTCCTTTCAGGAGCGCTGGTAGGGCCTATCAGAGAAGGTCTCCCTGTCACCCTGATTCTGCAGACCCCCCCCTGCCGCGAGGGTGGTGTCTTCCGTTATAACTTCCCCCTCCTGCCCCTGGGGGAAGAATCATTACGTGCGTCCAAAAAACCTTTTTGGGATTTGCGGAACCACATTTTCCCGCCATTTTGACCTTTGGGATAAGGTCTGGAAGGGGCAGAAAAATGGACTCCCACAACAGATAAGTTTTTCCCATCCTTCTCGCACCTTCTCACACTTGGTCAGTGTCTCTTTTACCAGGGGTCCAAACAAGGCTGAACCATCAAAAGGGGCATTGGTAAATGAAGACTTGAAAGGGTCAGCAAAGTTACAAAAGTGCATCTAGGAATGTCTCCTGAGAGAGATTCCTGATGCCGCCGATACTCGCTCCGTCAGCTGCATAGGAGATTAGCCTCATGGAGGAGTTCGCGATAGAAGTAAGGGTGGCCAGCTGTGAGGATACCTTGCCTGTGGACCCCGCAGCTACTGCTCCCTGAAGGATATCTCCTAGTTCTTTGATGAGATCCCTTTGAAGTCTAGTAAAATAGGATAAATAGTTCAGCGACCACAAGGTGAAGGTCGCTGAATAGAACATGTGCTTGCCATATCTATCCATAGTCCTAGACTCTTTATTAGGAGGATGGATAGATGAAGAGGTTTCTGACAGTTACTTCTTCGTGGCCGCCGCCACCACCATGGCATCTACGGGGATGCCTTTTGTTAAAAATTCCTTTTCTTTAGGGGCTTTAATAAATTTGTCTGGCCTCCTCGTAACAGGCTCCACAGTGTCCAGCGACGTCTATGCTTTTCTGGAAATTACATCTAACAATCTGTCGTAAGGAGGAGTCACCCAAGAGGTGGAAGGGTGAGATCCGGAAGCCTCCAGGTATACTGAATCGTCCTCCGAAGCCAATCAGGTTTCTGGATTTCCAGGATGCCTGCAAAAGAGACATCCTCAGAGGGGGATCTTGGGGACCCCTCGGATTCATCTAAATCAGTATCTGAAGTGACTGACTCAGGAGAGTCAATGTGCTTCATCTTGCAAAGCCTCTTCCTGGGAACATCCTCCGAGGGATACTCAGGAGAAGTCTCGGAAGAGGGGGCAACACCAGCGGTGGTCACCTGGGGCTCCGGATCTCTACGCTTAGGAGAGGGTGGAGAAGAGATAGACACAGGCACCTGGTGGGGAATAGGGAGTGGATCCGACAGCGGTGCCTTCTGAGGGGACAGCATCCTCTTCGCTACCTCGAAAGCACCCCCACCCCGCTCCGGAGAAGACCTCTGCACCAAGGATGCTGGAAATTGGCTCCGAGGAGGTGGTTCCGAAGCAGAGGTAGGCGCCAAGCTCAACCGAGCCGAAGCAACAAGAGGGAGAGCTGGCTAGGAAGACATACCATGCTGACTCTCCCCCATGGAGCCGACCAGAGAGCATCGGCTCCCAAAATGTCTCAGCACCAGATGGAGCCGAAGACACCAGAGCTGAAGGGTCTCGGGGCCGACGGTTCCACTACAATCGGATCCATACCCTCCGGCTCCGAAGACTCTAGGGTAATCGAAGGAAAAATCAACGAAAATGGAGTGGAGACAGGCAGCTATGACACCTTTGGGACTGGAGGTGAAAGCAATTTAGCCAGGGCCATTGTGCTTAGCAATCTCTTCACCACCCACTCTACATCATCATCTGAAAGACTCCTGGAGGAGCGGGTGGACAAAGAGGGAGATCTCCAAGACTCCAATATGGGAGATCTCCAAACTGGTGACACCACCGTCGGACCCAAAGCTGGGGTCCGAGGAGTGGAAACCTCAGTCGGCTCCTTTGACACTAATGGCGCAGAAGAGGTCGATAATGCAGACTTGTCGGAGCCGAGAGCCCTCGGTTCTGAAATCTTTTTGCATGGTTCCGTATCTGGAGCGGAAGCTGGCCTCTTCCTAGATGACTTTGAGCCCTCATCCAAAGCTTGCTGAAAGGGAAGAAGACCTTTGGCCATTAATTTATTTTCATGCTCCTGTAAAACTCAGCTACTAAACCCATGACAAATAGTGCAAGGGTCTTGCAGATGTATAGCACTGAGACAGTAAACACAATTAGTGTGCACATCTGTCAACATCTTTCCAGCACACTTTACACATTTCTTGAACCCAGAAGGCTTATGCTCCTTGGGTTCTTTAGAGGAGTCCTTTGAACTCTCCTTAGACATTATAGATAATAATAACAAAGAAACAATTAACAATAAGCACTATTAAGTACTAATTTAAAACTTTTTTTTTTTTAAATTAGGATCCTCTAACTGAAAGGATTCTACCAAAAAGGTGAAAGGGCAGAACCCTCTAACTTAAACAGTTTCTGGCCTAGGTGAGAAAAACGGCCCTGAAACTTGAGGGGCCAAGAGAGGCCTCTAACTAAAACGGCACACTCTAAAAGGGGGCGGAAAGACGTAAAGGGGTTCTAACGCAGACAACATGAACAGCTAGCAGTTAGGGGTATATAGGGAAGAAAAATAATAGTACAACTAGCTAGGAAAAATACCAAATAATTGAAAGTTATACTTATGAGCCAACGAGCCAACTGAAGAAATGTCTCAAAGCTTGCGCAGCAAACGAGATCTGGGGATGTAGCCTGGGGCATCATGGGATAGGGATTAGTCTCGAGTCACTGAAAGCTCTCGAGCTTTAGTGTACGGCCGAGGCGGAGTCGAAGATCGGCTCCGAACCCAACCAGCAAGAATTACATTGAGATAGGACTACATAACATTAATAATTTTCATGCAAAATTCTGGAACTTTTTAGTTGTGGCTTGAGTGACTTAAAAGATGGCAAGAATAAAACTTTGTTACTTAATTCAGTTAGTCAAACTTCTTCAGGTTTATGCTGAAAAGTTTTTATATGGAAATATAAACACAGACTGTTTGTTACTCCCTATAAAATCTCTCTAAGTTTAGTAAAATGCCTTCTTCAGTTTGTTGCATATGTAGTAAAGATGTAAAACTGATTGGACAAACATGTTTATGGATCGTGAAACATTAAATGTACATTGGGAAGTGATAAGTATGTTTTTAAGGGGTTATGATCTGATAATTGTTCTTTAACTAGATCAACAATACTAATAAATATTCCACTTTTTATCTGTAAAAGGCAAACAACAAACTAGAAATGTTACTACAAAAAAACTGGAAATTGAACTCATTTCCTACATTCAAAGAATGTTTTTAAATTTAACAGCAATACTATGTAAAACTGAAAAAGAAGTGATCAGAGTAAGATCTACAAATCATACTAAGAGTTTTAGTGATTGGGATAGCACTGAAATGTTGCTATTGAAATACCATGCCTCTTAATGTGTTAATTGGATAAGATTATCTTGCTGATTCAATGTATTCCAAACATTGTATAATAAATAGTATGTGATGCTGAGCATTTTCCTTTTCTGTATGTGTGTGTGTGTGTGTGTGGGTGTGTGTGTGTGTGTGCGCGCGTGTGTGTGTGTGTGTGTGTGTGTGTGTGTGCGTGTGAGTGCATGTGTGTATATGGGTCTATCTGAGAAGATCGACAAGCCAAAACAACGACAACGAGATGAGCGACACCGGAAAACCGACAATGGAAATACCCGACAAGTTGAAATTCCAACGCTGAAAACACCGACATGCGAAATGAGCTCGACTGTGTAAGTGTGCGATATTGACGGACTTTAGGTTTGGGGTGTGGGTAAGGTAAGTGTGCGATAGTGACGGACTTTAGGGTTAGGGTGCGGGTAAGGTAAGTATGCGATAGTGACGGACCATAGGGTTAGGGTTAAGGTTAGTGCATAGATAGTTGTCTATGTAAGGTTTAGTGTAGGCTTATCAGGTGTTAGGTGTGCTTGTGTTGTGTGTGTGTGTTTTGGAAAAACAAATTTGTTTTGTTATCTGTCGGGATTGTATTTTGTCGAGCATGTGAACTTTCGTGTTTTTTCACTTTCGTTTTTGTGGTGTCTGTGATCTCGATGTTGGCCTTTTGGGCTTTCGGTGTTGTCAGGTAAACCCGTATATATACACACATATATATATATATATATATATTTTTTTTTGCAAAGGTATTAAATTAATAAACATTTTCTTAAAAAAAGGGATTGCGCAGTCTAGTACAGGAAAAAGGGGCATCGTGCATGACGACTGTTCACAAGTGATGGAACAGGTACAAATAAAGTTTAGTCATTTATTTAAAAAAAAGCAGTCCCCGTTCCTGGACCTGAGCTGAATTAGCTAAGAAGGCTTATTTGGGGTATGTTGAGGTAGTAGTAGCGTAATAATTTCTTTCTTGTTTGTAGTGGTCAGTTCCCTAACTGAAAGGTGCTTGCAACAAGGAGCACCTGTGACACTTTGCCCATTTCAATGCTTAAATCACTGCATGTGAGCACTGCCCTCTCTAACAGGTTAACAGGAGTCAGTTCTCGCTGTCAAATCTAAAAATATATTTTTTAGAAGTATGGCTGAAATACTTTTATTCCTTTAAAAAGTGATTTTTGAGGGATTACCATCTGCAAAAACAGTTTGCCCATATGCATTATAGAATTTCAATCACTAGCGGTCCGCACTTTATGGATTTCAAGGTGAAATTCAGGTCAACTGGCCCCCCGAAGTAGTCAGGTGGTGGGACATAATATTGACAAGTCTCACATCTTAAACTTCAGAAAAGCAAACTCCCAAAAAAATGCCATCTACTGGAACTGGGGGAGGGTTTTCCTCTTTTGTTCCAGCTGGTACAGTTATATAATTAAGGGGGGTGTCACAACAAGGATTCAAAAATTTTTTTTTAGCAAGGAGAAAAATATCAGGAGCTTTATCTCTGGGAGTTTGCTTTCTGGAAACTTACAATTGGCTAATTATAGTACATCCTAGTGTGACTTCAAACTTCCCAAGAAGTCTACAAATGTAGACTTCTCCTCAAGCAGAACTGGTTCAGTGTGGCTCCAATTCTGTCAAATTAAGGGTTTGTGTTCCCCAGGAGGTATAGCAGTGTTGGAATTACCTCCAGCAATGGCAGTGTAAACTATGACCCCATTTCCTTACTTTTAATCTACCACAGTAAAGTGTGATCCAAGTATTTTCCTTCAGTTACGTGCCTACACCTGAATATGCATTCTCCCTGCACACTCTTATGGCAGTCTATGAAACTTCACAATAATTATTTTCAAAACTTCTTGAAAAACATCATTCTCTTAAAACAATGCACCACTTCTGGCAGACTATGAGTTATTTGTCAGAGATAAAGTGAATAGCACGTGTTGGAAATTAGAAGAAACTTGGCTTCAGTGTCTAATAAAATGGCCTAGCCATGGGTTGCCTACAAAGACATTAAATTCAGGTAGTCTTACCACTTTTTGCTGAAACAAGAAAAAAGCCACAAAAGTATGCTTGCAAGCATTTAACTAACAAAAAGTAAACTGACTCATTAAAAAATCCTTTGAATTCAGATACTCTCACATAACCAAGGATGCATCTAAGCATACTGAATATACCGAAATGAATATTTTTTTTCTAAACATCTTTTTCAAACTTGTTACTCACATAGCAGAATGATTAGAACTGTAATCTTTATAGTACATAACTGTACTAATGCTTACAAGATAGGAATGCACCTCTAAAAATAGCCAATGCTCATCATTCCCACTGCTGCAGTAGCCAACGGGTTGCGTTTTGCCCAACCGTTCAAGATCCCTCTCTCTGATCAACTCTGACTGCTGAATGGCCAGTCATGAAGAGGGAAAATCTTCAGTAATTTCTTGCTGCCTCATGAAAAAGCAGAGCAGAGGTTCCACAAAAGCATCAGCTGGCACTTCAGCTTTTGTCTGTGACTGACAAGTCCCCCTTTGGAGAACCCTTCCTCATTTTTACTTTCTATAATTCTAAACTTATTTATTACCTATATAAATGAGAGTTTTATATACACATAAGAGAGTTATCTTTATGACACACTCCCACACAAGAATTTATATATATATATATATATATATATATATATATATATATATATATATATATATATATATGCATAAACATACATATATATATATATATATATATATATATATATATATATATATATATATATATATATATATATATCTATATATATATATATATATATATATATATATATATATATATATATATATATATACTTATATAAAATAGTTATGAAATATATTATATATTTCTATATGTTATAAAAAAGTGTTTCTTACCCTTCTTTTTTCAGTGCTTCTAGCCCTTTAAGAAACACGATATTGTATACTACCATTTGTTTACTACCCAGGACTGCTGTATTTAGCCTTGGGTAGGATTAGAGACTTATTTGTTCTAAAATGTTCTGCTTATGCAAAGATTTTACTGTGCTTAGTGTGCGGCAGTGTTTAAGTTAGGCAGAGTAGTGTTTTTGTTAACACTGTGGCTACCTGACTGCCATTTTTTTTCTGTCAGAACAGTACTTCATTCAAAATACTGACATGATTTAACTTTATGGTGCACATATCACTGGCATATGTACTGCATATGCCAACACTCTGAAAACCTACCTGCCAATTTTCTTTATCAATACAAATTTACTGAAAAAGGACTTGAATATTTTATGCATTTACAGTTTTTTGTTTTAGGGGAAATGCACCTCTTGCAGGCATGCTGTGACACCCTACCTATTACTCCTGTCAGACTACTTGTACTTTGGACATAGTTTTATGTACTGCTTGTGCATTTATGACATATGTACTGCTCATGTTCAAACTATGATGACTTAACTGCCTTTTGTTCTGTGCAGCATAATTTACTTTACATGGGTTGTTGACGGAATTTTTCTGTACTCATTGTGCATTACGAGGTATGTGTGTTGAGTGTGCATGCAATGACAACCAACTTACTAGTTCTTGGGTCAGGCAAAACATTTTACTTACAAGGTTCTGACTCAATTTATGGATGGCTTATACTTTTATTGGGTATATGCTTCTTATGTTCACTCAATGGCAACTTACCTGCCACTTTTTCTATCAATCTAAATTTACTAAAAAGAGATGCCATTAGCATTTCATGTACTTTGTCCATTTGCTAGGCAAGGGCAGTGAGTGTCCACTGCGGTGACATCTTATCTGCAGTTTATTTATGTCAGATTAGCTTTTAACTTTAAAGAGCTCCTGACAGGATTTTGGTATACTACTCATGCAAAACAGTGGTTGGCAACTTTTTTTGTCAGGTTAAAGTATATGTGAACTTTTGAAACTTATTTTCCGACCAATGAATCTGAGCAATCCTTACTGTACCCAACACATCCTCTTCAGACACAGCAAAAGATATTTACTAGAAAATAAAAGATCCTGCTGGTTCAACTTCTGCAGTACCTTGAAAGAAAACATTTACCTGACAGCCCCTGCTTTTAAGTGGGCTGAGTCTGTGCCTCAGCTGATAGTGGGTACACCTGCAGTGGCCATTTCTTGCTCCTCAGATCATTCACTTTCATTTTCAGTCTCTTTTGGTACAGTTCTTAAGGACAAGAACTGGGGGTTAGTCACATCCTTTTTAGCTATGTCAGAGTCTACATATGGGAGAACAATCTTTACTGGAGCAAAGAATTTCTAGGGGATGGTAATGGATGTGTCGGGGGGGGGCAGGAGTCTTTATGTAGGGACTCAGATTCGTCTTCCAGATGGTCATAGACATACGACCCTGATTAATATGACTTAGATAAAGATTCAAACCCTACAGATTTCCTTCTCCCACTGATCGGATATGGAGAAAATATGTTCCTCACATCCATATTAGCAGGTGTTTCTTTCTTGAATGACTGCCAGGAAGAATGAAGTGTCTTTTTGGGAATGTTAAGGGGCTGCCACTACATAAGA